>NC_091986.1:159973591-161173591 GCF_044704955.1 Pristiophorus japonicus
ATGTCCGAGGAGCAGTGCATAAGGCGGCTGAGGTTCCGCAAAGAGGTGGTGACGGAGCACCTCCTGCGGGAGAGCAGTGTGCCACGACTGTTCCAGCCATCGCATGAAGGCCTTGGCTGGCTACTTGGCGACAAAGGATATGGTGTGGACCCCTGGTTGATGACACCCCTCTGCAGTCCCACCACCCCTGCCGAGCAGCGCTACAATAGCAGCCATATCGCAACCAGGACTATTACAGAGCAAACTATTGGGGTCCTGAAGCAGTGTTTCCACTGCCTTACTGCTCGGTTGCTGACTTGGAGCTACAGCCACACATGATGGCCTAGCAGGAGGTCCCCGACCAGCTCAGGCCCTGGAAGGCCCGGCTGCAGGCTGCATCACCTCAGCACTCTGTTGTAGATGGGTTGCAGAGAGCGGCAGGTGCAAAGGTGGAATGATGTCATCCTGATAGACATCACGTTCCAACTGGCCTGATAAGTTGCTATTCCCCCGGGGCAGAGCCTTATCAGCTGCAGCAATCTGGGTGAGCACAGATTGCTGCCCTGGTTCGGCGAAGTTAGGTCCCCGTTGAACTGATGGGGCCCCAAACAGGATGACAGGGGTTAGTGTGTCCGTTGCATCAAGTTGCCTCTGCATTAAGACTGACTGCGACTGCAGCACAATACAGAGCTGATTTGATGTCACCACGCACTGATGACATTACAGTATGCAGGCCTACAATAGCATCGGCCTGGTGCTCAATGGCCACTGCGATGTCAGCCATAGCCCGTGCCACCATGTCTGGGACCTCATGGTCACTGGTTGCATCCAACATCCGTTGGTATCTACTAAGGATGGGCTCAGTGAGCTGCTGAGAGGCATGAGCAATAATTGAGACGTACTCCTCCATCCTCACAGCTAGTGCATCGAGACTCTCGGGCACCTTTGCTAGAGCATCCAGCAGATCGCTGTGCAACTGCAGGGATTGCTTGCGACAATCTCGCGGTCCGGCTCATCATCAGAGTGCTGCTGAGCATCATTCAGGCGCACACTCACCCTCCGGGGAGCTCGCCCCCAGGCTTCCCTTCCCCCGTGGCGTTGCTACAGGCCACTGGGTCCCGGAGCATCACTCACCTCCACATCCCTGAGCACCCCTTCGTCTACAAAGTTACTGGCTCTGCTTTCAGATGCCAGTGGCTCCTGTTTTACATCGAACGAGGTGTCCTCCTTCTCAGCAGCATCTCCATCGGTGGAAACCTCACGTGAAGACCCCGGTGTGTCTGGTTGATCATCTGAAAGCACAAATACATAGAATACTGCTTACCTGCAGGGGAATGGGCCAGGAGTGGGAAAGGCATTTGAGAATGGCAGTCGCATGGAAAGAGCTGAAGGATTGTGGGATTGTGGTATCAGGCCTAAGTGGCCTGCCAGAAGCTACAAAGGAACTCAACATACCGTCACTGTCCCGAGGGGATTCGGCCTCACCTATCAACTTGAACGACCATCATGGGGCCAAGATGCATTCCTCCAACGGAGTCATGTCCTGGAGGTCAGGGTCTCCTCCTCCAGTTCGCATCTGCTCCCTACGGTTGTGGGCAAGCTTCGCCTGTAAGATTAAAGAGAACATTTGAGTTAGAACCTTTCTATCAGTGTGTCTCAAGTGATTTACATAGTTTAGTAGATGTTACTGTATGAGAGTCTTCACAGCTCGATGTAACTTCCATTCGCTGCATGGACTTACTGTGGTAATGCTTGAATTAGGGGGCCAGGAGCTAACAGTAATGGGGAGGCTACCTTCTTCGAGATGCATATGAAGACTGAGGACTTAACATGAGGGGTGGGTTTGCAGAACCGAATAGCAAGGTTAACAGCGCATGCAGGCCCTTGCAGTGGGTGAGGCTTCAAATGGGAACCTTGCATCAGGCCTCACCCACATAGAGCATGGATTCCGAAACATTACATTGAGCAGAGAAGTGCATATTGAGCTCAGAGCATAGCATGTTGAAGTTTAAAATTAAAGATACTCACCCTCACCAGCCGTGTCATGTCGTTCCACTTTTTCGGCAGAGTGGCAGTCCTGGCCACCGTGTCATTTGCAGACACTTGTTCTGCGATTTCTCTCCATAGCCATCTATAAGTTTGTGGTTGTGGTCTCCTCCCAGCCTCTGTTCTCAGCAACTTTGCCGCCTCTCCATGACATCAAGGAGTGCATCCACGGCAGCATCTGAGAACCAATGGGCATACTGACAAGCTCCTCCTGCTAGGTCTGCCATCCTCACCGTCTGAGTGAGTGCGTAGAAAGCGAATATAACCACGAGGCATTGAGGTGCCCAATCAACACCTCAATGGAATCTAGGTGACGTCACTATGTCTGTGGCGCAGCTCCAAATACTTTCCCGCACCCGGATGTTGAGGCCCCACATAACGGCCCACTTATCGCCGCTTACCGCCTCCAGGTAAGTGTGCAATGCCATGACTTAACACTGCAATCCACTTTTCAGGCGGCAAAACTGAATTTCGCATTTCGGGTCCATGCCTAAGGCTAAAAGATCCTCTCAGCTGGTGACACCGCCTCAAAAACGGTGATACCCAATTGTAGCTGCTATACATCCAAGTTCAAAAGTTTAAAGTTTCCATATAATTAATTTTTAGATGCACTATGATGCTCATATGTTTATCAATAATTGTTAAATTGGACAACTTTTCAAAGCTGTAATTGTAAGTTGTAGAGAAAATGATTAGACAGAGTATTTTATACAATTTTTCTATTAGGGTGAAGTTAAAGATGTGGGATGCCCAAGCTCTCGTTCACTGTCCACTTCAGCCCATGAGCCTGGTAATATGGCCTATAGAGCCCAGGCAACTCAATTTTTATTAGTGCTCATATTTTCTGCTTGTTAGTCCGCCTGTTTACATTCATGGGCTTGAAGATTTGGAAGGGGCTATTTTAGCCTCATTGGTGGATAAATCCTAAATCAGAACATCTGTTAGCATCCAGTTTGATATATATGGGAACGTGACCTTGAGACTCCATAGTATTCACCTCACTGGCCCACAACAACAAAAACTTGGACACTCCTGTAGACGGTTTGTGCTGCACAAGAGGTCATGCCATGTTCAGCAGCATTAAAGTAAACAATGAATATAACTGGAACAAATTGATCCCAGCATATATCGATAAGAGCAGGTAAGCTAAGTTTAATCACAAAAGCTAATTCCTGCTTCAAAAAACTAAATTCAGCCAAATTAAAAACACTCTTTAACCTTTTACTGCTGACAAATTGATAAACAGGCATTCCAAAAAGTAACACAGACTTTAATGAAAATGAAAATAATTAAATTAGGTTCCAATCAATACAAAACATGTTAATGGCATTGAAATTATGTTTATAAATCCCAATATATACACACACAAACGTATAAACTCTTCACTGTTATTCCATGGATACTGATGTAATTCAAACATCCTGCAGACTTTTAAAAATTACTCGGAGTCCATAAAGAATGTTTCAAAGTTTAAATCCAGGTCTGACACCAAAGCATCTACAAAGTCATCCATTGAAGGTTTCTTCTGAAGCATATCTGCAAATAAAAGATTATGATTACAGATTTTCTCAAACTTTGTTCACAATACCTATTAAAATAATCTCTAATATAAATAATTTCCTTTCAAGATCAACTTCAGTTGTACTGCTTTCTATTTGTCAAGTGCAATTTAATCCCTGATTAATCACATTTCTGTTAGCATTAAACTTTTGTCCCTTTTGGCACAGCTTGCATGGTTCCTTTGACATTACCAGGATCTGGTTATATGGAATAAAGAATGACTAACCGAATTACTGTATTTAAATCTGAAATTAGAATAATGGAACTTACTTAAGATCTGAGAAGAACAAATTCTACTGATGATCAAAAATGTTCTGACTATAAAACTCATATCACCGTGCAGGTAAGTGACAAAAAATTCTGTATACATTTTGTTCAGTATAAAATGGAAGAGTACTGTGAATATAAAGTATTTTCCCTAGACTTATCTTTAAACACACCACTTCTTTAAATCTCATTCTTTTTGTCAGCAAACCCTTTTCACAAGTGCTAAGAAGGCAATGTAAACAAGCCCTGTCCAAATGTGTATCTAGTTTTTTTCACATGCTGAAAGGTCAATATGGTCAGGTCATTCTGATACACTATTGGTACCTCATTCCGTACAGTTTGTATTAAGTGAACCATTAAACAGGAAATATCCATGACAGATTTATCACACACTAAGATAGGACAAACAGTTTCATTTTGTGCTGTTCATTATCCACTTTATATGAAACATAATAGCAACCAATTAGAAAGCATGTCAAATACTTATTATCAGCAGCTAAGTCCACCATTGTTTACTTTAAAAGCTTTCAGAGAATTTACATTTATAATATGAAACCTTCACTTGCCAAGATGTTTATAGTGCTTTTGATTAATATATTGCCTAATTACATAAACACTGCAGTACTTTTGTGAAACAGAAATATTTAACTATATTTTTCACCCCAATCATTATGGTCAAAAAAAAGTTTTCAAACATAAATAAATGGATGATGGTTTTAAAAAGGTGCAAGGCTTTGGCTTTTTAATGTTTGATGTTTGCTACAATGGTAAAGGGTTAATTTTAGAGGTATCAACTGCCTGAAGAAAATGTGTTCAACTTCAGTTTGGGAGGGAGAAGAGCAACATATAATTTGTGTTAGAGAATACCAAACACTTCTTCAGGAATGATGTTCCTTTCAACTAATCAGTTTTTAATTTTTCTATTGATTCCAGGTTTTTGTGCTCATCAAGATTATATACCTCAGTGTTGCCAAATGGAACACTTTCCATTTGAGCACCTATAGACAGAACTTCCTGTTCAAGTGCTTGGGATTATTGGATCTCCTGGGTGCAGTGAACACAGGAAAGCAGGCAGGAAGGAGCATAAGTGCCAGATAATGACCATCTTCAACAAGAGAGTCTAACTGCCTCCCTTCCACTGGCATTACCATCGTCAAATTCCCCACTGTCAATTTCCTGGGGGTCATCGTTGACCAGAAATTTATTTGGACCAGCCACATAAATACTGTGGCTACAAGAGCAGGTCAGAAGCTGGGTGTTCTGTGGCAAGTGACTCACCTCCTGTCTCCCCAAAGCCTTTCCACCACATACAAGCTATAGGTCAGGAGTATAATGGAATACTCTCCACTTGCCTGGATGAGTACAGTTCCAACAAATCTCAAGAAGCTTGACGCTATCCAGAACAAAGCAGTCCGCTTGATCGGCACCCCATCCATCGCCTTAAACATTCACTCCCTCCACCACCGGCGCACTGTGGCTGCATATTTTTTTTCACCCCAATCATTATGGTCAAAAACAAAGTTTTCAAACATAAATGGATGATGGTTTTAGCTTTTTAAACATTCAGTTGAAATCAGGCAAAGGATTAATTTTAGAGGTATCAACTGCCTGAAAGATGCACTGCAGCAACTTGCCAAGGTTCCTTCGACAGCATCCCAAACAAGTGACCTTTACCACTTAAAAGGACATGGGCAGCAAGTGCAAGGGAACACCATCACCTCGTAAGCTCTCCTCCAAGAAACACACCATCCTGACTTGGAAATATATCACTGTTTCTTCATCGTCATTGGGTCAAAATGCTGGAACTCCCTACCTAACAGCACTGTGAGAGTACCTTCAACACATGGACTGCAATGGCTCAAGAAGGCGGCTCAACACCATCTTCTCAAGGGCAATAGGGATGGGTAATAAACGCGGGCCTTAACATCAATGCTCACATCCCATGAATGAATAAAAAAAAGTCCCTAACTATTTAAATGAATGGATGAAAAATTGGGTATGCTTCATTAGAATAGCCCAGTACATACACATACAGGTTAATGCAATTGGCTCGTTATAAGCGTTGGGCGGTGTATCGTCTTTTACAGAGACTAAGACCTTCCTCGGTAATGGAGTTCTGGGAGTAGTGAACTAAGTGCACACACTCACAGCCAGGCATTACCCCATGCCGATTTGTTTCTTTGCTTCACAGGAGGTAAGATTCTCTCCAAATTGAGTGCGCACTGCCCTGCGTTCGACTACGTCCCTTCTGTTGTGTATGGAGAGTCAGACTGAACACTATGAGCTCAAAGTAAAGTGTGACCGTAGTCTTTTATTGCAGGTCTCCAGAGTGCCTCTCCAACCTGTGAAGCCTTCTTAAATACCTGTGCTCTTAAGGGATTATGGGATCCCTTGGGACTCCGGGGAATGAGCCCTCTGGTGGCTGTACAGAGTAAATACGCGTCCACATATATAACACCTTCGGAACTGATTACTCTGTTCATCTCAATTGTGGTTGTAATTTACCAAAATTCCCTGGATTCTGGGGAGGAATCTGCAAATGTGACCCCCCTATTTAAAAAAGGAAGCAGACAAAAAGCAGGAAACTATAGACCAGTTAGCTTGATATCTGTGGTTGGGAAAATGTTGGAGTCCATTATTAAAGAAGCAGTAGCAGGATATTTGGAAAAGCAAAATTCGGTCAGGCAGAGCATAGATTTATGAAGGGGAAATGTTTGACAAATTTGCTGAAATTCTTTGAGGATGTAACAAACAGGATGGATAAAGGGAAACCAGTGGATATGGTGTATTTGGACTTCCAGAAGGCATCTGACAAGGTGCCACATAAAAGGTTACTGCACAAGATAAAAGTTCACGGGGTTGGGGGTAATATATTAGCATGGATAGAGGATTGGCTAACTAACAGAAAACAGAGAAACAGAACCTTGGCAACCAGTAACTAGTGGGGTGCCGCAGGGATCAGTGCTGGGACCCCATACAATCTATATTAACGACTTGGAAGAAGGGACTGAGTGTAACGTAGCCAAGTTTGCTGACGATACAAAGATGGGAGCAAAAGCAATGTATGAGGAGGACACAGAAAATCTGCAAAAGGACATAGACAGGCTAAGTGAGTGGGCAAAAATTTGGCAGATGGAGTATAATGTTGGAAAGTGCGAGGTCATGCACTTTGGCAGAAAAAAGTCAAAGAGCAAGTTATTATTTAAATGGAGAAAGATTGCAAAGTGCTGCAGTACAGCAGGACCTGGGGTTACTTGTGCATGAAGCACAAAAGGATAGTATGCAGGTACAGCAAGTGATCAGGAAGGCCAATGGAATCTTGACCTTTATTGCAATGGGGATGGAGTATAAAAGCAGGGAAGTCTTGTTACAGCTATACAGGGTATTGGTGAGGCCACACCTGGAATACTGCGTGCAGTTTTGGTTTCCATATTTACAAAAGGATATACTTGCTTTGGAGGCAGTTCAGAGAAGGTTCACTCGGTTGATTCCGGAGATGAGGGGGTTGACTTATGAGGAAAGGTTGAGTATGTTGGGCCTCTACTCATTGGAATTCAGAAGAATGAGAGGTGATCTTGTCGAAACGTGTAAGATTATGAGGGGGCTTCATAAGGTGGATGCAGAGAGGATGTTTCCACTGATGGGGGAGACTAGAACTAGAGGGCATGATCTTAGAATAAGGGGCTGCCCATTTAAAACTGAGATGAGGAGAAATTTCTTCTCTCAGAGGGTTGTAATCTGTGGAATTTGTTGCCTCAGAGAGCTATGGAAGCTGGGACATTGAATAAATTTAAGACAGAAATAGACAGTTTCTTAAATGATAAGGGGATAAGGGGTTATGGGGAGCGGGCAGGGAGGTCAGATCAGCCATGATCTTATTGAATGGCGGAGCAGGCTCAAGGGGCCATATGGCCTATGCCTGTTCCTATTTCTTATGTTCTTATCTCCATCATTGGGGGAAACCGCCCCTCCTACCAGCTGGTGAGTGAAATCTACAACCCTGACGAAAGAAAGACCAAAGTGCAGGAATGTGATTGCAGGCAAATGACTAGCCTCCTGGCACCCTATCCTCTGTTTATTGGCTGAAGTAGAGATGATGCTGCATTAGTGGCTTACAAGGAGAGTTCCCTAACATGCCGGAAAGGAGGTGAACCCAAATTTCAGTCTACAGCTGCCCATTACAGTCACTGGATATGCCAGCATCATGCTACTTGATAGCAAGCTTTTGGGGTCAGCCGAAACGGAGGAGGACGCTCCATAATCCCTCGCGGTTAATATTGTCGAAGGCCTTTGTAAGGTCAAAGGCGGCCATGTACAAGGGTTGGTACTGTTCCCTGCATTTCTCTTGCAGTTGTCGCGCCGTAAAGATTATGTCCGTTGTGCCCCGTAGTGGACGGAATCCGCACCGTGACTCCGGGAGGAGCTCCTCAGCCACAGGGAGAAGACGGTTGAGGAGGATTCTAGCGATGACCTTCCCAGTGGCTGATAGCAGGGAGATTCCTCTGTAGTTGCCGCAGTCAGACTTGTCCCCTTTTGTAAAGCTGGTCACGATTACTGCATCTCTGAGATCTCCTGGCATGCTCTCCTCCTTCCAGATGAGAGAGATGAGGTCATGCATTCGTGCAAGGTGGGCAGAGGAAATGTTTCAAGGACACCCTCAAAGCTTCCTTGATAAAATGCAACATCCCCACTGGCACCTGGGAGTCCATGGCCAAAGACCGCTCTAAGTGGAGGAAGAGCATCCGGGAGGACACTGAGCACCTCGAGTCTTGTCGCCAAGAGCATGCAGAAAGCAAGCGCAGGCAGAAGAAGGAACGTGCGGCAAACCAGACTCCCCACCCACCCTTTCCTTCAACGACTGTCTGTCCCACCTGTGACAAGAGATTGTAATTCCCGTATTGGACGGTTCAATCACCTAAGAACTCACTTTTAGAGTGGAAGCAAGCCTTCCTCGATTTCGAGGGACTGCCTATGATGATGACTTGATAGCAGCAAATGTCTTTGCAGCAGACAGCATGGTTCTCTGCTGACTTAGAACCTGTGAAGGCCGCATAATTGTTGCCAGATAATTTTGCTGGAACCTGCAAATATGGATAATGGCATCTTGGCGAATACAGCCAGTCAGGTTAAATTGGCTGTTGATCATGCAGGAAACATCCAGCATTACATGAACTTACATACTTTAAGAGTACTACCAGATCTGCTGGCGAAGTTTATTTGGAAAAAGGAGCCCCCGCATGTACCAGTCATCTGCAGTTACCTTCACACGCGGATGGGCAGGTGCAAAGTACCCTTCATGCAGCCTGGCCTGACTGCTATCACCCATTGGTCCTCCTCTTCCAAACACCTGGGGGGCAATTTTGGGCCTCAAAAACGGGTGGGTTGGGTTCGGGTCAGATGTTGGAACTCCACAGATCTATGCTGCTGGGTTTCCTATCCGAAACTTCATCCTGCGCTCGCCACCCCCACTCTCCCCGCTCCCACTCCTCCTATGTAACCAACCCCTATTAATATCCAGGCCCCAGGTAGGGAGTTCCACTGAACACATGACTGTCAGTAATGGTGCAGGGGGAGTAAGGGAAGAGACAAAGAGATCTGGCACAAAAGCTCTTGGCGACCACAAGAAACAGTTGAAAAAAAAGTGAAGTAAATGGCATTAACGCACAGAATCAACTTATTTACTTTCCTCTTGGAATCAAGTTTATCAGTAGCAGAATCCCTTGCGAACCTGAAGGCCCATTTTAGATCCATGCCATTTCCCACATTACACCAGTAACTATACTCCAAAAGTACTCCATTAGCTCATTTGGCTGTAAAGCGCTTTGAGATGTTCGGTGGTCATGAAAGGCGCTATATAAATGTAATTCTTTCTTTCTTTTTCTTTCACTTAAAATTGATGCCTTACACACCAAAATGCTAGGAAATGGTGTGCCCAAAATTAATTTTTAATTTAAATTTCACACTGTTTGATTCCATAGCCAACATTTCCCACCCATTGCAAATTGCAAATGATATAAAGTGAGCAGATATGGCAGACTCTGCCCATATTTCCAAGTAAGTCTGCCAGATTTACACTTGTAAATCAAGCAAACCAGATTGGAAAATCCACAGTTGAATGCCTGATGTCTTTCCCTATGACCAATATCCTCGCTTTGATGGCCATACAATTTATAAGTTATATAAGCACATTGGAATATTTGACTATGTTAAAGGCACTATATAAATGCAAGTTGTTTTTGTACATGTTTACCAAACACATCACCAAACTTCAATTGCAAATTCCACCCATGACTATTCAGGCTCATTCATTTTAGCTTAATCCATAATGTCAATACTCTGAATAGTTAACACTATGTATTCAAATGTAAATGAATCCATTGTTTGGATGTGTCTGACCAGAATCCTTCATGCCTCCATAAGGAAAACTAGTGCCATTTCATAAGAACAAAGGTTTATAATAATATGGTTTTCCAGTGGTCGGCCTTTGAAGTGAACAGTTTGCATTTGTAAACTTGCCAGTATAAGAATACTGAGTTTCCTTTTCTCCAACCACAACAGCGCACCTCAAACACAGCAGGGAAGTCTTTCAAGTTATTGTGGGAGTTCGTTAGCAATTATACAGCTCCACAAGTGAAACAATTTCCACAAAGTGTTATTTCAACCAGACACCATGGCTTTTTTCAGATGTTTCTTTTTTAAATGAATTATAAAGACAGCTTTTGCGGTAACTGATGCAACATAGCAATTACACAAATTGGGACTACTGCGTCTCATTTTGAATTGCATCTTTATTAGATCAGAGTCTAGGTTCTCATAGCAAGATGGGCTCGCCTTTGCCTGGAGCTACTGTGCAGCTAATGTTCTCCTCTTTGAAGTGCAGCACACTCAGCCCAATTAAATAGTGAGCCATTTACATTTAAACTTGCTGCAGATTCAACAGTTCACCATTTATATGAGAAAACAGATATAATAATTTGGATCAACTGATAAAAGCACAGTAAATATATATGTGTTGGCTCTTGCAACACTGAACTGGATGTAAAGCACATTTTCAATACCAGTAATTGTAGTTAACATGGAAAACAGTAGATAACTATCTTTGCATGAATTCAGTTCAGACATCGTAAATCAGTGATTAAAGTAGAATTTTTTTTTAAATGAGGGTACTCCGTCTTTTTTTTGTACTGTATGGGTCCAGAAGCATAGATCTTTTTGTAACCTTCAATTTAGGTCTTTACCACTGTCTCTGTTCTTTATTGTGAATTTCTGGAGTGCTGCAAGAGGCTCAAGTATCTCTCGCTGCTTGTATGGCTACAGCGTAAATTTAAAACCTTGTTTTAAAATACCAAATAGGAGACTAGATAAACCTAAAATTACCAATTTGTCACTCGGGAAATATTAAAAATACAATCTATTATTGTTGTAGAGAGTCGAAAGATATATATAGACTTAGGCATTAGGCACCTGCTGGATATTTAGAACTCACATAAGCTTAAGTGGCCACACATAAAATGGCTGCCCAGGCATGATGGGAAATCAGGTAGTCAAGCTGTGAACTGTTGAATGTTCAATGACCGAGCAATAACCCTGTGAGGCCCACTATAGGAATGCCTTGGATGCAGGATAAGAATAATGAGGAGAGAACCCATCTCCCATATTCAAGGCCATAAACCAATTAATTCCCCAGGAAGAAAGAGATAAGAGAACCCATCTCCTGTAAACAAGGTTAGAAACCAATTATTTCTCCAAGAAGAAAGAACTAGTGAGAGAACCTATATCAATCAGCCCAAGCTGACAAAAGACGAACACATGGTTCCTGAGACATAAGGGGAATTCTATTGGGTTAAAATAACCTATATGTAATCTATAATCATTGTGATTGGCTTGTGTCCAGCCGTGATGGGCTGTGTAGCTGTAGTAAACTGTTTTGTAACTGTTGTGAAACATATAAAGGTGCATGTAATCCTTTGTTCTGTGAAGAGAAACCTGGATACGGTCCTGAGTTTTTTCTTCCCGCTGAGCGTAATAAAAGCTGCTTCAGCATTGGAACCGACCCTGAGTGTTGAGTGATTCTTCTAAGAAAACACTAACGCTAACAATGGCGTAGTCGGCAGGATTTCCCGGAGTCGCTGGACGCCCTTGGAAAAAACCCGGGTGAGTATAAAAAACAATTTTTAAGTATAAAGGGTGCGGAAGGTGGAAGCTGGTTGATCGACATGAGGAGACGGTCTAATATCTCAAACGCCTAGCCTGAGCCTGAATTAAGAGAACTTTTGTCCCACGTGACGGCCAGGAACCAAGTAGGCGTAGGGAACACACTTAGACCGTGGGATCGTGATACCGAGAGACATCTTCCGGACCCAGTAGTGAAATTTGAAATACCCCGGGGTAGAACCAAGCGGTGTACAGCGGCTAACGGAATCCAAACCTGTGAACAGGGTCGGACCAACGGGCTGAGCGGTGGTAGGTAGTCGTTAAGGATACGTAGAGCACTGCGGGAATTGCTTAAACGCGTTTTTAAGAATTGTATAAGTTTGTGTAACAGCAGAACTTGTGACCTGACAGTAGCCAAGAGACAGTTTACTACAAGTCGCGCTAGAAAGAAAGCGGACCTCTGAGAGTAGATTCCTAACGATACCAGTCCTACCCAGGAATGGCCATGAAAACAAGTAAACTCGAGTGGGGACCAGAAGGGTCGCTTACCCGCCACCTGGCGGAAAAACAAAAGAAGCTTATTGAAAATATGATTAAAGCAGGGTGGAATCCTCAGGAATTAGTTATGTGAGGAATTATTTAGATAAAACTACGAATTCCCTGAAAGGTCATGGATCCAAAAATAGAGCCGGCCAAAACAAGAAGAGAGACTGTTGTAAATCGTTGAGTGAGAAGTGTCTGTGTGATTTTTGACTGCAGAATGAATTTTTTTATGTTTTCATGTTCCGAAAGCCTGGTTGGAAGAGGAATGCAAGTGTCTGTTTATTTTAGAAACAGAGTGAAAGTCTTTTTTTAAACCCTTTGTAATGTTGTCCTGTATGTGGGAAGTTTTAAGACATTTAAGTTAGAAACGCAGGTGTGGATTTATTCGGATGATAAGTTACGGAGCTAGGAAAATAAACAAATAAAGAATAGGTTTGTTGAGCAAAATATTTATTTGACATGCTCACTTACTTGCCGAAAGAAAACATGCAATGATTGATTGGGTTGAAAGACATAAATTTGGTCTCGGAATGAGATAAAGAATGCTTAAAAAAAAAGAGAGCTTCTAAAAAAAAAAAGTTTTAAATAAAGATTGAAATTACAAAGTTTGAATTGGGATTTTGAGATATTCAGAGAAGGCACAGGAAATACTGAGGTGGATTTAAAAAAAAAGAAAAAGATTAAATTAAATCTGATCAGGTCAAACTCCTGGGCAAGTGGCGAGCTATCTGCGAAGGTGTAAAAGGAACTTTTGGAAAATGTTAAAAAATAGCAAGCTTTAGTAACGACTTTGAAACTGGAGCATTTTGAGATAACGAAAGGCAGCACTCAAAAGCTGGACTCCATTCCAGTTATGGAGAAAAAGAAAAAGATAAAGACGCCACTTTGAAAGTAAACAAATGATTTTAAATTAACAACTTTATGGAGTTACGAACCCTCCGTGTAAAATACAAAACCTAATTTGAAGAAAGAAAAAAAAAAAGATGTAACAGACTAAATGGAAAAAGACATAACTTACTAAATACTAGTTGATGTTTGCTTTGAAAAAGATATTGGTTTAATTAGAAGAGAAAAAAAAATTGGAATAAGTAAAAAAAAACACTCTACATGGATTCGAATTTTCAATTATGAAAAAGTTTCAATGCAGTTTGAAAAGATTTCCAAAATGTCCCGAACAGTCTAAACAAGCAGGAGGGTTTTGAAGATAACGAGGAGAAAGAGAGAAATAAAAAAAAAACAGAATTGAATTTCAGTAAACAAAATTGCTATTGTATGTGTGGTCTTGTTTTAAAACAATTAAAAAAAAAAAATTCTTTGGCAAGTACTTGAATTAGAAGTTAAGAAAACATTGGAGTTTACTCTAATGATTTATGCTGTTTAACGGATTCCTAATTTCGAAGCCAGTTTTGAAGGCACAAAGACTTTTTTTTTCAGATGATTACGTGAAGTCACGTAATGACATCAGGTCTTCTTACAAACCTGGAAAGGAGTTAACCCTTTCCATTGACAGCCGTTTTATACTGAACATTATTAATTTGGATTTCTTAATAGGAAAAAAAAAGACTCACCTAACAGAGGAAACAAAAATAAAAACAGAACTAGCTTATGTAATAATACTTGCCTGATACAATAAAGAAATAGATATTCAATAAAACAAATTGAAGAGTTAAAAGCTAAGATAAACAGGCTGGAAGAGATAACAGGACTAGACGGATAGTGCAGTGCGCAGCCATAGCACCATCACCTCTGGCAATAGAGCCAATGTACCCCACGGTGGGTAGGTGTAGTCCACAAACCCAACCTAACGGTAAAGCAGACAGCGATGTTTGGAGGAATAGCTTTGGCCTTGGTCATAGGAGTTTGGGTAATATTTAAGTGGGTAAAGACACGGGCGCACGCCCTACAGATTCAGCTCGAAATGGTTCGATTATAACCTTGTCCTTCTGATTTTGCAGGGTGACAGGGACACTCGTAGAGCAAAAAACTTAACCCCTGGTGACGACCAGGCCATCTGTTTAAAATTACAGATAATACTTACCGGAATGGGAATACGAACGGCGCTACTCGTAATCTGGATAGCCCTGCGACATGCACGTACCCTGGGCAACACCGACGGACAGCAGAGCACGCTGGAAATAAACAACTATATGAACTATGGAGTCTTGTTTAATTTAACGGCCGGAATGTGCATCCCAGCAGCCAAGGACTGGAGCAAGGACAGGACTTATTTTAATGCATGGTTACAAGTGAATCCTAATAAGAATCCTAATAAGAATAAGAGTATGTGTACAGTGCTCCACGGGTATAAGGAGCAGATGCATTAAACGGAGGGATGTCAAAGGGCCTGATGAATGTACTTTCGGCATAATTTGCGCGCCTCCGGGACAATCCCAGCAATCAGTCATCCGCAAGAAGGGAATGGGGCTGTGTGGGTATTACGAGGAGGCGGGGGCGGCTGCAATATAATTGTATGTATGTTTCTCACCCCCTCCGACACCGCGCCCCATAAGAATCACTACATTGCCCGAAGAACTGCCTTGTCCCATAACTACTAAGGGACCAGAAAATGGGATTGCAATGTACAACGAAGGGGAATTATTGTATGATAATGTTAAACATGAAATTGTGCCTGTTCTGATCAATATTTCAGGCATCCAGATGCCGGAATATTGTACCGAACAGTCAAGGAAGATGTACAATGTATTAAGTAAAGTCGTAATGCAGCAGGCTGCCGATGCCATGGGTGCCAGTAAGTTCCGGGGACAGGGGTTAGCACCCAGGGTGAAGAGGGAAATAGTAAATGATGTTGCTACCGTTTTCAATACAGGAACCTCCGTAGTGAACTCGATAGACATACAAGGGCTAAATGAGAGGGTAGAACAGCTTAAAGGGGTGATGAAGGGGTTATTGGAGAGGGTGGAGCAAAACCAGGAAGACCAGGCCAACCTAGGAAAGGAGGGTGCCGAAATCCAGTTGGATGGCATCTCAGTCCTGGAAGCTCACGCTAAAACCATCAATCACCTCATTGATAGAGAACAAGAAGATACAATAAAGCAAAGACAGGGGCAACTCTGTCATGCTTATGGTCTGTGGATGGTGGGACAGATCCGCCACAACCTCGACCAGATCCAACGCGGGGAAGTACCCGATTGGATAGACAGTTCACATTTAGCTCAGTTGGCGAACCAAAGGGGGACACTGGATAATTGTACTCTGAAGGGACTGACCCGAGTATACCCCGCAATTCCAGATTGCCAGATGGGTAGGACGACCGGGATAGGGATAGTCCTGTTGATCCCTATAGCAACGCCGGACTCAGGGCCGTTCCCCTTATACCAACTAGAGAATATCGGAGTAATACGGGAAAATGTCTCCATACGCTACTACCTGACCACCACCTCTGCCGTTCGTCGAAACAACATACTTACTGGGATTTCCCTAGCAGATTGCAAGCAAAGGGGGGGAAATCACAGTATGCCCTCACCCGGTGGGCCGAGGTGAACTAGACGAGTGCGGGTTTAACCGAACCAACGGGTGTGTACTAGAAATAGTGCCCGCACACATGCACTTCGCGAGGGCAGGCTACGGAGGGAGGGGAAGATACTGCGTCTCTACTACTGAGAGTTCATACCAGTATAATGACCTGCAGTGCCCTATACCGCAGCCAAACTTTTGCTTTACACCACTACAACCTGTCGCGATCGGGCAAGCGCATATCACCCAGGTTAGGCGCCGGAAGTCCGAAGTTATTGAAGTAACTGATCAGCTCCATGATCATTTGCAGGATTATGACGAGCCAGAGCAGGTCCCTATCCCACATCTAACCGAAGTATTACGGGAGTTGAGGCTCAGAGTGGGTCAATCTGTAAAACTCTATCACCAGCTACAAACTAAAATCAAAGAAGATACCGAGGTAGACTTACAAAGTCAGAGTTGGTGGAGAAAGGTCTGGGACTGGGGAATAAATGTGAACATCCACCCATGGATCCGAATTATTTCACACACACTGGTCGGAATACAATTAATCTTAGCAATAACATGGGGCGTGATGGCCTGCCAGGTATGCAGGCGCCACAAACGGCGGAAACGGACTAATCACCGTTCCCTGGATATTAAACAGGCCTGTTTGATAAGGGGACGGGAGGAGCTAGCCTTTGTTAATTTGATTTAAGCAACCGGAACTCCTGAAACCGCGTGACTGGCCAGCACGTTGAGGCAAGGAGTACCGGGCCGTGCACAAATATCAGATAAAGGCAGTATTTCGGTTAAAAGGGGACTAGGACTAGTCCCTTTACCGAAAGGGGGAATTGTTGTAGAGAGTCGAAAGATATATATAGACTTAGGCATTAGGCACCTGCTGGATATTTAGAACTCACATAAGCTTAAGTGGCCACACATAAAATGGCTGCCCAGGCATGATGGGAAATCAGGTAGTCAAGCTGTGAACTGTTGAATGTTCAATGACCGAGCAATAACCCTGTGAGGCCCACTATAGGAATGCCTTGGATGCAGGATAAGAATAATGAGGAGAGAACCCATCTCCCATATTCAAGGCCATAAACCAATTAATTCCCCAGGAAGAAAGAGATAAGAGAACCCATCTCCTGTAAACAAGGTTAGAAACCAATTATTTCTCCAAGAAGAAAGAACTAGTGAGAGAACCTATATCAATCAGCCCAAGCTGACAAAAGACGAACACATGGTTCCTGAGACATAAGGGGAATTCTATTGGGTTAAAATAACCTATATGTAATCTATAATCATTGTGATTGGCTTGTGTCCAGCCGTGATGGGCTGTGTAGCTGTAGTAAACTGTTTTGTAACTGTTGTGAAACATATAAAGGTGCATGTAATCCTTTGTTCTGTGAAGAGAAACCTGGATACGGTCCTGAGTTTTTCCTTCCCGCTGAGCGTAATAAAAGCTGCTTCAGCATTGGAACCGACCCTGAGTGTTGAGTGATTCTTCTAAGAAAACACTAACGCTAACAATTATAAAACCTCTTTCACTCAGGAAAATTAAGTCAGTTGTGTCTCGTGGCTCAGTTGGTCGCGCTCTTGCCTCTGAGTCAAAGGTTGTGGTTCAAGTCCCACTCCAGAGACTTGAGCACAAAAATCCAATGCCGTACTGTGGGAGTCTATCGGATGAGACATTAAACCGAGGCCCCACCTGCTCTTTCTATGGCACTATTTTGAAGAAGAGCAGGGGAGTTATCCCCAGTGTCCTAGCCAATACTTATCTCTCAATCAACATCACTAAAACAGGTCATCTGGGCATTATCACAATGCTGTTTGTGGGAGCTTACTGTGAGCAAATTGGCTGCCACGTTTCTGACATTAAAATAGTGACTACACTTCAAAAGAGTACATCATTGCCTGTAAAGCGCTTTGGGATATCCAGTGGTCATATAAATGCAAGTCTTTCTTTTTTTTCAGTGGTCATCAATGGTAAACAGGGATGTGGATTAGTAACTAGCTAAAAGGAAGACAGCAGAAGAAATAGTCATAAGGAGAGCTAGGTCACAAGGAGGAATGTATTGGGTGGGATGAACCAGGGATTCAAGCTGGGATCACTCCTGTGATCTAGAATTGCAGTTAGAATGCAAAGTAGTTTAATTTGCAAGCTAGAAGAAATGGTGGACTCAGAGGAGGCAGCCAAAATCTTACAAAGATAGCTTGATGATGCTTGCATCTGGGCTGATCACTGACAACAGAAGTTCAAAACAGACAAATCCAAAGGACTGTGCATTAAAAATAGGAGGTACATGTACTCCATGGATGCCATTGAACTCGCAAATAGGGAAGTGAAGAAAGCTAGGGATGTTAGTTGATTCATCACTCACCATGTTTAAAGACGAACATAGCAATAAACAAAGCAAATAATGCATCCAAAAAACACAGGGGCCGAATTTGGTGAAGGCCTCCACCCGCCCAAAGGACCGCCGATGGCCGCTGAGGTACCTGACGGTACTTTGGGTGGGTTTTTTGTCAAAAAGGTCCTTGAAAGGGCGGCAGGCGGCAAAAGGGGGACTTACTCTGCCAATCTGGGCGGCAGCCGGCGGGAGCTCCCAATCTCGGCGGCAAAGGCGCATACCACTCAAGTGCCGCCGAGGATGGAGTCGGGCCCACGGAGGGTCGAAGACCTGAAAAGGAAAATCATCAACAAAAAAAAAACATTGGAACACCTTCAGCAGACCCAATCAAGGTAAGTCACTGTAAAGAAAACATTTAAAAAATGTTTACTAACCTTTTTTTTTTTCAGCTCTTCATACTCACCATCGGGGATAGAACAGCCTCCAGCCAGCGGTCCTTCCCTGTTCTGGCGCCAACTCCCACCCGCAGCAATATGGCATCTCGGTGGGAGAGAGGTCAGATGCGCCACTCAGCCGTCCGCTGACGTCACGGGCGGTTCCCGGTGGTTCTCCCCTCCTGCCCGCTCCACATCAAATGGAAAGTGGCACTGGGCGCAACTTCAAGAGGAATGTCGGCGGCAGTGGGCGGTAAGGTATCCCAACTGATGCTTTGTCAAATGTGTTTATTTATTTATACAGCGGGTGTTTAACAGGGAGAATATTGCAGGCCAGAACTTTGGTCTAATTCAGGAAACTGCCAGATGCTCGATGGTAGGACTGGTAGTATAGACTGAGATCAATTGGGTGTAATGAACATTTTGTCCTCACCTATCTTGTGAATGATGGGAGACCTTTTAAATGCCAGGATACCAGGAAGAATCAAGGTAAAAGCACCAAGGTACTGATGGTATACCAGCGCATTCATACTGACCACAGACGCTCCTGCAGGAAGAGATTTAATAATACATCCCATCTGCTAATACACCAGAGTGTTCGCACTGATGACAGGTCATTTACCAGCTCTGTGCATGGAAAGCGATTCACTTGTTTGTCCAACCTGCTAACATACTGAAATTTTTTAGTGGAGAGGCTGCTCAGCTGCTGAAGTGTCAGCTTGGCTTAGTTGGTATCACCCTTTTGTAAATCAGAAGGTTGCGGATTTTAGTCCTACTTCAGAATTTGAGTTCATAAGCTAAGATGACAATGTGGTGCAGTACTAAGGGAATGCTACATTTTCTGAGGTTCTGTCCTTTGGCCAATACATTAAATCAAGGTCTTCCATGTTCCACTGTTTTGAATGGACTTCAGAGATGTCACGGAACTAATAAAATAGCAGAGAATTATCCTGGCCACCATGTAAATCTAATCAATCATCTCATTGCTGTTTGTGGGATCTTGTGTGCAAAATGGCTGCCATATTTATCTAAATAACAAGTCAGTGTGCTTCTAAGTAATTCTTTATATGTGAAGCACTTTGATATGTTTCTGGGACAGCTTGGAGACAGAGCTGGGAGAACGCAAACAGAGTGGATTGCAAGCAGAGTATAGGAATTTTGTGAGCACAGGAATTCGGTGGTGAGGAGGAAGGCGGTTGAGACGTCTGACTGAAAAGGAGGAGTCGAGCCACAGAACCCAAGGTCCCTAAGTTAATAGACACGAGAGCAGACATGCGGGAGAGCGAGAGGAGCGGCCACAGATAAAGGTAGGCCCAAGAGCCCGGAGGGAGCGCGAGTGTCAGGGAGCATGGTAAGTGATGTCAGCACAAGGGAAAGAACTGATTTGGTGAGTAGTTGGTTGTCATGTATGTACATTCTGTTTGTAGCCACTAGATGGTGTCATTGTTGGAGGCCACTGAGCAGCATGCTGCTCAGAAATAAAAGGCCAGCCATTTTGAGAGTCAGGCACTTTCGGCTTAAATAAAGCTTAAGCAAGGTTGTACCTTGCTTAGTTAGATAGTACTCAGTTTGAACCTTTATTGCATACATAACATTTGGCGACGAGAATACAAGAACCTTTGTTTGCAAAATGAACACGATTGGATTTTTAGAGCGATTCGTGGAGGGAGAAAATTGGGCAGACTTTATGAGCCGTTTGAACCCATACTTCGTGGCCAACAAAATGAAGGGGGTCGACGATGCAGATCGGCGCCGGGCGTGTTCCTCACTGTGTGTGTTTCAAAGATCTACGGTCTAATAAAGAATCTACTCATGCCTAGTGATCCAACGGAGAAAACGTACGAGAAGTTGTGTACATTGGTACGGGAGCACCTCAAGCCAGACGATGGCATCATCATCTTGAGATACAGGTTTTATACAAACATTCGATCGGAGGGCCAGAGCGCGGCGGAATTCGTTACCTACCTGAGACGTTTAGCGAGACCGTGCAAGTTCGGGGCGGTGTTGGCAGACATGCTGCGGGACTTCTTTGTTATCGGTATCAACCACGAGGTGATCCTGCATAAACTTCTGGCGGTGGAGGAGTTGGATTTGAAAAGGGCCATCCAGATCGCTCAATCATGTATGACAACGGACAGGAGTCTAAAGCAAATAGCGGTGAAGAACCAAACCTCGGCAAGTACTGTAAATGCGATTGATTCGGTGTTCGGCAGAGCGGCACATGGCCGGGCCCATCCGGCTGCGTTCGCGAAACCTGTGGCTGCCCAAAGTCCGCCAGCGGGAATGTATCCGATTTCTCCCTGTTGGCGTTGTGGGGGAAATCATCGGCACCAGCAGTGCCGATTTAAGCAATATCGTTGCAAAGGCTGTCTGAGAGTGGGACATCTCCAGCGCAAGTGTCCGCAGATGAGCAAGCGAGCTGCGACACACCACATGGAGGATGAGAGTAAGACTAGCGCGATCTGGATACGCAATCCGAGATGACAGAGGAGAAAGTGTATGGACTGTGCTCCTTCATAACCAAGAACAAACCAATTTTGATTAATGTCAAGTTTAACGGGATACCGGTATCGATGGAATTGGACACGGGGGCGAGTCAATCGATTATGAACGAGAGGGCATTTTATAAGCTGTGGGAAACTAAGACTGTGAGGCCCAGGTTGAGCCCTGTTAACGCCAAAATGCGCACGTACACCAAAGAACTGATAAAGGTGATTGGCAGTGCACAAATTAATGTGTCATATAATGGTGCGGTTCATGAGTTACCGCTGTGGATTGTTCCAGGCAATGGCCCAACGCTGCTCGGCAGGAGCTGGTTGGAGAAAATCAGATGCGAGTGGAACGACATAAAGGCATTGTCATTGGAGGAAGATACATGTGCCCAAGTATTGAGCAACTTCCCCTCGCTGCTCAAACCGGGTATCGGCAACTTCACGGGAGTCAAGGTGCAGATCCACGTGGACTCAGATGGAAGACCCGTCCAGCATAAAGCTCGGGCAGTGCCGTAAATGATGAGGGAGAAGGTCGAAATTGAACTGGACAAACTCCAGCGTGAAGGGATCATATCATCAGTCGAATTTAATGAGTGGGCCAGCCCCATTGTTCCTGTGCTGAAAAGTGATGGCACAGTCAGAATCTGTGGAGACTACAAGGCTACGATCAATAGGGTTTCGAAACAAGATCAGTACCTGTTACCGAAGACTGATGACTTGTTTGCGACGCTAGCCGGAGGGAAGTCGTTCACAAAACTGGACTTGCTGTCGGCCTATATGACACAAGAGTTGGTCGAGACATCGAAGAGACTTACGTGCATTAATACGCACAAAGGATTATTTATTTATCACAGATGCCCTTTCGGAATTCGCTCGGCTGCAGCAATATTCCAGAGGAATATGGAAAGTCTACTGAAGTCCGTTCCCAGAACCGTCGTGTTCCAAGATGATATACTGATCACCGGTCGTGACACCAAGGAACATCTGAACAACCTGGAAGAGGTTCCACTGCGTTTGGATAGAGTGGGACTCAGACTGAAACGCTTGAAGTGTGTCTTCATGGCACCGGAGGTCAAATTCCTCGGGAGGAAAATCGCCACTGATGGCATCAGACCTACTGACGTGAGAACCAAGGCCATCAAGAATGTACCCAAGCCGCAGAATGTGACGGAGCTGCGTTCGTTCCTGGGTCTACTCAACTACTTTGGTAACTTCCTACCTAAATTGAGCACCTTATGAAAACCACTGCACATGCTATTGAGAAAAGGCCGACAACTGGGTGTGGGGCGCATCGCAAGACAGAGCTTTCGAGAAAGCCACCAATCTGCTTTGTTCGAATAAGCTGCTGGTACATTATGACCCATGTAAACGTTTAGTTTTGGCCTGTGACGCATCGTCATATGGAATTGGTTGCGTACTCCAACAAGCCAATGAGTCGGGGAAACTTCAACTTGTCGCAAATGCATCCAAAAGTTTGTCTAAAGTGGAAAGAGCCTACAGCATGGTAGAAAAAGAAGCTTTAGCTTGTGTGTACGATGTTAAAAAGATGCATCAATACCTGTTCGGTCTGAGGTTTGAATTAGAGACTGATCACAAGCCGCTCATTTCATTGTTTTCCGAGAGCAAAGGTATCAATACCAACGCTTCATCCCGCATCCAAAGGTGGGCTCTGACATTATTTGCCTATGATTATGTCATTCGCCACAGACCTGGCACAGAGAATTGTGCCGATGCTTTGAGCCGGTTGCCGTTGTCCACACCGGAGGTGGAAACACCACAACTGGTGGATCTAATGTTAATTATGGATGCTTTTGAGAGTGAAGGAACCCCTGTCAAGGCTCAACAAGTTCAGACCTGGACCAGCCAGGACCCGATTTTATCGGTGGTAAAGGATTGCATCCTCAAAGGGGATTGGTCTGCCGTACCTAAGCAAATGTGCAAGGAGGCCAAACCGCACATTAGTCGCAAGGATGAACTGTCTATTCAAGCAGATTGCATAGTGTGGGGCAATTGCGTTGTAATGCCCAAGAAATGGAGAGAGAAGTTCGTGCGTGAGTTACACAGCACACATCCGGGTATAGTGATGATGAAGGCCATCGCCAGGTCCCATGTATGATGGCCAGGAATTGATTCTAAGCTGGTAGCATGCGTGCATCAGTGCAACACTTGCATGCAGCTCAGCAAAGCACCAGCGGAATTGCCGCTGAGTCTGTGGTCGTGGCCATCCAAACCTTGGTCCAAGATCCATGTAGATTTTGCAGGTCCCTTCCTGGGCAAGATGTTTTTAGTGGTGGTGGACGCTTATTCGAATCATGTCATCCAGCACGTCCACAGCAACCGTAGAGAATCTCAATGTCATGTTCGCGACACATGGTCTGCCTGACATAGTGATGAGCGACAATGGGTCGTGCTTCACCAGTCAGGAGTTTCAGGAGTTTATGAAACTTAATGGCATAAAACATGTAAGATCAGCACCGTTCAAGCCTGCGTCCAATGGACAAGCTGAACGTGCAGTACAAATTATTAAGCAAAGCATGAGCAGAGTAACCCAAGGGTCACTGCAGACCCGCTTCTGCTGCATACTGCTGAGTTACAGGACAAGACCCCACACACTCACAGGGGTCTCGCCTGCTGAACTCATGATGAAAAGAGGTCTTAAGACCAAGCTATCTCTGGTATACCCGGATTTAAATAATCATGTTGAATACTGAAGACAAAGTCAACAAGGGTACCACAATCGCGCAACTGTGTCACGCGACATTTCTGTTAACGTAGAAACATAGAAAATAGGTGCAGGATTAGGCCATTCAGCCCTTCTAGCCTGCACCGCCATTCAATGAGTTCATGGCTGAACATGCAACTTCAGTACCCGCTTCCTGATTTCTCGCCATACCCCTTGATCCCCCTAGTAGTAAGGACTTCATCTAACTCCCTTTTGAATATATTTAGTGAATTGGCCTCAACTACTTTCTGTGGTAGAGAATTCCACAGGTTCACCACTCTCTGATTGAAGAAGTTTTTCCTCATCTCGGTCCTAAATGGCTTACCCCTTATCCTTAGACTGTGACCCCTGGTTCTGGACTTCCCCAACATTGGGAACATTCTTCCTGCATCTAACCTGTCTAAACCCGTCAGAATTTTAAACGTTTCTATGAGGTCCCCTCTCATTCTTCTGAACTCCAGTGAATACAAGCCCAGTTGATCCAGTCTTTCTTGATAGGTCAGTCCCACCATCCCGGGAATCAGTCTAGTGAATCTTTGCTGCACTCCCTCAATAGCAAGAATGTCCTTCCTCAAGTTTGGAGACCAAAACTGTACACAATACTCCAGGTGTGGCCTCACCAAGGCCCTGTACAACTGTAGCAACACCTCCCTGCCCCTGTACTCAAATCCCCTTGCTATGAAGGCCAACATGCCATTTGCTTTCTTAACCGCCTGCTGTACCTGCATGCCAACCTTCAATGACTGATGTACCATGACACCCAGGTCTCGTTGCACCTCCCCTTTTCCTAATCTGTCACCATTCAGATAATAGTCTGTCTCTCTGTTTTTACCACCAAAGTGGATAACCTCACATTTATCCACATTATACTTCATCTGCCATGCATTTGCCCACTCACCTAACCTATCCAAGTCACTCTGCAGCCTCATAGCATCCTCCTCGCAGCTCACACTGCCACCCAACTTAGTGTCATCCGCAAATTTGGAGATACCACATTTAATCCCCTCGTCTAAATCATTAATGTACAATGTAAACAGCTGGGGCCCCAGCACAGAACCTTGCGGAACCCCACTAGTCACTGCCTGCCATTCTGAAAAGTACCCATTTACTCCTACTCTTTGCTTCCTGTCTGACAACCAGTTCTCAATCCACATCAGCACACTACCCCCAATCCCATGTGCTTTAACTTTGCACATTAATCTCTTGTGTGGGACCTTGTCGAAAGCCTTCTGAAAGTCCAAATATAGCACATCAACTGGTTCTCCCTTGTCCACTTTACTAGAAACATCCTCAAAAAATTCCAGAAGATTTGTCAAGCATGATTTTCCTTTCACAAATCCATGCTGACTTGGATCTATCATGTCACCTCTTTCCAAATGCGGTGCTATGACATCCTTAATAATTGATTCCATCATTTTACCCACTACTGAGGTCAGGCTGACCGGTCTATAATTCCCTGCTTTCTCTCTCCCTCCTTTTTTAAAAAGTGGGGTTACATTGGCTACCCTCCAGGAACTGATCCAGAGTCAATGGAATGTTGGAAAATGACTGTCAATGCATCCGCTATTTCCAAGGCCACCTCCTTAAGTACTCTGGGATGCAGTCCATTAGGCCCTGGGGATTTATCGGCCTTCAATCCCATCAATTTCCCCAACACAATTTCCCGACTAATAAAGATTTCCCTCAGTTCCTCCTCCTTACTAGACCCTCTGACCCCTTTTATATCCGGAAGGTTGTTTGTGTCCTCCTTAGTGAATACCGAACCAAAGTACTTGTTCAATTGGTCTGCCATTTCTTTGTTCCCCGTTATGACTTCCCCTGATTCTGACTGCAGGGACCTACGTTTGTCTTTACTAACCTTTTTCTCTTTACATATCTATAGAAACTTTTGCAATCCGCCTTAATGTTCCCTGCAAGCTTCTTCTCGTACTCCATTTTCCCTGCCCTAATCAAACCCTTTGTCCTCCTCTGCTGAGTTCTAAATTTCTCCCAGTCCCCGGGTTCGCTGCTATTTCTGGCCAATTTGTATGCCACTTCCTTGGCTTTAATATTATCCCTGATTTCCCTTGATAGCCACGGTTGAGCCACCTTTCCTTTTTTTTATTTTTTAATGATCCTATATATGTGTTGAATTATGGTCAGGGTCCCAAATGGATTGCTGGTACGGTCATGGCCAAGGAGGGCAACAGAGTATTCGTTATTAAGCTCAAGAATGGGCAAACTTGCAGGAAACACATGGATCAGACAAAGCTGAAGCACAGAGATGAGCCAGAACAGTCGGACGAAGAAACCATCGACGACCAACCAACCTACCAGCAGTCTTCAGAGGACTCAAGGGTCATCAGTGAACCCGGAATTTCCATCATGGATCTGTTCAATAAAAATGGACTTGCAATTCCTGACATGGCTACTGCCACCTCCAACAAGTCAGTCATCCAGCCATCAGCCACAACAGACCCCGCACACTCACCCAAGGCTGGAATCGAACTGAGACCGTCAACCTGGGAGCGCAAAGCACCAGACCATCTCAACCTGTGAAAGACTGTGATAAGATCTCAGAGGGGGGTATTGTCATGTATGTAAATTCTGTTTGTAACCACCAGATGGCGTCATTGTTGGAGGCCACTGAGCAGCACGCACATGGTGCTGCTCAGGTATAAAAGGCCAGCCATTTTGAGAGTCAGGCACTTTGTACCTTGCTTAGTTAAACAGTACTCAGGTTGAACCTTTATTGCATATATAACATTGATGACTGTCTTTTTTAAAGTCTTAAGTTTATTTCTGTTAAGTTACTTAATAGTCTTTTAGGTAGAGGCATGGCAGGGTACCATGGAATGCACATTTTGTGCCATGTGGGAACTCCAGGATGCGTCCCATGTCCTGGACAACCACATGTACAGGATGTGTCGTCAGCTGGAGCAGCTCAAGCTCCAGGTTTCAGAGCTTCAGCAATAGCTGGCATCACTGTGGTGCATCCGTGAGCCTGAGAGCTAAGTGGATGGCACATTTCAGGAGGTGGTCACCCCACAGAGTAAGAGTGTGCATGCAGGGAATGGGTGATCGTCAGACAGACAAGAAGGACCAGGAAAGTAGTGCAGGAGTCCCCTGAGTGCATTTCACTCTCAAACTAGTATTCAGTGCTGTTCCTCTGGGAAGTAAAGCCAGAGCCATGTCCATGGTACCACGGGTGGCTCAGCTGTACGGGGAGTGGGTGGAGGAGAGGAGGAAGATCGGGAAAGCAATTGTGTTAGGAGATTCAATAGTTAGGGGAACAGACAGGCGTTTGAGACTGCAGATGTGATTCCAGAATGGTATGTTCCCTCCCTGATAACCAGGGTCAAGGATGTCACTGAGCAGCTGCAGAACATTTTGAGGGAGGAGGGTGAACAGCCAGATGTCGTGGTCCATATCGGTATCAACGACATAGATAGAAAGAGGGATGAGGTCCGGCAGGCAGATTTTAGGGAGCTAAATAAGAGATTAAAAAGCAGGACCTCAAAAGGTAGTAATCTACGAATTACTCCTGGTGCCACGAGCTAGTGAGTATAGAATTAGGAGGATAGAGCAAATTAATGCGTGGCTGGCAAGATGGTGCAGGAAGGAGGGCTTCACTTTCCTGGGGCATTGAGACCGGTTCTGGGGGACTGGTTGCACCTCACCAGAGCTTGGACCAATATCCTCGCAGCTAGTGCTGTTAGGGAGGGTTCAAACTAATTTGGCAGAGGGATGACCACCAGGATTTAGCATTAGAAAGGAGAAACAAGGTGTACAAAGGATTGAGAGAGACAGATAGCACTACAGTAAGAAATCGTACATTATTAGGTGGGGTCAGACTAAGAGAGAATTCAAGAAGGTCTAAGATAGGTTTACAGTGCATGGGGCTGAACCTGGCACACTTACCGTCTTTTTGCTGCCATTACCGCCGCTATGGTTGCGGCGGACATTGGATCGATTTTCACTGATTTTTTCCAAAAAAATGGCAGCCAGCGGTAATGACCGGCGGGAATCGGGACTTTGCAGCGGTGTGGGTGGGTAGATTGGAGTGCAATTACCACGGAGAAATTCACCCTTCTGGTGATTTGCAGCTAACGAGCCAGCTGCTCCCTGGCCTTCTTAAAGGCCAGGGTTTGATGCTAGGCCCTGAGAAGGGAAGGCCTTGCAGTGAAGGCCATGGCTGGTGCTGCTGGACCAAGGAGGGCAACTCGATTCTCGGACACGGAGCTGGAGACACTAATGCAGGCTGTTGAGGGAAGGAAACGAGTTCTGTACCCAGATGCAGGAAGACCAAGTCGAGAAATATTTACTAATGCCTGGAGGGAGTTAGCTGTAGAGGTCTCAGGAACCTCCATCCATGATCGCACGGCTACACAATGTCGGAAAAGGATGAACAACATTATCCGTTTGATGAAAGTGAGTACCTGTTCCACCAATTGCTGACCTTCCAGCTGAGAGCCTCTCCTTCATCCTTCTCTTATTTCCCACCTTCACTGTATAGTCACTGAAGCAGCATTTCATTGTTGAGGCCTCTATATATATATATATATATATGTATATATGTGTGTGTTCTCGCAATGGAGCTTCCCTTTCATCTCACAGTTACAGCTGTATGTCAGGAACACACATTTGTGCACTCATTTCTGATGCGTCATTACAGTGGTACTCACCAATCATTCTTTTTTTGCAGACCAAACTTGCTCACAATAGAATGGAGCAAAGGAGGACTGCTGGTGGCGAGCCCCAACTTCAAATCCTCACACCCTTGAAGGAGAGGGTTGAGGTGCTCATGGGCACACATGCTGCCTTCCCTGTAGTCTGAGGTATTGCAGATGTGGGCAAGTGAAGACCCTCCTTTAATGCTATCTCTCCCTGAATGCTCCAGCGCCTATTGTGCCTTTCCTTCAGAAAGTGTGCTAGTTGTAGCTTCCATGCGTCAATCCTCCATCCCGCCCTCATGGCAGCCCTGCTCCCATTTATGTTTGCAGACGAGAGCCCCCCCCCGCCCCCCCAACCCCCCGCCGGCCTCCGGTATTGGTGATGCTGATTTGGGCAGCATGGGTAAATGAGGCATTCCTTCAATGCTATCTCTCCCTGAAAGCACCAGCGCCTACTGTGCCTTTCCTTCTGAAAATGTTGCAGCCTCCATGCATTAATCCCCTACCTCCCCCTCATGGCAGCCCTTGTGCCATTGATGCTGGCAGATGAGAGGCCAATGGCAGCCAAGGTGACGGAGAGGATCCTCCTGAAATACCGTTGCGAGGCCGAGAGGAGACCCTTGAGGACAATGATAGAGATCTACATCCTTGAGAACATTGAGAACTCCAGCCTTGCTGACACCCTCGATCGCACTGTATCGTTTGGGGACATGTCCGATGAGAAAGAGGAAGAGGAGGACACTGCTGGCAGCACTGCATCACTGTTTGCACTCACACGCGCCAGCTCAGATACTGGGAATGCACGGTTCAATCTAGGTCAGATAGTACAGGGTTTTGCAACTGGGTGTTGCACCTGGGCCTAGAGGGCTGCAGCATGGTGACGGGGCTAGGCAACCTCAGGTGCCATCTCTCTGGGGGGTGAGTCCGTACCGGAGTTCTGCTGAGGATGACTCAGACGAGCCCATCGATGTTGGGGCTTATGAAAGAAGGGTGGAGGCCATGTATTTCCAGGTGTTGGGGGCACTGGCAAGGGTGCCGGAGAGCCTGTTGGAAGTGATGAGGAGGATGGAGGAGTCCGCCTCCCGCATTCTCGACAGCTCTGCGCACTTCATGGAGCCCATCATTGCCAGTATGCAGGCGATGGTGGACTCCCAGAGAGACAGTGCGGATCCAGCAGTGAGGCCGCAACTCGCAGGTGATGTGGAAGCTGCCATTGCAGCACAGGCGCAAGCGAATGAGCGCATCGGTGCTGCTTTGGAGAGGATAGCTGCGGCTCTGCAAGAGTCGATGGAGCGTCTAAGTGCTGTCATATCTGGTGGCTTTGAGATTCTAACTGCTCTCATGCAGCCTCAGCTTGATGCCCCCGACATCTTACTGTTGCCTTCGCATCTGGGTCCACCATGGGCCACGGGGGATCTCTCCAGTGTGGCGCCACAGCCCCGACCTGAGCTCCCTCAGATTGGTGGTGGTGGTAATGTGCCACCCCCGGTGAGTGACTCAGGCTCCTTGGACAAGGATACGGATGATGCACTCCTTCAGGATCACTGCATTCCTGGCCCCAGACCTGTCACTCCGCCAGTGCCTCCAAGCATAGAGTCGCCCGAGCCAAGCCAGACTGAACCCTCCCAGGAGGGTGCTGACCAGTCTGCAGCCGGCCCTTCCAGGGCCAAAGCTGGTCGAGGGCATCCTAGAAGGACATCTGCAGCTTCCACACAGGGCACACAGCCTTCCCAGACCCATGAGGCAGCCACAGGGGAGACACTGAGGCGCAGTAGTAGGACAGGCACGAGTAAGAGGGGTTATAAGAAAATGCACAATGGTCACAAATTATGTTGGTCTGTTATTTTTTGTTGTGTGAGTTTTTTGCAATGATTTTGATTATGTATTAAATCTTTATTTTTTGCACCTATATCTGGGCAGGTATATAATGTGACGGTAGACAATTATCTATGATGGCCATGGAAAATAGAAGCTGAAGGGTCATGTGGGGATGAAATGATCTAAATCGAGCAGCAATCAGCCGGGTCTGCACTTCCCTTGCAGAATTAAGATGGCGACGACGCCTCCTGGGTGGCTGGCGACGCGCATCCTGGTCCTCCACCTCCTCCTCCTGCTGCTGCGCCTCCCTCTGAGGTGAATACTGCTGGATCGACCAACAGCAGCTGGCCCCTCATGACAGCCATGTTATGCAGCATGCAGCGGACGACCACAAAGATGGAGACCCGTTCAGGCGAGTACTGCAATGCGCCACCAGAGCGGTTCAGGCAACGGAACTTCTGTTTGAGGATCCTGATGCAGTGCTCAATGATGCATCTGGTGGCAGAATGAGTGTTGTTGTCGGCATGTTTGCCCGCAGTCCTGGGGTTCCGAAGGGGAGCCAGCAGCCAAGTGGACAGGGGGTATCCCTTGTTCCCAAGTAGCCATCCACAATCCTGGTTTGGCCTGGTGAAGATGGCGGGCACACTGCTTTAGCGCAGGATAAAGGAATTGTGGCTGCTGCCTAGATACCTGGCATCGACTGCCAGGATCCTGCGCTGGTGGTAAAACATCAGCTGGATCTTCAGGGAGTGGAATCCCTTTCTGTTTATGAATATCTCTGGATGGTTTTGTGGCGCCCTCAGTCCGACGTGTGTGCAGTCAATGGCCCCCTGCACCCTGGGGAACCCTGCAATCCAGACAAATCCGGCCTGCCGCTCCACCTGCTTCTCCCTGCTCATCGGGAAGGAGATATATTGCAGTCTTCTCTTATAGAGAACATCGGTCATCTGCCAGATGGAGCGATGGACGGAGAATTGTGATATATTAGAAATGTCTGCAGACTGGAAAGAGCCAGTAGTGTACAGGACAAGAGCTATGGTCACTTTTGTCTCAACGCTGAGAGCTGCCCTCAGCCGTGTGTGAGGCACCAGATCTGTCCGCAGGGTATTGCTCAGCTCCCTCAGGATGTCCTTCCTAAATCGAAGCCTTCGCACACATTGCTCACTGCTGAGCTCTAGGAAGGAAAACTGATGTCGGTACACCCTTGCACGGTAGGACCTCCTTGCCACAGGTCTGTGCTGGGCTCCTCCGAAGACAGCTGGCTGAGTGCCTTCTCCTTCTTCCTGCTGATGTTCCTGAGCCTCTGCAGGCTGCTGCTGGCAAGGCTCCTCGCCCACTATATGGTGCGGGTGTCAGCGTACCTGACCCGCTTCCTCGCGCCATCTCCCACCTGGCCAGTCTCGACGTTGAGGTCTGCCATCTGCAGGCCCTTCTCTATGTTGGGCAGCCATGGCTGCTGCCTCCCTTGCCCGCTACCTCTGGACCCATTGCTGACGGCACCGCCTTCTCCTGCGTGCCTCCCTGCCTCTCACAATGCAAACAAGGCATTCTCCTGCCAACACTGAGCCCATTAAGTCTGCAGGCTGGACCTTCACTAGGAGGCCTCTGTGGAGGAGAGAATGATTCCCGGGATGGCAGGATTGACATATGAGGAAAGACTGGATCGACTGGGCCTGTATTCACTGGAGTTTTGAAGGATGAGAGGGGATCTCATAGAAACATATAAAATTCTGACGGGACTGGACAGGTTAGATGTAGGAAGAATGTTCCCGATGTTGGGGAAGTCCAGAACCAGGGGACATAATCTGAGGATAAGGGGTAAGCCATTTAGGACTGAGATGAGGAGAAACTTCTTCACTCAGAGAGTTGTTGACCTGTGGAATTCCCTACCGCAGAGAGTTGTTGACGCTAGTTCATTGGATATATTCAAGAGGGAGTTAGATATGGCCCTTACGGCTGAAGGGATCAAGGGATATGGAGAGAAAGCAGGAAAGGGGTACTGAGGTGAATGATCAGCCATGATCTTATTGAATGGCGGTGCAGGCTCGAAGGGCCGAATGGCCTACTCCTGCACCTATTTTCTATGTTTCTATGAGGCCCACAAGCCACGACTAATCACTGAAAATGAAAAACTTTTCCAAACTCTCAAAGTTCTCAGAAGTCTGCTGCCGTTTTTGCAAATCTCTACAAGGAATTCAGCTATATTTACGTCAGAAAAAACCCGATCCCAACACACTTTCCTTTCTCCTCCGTTGGCGGTCTCGAGCAGCCCGGCAAAGTGCCCCAACTCAAAAACCATACTGTGATCACTCACTCCGAGAGGATCTTTTACTAGGAGATTGTTTATTATTCCTGTCTCATTACACAGGACCAGATCTAAGATAGCTTGCTCCCTTGTAGGTTCTATAACATACTGTTCTAAGAAACAATCCTGTATGCATTTTATGAATTCCTCCTCAAGGCTACCCCGTGCGATTTGATTTGACCAATTGGTATGTAGGTTAAAATCCCCCATGATTACTGCCGTTCCTTTTTCACATGCCTCCATTATTCCCTTGATTATTGTCCGCCCCACCGTGAAGCTATTATTTGGGGGCCTATAAACGACGCCCACCAGTGACTTTTTCCCCTTACTATCTCTAATCTCCACCCACAATGATTCAACATTTTGTTCATTAGAGCCAATATCGTCTCTCACAACTGCCCTGATATCATCCTTTATTAACAGAGCTACCCCACCTCCTTTCCCTTCTTGTCTAATTTTCCGAATCATCAGATACCCCTGTATGTTTAATTCCCAGTCTTGGCCACCCTGCAACCACGTTTCTGTAATGGGCACCAAATCATACCCATTTGTAATGATTTGTGCTGTCAACTCATTTACTTTATTTCGAATGCTGCGTGCGTTTAGGTAGTGTTTTAATACTAGTTTTTAAACCATGATTTTTAGTTTTGACCGCTCCTGCAGCCCCTTTATATTCATACATATTGTCCCTTCCTATCACCTTGTGGTTTACATTTACCCCAGTGCTACTCTGCTCTGTTGCCTCCTGCCTTTTGCATCCTTTCTTGGGGTTCTGTTCATCTGAGCTCTCACCCACTCTAACTAGCTCAGAGCCCTCTCCTGGGTTCCGAATACTCCTCGCATTGAGGCACAAAGCTTTCAGGCTTGCCTTTTTATTACACTTTGACCCTTTAGAATTTTGCTGTACAGTGGCCTTTTTTGTTTTTTGCCTTGGGTTTCTCTACCCACCACTTTTACTCATCTCCTTTCTATCTTTTGCTTCTGTCTCCATTTTGTTTCCCTCTGTCTCCCTGCATTGGTTCCCATCCCCCTGCCATATTAGTTTAACTCCTCCCCAACAGCACTAGCAAACACTCCCCCGAGGACATTGGTTCCGGTCCTGCTGCAGACCGTCCGGTTTGTACTGGTCCCACCTCCCCCAGAACCGGTTCCAATGCCCCAGGAATTTGAATCCCTCCCTGCTGCACCACTGCTCAAGCCACGTATTCATCTGAGCTATCCTGCGATTCCTACTCTGACTAGCACGTGGCACTAGGACCACTGCTTTTCTTGCTATATTACTTAGACTTGGGTGTAAAGGGCACTATTTCAAAATTTGCAGATGATACAAAACTTAGAAGTACAGTGAACAGTGAGGAGGATAGTGATCGACTTCAAGAGGACATAGACAGGCTGGTGGAATGGGCAGACATGTGGCAGATGAAATTTAACGCAGAAAAGTGCGAAGTGATACATTTTGGTAGGAAGAACGAGGAGAGGAAATAGAAACAAAAGGGTACAATTCTAAAGGGGGTGCATGAACAGAAAGACCTGGAGGAATATGTGGACAAATCATTGAAGTTGGCAGGGCAGGTTGAGAAAGCAGTTAAAATAGAATACGGGATCCTGGGCTTCATAAAAGCAAGGAAGTTATGATGAACTTTTATAAAACACTGGTTTGGCCTCAACTGGAGTATTGTATCCAATTCTGGGTACTGCACTTTAGGAAAGGTGTGAAGGTCTTAGAGGGGCTAGAAAAGATTTACAAGAATGGTTCCAGGGATGAGGGACTTCAGTTACTGGAGAAGCTGAGGTTGTTCGCCTCAGAGCAGAGAAGATTGAGATGAGATTTGATAGAGGTATTCAAAATCATGAGGGGTCCAGGAAGAAACTGTTCCCATTGGCGGAAGCATTGAGAACCAAAGGACACAGAACTAAAGGCGACATGAGGAGCAAGATGTTAGGATCTGGAATGCACTGCCTGAAAGGGTGGTGGAGGCAACTTAATTGTGGCTTTCAAAAGGGAATTGGATAAGTACCTGAAGGAAAATTTTTTGCAGGGCTACAGGAAAAGGGCGGGGCAGTGGGGCTAGCTGAAGTGCTCTTGCAGAGAGCCGGCATGGGTTCGATGGGCCAAATGGCCTCCTTCTGTGCTGTAACCTGTGTGTTAAGCTGCTAAATTAATGCAAGTTTTTCTTTCTTTGTATTTTTAAACATTGCTTCAGGACAGAAAGGGGAGTTGAATAGTGGACTTAGGGGTTCATTCAGTCTCCTATTCACCTTGCTTCAGTCATGCAAGATTTTGAGGCCTGATCTGGAGACCTACTGTCATGTGGTGAATTTTTACAAGAGAATTTAAAGATATTGATTGTTTTAAGTATATATTTTTCACAGAAATGGTTGGAATAAAGTTGTAGGCCTTATGCTTGAACATTCCTTTTCATACAATGCAAGAAACTGAAAACTATTGTAGTGGACATCATATAATGTCAGTTAAGTATGGGCTTTTATTTCAGAGTGCAATTTTTTGAAAGAATTTTATCTTAGTTCAGTTTTTTCCAGCTGTGGTCCGGATATTAAGAAAGTAAACATGAAACACTCCATCACTGGAATGTTAATTGTATCTTTCAGACGGTATTATTAGCTTTCAAGATATTCAACAGCTCATGCCTCTCTGTAATGATAGTTTAAGCTATGGGTTAGAGATGGTCTTTGAATACATTTCAAAACAAAACAATTGGCAAATATTTGAATAAATGGTGTTAACACAGACAAGCATGCACAAAGTGTGCAGATGCGAACGAGAGAGAAAGGGAAAAAGAAAAAGACAAACACTCACTCCCAATTATCAGAATGCTGACAAATAACTACGTTGTAGTATCTGAAAGACAAATTTGGACCCAGTCAGTTCTATGCTGATCCACATATGGGTTGCCTTCATTAATATTTGTCAGCCTTTTGACTTTCTGACAGCACGATACAAGATCTGAGAGGTATTGGGCTCAAGTTTCGGCCTGAGTTGCTCCTATTTTTTTTGGAGCAACTAGTTTAGAATGGAGCATCTTAGAAATGGCAACTCTCGGCATTTAGTTTGCTCCAGTTCTAGTCAGTTAGAATACTTTCATTATAGAACAGATTTTTTTTTTCAAAAGGGGGCGTGTACAGCCACATACGCCTGTTTTGCAAGTTTAGGCAGCGAAAACTTACTCCAAACTAACTTAGAATGGAGTAAGTGTAGATTTTTGTACGCTCAGAAGAACCTTGCCTACACTTTAGAAATTAGGTGTAGGGAACGAGAGATGGGCGAAGGGTGGGGGGGGCGGGGGAGGGAAGTTTACAACATTAAACATGTCACTTTTACAAATAATGAGCCATCATCAATAATAAATGATAAATAAATCAATAAATCCACCAATAAATCAATGAAAAAAATTAAAAAATATATTTAAAAAAAAATCAATCAATAATTAAGAAATTATTTCTACTCATCTACTGCAACACCGGGAGCCCTCCAACAGCGTGCTGGGATGGCCTCCCCGGAGCCCCAGTGTCTCTCTCTGTCTCTGTCAGTGTCTCTGTGTTTTTGACATTGAAGGAGAGGAGAGGGAGGGGAGGGAGAGGAGGTAGGGAGAGGAGAGGGGAGAGAGGGAGGGAGGGGAGAGGAGAGGGGGGAGACAGGAGTGGGGAGAGGCTGAACAGGCCGGGTCAGGGCGCCGAGGCTGAATGGGCCGGGTCGGGCTGCTGCCGTTGCCGATACTTCGGGTGGGGCCCGTCCCTAGCGAAATGCTGGGCGGGTCCCGCCGCCGCCGCCGGGGGCGGGGGGTAAGTGGAAGAGGGGGTGGGTGGAGAAGAGGTGGGGGGGGGGGTGTAGGCTGAACAGGAGGGAGGGAGGTGGGGAGGGAGCTGAACGGGAGGGAGGTCCGAGTCCCGATCTTCGCCCGGTGAGCCCATTCGGCCAGGGCTAGGGTCGGGCCCCTCCCACGCAGCCTCGGGGGCGAAGAGCTACTGCACATGCGCGCACAACTCTAGCGCGCATGTAGAAACATAGAAACATAGAAAATAGGTGCAGGAGTAGGCCATTCGGCCCTTCTAGCCTGCACCGCCATTCAATGAGTTCATGGCTGAACATGCAACTTCAGTACCCCATTCCTGCTTTCCCACCATACCCCTTGATTCCCCTAGTAGTAAGGACTTCATCTAACTCCTTTTTGAATATATTTAGTGAATTGGCCTCAACAACTTTCTGTGGTAGAGAATTCCACAGGTTCACCACTCTCTGGGTGAAGAAATTCCTCCTCATCTCGGTCCTAAATGGCTTACCCCTTATCCTTAGACTGTGACCCCTGGTTCTGGACTTCCCCAACATTGGGAACATTCTTCCTGCATCTAACCTGTCTAACCCCGTCAGAATTTTAAACGTTTCTATGAGGTCCCCTCTCATTCTTCTGAACTCCAGTGAATACAAGCCCAGTTAATCCAGTCTTTCTTGATAGGTCAGTCCCGCCATCCCGGGAATCAGTCTGATGAACCTTCGCTGCACTCCCTCAATCGCAAGAATGTCCTTCCTCAGGAGACCAAAACTGTACACAATACTCCAGGTGTGGCCTCACCAAGGCCCTGTACAATTGTAGCAACACCTCCCTGCCCTTGTACTCAAATCCCCTCGCTATGAAGGCCAACATGCCATTTGCTTTCTTAACCGCCTGCTGTACCTGCATGCCAACCTTCAATGACTGATGTACCATGACACCCAGGTCTCTTTGCACCTGCCCTTTTCCTAATCTGTCACCATTCAGATAATAGTCTGTCTCTCTGTTTTTACCACCAAAGTGGATAACCTCACATTTATCCACATTATACTTCATCTGCCATGCATTTGCCCACTCACCTAACCTATCCAAGTCGCTCTGCAGCCTCATAGAATCCTCCTTGCAGCTCACACTGCCACCCAACTTAGTGTCATCCGCAAATTTGGAGATACTACATTTAATCCCCTCGTCTAAATCATTAATGTACAGTGTAAACAGCTGGGGCCCCAGCACAGAACCTTGCGGTACCTCACTAGTCACTGCCTGCCATTCTGAAAAGTCCCCATTTACTCCTACTCTTTGCCTCCTGTCTGAAAACCAGTTCTCAATCCATGTCAGCACACTGTGTAGAGGTCCCGGCATTGCTTTCAGCGCCGGGACTGACCCCGACCCCTTGTGCTGCGCCACGCCGAGCACGAAGATGTCCTGAAGAGACCGGAGAATCACAAGGTAAGTTTTCGGCGCCCTTTTTCTTCCAGAAAGTCGGCGCACCTTATGGAGATGCGACGTTTTTCCAGAGGGCAGAAACTTGGGCCCATTGAGTGGTGCCAAAAATCAAAAACGTAAGTGCGAAGTTCAAATTGTTTTAATAGTACCAATAGTTAAATCACTTCCTTTCATTTCTAGAATGCTAAAATAAAAGAGAGCACTAAACTCTAATTTTAGACATATTGGCATTCTTTAACAAATATTCCACTACAGTCTTCAAAGTAAGGTTCAGTAAGGTAATCTTTGGTCAGCCATATGTTAATTAAAAACTTAAAAAAAAACAAATGTTTCTGTTTCTGTTTCCAATTTCAGCAAACTGAATAAGCTTTGTCCAGCACTGCAAAAAAGTGGTTATGCATATAGCACAACTTATTGGGCTCAAGTTTCGGACCCCTGCTAAAACGGCGCACATCGGAGAGGCCGGCCGAATTTGTAGAACAGACAATGCGTCGAATATTTACCTCGCGATTCTCCGATATCTGTAGGCCCGTTCCCAGCTCGGCGCGGTGCAGCAGGAGGGGGCGGAACTACAGCCCTGCGCCAAAAACAGTGCCGGCAGCTGCGCGCATGCGCAATAGCTCCTGGCCCTCCCAGCGCGTCCTGTCTCCGGGCGACGACCCTATCCCCTGGCCGAAGGGACATCGCCCCTATCCCGGGCCGAGTGGCCCGACTCCTCTTACTTTGTCCACAGCGGGGCCCGCCCGCCTGTCATCTTGCTGGGGGCGGGCCCGGGCCAAAGTCCTCTGCGGCGGCCCGGCATCTTCTGCGTGCAGGCCCCGCCCGAAGTGCCGTCGTTGTCGGCGGCGGGGCCCGCCCGCCCGGCATCTCGCTGGGTGCGGGCCCCGCCCGAAGTCCTGGGCGGCGGCCGGGCCCGCCTGACTGGCATCTCCTGGGGGGGCGGCCCAACACACTGTTGGAGGGCTCCCAGTGCTGCAGTAGGTGAGTAGAAACTTAATTTTTAATTTATTGATTGATTTAAAAAAATGTTTGTGTTTGATTTATTGGTTGATTTATTGATTTATTTATCATTTATTATTGATGATGACTCTTTATTTGTAAAAGTGACGTGTTTAATGTTTGTAAACTTCCCTTCCTCTGCCCGCCCCCCACCCCCACATCTCTCGTTCCCTACGCCCAATTTCTAAAGTGTAGGCAAGGGTTTTTCTGAGCGTACAAAAATCTACACTTACTCCATTCGAAGTTAGTTTGGAGTAAGTTTTCGCTGCTTAAACTTACAAAACAGGCATAAGTGCATGTACACGCCCCCTTTTGAAAAAAATCTGTTCTAAAATGAAAGTATTCTAACTCACTAGAACTGGAGCAAACTAAATGCCGAGAATTGCAATTTCTAAGATGCTCCCTTCTAAACTAGTTGCTCCAAAAAAATAGGAGCAACTCAGGCCAAAACTTGAGCCCATAGATTCGAAACACTGGAACCAATGGCAAATACTAAGACTGTTATAAATGATAATACTGCAGATTTATGGATTAATATTCCACAAATGTGGTAGTAAAATTTACATTAAAAATTATTACAAAACTGTAGAACTTAACCTAGCTAATTAAGTGTACAAGCACTTTTTAATCAAAATTTTAGAAAATTAGAAGTTAAAAGTTACAAATTACAAGCCCAGTGAAGCTATGCAAAGTTATTAAAGATGGAAGGTTGTTGCTATAGAGCAGATTGTGAATGCTGCCAAATTCCACTTTGTTGCTCTTGGCAACTAAGATCTTTGATCTAAGTAGATAATGACAAGTGATCTAGGGGTCAGTAAAGGAGCCACCGTCTGCTCTAAAGCTGAAACTCTCACTGTAAATTTCCTTGGGCAATTGATCAGGTCACACTTTTATTTAAAAAATGTAACTCATTTTTTGCTTGAAAAGCTATATTTAATCTAGAGCCATAGCAATAGAATAGAAAATAGAATTCTACTCCAACAATTGTAAACATTATTTTTGCAATAAAACCAACATAATTGTTTCAGCATATTTTAACATTGGGGACCTGAAATTCCAATCAACCTTCTGCAGCAGCACCATGGGCTATAAATCAGTTAATATCAGGTAACTCAGATCATATCCCAAATTGTGGTGATGAGGTCAACTGTATTCAAAGTAGACAGTCCACGTCAGTAAGAGTGCACCAGCACAGCCCACCCAAATCCGCTGACAGAAAGCACAGCAGCCCAGAGCCGCTTCACTAAGTGGACCTCGAGGCCCTTCCTCGGGTGTGGATTAAAAATGATTAAAAAAAATCTTCAGCTATTAAGCAGGCTTATAATTGAGAATTACTTAATAAATTCCCTTTGTTTAAGGTCCAAGGAGGGGTTTCTGGGTTCTTCCACAGGACTCATGCCAGCCTTAGGTCTCCCAAGAATTTTGTTGAGGCCTACTGAGGGTGTAATGGGTGGACTTCCTGGGGTACTCCAGGAACTCCTCTCAGACATCTCGACTTCACATGGTAACGAGATGCTGGTAGGATGGCCAACCATCACGATTGCCTGGGAGTCTCCCGGAATGGGACAGTGATTTCGGCCCAGGCGATCTATGCGCTTTAAATCTCCTACCACAGTAGCAGCCCCCCATGCTCCATGACATCACCGAATCAGAGAAAGTTCCATCTTGGTGATCTCACCTCCTGCACTGCAGAGAGCCGACCCCCGCTTAGGGGTGACCGGAAATAGGACCGGCTGGTAGGAAGAGAGAGATGGGAGTCAGGCTGGTGGAGAGATGAAGCAGGGAGGGGTATGGGACTAGGATGAACAGGGTCTATAGGGCAGTGGATAGGAGATTGATGCTTGGAAAGGAAGAAAAAGTGGGTGACTGGGTGACAGCAGACTGAGGGACAGAGCAAAGTGAAACAAGGGACTGGGGTTTCGAGGGGAGGAAGTTAGGGGATGGGGTCAGGAGACAGCGAGGCTCGGGAGAAGAGGAAGACTGGGTTTTAAGGTCGGGGGCTTTGGGGAAGAGAGCGAAACTGGGGAATGCGAGTCAGGGAATGTGGCCTTGAGGGGAGAGAAGTAGACTTAGGAATGGGAGTTGGTGGGAGAAAGGGAGATAGGAGAATGGGGGCTTGGGAGGGTGGGGAGGAGAGGGAAACTGGGGAATGTGGAGTCAGGGAAATGGCTCGGGGTAGGCTGCTAATGGATTGAGATAGCCTTGAGGCTTTCCAAAGGCTTGCAATGTTTTTCTTGTCTTATTCTGTTATTATCCTTTAATTGTTGACATACTTTTAAATTTCACTTGCATGGAATTTTCCACTTCTACCAATAATGCGCTCCCTCTATCTGTCCAAATTTACACCTGAAGCTATGCTACATCAGCTGCCCTAGGAAAATTGATTGCAAACCATATACTTCAATTTGAGCCATAGAGGAAGGTCCATTTGATGTGTTAATTCATTTGTCACTCACCATGTCTAAAAAATGTAATGCAGCAATAAATAAGCAAATGTAATGCTGGCAATTTTGCCAAAGCAGTTGAGTTAAAACCTTTAGAGATTATACTGAAGGTGTACAAAGCCCCAGTTATGCCGCCTGTAGTAGGACTACATATAGTTTTGGAGGCTGCAATGTAAAGGAGGCCATCCACGATCTCAGAGGCAGCGCAGAGTATAATAATGAGTCTGATCATAAAGAACTGTGAGGAACAACTTGTTAAGCTAGGCCTAAAGGCCCCAAGTTTCGTCCTGCGGCGAAAACGGCACACCTCCGAGCTGGGCGCCTGTTTTTCGCGCGGAAAACTGTGCCTAAAAAAAAGTCCGATGTTCTGGAGCTCGATGTCTGCTTGGCGTGGCGCGTTTTTCGCAGCAGGGGGCGGAGCCTAACACTCGCGCCGATTTTCTAAGTAGCAGGGGGCAGGTACAATTTAAATTAGCCTTCGTGGTGCCGGCAACCCTGCGCGTTGGAGCGTGCACCCACGCGCAGTCTCACACAAACATTGGCACTCGCCCATTTTTTAAAATGCTGCAGAAAAAGTGAAGATTTGTTTCTTGGACCCCTGCAAAGGCTTGTAATTTAATTTTTTTTGATATTTCTGTGTGTGAGGGAGTGCTTTTAGCAGCACTGCTGAATAAATCACCTGCTGAAATCAGTGAGTTCAGCTTTTCACTGCTAAACTTGCAGAACCGGTGCTGCATTGGTGCATGCAAATTAAGGACTGTGTGTTTGGAGAAATAAGAGTGCCAATTCAACTTTGCAATGGATCATCGTCCACCAAGAACAAAGATGGCAAACCATTGCATAATACGTGGTGTTGACAATGCAGCACCCATTCTGCAAATTTAAATATAAAACTGTCGATGTGGCTGCCTCTCCCTGTCCAAATGGCCTCAGTCCCCCTCACAGCTCGAAGGCTGCTGCTGTATCTTCGGCTGCCGTCAAGCCACTGACGCCGCCCATAAAGCGTGGCCGAATGGCCTCAAGCACCATAAAGAGCTGCGTGTGTCAGGTGTTGATTCTTCGGCTGCCGGCCAGCCACTGACGCCGCTGATATCCTATGGCCGAATGGCCTCACGTCGGTCCGCTGCTGATTCTTCGGCTGCCGGCCAGCCACTGATGCCGCTGATATCTCATGGCCGAATGGCCTCGGGTCCGTCCGGTGCTGCTTCTTCGCGGCCAGCCACGAAGAGAATGAAGGCCTGCCTCAAGCACCGCAGCTCAGCTCGAAGCTTGCTGCCGCTGCCGTCGAGACACTGACGCCACACCCCTGCCTGTCTCCAACATGAAAGTACTGCCTGAAGCACTTTCACACAAGTAGGAACATAAAGATTAAATAAACCATGTTCCTACTTGTGTGAAAGTGCTTCAGGCAGGCCTTTCATGTTGGAGACAGGCAGGGGTGTGGCGTCAGTGTCTCGACGGCAGCGGCAGCAAGCTTCGAGCTGAGCTGCAGTGCTTGAGGCAGGCCTTCATTCTGATTTTGATTCAGGTTGGATTTATTTGTATAATATTTGTATAAGTATAACTAAGGATTGATTGTAGAATTTAATGACTTCCCTTCCCCCCCTCCCCCCCCACCTCGTTCCCTACGCCTAATTTGTAACCTACGCCTGATTTTCTAAAGTGTAGACAAGGTTTTTTCGAGCGTACAAAAATCTTCACTTACTCCATTCTAAGTTAGTTTGGAGTAAGTTTTCACTCACGAAACTTTGAAATCAGGCGTAAGTGACCGGACACGCCCCCTTTTGAAAAAAAAATTCTGTTCCAAAGTGAAACTGTTCTACCTGACTAGAACTGGAGCAAACTAAATGTGGAGAATTCCGATTTCTAAGATACTCCGTTCTACACCAGTTGCTCCTAAAAATCAGGAGCAAATCATGTGGAAACTTGGGGCCTATATTCCTTGAAAAGAGAAATCTATGAGAGAACGTTATAGAGATATATAAAACACTTAATAAGATATAGTGAACCTGAATTAATACTTTCTGATACGTTAGGGCAGCTCAACTAGAGGGCACAGATTCAGAATTATAAAGGGACAATTTACAACAAACATCAGGGAGTAATTAGAAACATAGAAATGTTATAGAGCAAAAGGAGGTCTTTTAGCAATTGAATCTGGGTTGGCTCTTTGCTAGAGCAATATAAAACTAATCCCATTGCCCTGCTCTCTCCCAGCAACCCTATATTTTCCTCTAATTCAAATAGTTATCTAACTTGTGTCTGTCTAATATTTGAAAATAGCCATTTGGCTAAGTTATGCTAAAGAGGAAAATTTAGACTATTCAGTTACCATAACTAAATGACTCTGATAATACATTGTGCACTACATAAAATTAAACTATACAAAGGCAAGTTCTTTCTTTCTAAGATGGCATAGCAACGGTCATTATAATGTAGCATATGCTCTCACTCGCCGTAAGTAATGCAATAGAAATAGAATACACGCAAGACTTATATGTGTATATCCTGCCTAACATAGTTCAGGTATCACACTTCCTGTGTCACAGTTCTTTGTCACACGTCATAGGCAAGTTTATTCTAAACACATTTCTTACAGATTATTGGCTCATATGCAAATTACTTCCAACAATCTTTACAAAATGGGAAGAAACCCAATCATCTGAGACATAAAAAGAAAGCAGTTATTTAGGGCCTTTTATGACTTCCGGACTCCCAAAAGCACTTAAGTACATTTAAAGTGTAGTCACTGTTGTAATGCAGGAGACGTGGCAGCCAATTTGCACACAGCAAGGTCTCACAAACATCAATGTGATAATGGCCAGATAATGTGTTTTTTTACTGATGTTGATTAATGAATAAATATTGGCCAAGACACCAGGGATAATTTCCCTGTTCTTTTTCGAAATAGTGCCAGGAATCTTTTATGTCCACCTGAGAGAGTAGACGAGGCCTCGGTTTAATGTCTCATTCAAAAGATGGCACTCCCGACAGTGAAGCACTCCCTCAGTACTGCGCTGGGTTGTCAGCCTAGATTTTTGTGTTCCCTGGAGTGGGGCTTGAACTCACAACCTTCTGACTCAGAGGTGGGAGTGCTACCAGCTGAGCCACAACTGACACTGTTGCTACTTATATCCCAATGAAGTAGAAGTAGGGATGTGGTACAGGTCAGATTCGTAATCCATATATAAATAAACTATCACCACAACACAAAATATTAATACAAGGGTCACAAATAATTTCAAAAAATATAATCTTGGCAAATATAGTTTTAAGAAAGTCAAAGAGACCCAGACATTTCATCTAGGATTCTGACTTACAGTCTCAAGAAAAAAACCCATAAGGCTGCAATTTGTGGGCAAATTCCAAAGTCAAAGTTCCCTAAAGAAACAATTAGACTCTGAATGACCTTTGAGCCTGTGTTTATTCAAAGGAACTCTGTGGCCATAAAGGGACACAAGTCTACCGTAGTAGAACAATACATTCTGTATTACATTGTAATACTCATCATAGGCGGTCTCTCGAATGAGGATGGCTTGCTTCCACACCAAAAGGGATGAGTTCACAGATGTTTCAATGAAGGACCCGATATTCCAGTCCTAAACTCCAATTGAAAGGGTGGAAGATGCCTGTGCGTGGATTTTGTTAACGCGTGGTGGCCGATGCACATCAGCTATCACATAGGCTTAACAGAGCTAGGCCTTTATCCAGTGGCAAGAGTTAACCAGGACGATGGAGACCTGCTCTTCTGCACGGACCTAGTGTGCACACATATCGCAGCGTGGACTAGTCCGAGCTGCCCCTGGGCCCTCGGCTCTTCTGGGCCCCGTACCCTCATTTGCCGCACCTCCACCATGATCTCTCGCCACTTCTCCGCCACAAACATTCGCCGCATCTCCACCACAAACATTCGCCGCACCTCCGCCACAAACATTCGCCGCATCTCCACCACAAACATTCGCCGCACCTCCGCCACGATCACTCACCGAATCTCAGCCACGATCTCTACCATCCTTATAAATCACCATATGATCTAATTTTTCACAAGCAATGATACAGGAGATCTACTAATATAAAACTAAGAGTTTTGCATCTAGCAGGGATCTGTTACACCTCAACACATTCTGACTGGTTCAAATATCATGTTCATAAAACATCAACAATCACAACTAAAGGTGGGAAACTCATCAATGAGTAAGCAACAAGCTGGTACAAAAATTACCAATTAAATACCACCAAGGAGGTACAAAAACTAACAATAAGAACCATCAGTTAGAAAAATGTCTACCAATAAAATAACAAGCAATGAGGAGAATAGCAAAATAATTTTGAAAATTACTTGCCCACTATTTTGCTTTGTTGATAATAAGAGGTCAAGGTATTTAAAAAGTTTCTATCACAGTAAACACACTCAAAAATGCATCACATTATTAAACTTAACAATGGAGCTCTCTTTTGTATGAAATTGTCCATGAACATTTCTATTTAGAGACCTGCTTGTTTTAAAAGCTTGGGGCACTGCCCAGGATCACGAGTCAGTGGCTCAACCAAGTAGCACACTCCAAGAAGGCACTATTATCGATGTGCAGGTCACTCTGATAGACTTCAATTCCCAGAGTGCACTAAAGCTGCATATTTTTTCTCAGTCTATTACAGTACTTCACAGGTAGGGAAAACCTTACAAATAGGAAGCTGTGGCTCACTTTGTGAATGACCAATCTTGATACCAGTGATACAAAAATATCAGGGTGCTTTGAAAACGTATCTGGATTCTCAAAATGGATAAACAAGATTTTTTTGTCTCAATTACAACATGCAGATTGGAAGTTGTTTTATTGGTGAAGAATGTCTCAGAAACGTAGCCAAATAATTCACTGCGTTTGTGACATTAATCAGGTAAACCCCTACGCGAGGTCCAGTGGTTTTAATTTAAAAATCCTGTAATCTACTCTATTCCTATATCCTTGGCTGTGTTCTATTCTTAGCCCCTTCCCCTCTACCACTGTGCTCCTCTCTCTGTGAACTGCCCCCAATTGTGCTCAATTCGCCAATCCCTGGCTGTGTTCTAGCCCTGACTCACTACCATTTCCACTGTGCACTATTTCCGACATTTCTCCCTCCAAAATGTTCAATTTCCCAGACTGGAAGGGCACCATGTTAATCATCACAACTGCACTCTAGATCTCGAAGAAATGCCACAGGAGCTAAGCTAATTATTGCACCTTGGCCAGAAGATCAAACTTTGAGCTATGTGGGAAGTCAGGGACACTTGAGTTTAGTGAGCTGGTCACACCGCAGGTAAAGGTTACACAGGCAGATAAGGAATGGGTAACCATCAGGAAGAGCAAGGGAAGGAAGGTATTGCAGGGTTCCCCTGCGGTCACCTCCCTCCAAAACAGATATACCGTCTTGGATACTGTTGAGGGAGGTGGCTCATCAGGGGAAGGCAGCAGCAGCCAAGTTCATGGCACCATGGGTGGCTCTGCTGCACAGTAGGGCAGGAAAAAGAGTGGGAAAGCTATAGTGGTAGGGGATTCTATTGTAAAGGGAATAGATAGGTGTTTCTGCAGCCGCAATCGAGACTCCAGGATGGTATGTTGCCTCCCTGGTGCAAGAGTCAAGGATGTCTTGGAGCGGCTGCAGGGCATTCTGGAGGGGGAGGGTGAACTGTTATGGTGCATATAGGCACCAACGATATAGGTAAAAAACGGCTTGAGGTCCTACAAGCTGAATTTAGGGAGCGAGGAGTTAAATTAAAAAGTAGGACCTCAAAAGGTAGTAATCTCAGGATTGCTTGCTACCAGTGCCACATGCTAGTCAGAGTAGGAATAGCAGGATAGTTCAGATGAATACATGGGTTGAAGAATGGTGCAAGGGGGAGGGATTCAAATTCCTGGGACATTGAAACCGGTTCTGGGGGAGGTGGGACCAGTACAAACTGGACGGTCTGCACCTGGGCAGGACCGGAACCGATGTTCTAGGCGGAGTGTTTGCTAGTGCTGTTGGGGAGAGTTTAAACTAATATGGCAGGGGGATGGGAATCTATGCAGGGAGGCAGAGGGAAGTAATAAGGGGGCAGAAGCAAAAGATAGGAAAAAGAAAAGTAAAAGTGGAGGGCAGAGAAATCAAGGGCAAAAATCAAAAAGTGCCACATTACAACATAATTCTAAAAGGACAAAGAGTGCTAAAAAAATAAGACTGAAGGCTCTGAGTCTCAATGTGAGGAACATTCGTAATAAGGTGGATGAATTAACTGCGCAGATAGCTGTTAACGGATATGATGTAATTGGGATTACGGAGACATGGCTCCAGGGTGACCCAGGCTGGGAACTCAACATCCAGGGAGATTCAATATTCAGGAAGGATAGACAGAAAGGAAAAGGAGGTGGGGTAGCATTACTTGTTAAAGAGGAGATTAACGCAATAGTAAGGAAGGTCATTAGCTTGGATGATGTGGAATCTATATGGGTAGAGCTGCGAAACACCAACGGGCAGAAAACGCTAGTGGGAGTTGTGTACAGACCACCAAACAGTAGTAGTGAGGTTGGGGATAGCATCAAACAGGAAATTAGAGATGCATGCAATAAAAGTACAGCAGTTATCATGGGTGACTTTAATCTACATATAGATTGGGCTAACCAAATTGGTAGTAATGCTGTGGAGGAGGATTTCCTGGAGTGTATAAGGGATGGTTTTCTAGACCAATATGTCGAGGAACCAACTAGAGAGCAGGCCATCCTGGACTGGGACTTGTGTAATGAGAGAGGATTAATTAGCAATCTTGTCGTGCGAGGCCCCTTGGGGAAGAGTGACCATAATATGGTAGAATTCTTCATTAAGATGGAGAGTGACACAGTTAATTCAGAGACTAGGGTCCTGAACTTAAAGAAAGATAACTTCGAAGATATGAGATCTGAATTGGCTAGGATAGACTGGCGAATGATACTTAAAGGGTTGACGGTAGATAGGCAATGGCAGATATTTAAAGATCACATGGATGAACTACAACAATTGTACATCCCTGTCTGGCGTAAAAATAAAACGGGGAAGGTGGCTCAAGCGTGGCTAACAAAGGAAATTAGGGATAGTGTTAAATCCAAGGAAGAGGCATATAAATTGGCCAGAAAAAACAGCAAACCTGAGGACTGGGAGAAATTTAGAATTCAGCAGAGGAGGACAAAGGGTTTAATTAGGAGGGGAAAATAGAGTATGAGAGTAAGCTTGCAGGGAACATAAAAACTGACTGCAAAAGCTTCCATAGATATGTGGAGAAAAAGATTAATGAAGACAAATGTAGGTCCCTTGCAGTCAGAATCAGGTGAATTTATAATGGGGAACAAAGAAATGGCAGACCAATTGAACAAATACTTTGGTTCTGTCTTCACTAAGGAAGACACAAATAACCTTCTGGAAATACTAGGGGACCGAGGGTCTAGCGAGAAGGAGGAACTGAAGGAAATCCTTATTAGTCAGGAAATTGTGTGAGGGAAATTGATGGGACTGAAAGCTGATAAAACCCCAGGGCCTGATTGGGATGCATCCCAGAGTACTTAAGGAATTGGCCCTAGAAATAGTGGATGCATTGGTGATCATTTTCCAACATTCTATAGATTCTGGATCAGTTCCTATGGATTGGAGGGTAACTAATGTAACCCCACTTTTTAAAAAAGGAGGGAGAGAGAAAATAGGGAATTATAGACTGGTTAGCCTGACATTGGTAGTGGGGAAAATGTTGGAATCAATTATTAAATATGTAATAGCATCGCATTTGGAAAGCAGTGACAGGATCGGTCCAAGTCAGCATGGATTTATGAAAGGGAAATCATGCTTGACAAATCTTCTAGAATTTTTTTGAGGATGTAACTAGTAGAGTGGATAAGGGAGAACCAGTGGATGTGGTGTATTTGGACTTTTAAAAGGCTTTTGACAAGGTCTCACACAAAAGATTAGTGTGCAAAATTAAGGCACATGGGATTGGGGGTAATGTATTGACGTAGATAGAAAACTGGTTGGCAGACAGGAAGCAAAGAATGGGAATAAACGGGTCCTTTTCAGAATGTCAGGCAGTGACTAGTGGGGTACCGCAAGTTTCAGTGCTGGGACCCTAGCTATTTACAATATATATTAATGATTTAGACAAAGGAATTGAATGTAATATCTCCAAGTTTCTATGTAAGTTTGTAGATGACACTAAGCTGGGTGGCAGTGTTAGCTGTAAGGAGGATGCTAAGAGGTTGCAGGGTGACTTGGACAGGTTAGGTGCCTGGGCAAATACATGGCAGCTGCAGTATAATGTGGATAAGTGTGAGGTTATCCACTTCGGTGGCAAAAAACAGGAAGGCAGATTATTATCTGAATGGTGACAGATTAGTAAAAGGAGAGGTACAACGAGACCTGGGTGTCATGGTACATCAGTCATTGAAAGTAGGCACGCAGGTAAAGCAGGTAGTTCAGAAAACAAATGGCATGTTGGCCTTCAAAGCGAGAGGATTTGAGAATAGGAGCAGGGAGGTCTTGCTGCAGTTGTACAGGGCCTTGGTGAGACCACCCCTTGAGTATTGTGTGCAGTTTTGGTCTCCTAATCTGAGGAAGGACAGACATTCTTGCTATTGAGGGAGTGCAGCAAAGGTTCACCAGACTGATTCCTGGGATGACAGGACTGACATATGAAGAAAGACTGGATCGACTGGCTTACATTCACTGTAATTTAGAAGAATGTGAGGGGCTCTCATAGAAGCATATAAAATTCTGACCGGATTGGGCAGGTTAGATGCAGGAAGAATGTTCCCGATGTTGGGGAAGTCCAAAACCAGGGGTCACAGTCTAAGGTTAAGGGGTAAGCCATTTAGGACTGAGATGAGGAGAAACTTTTTCACCCAGAGAACTGTGAACCTATGGAATTCTCTACCACAGAAAGTTGTTGAGTCCAGTTCATTGCATATATTCAAAAGGGAGTTAGATGTGGCCCTTACGGCTAAAGGGATCGGGGGTATGGAGAGAAGGCAGGAGTGGGGTACTGAAGTTGCATGATCAGCCATGATCATATTGAATGGTGGTGCAGGCTCGAAGGGCCGAATGGCCTGCTTCTGCACCTATTTTCTATGTTTCTATGACCAACAGACCATTTTGGAACTAGGCCAGTTTGGTGACCCATGACAGCTCACTGCAAGAGGCAACTTTCATCCTGTTTATCCAGTTAGAACCTAACACAAGTACAAAGCTTGAAAGTCATCTGTTAATGCTATGGTAACCATTTCTCATTAACCTACAATACATAATTACAGTTGCTGCTGGCTAAAACAATTGCTGTTCATAAAACTTCTTGAAGTGCAAAGTATCCCAGCTGGTTATAACCACACCTGTTTTCTTTCTTGTTCAGGCTGTGTTTTCTTGCCAGAGCAAGTACGGGTCAAGAGTTGAAAAGCGTAATTCATCCCATTTGTATTTTTTTAAATGAAATGAAAGAAAATACTACTTTATAAAAAAAACAGACTATCAGCAAAGATGAACGTAAAAATGACTGGATAAAAATAATACATTTTGAAAGGAAAAACAAGTGGTGCAAACTTGAATTTAGTTAGCTGTGTTTCTAATCCTAAAGTTAGTTATTTTCTTCCTTCATGCCCCAGCCTAAATGACAGACAGAAATTTGCAAATTCCATTCTGTAACTTACTACTGATCGTGCACAAGAATAGCCTGGGGCAATTTTTAAATTTTCCCTTCTTCACTCAGATCCTGGATTTGCTCAGATCTTATCTACAACAGCACAGCTGAGATCAAGAACACACATACACGAATTGGAGTCCCTGGGACAACGCTAAGCTAGTTAAGTAAAATAAAGAACATGCATTTATATAATGTCTTTCACAACTTTAGGATATCCCAAAGCATTTTACAGCCAATTAAGTGCTTTTGAAGTATAGTCACTGTTGTAATGTAGGAAATGTGGCAGTCAATTTGCGCACAGCAAGGTCCCACAAACAGCAATATAATAACTGTTTTAGTGGTGTTGTTTGAGGGATAAATATTGGCCAAGACACTGGGATGAACTCCCCTGCTCTTCTTCCAAAAAGTGCCATGAGGTCTTTTATGTCCACCCGAGGGGGCAGATGGGGCCTCGGTTTTTAAATACCTCATCCAGTCTAGTTAAAAAAATATATTTTGCAAAGTATCTTCATGTCTGCAGGAGCAATTCTTTGAATTTTGAATGCAATCCCTCAACTTGTTCATGTTACAGAACTTTGAAAGAATGAGAGAATCTCATCCCATTATAAATTTACTAAATAATGGCAAAGAAGTCAGGCAATGCTAAAAAAACCACACAGCCTAAAAAGAGTAAAGCAGGTGTGTCCTACTCTAAGCATTAACGCGCTGTAATACTGAAGTAAAAGTCAAAGCAGGAGGCACAAGTTCTAAATATTACCTTTCAAAAGGCACTAATCATATGTTTGAATTACATTTCAAAGTCCCCACCTCGCCATCATATCTTGCCAATGTGAATTAAGACTACCCTTAAAAGAATATTTTGCCCTGAACAAAAAATATTTGCTGGGATTTTCTCCACAGATGTTGATTTTATAACCCTATTTTCTAATAGTTTTCCTGGTAGTAACAATAAACATCAGTTAAACCCATTTTTCTACTCGTGTACATGCGGAATTGCAAGTATCATTGTGCATCTAATTTTCCAGCTTGAATTAATAGTGACCAACGCTGCTTCTATTTGGCGTTTTCTTAAATTTACAATTTATCATCCTATGGCAGGGGCAATGCTGTAGTCATGTCCCAGGGCAGGTCAGAAGAATAAAGGAGGGATTTAACTTTTGAAATTTGGCTTCTGCTTCATCACTGGGCCAGAAGTTTCTTCTGTTTTCTCCTTCAAAAATCTATGGGGCCGAAATTGCCCTGCACTGGATTTGGGGTGCATAATTTGAATTAAGTGAAAAGTTAGCACCGGCCAAGATGGGCGGGAGGAAGTTTGTAATTTCGGCATTTTGTTTTGCAAATCGGAGAGCTGTGTTGTTGGAGCGCTAAATGGCCTCCGTGTGGTGCTGGAGGAGTGCTGCAGGGGCGGTGTTGGAAATGTTCACCCAATTTCAGGTGAAGCTCATTCAGTCATAATGAGTCACCTGGGTCACTGGGCTTCTTAAAAGGGCTGCCTTGCAGGTACAACTAATTCTCTTGTTCTTCACAGTTGAGTAGCTGCTTAGTGAGGGTCGTCATGTTAGCTGGGAGAGGCAGCACAAAGGCCACGTGTTTCTCAGATGCCGAATTGGAGACATTGGTGAGGGCAGTGGAGGATAGGAGGCGCATCCTTTTCCCTCCAGCTGAGAGGTCCACTGCAAAGCTTCTCAGAGCTATCTGGGCAAAGTTGGCTGCCAAGGTGTCGGGCACGTATGTCGTTGACCGCACACCCACACAATGTCGCAAGAAGTTCTGTGACCTCATTCGACTGGTCAAGTGAATACATGTTCCCCTCAACTCTTACCTATGAACCTGTGAACCTCTGTCTGTTCCCACAACTCAGCCAGCAGCACGGCCCCAGGCAAGACCACAGAGGCCAGAAGATGGGGGCACGGGGCTGGACTTGGCAGACGACCCTACATCTGCCGAGGAGCTCCGGTTCTCGCCCGGCAGTCCGCTGGGTCTGTTCTCCACAGACGAGAGTGCCGACTTCGAGGAACCTGCATCACCAGGCTCCAGAAGGCATTCCATCCCAAGGTCATCTAGTGCTCCAACGGCCATTCCCGCCTCCACTCTGGAGGTACCGGGCCCAAGCACTACGCCATAGGACGCCCCACTTGTCCCCAGGACGGCGCTGACACTGCGGAGGTTTTGTGGACGTGACAGATCTGGTCCATGAGCGCCAGATGAGAGCGGAGAGATGGTTACGTTGTCCAGGAGAACTGTAGACATTGGTGACCAGATCGGGCCAGCTCACACTGCGATATGTGTGCGCACTAGGCCCGTGCAGCAGAGCAGGTCTCCAGTCGTTTTGGTTAATCCTTGCCACTGGATAAAGGCCTAGCTCTGTCAAGCCCGTGTGATAGCTGGTGTGCAACGGTCACCACACGTTAAAAAAAGTCACGCACATGCATCTTCCACCCCCTCAACTGGAGTTCAGGACTGGAACATTGGGTCCTTCATTGAAACATCTGTGAACTCTCATGGAAGCAAGTCATCCTTGTTCAAGGGATCGCCTATGATGATGATGATGACAAGGCAGTCTCTGTGCAGACTCAGCAAACCAGCATTTAACTCAGGATATGTCTACTCAGTTATTGCCTCATTTGATGCTTTGCTTAGAATCGCAGCTGCTTAAGCTGCCCATAAATGTTTTCCACACACATAACTGTACTGTTACTCTCCAAGATTCCTTTCTTTTGCAGGCCAAGATAGCACATTAGGCTGCTGCTGCAGCAAACAGGACGAGGGGTGGTGGTGGTGAGCCTGAACTGCTCCAGCTCACAGACTTGGAAGAGCGAGTACTTTTCCTTATGGACCACATTTCTTCCTGCCCCCTTCCCTCACCTTAACACGACTCTTGTGCCATTTGTGTTTTCAGATAATGCCCCGCTCGTGTCCCAGCCTATGCCTGAGCCCCCCTCCTCCCCACCCCCAACCCAGTTTGCAGGGAGAAGAAATGGGGGAGGAGGAGGAGAAGGGGGACGAGGAGGAGGAGGAAGACAATCCAAGCACCACGCCACTGTTTCTCACACGCACGCAACAGCTCAGATACTGGCAGTACGCGGTTGTTGCAGTTGAGCTTAGGAGAAGGGTCTGCACAAGACGATGCACCAGGGTCAAGGGGTAAGGCGAGCTCGGAAGCCAGCTCCCTAGAGGGCGAGTTCTGTGGATGAGGACCACTTTGGGGAGGCATTTGAACAAAGGGTGATGGCCTTGCACTCCGACATGATAGGAGCAATTGCAAGGGTGCCCGAGAGCCTCCCGCAAGTGGTAAGGAGCGTGGAGGAGTCCGCCTCCTGCACTGTAGACAGCTCTATGCACACCACGGAGCCCATCATTGCCAGTGTGCAGATGATGGTGGACTCCCAGACGGACCGTGCAGATCCAGACCTTATGAAGCATCTCATGGGCGATGTGGCAGCTTCTATCGGGGCACAGGTGGAAGCAACGTAACTTCTTGCTGCTGCAATAGTCAATGGTTGCTCGCATGGATGCTCAGACTGCTCTCATGCAGTCTCAGCATGATACCACGTAAGCCCTGACTGCTGCCATCACTGCTGGGTCCATCACAGTCCACCGGGGATCACACGCTGCCACAGCAGACAACCAATCTGTGCTCCATCAGATCGGTGTGGAGGCTGAGATGCAGCCCTGGGGGAGTGGCACTGCGTCAGTGAAGCAGGAACCTACTGTCCTCTCTCAGAATGACAGCATTTCTGATCCCACCACTGCTTCTCCGTCATTGCAACTATTCAGGGCTGTCACCCAGCCAGGCCAGACTGCCGATGCCCAGCCTGAGATGCTTCAGTGTGCAGCCGGGCTTTCCAGGCTCAGAGCTGGTCAAGGGCGTCCGAGAAGGCCATCTGTAATCTCTGGAAACACAGCAGCCTTCCACAAGCCATGTTGCAGCCACAGGGGAGACACTGCGGTGTAGTAGTGGAGTAGCTTTACGTAAAAGGGGATATAAGGAGATGCACAAGGGTGAATTATATATGTTATGGTGATGTTGCAATTTTTACACATAAATGTTGATTCTCATCTTTACTGTTTGGTGTTGTATCTCATTTCATTTTTGGGCATGTGGTATGGAAGGAAGGGTTCACTGATGTGCTTATGGGGAGGCACAAAGGAAGCGGTTAGTGGCGATGACCCTATTGGAACCGAGATCTTATGAGACGGTTCTCCCTTGCAGTATCAGGACGCTGTCAGCGCCTCCTGCCTGCCGGCTGTGCCTCCTCCTGCAGCTCCTAGTTTTCTTCCTGCAGCAACTCCTTCTCCTGGTCCTGCTGCTCCTCCTCCTCCTGAAGTGCAACAGCTATGTCTTCGGGCAATGGCTGTGCCATCATGATTGCCAGGTTGTGAAGCATGCAGCAGACGACGACGAATAGGGATACCTGGTCAGGCGAGTACTGCAGGACTCCTCCTGAGCGGCCAAGGCAGCGGAACCGTTGCTTCAGCACTCCGATGGTCTGCTCAATGATGCTCTTGGTGGCGGCATGACTGTCATTGTAAGAGTGCTGGGCAGGAGTGGTGGGGTTGCGGACGGGAGTCATGAGCCAGGTGCATAGCGGGTAGCCCTTGACTCCGAGGAGCCAGCAGTGAGTTGCATTAGGTGGCTGGAACAGAGCTGGAACACTGGTCTGGCGCAGAAGGAAGGCATCTTGGCTGCTGCCAGGATAGCGGGCATTAAGGGCCATGCGTGTATGGTTGCTGACTAATTGCACATCGAGTGAGTGGTATCCTTTTCGGTTTCGATAGATCTCAGGATTGCGATGCAGAACCCGCAAGGCGACGTGTGTGCAGTCTATTGCACCCTGCATTATGGGGAAGCTCGCCATCCTGACAAAGCCAGTTGACTGCTCCAGCTGTTTCTGTCTCGTCATGGGAAACGAGATATACGCCATCCTCCTTCTGTACAGAGCATCTGTGGCATCACAAATGGAGCAATGGGTGGCAAACTAAGAGATGTTCAAGATGTCTGCTGTGGCTCCCTGGAAAGATCCATTCGCGTAGAAATTGAGGTCAATGGTGACCTTCACTGCCACTGAGAGAGCCATTCTCACCCTTGTTTGTGGCTCAAGGTCTGGCTGCAGCAGATGGCACAGCTCCGTCACCATGTCTTTTGTAAATCGCAGCCTTCAGACACACTGCTCCTCGGTGAAGTGAACGTAGGAAAACTGTTAGTGAAATACCCTGGGTACATATGGCCTTCTGTTGCCACGTCTATGTAAGTGTCTTCCTCTGCCCACATTCTCATTGACCGTTTCATGTTGGTCCTGTTGTTGACTGTCCCTCTGCATCCTCTTGCTGCTGTGTCTCTGCCTGCTGCTCTTGTTCCCTTTGCCTTTCCCTGTCCCTTTCCATCTGCCTGTTTCTATCCCTTTCCCTCTCCCTGTTCCTCTCCCTCAACCTCGGTGCATGAGCCTCTCCCAGTGCAGGTCCCTCTCCTGGTGGGAGCCTCTCTCTTTCCCTCTCCCGATGCCTCTACCTTTGCCTGGCTAAATCACGGCGCTGTTGTCTTCTGCGCACTATCCTCCAGTGGTGAAGTTGGAGGAGGTGGTCCACTGCCAACATCATCATCATCATCATCATAGGCAGTCCCTTGGAATCGAAGAAGACTTGCTTCCACTCTTTGGTGGCTGAACAGTCCAATACGAGAACCACAGACTTTCTCACAGGTGGGACAGATAGTCGTTGAGGGAAGGGGTGGGTGGGACTGGTTTTCCGCACGCACTTTCTGCTGCCTGCGCTTGATTTCTGCATGCTCTCGGCGTTGAGACTCGAGGTGCTCAGTGCCCTCCCGGATTCTTCCACTAAAGGCAGTCTTTGGCCAGGGACTCCCAGGTGCCAGTGGGGATGTCGCACTTCATCAGGGAGGCTTTGAGGGTGTCCTTGTTTTTGCTGCCCACCTTTGGTTCGTTTGCCATGAAGGAGTTCCGAATAGAGCATTTGCTTTGGGAATCTCGTGTCTGGCATGCGAACTACGTGGCCTGCCCAGCGGAGTTGATCGAGTGTGGTCAGTGCTTCAATGCTGGGGATGTTAGCCTGGACGAGGACACTGATGTTGGTGCGTCTGTCCTCCCAGGTGATTTGTAGGATCTTGTGGAGACATTGTTGGTGATATTTTTCCAGTGACTTGAGGTGTCTACTGCACATGGTCCATGTCTCTGAGCCATACAGGAGGGCGGGTATTACTACAGCCCTGTAGACCATGAGCTTGGTGGCAGTTTTGAGGGCCTGGTCTTCAAACACTCTTTTCCTCAGGTGGCCGAAGGCTGCACCTGGCGCACCGAAAGCGATGTTGGATCTTGTCGTCGATGCCTGCTCTTGTTGATAGGAAGCTCCCGAGATATGGGAAGTGGTCCACGGTGTCCAAGGCCGCGCCATGGATCTTGATGACGGGGGCAGTGCTGTGCGGCAAGGACAGGCTGGACAGACTGCCAACACGGAGCCCATGATTGGCAAAGAATGTTGTTGTCTCCAAATGGACCTGACTAAAGCAGGGGGAGCGATGGAAGCCAAAGTAAACTGAAGGCCAGCAATCAATGCTGGCGATGGCACATGCAAAAAATAAAATAACTGCAACCTGGGGAAAATTTAAATCTTGCTGGAGCTGCAGCCTGATGACTTGAAACCGATAGCAAAAGCTGCTGTTCGCATCGGCAAGTGTTAGGTAGAGGAGCGCGAGGTAATTTAACCTTCCGGAGCGGTGACGAGGCGATGCGCATGGTGATGACCTCATCATCGGCATGCGCAGAGAAGCATCGCGAGCAGTGCCGGAGCAAGGTGCAAAGTCGTGGTGCCATCGGCGAAGAGGTGGATAATCCCAGCCCCTATATTTTTTAATTAGGCTTACTGCTACAGTTGAGACGAATGACAGCAAATGACAGTTTATCAGCTGCTGAAAAATGATCTTATCAAGTTAGAACCAGTCTTAATTTAGAAATCTATGTCACTGTTACTGTTACAAATCGGGTTCGCGGTACACACCTTCTTTGATTCATTGGTATCAGTAAGTGGTACTCCATAAGTGTATTGGTATACAATTGGTATTCCATAAGTGATTTGAGCATCTTACATTTGTGGGAGTTGATTCCAAGCCTTATTGTAGCTACCTGTATGATAGCCGAGGGTATAACAATAGCTCCACCAGATACTCGTGTTTTTCACCATGTATTTCTTTAATCTCTCTGAAGGTGAGGCACACAAACACTTGGTGAAACAAGGCCTGATGTGATTTCATATTAAGGTGAACGTAAAGTAAAATACACAACTCTGTCCCTATTATGAGCTAAATTTACTCACAAAGCAGTCTCAAGTTAACTGAACTAACATTTCTTCTTGCACACCATAGCTGTTCGTACCTGACTAGAGATAAAGATCTCTCTGTTTCTGGTTGGCTCAGACTACCCTAGGACCTTAGAGAAAAAGAGAGAGACATACAGAGAAAGAGAGAGAGGTAAAGAGAAGGGCATCATGTTCAGCTCTGTGTACCGAGGATGGACTCATCCAGCTACCAATCAAAGTTTACTGCCTTGAATCAGAACCTCCTTCCAACTGGTGTGCAAGCACACAGCAACTACAATATTTGTTTAGCTAAGGCACTGAACAAAAAACATTCTTGTATTAAAGATATAAACTGCCATGGAATGCTTAATGTGAAATGTGAAAGTACACAATTTGATGGCTCAACTTTCTGGTACTCTATCTGGTTTGTCCAAATCAATATTCTAAATAGTTTGTGTCTTGGAGGTAGTCTTTTTAAAAAACTGAATCTGACCGTATATAGGTAACATAATATAACTGAAACCATATACACCAAATAGGTCAAAATCCCAATATATTACAGTGCCATACAAATGCAAGTTATTATTGTTGCTGATGAGCACAAAAAAATGACCAAAAGTTTAAAAAAACAGAACATTACACATTTTGGATTTCTTCTTAAACACAAAAACCTTGTTTATACAAGGTCTTCACATCCAAATGATGTAATATAATTGAGGCAGTGCCTGAGTCTCTACTGGTAAAGAGACCCACCTAGGAGCTCTCAGCCTGCCTGCACAGGCTAACAAAGCTGTCTTTGCCATACTGCTTGATACGAACCTTCCTCTGACATCAGGGAAGGTCCATAGCCAGAAAAGTAATTCTGGTTTTGCCTTTTCAACAACTATGCATGCTGCTCTTTCATGTTATCATCAGTTTTGCCCTACAATATACGAGTTGAATTCCTGAGGAGCAAGCAGCCTGGATATAATATTGTAAATACACCATATTGAAGTGAAAATAAAATTAAACATGATTTTGTTTTACCTTCCACCATGACCATTGGTACTTTTCCACCACCATGTGCCAGCATCTCTCTGCGGTAGCGCTCTCCCACAGCCCTGAGGGAAAGAGATAATGTTACACCAACTGCACTCCTTCCTTGCTCAGCAGCAAAGCTCCTGATCAGTATTTTCAGAAGTGAGTTGGATCTAGTTATAAATGTGTAGCATCAGCTTTAAAATTATAAATTTACCATATTATAGGAAAGTTGTTGAAAAAGATATAGCTGTGTTTAGTTCATTTCTTTTAGCCTGAAAATATTGAACACTTCCTATTGTAAATGCATGTTTACAGCTGATATCACTGTGCATATTGCTTTCATCTAAATGCCAAAAGGCACATTTACTAATTTTTCTGAAAAAGGAACTAACTTCCATGACACAGGAGTTGATAATGCTGAGGGCTTTGGGTCTGCATATTAGGCTATGCATTTAAGTTTCACATAATACTAAATGGCTGCTGCAATGGAGGGCAGCAGGGAAATTTTAAATATTTTCCTTTGGGTATTCCTGACCTTCCATTAGGAGTGCTTAGCTTACTCTGTCGTCGAACAACAGTCTGCGCACATTCAGAGACTGAACTCCAAGTCATAGTCAACATCTTCACTGAAGCGTACGAAAGCATGGGCCTTACACTAAACATCCGTCTTCCACCATCCTGACCCTGCCATACAGCACTGCCCCCGAGTCATCAAGATCCACAGCGAGCTCTGGACAATGTGGACCACTTTCCATACCTCGGGAGCCTATTATCAGCAAGGGCAGATATCGACGACGAGGTTCAACACCGCCTCCTGTGCACCAGTGCAGCCTTTGGTCGCCTGAGGAAGAGTTTTCGAAATTCAGGCCCTCAAATCTGGCACAAAGCTCATGGTCTACAGGGCTGTAATGATACCCGCCCTCTTATATGGCTCAGAGACGTGGACCATATACAGTAGACACCTCAAATCGCTGCAGAAATACCACCAATGATGTCTCCGCAAGATCCTGCAAATCCCCTGGGAGGACAGATGCACCAAAGTTAGCGTCCTCGATCAGGCCAACATCCCCAGCATCGAAGCACTGATCACACTCGACCAGTTCCGTTGGGCGGGCCACATTGGTCGCATGCCTGACACAAGACTCCTCATCAACATCATCCATCATACGCAGTCCCTCGGAATCGAGGAAGACTTGCTTCCACTCTTAGAATGAGTCCTTAGGTGCTGAACAGTCCAATACGAGAGCCACAGTCCCTGCCACAGGTGGGACAGACAGTCGTTGAGGGTAAGGGAGGGTGGGACAGGTTTGCCGCGCATTCCTTCTGCTGCCTGCGCTTGTTTTCTGCATGCTCTCGGTGATGAGACTCGAGGCGCTCAGCGTCCTTCCGGATGCACCTCCTCCACTTAGGGCGGTCCCTGGCCAGGAACTCCCAGGTGATGGTGGAGATGTCGCACTTTATCAGGTGCCAAAGACCACCCTAAGTTTCACATAATACTAAGGTAGGTAGCTAGGAGCTAAATTAAAAAGTAGGACCTCAAAAGTAGTAATCTCAGGATTGCTACCACTGCCACGTGCTAGTCAGAGTAGGAATCGCAGGTTAGCTCAGATGAATACGTGGCTTGAGGAGTGGTGCAGAAGGGAGGGATTCAAATTCCTGGGACATTGGAACCAGTTCTGGGGGAGATGGGGCCAATACAAACCGGATAGTCTGCACCTGGGCACGACCGGAACCAATATCCTAGGAGTTGTGGTTGCTAGTGCTCTTGGGGAGGAGTTAAACTAACATGGCAAGGGGATGGGAATCTATGCAGGGAGACAGAGGGAAATAAAATGGAGGCAGAAGCAAAAGATAGAAAGAAGAATAGTAAAAGTGGAGGGTAGAGAAACCCAAAGCAAAAAACAAAAAGGGCCACATTACAGCAAAATTCTAAAGGGGCAAAGTGTGTTAAAAAGACAAGCCTGAAGGCTCTGTGCCTCAATGCGAGGAGTATTCGGAATAAGGTGGACGAATTAACTGCGCAGATGGCAGTTAACGGATATGATGTAATTGGCATCACGGAGACATGGCTCCAGGGTGACCAAGCTGGGAACTCAACATCCAGGAGTATTCAACATTTACAAAGGATAGGCAGAGAGGAAAAGGAGACACGGTGGCGTTGCTGGTTAAAGAGGAAATTAATGCAATAGTAAGGAGGGACATTAGCTTGGATGATGTGGAATCGGTATGGGTGGAGCTACGGAATTCCAAAGGGCAGAAAACGCTAGTGGGAGTTGTGCACAGACCACCAAACAGTAGTAGTGAGGTTGGGGACAGCATCAAACAAGAAATAAGGGATGTGTGCAACAAAGGTACAGCAGTTATCATTGCCGACTTTAAACTACATATTGATTGGGCTAACCAAACTGATAGCAGTGCGGTGGAGGAGGATTTCCTGGAGTGTATTAGGGATGGTTTTCTAGATCAATATGTCGAGGAACCAACTAGAGGGCAGGCCATCCTAGACTGGGTGATGTGTAATGAGAAGGGACTAATTAGCAATTTTATTGTGCGAGGCCTCTTGGGGAAGAGTGACCATAATATGGTAGAATTCTTTATTAAGATGGAGAGTGACACAGTTAATTCGGAAACTAGGGTCCTGAACTTAAGGAAAGGTAACTTCGACGGTACGAGGCGTGAATTGGCTAGAATAGACTGGCAAAGGATACTTAAAGGGTTGACGGTGGATAAGCAATGGTAAACATTTAAAGATCACATGGATGAACTTCAGCAATTGTACATCCCTGTCTGGAGTAAAAATAAAATGGGGAAGGTGGCTCAACCGTGGCTAACAAGGGAAATTAAGGATAGTGTTAAAGCCAAGGAAGAGGCATATAAATTGGCTAGAAAAAGCAACAAACCTGAGGACTGGGAGAAATTTAGAATTCAATAGAGGAGGACTAACGATTCAATTAAGAGGGGAAAAGAGAGTACGAGGGGAAGCTTGCAGGGAACATAAAAACTGACTGCAAAAGCTTCTATAAATATGTGAAGAGAAAAAGATTAGTAAAGACAAACGTAGATCCCTTGCAGTCGGATTCAGGTGAATTTATAATGGGGAACAAAGAAATGGCAGACCAATTGAACCAATACTTCAGTTCTGTCTTCACGAAGGAAGACACAAATAACCTTCCGAATGTACTCGGGGACAGTGGGTCTAGTGAGAAGGAGGAACTGAAGGATATCCTTATTAGTCAGGAAATTGTGTTAGGAAAATTGATGGGATTGAAGGCCAATAAATCCCCGGGGCCTGATAGTCTGCATCCCAGAGTACTTAAGGAAGTGGCCCTAGAAATAGTGGATGCATTGGTTATCATTTTCCAACAGTCTATATACTCTGGATCAGTTCCTATGGACTGGAGGGTAGCTAATGTATCGCCACTTTTTTAAAAAGGAGGGAGAGAGAAAGCGGGTAATTATAGACCGGTTAGCCTGACATCAGTAGTGGGGAAAATGTTGGAATCAATCATTAAGGATGAAACAGCAGCGCATTTGGAAAGCAGTGACAGGATCGGACCAAGTCAGCATGGATTTATGAAAGGGAAATCATGCTTGACGAATCTTCTGGAATTTTTTGAGGATGTAACCAGCAGAGTGGACAAGGGAGAACCAGTAGATGTGGTGTATTTGGACTTTCAAAAGGCTTTTGACAAGGTCCTGCACAAGAGATTGGTGTGCAAAATCAAAGCACATGGTATTGGGGGTAATGTATTGACGTGGATAGAGAACTGATTGGCAGACAGGAAGCAGAGAGTCGGGATAAACGGGTCCTTTTCAGAATGGCAGGCAGTGACTAGTGGAGTGCCGCAGGGCTCACTGCTGGGTTCCCAGCTCTTTACAATATATATTAACGATTTAGGTGAAGGAATTGAGTGTAATATCTCCAAGTTTGCAGATGACACAAAACTGGATGGCGGTGTGAGCTATAAGGATGACGCTAAGAGGCTGCAGGGTGACTTGGACAGGTTAGGTGAGTGGGCAAATACATGGCAGATGCAGTATAATGTAGATAAATGTGAGGTTATCCCTTTTGGGGGCAATAACACAAAGGCAGAATATTATCTGAATGGCGGCAGATTAGGAAAAGGGGAGGTGCAACGAGACCTGGGTATAATGGTTCATCAGTCACTGAAAATGGGCATGCAGGTACAGCAGGCGGTGAAGAAGCCAAATGGTATGTTGGCCTTCATAGCCAGGGGATTTGAGTATAGGAGCAGGAAGGTCTTGCTGCAGTTGTACAGGGCCTTAGTGAAGCCTCACCTGGAATATTGTGTTCAGTTTTGGTCTCCTAATCTGAGGAAGGACGTTCTTGCTATTGAGCGAGTGCAGCGAAGGTTCACCAGACTGATTCCAGGGATGGCTGGACTGTCATATGAGGAGAGACTGGATCAACTGGGCCTCTATTCACTGGAGTTTAGAAGGATGAGAGGGGATCTCATATAAACGTATAAGATTCTGATAGTACTGGACAGGTTAGATGCAGGAAGAATGTTCCTGATATTGGGGAAGTCCAGAACCAGGGGACATAGTCTAAGGATAAGGGGTAAACCATTTAGGATTGAGATGAGGAGAAACTTCTTCACACAGAGAGTTGTTAACCTCTGGAATTCCCTGCCGCAGAGAGCTGTTGATGACAGTTCATTGGATATATTCAAGAGGGAGTTAGATATGGCCCTCACGGTTAAGGAGATCAAGGGGTATGGAGAGAAAGCAGGAAAGGGGTACTGAGGGAATGATCAGCTATGATCTTATTGAATGGCAGTGCAGGCTCGAGGAGCCGAATGGCCTACTCCTGCACCTATTTTCTATGTTTCTAAGAAATTTGCGATTGAATAATTTTGGTGTTACCAACTCACTGGATTATGCAATAATGTGCCAGAGTTGGTTTGTTTGATAGTTATCAAGATCGAGACATCTGTCAACAATGTCTTTAAACTTATTAAATAATTAAGTGGATCCAAATTTGTGGACAAAAATATATTTTAAAGTAATTAGCAAATAATGACAACTTGTCAATGAACTAACCAACAGATTTTGCTTGTGGTAGATTTCAGTTGTCTGCTTTATGTTTGTATATTCATTCTTAGGCTGATTTCATCCCCATGTCCCAAACATCTTCTCCCTACTTCCCAGGAGAGGCAAAAAGATCTGAGACCTTTAACCAATTCAGGAGTCTTCTGGCAAAAGGTTTTCTTGCTTGCATATTTTCAAATAATGGCCTAGGTTTTCCAATCATAACACTAAAATCATAGAATTATACAGTACAAAAGGTGGCCATTCGGCACATCCTGCCTGTGGTGGCTCTTTGAAAGAGCTTTCCAATTAGTCCATTTTAATGGATTACCGTCAGCATTATAATCAGAAAATCCTGGCAAATGTTGGGAAATTGCTTAATGAATTTGCTGTTCACACGATATTAGTTTTAAAACACATCAGTTTCACATAAATTGGCTTAAATATGATTTTTCCAATTCAGCCACTCAATTTAATCTAATTGACTGGGACTATTAACATATTATAATAAAGCAATAAGGCAAAGATTTGAATGTGTGCCTTAGATACAGCAGAAGAACTTCTACTCTCTTCCACATGGCTTGGCATGCATTAATTTAATCTATTTTTGTCTGTTTTTTCTTCCCTCTCTGTAAGATGCCTCAGGACATTTCTACATTTAAGATACTGTATAAATACAAGCTATTATTGTCTAAAAACGAGCACCATGGGATAGATGACATGGGTTTGCACTATGAGCTGCCACTCAAATTGACCCAGACACTTGGCTGCAGGATTAGGAACATTCGGAAGGAAATTGGCTGGTGGATGAGCTATCCTTGCATAGGTGTAGGTCAATTGCCTGCAAGTCTTTACAATTGATGGGCTCTATGATCTGAAGAGGCTGGAAAAGGGGAAAGAATAAATAATAAATTCAAAATAATTTTTTGATACTAAAAGAATTCCAGCTCTATTTGTTATACTGGTTTCAATGGTGCTACTTCGCCAAGAGATAATTTCACTAGGTATAACTAGGCTATTACAACAGTGCATAACAATATTAATTAAAACTCACTTCTACCCAAAAGAACCCATTGAACACCAGATCAATTATTGTTTAACAGTTGCTTGTTTACAAATTCAAAAAATATTTTTGGTTGATCTATAAAATGTAAACATATTTTCCCTGAAAGGCATATCAGTAATTACACCATGTAAAATGAGGTTCAAAGAACTTGTAGACCAAAGAATGTGGACCATTTCCCATACCTCGGGGGCCTCTTATCAACAAGAGCAGACATTGATGACGAGATTCAACACTGCCTCCAGTGCGCCAGTGCAGCCTTCGGCCGCCTTTGGTAGAGTATTCGAAGACCAGGCCCTCAAATCTGCCACCAAGCTCATGGTCTACAGGGCTGTAGTAATACCCGCCCTCCTGTATGGCTCAGAGACATGGACCATTACAGTAGACACCTCAAGTCGCTGGAGAAATATCACCAACCATGTCTCCGTAAGATCCTACAAATCCCCTGGGAGGACAGACTCACCAACATTAGCGTCCTCGACCAGGCCAATATCCCCAGCATCGAAGCACTGACCACAATTGATCAGCTCCGCTGGGCAGGCCATATTGTCTGCATGCCAGACATGAGACTCCCAAAGCAAGCGCTCTACTTGGAACTCCTTCATGGCACATGAGCCAAAGGTGGGCAGAGGAAATATTACAAGGACACCCTCAAAGTCTCCCTGATAAAGTGCAACATCCCCACTGACACCTGGGAGTCCCTGGCCAAAGACCGCCCTAAGTGGAGGAAGCGCATCCGGGAGGGTGCTGAGCACCTCAAGTCTCATTGGCGAGAGCATGCAGAAATCAAGCGAAGGCAGCGGAAAGAGCATGCGGCAAACCTGTCCCATCCTCCCTTACTCTCAACGACTATCTGTCCCATCTGTGACAGGGACTGTGATTCTCGGACTGTTCAGTCACTTAAGGACTCATTTTAAGAGTGGAAGCAAGTCTTCCTCGATTCCGAGGGGCTGCCTATGATGAGCGTAGCGAGTTTGTTTAATTTAGGCTGGCAAAAAGCGTCAGTCAGATTTCAAACTTACTTTGGACGTGATAATTAATTGTCAGAGTAAAAAAAATTACAAACACACAGACTACCAAGTATGGTTTTTATTGTAAGCTGCAAAGTTAAGTTTCCTTCTTCTTAGGCAGTCCCTCAGAGTCGAGGATGACTTACTTCCACACTAAAAATGAGTTCTCAGGCGACTGAAGAGTCCAATGCGGGACCTACAGTCTCTGTCACAGGTGGGGCAACGATGGTTGAAGGAACAGGTGGTTGGGATGCCCGAGTTGCCACTTGACTTCAGCTTGCTCTTGGCAAAGAGGCTCAAGGTGTTCAGCGCCTTTCTAGATGCTTTTTCTCCACTTTGGGCGATCTTGGGCCAGGGATTCCCAGGTGTCGATGGGGATGTTCCACTTTTTCAAAGAGGCTTTGAGGGTGTCCTTGCAAGCGTTTCAGCATTTCCTCTGCCCATCTGGGGCTCGCTTGCCGTGTCGGAGCTCAGAGTAGAGCGCTCCTTTTGGGAGTCTTGAGTCAGGCATGTGGATGATGTGGCCTGTCCATGGAAGCTGATCGAGCGTGGTCAATACTTCGATGCTGGGGATGTTGGCCTGAGCGAGAACACTGACGTTGGTGCACCTATCCTGCCAATGGATTTGCAGGATCTTGCAGAGGCAACGTTGGTGGTACTTCTCCAGTGTTTTGAGGTGCCTGCTGTACATAGTCCATGTCTCTGAGCCATATAGGAGGGAGGGTATCACCACTGCTATGTAGACCACGAGCTTGGTGCCAGGTTTGAGGTCTTGGTCTTCAAACACTATTTTCCTCAGGTGACCGAAGGCTGCACTGGCACACTAAAGGCGGTGTTGGACCTCATCGTCGATGTCTGTCCTTGTTGACGGTAGGCTCCCGAAGTATGGAAAATGGTCCATGTTGTCCAAGGCCTTGTTGTGGATTTTGATAACTGGGGGCAATGCTGTATGGCGGGATCAGGTTGGTAGAGGACCTTTGTCTTACAGATGTTTAGTGTAACGCCCATGTTCTCGTATGCCTCAGTGAAGGTGTTGACGATGGCTTGGAGTTCGGCCTCCAAGTGTGCGCAGACGCAAGCGTCATCTGCGTACTGTAGTTCAATGACGGTGGATGGGACGACCTTGGATCTGGCCTGGAGGCGCCAGAGGTTGAACAGATTCCCTTTTGTCCTGTAATTTAGTTCCATTCCAGCGGGGAACTTGCTGAGGGTGATATGGAGCATTGCAGCAAGGAAGATTGAGAAGCGCGTTGGAGCGATGACACAGCTTGCTTGACCCCGGTCCGAACATGGAATGGGTCTGTGATGGATCCGTTGGTCAGGATCCGTTGGTTAGTCATCAGGTGAAGACCAGTATTCAAATTAAATTTGAAGTTTTTAGCTGTTGCAGTAATTTCTGTTGCTTGGTCAAGCAAGTGGCTCATTTTCTAGTTCTGCATTCACAATCTAAGTAAAAAAATCTGCTTACCCATTGACATTATCCATCTCACTCAGCATTTTAAAAACCTGAATTATAGCTTCTCAATCTTTATTCTATAATGGAGTCAAGTTCAGTTCATAGAATCATACAACGCAGAAGACAACCATTCAGCCCCTCGTGTTTGTGCTGCCTCTTTGAAAGAGCTTTACAATTAGACCCACTCCCTTGCTCTTTGCTCGTAGCCCTGCAAATTTTTCCTTTTCAAGTAAATATCCAATTCCCTTTTGAAAGTTACTACTGAAGCTGCTTCCATCACCTTTTCAGGCAGTGCATTCCAGATCGTAACAACTCGCTGTGTAAAAGAGATTCTCCTCATTTCTCCCCTGGATTTTTTTGATAATGATCTTAAATCATGTGTCCCCTGGTTACCGAGTTCTGAGAGTCTCTCTTCATAATAAAGAACACAAAATCATATTTCTTTGCGATTCATCACAAACAGAACACATCACAATTTAAATCCATTTTCTCCTTTTTTAACCTGTTAAGTGGGTCCTTCATGAAACATTGCTTCCAAACCATGGAGGCTACAGCTCTCGACATGAGGTAGGAATAATACTTGGCACCATATCCAACAAGGTGACTAAATCGCAGCTGCCACGCCTAAAAAGAAAACGAAACTGTAAGTCTTTGCACTCCTATCCAGAACTTGAAAATATATATACAGACGTGAGTGAAATTAACTAATAAAAATACTTCAGACTAAACCTTTTGCTTCAAATCTAAAACAACCATAACTTGAAAGAGTTGAATAACTTCAGGTGTGCACATGGGTACATATGAGGGAACTTACATGAACATAGCAGGTAGGAGAAATGAAAAAATGTGAAATATATAAATATGTAAATGCACGCTATCTACAGCTCTGGTCGATGCAGTACAAGAAGGATATTGCAGCTATTGCAAGGATACCAGAATGATTTGAAGGGATGGAGGGATTGGATTGTGAGGAGCGATTATGTAAATTGGGCATGTTCTCACTAGAAAAGAGAAGTGATGCGATTGCTGTTTGTAGGATTCTAAAGGGTGTAGATTATTTCACCTTGTCCAGAACAATAGAACCAGAGGATATCACCTGCGCTTGAAGGGGAGTAAATTCTAAACTAATCTATGGAAACAATATTTCTGTGAGCAATTGGTCAATCTATGGAACAAGCTCTCTAGGAAGATGGAGGAAGCAGTTAGTATTGATTCATTCAAATGTAAATTAGATAGATTTCTTTAAGAAAATAAAATTTTGGGATACAGTATATGAGCAGTTTGATACATGACATGTGGTAAGTATAGCATGCTTTAAGGATCAGGTGACTTTGGACCTATGGTTCCCAAAGCTTTCCACCACTGGGGTTTTCCTCGCATCATGTCTAGGTCTGTAAATAGAGATTGATTGATAATGATCAGTAAGCAACTCCAGTATCATTGTATCATGCGACTATCAGGATGGTAGAAGGCGAACTAGATGGACCATAGTTTTATCCTAGCAATTCCTATGTTCCTAAACAGAGTACTTGTTATTAAAATGGCTCTCTTCTCCCTTAGATATCAGACAATATTCTCTTTTAACACTCATAAATGGTAATGTCTATTATAATGATTATCATTAACACGTGCTGGTATAACACTACTTTAAGGTGAATATGTTCAGTGTAAAATACTTAATTTCCATGTAGTTGTCACTCAAAAAAGAGCCCTGCCTGTAAAAACCCGATTTTGAAAATTCACTCTGCAGATCCAAGGGGATTCATTTTAGCTTTAAAGCTCGGCAAAAATGTGCTGAGTTAGCAGCTCTCATACCATCAGGTGTGACTGACATTCTGTCTGATTGTTGGTGTTGACAAGAGGACAGTAAAATTTCATAACACCTAAATACTCCTATAATTTGTATGATAATTAGAGGGGGTGGTTCTTCTCCCATAATAATACTCAACTAAAGGCCTTATTATGGCTTTATCTCTAATTGTAGAAAAAGTAACCCATCATCTAACCTTTTTCAAAAAAAATCAAGTGAAAGAATTGTTTTATAATCTCATCACAAGATGGCTGTTCTCTTAATAAGTCTGCTAAAATATGGTGTTAATTGCTTTGTGTCAATTCTCAGTACTCCCAACCAATGTTCCCCCTAATTTCTTTCCGTGTGCGGTCCCTTTAAATTTGCTGCGTAGCTGGTATCTTTTCCAGCGGCAACAGCTGGTGAGCAGCCTGCGCGGAACCTCTTGGTCAATGCGCGGCCACGCGTCTTTGGGGGGGGGGGGGGGGGGACATTACTCCCAACTGATTTTATTTTTCAGTGGAGTAAGGGGAGGGAGAAATGGGAGGGTGAGCTGAAAATGTCAAAAAATGCCTTGCTTAGCACACCCAGCCTCAGAAATGCTGAGAAGGTGGGGCTGAAATTCAGGTGCGCAAGAAAGCTATCACACCTATAATTTTAAGAATGGTACCTACCGCTGGAATCCTTGGTACGATAGGTAGAACCATTTTCAGGACTTTCCCCACAGGAAATGACTCATAATGGGGGCGGGCCTTAAGACTGAAAGCCAAGCTGACTGGCTGAAAATGGGTCGGACGGAGCCTCCGCCGCTCTCAATCAACAGTGGAGTCATGGTGATGTCACAACGTGTGTTTGTCACCACGCTCTCTCCCCTCCGTTAAAGGACAGAGATTCTATCATTTTTTATCTTGGGCCTCTGGGCCACCAGGGAGGGTTTTGGCCGGGCCAAGAGGGGGTGCCAGGCTGCCCATTGGAGGCCTGGCCGAACCCGGGGGCAGTATTTTGCCGGTTGATTGGCAAGTCGACCGGCAAAAATGTTTCCACTGTGGCCGCGGCAGTGAGCCCTCCCCTTTAAGGGCTGCTGCTGTGCCGGGCCACTCTCAGTGCGGAGATGGTGCACCGGCAGGAAAACCTGCTGGGGGCACCACTCAATGGGGGATCGACGAGTTCAGCTGCATATAGGGAAGTAAGTATTTTTATTGATTAAAATTGGCGGTGCAACCACTCGGGCGGGATGGGAACCAGGCCGAAAAATCTCCAACCTGAATTTAGGTCGGGTCGACCAGGTGACCCCAAAGCAGCGGTCATTCGATTTTTAAGAATGGGTGCCGCAAGCGGGCATTAACGGGTCTCTTTGAATTTCTGCCCCGATGTCTCTGGCAGGCTGATACACAGAAAGAAAGAAAATTAATTGCATTTATATAGCACATTTCATGTCCTCAAGCTTTACAGAAAATGAATCACTTTTAAAATGCAGTCACTGTTATTTTGTTGGCAAATGTGTCAGCCAGTTGTTTGGGTTTCTTCCACAAACATGGAGAGGGCATCTTTTTGAATTGGCCGAGATGTAATAAAACAGAAAACAATCAAATCCGTAAATCATGCACAGATGGTGTTTTGCCCTTCATACTGCACTTGAAAGCGATAATGTTAGCAACATACCATTATAGACTGTTAATTACATCGCCAAAAAATCATTTCACATTCTAGGATTTGTGGAAATGTGCCATCTATAGATTGTGTTGCTGCTTGTTCCACAGACAAAGCTGATAAACAATTGTGCATGTGACTGGTCACATTTAGCCATTTAAAAAAAAGTAGCATCAAACTTGCTCGATTATCTTGTCTGAAGAAATTCCAACATTTCTAGATTTGCACAATTTTACTTTTATGGCCAACACATTATTGCTAATAATAACTTAGCATGACTGGAACAAGACCATAATAGGAAATAGTCATCTAAGCTATTTAGCCAACCACAAAGTAAAACACAGATCACATATGTTATCTACAATTTAATGAAAAGAATTGCCTGATTAAGATTGAGCACAGCATGAACTTGCAATGTCATATATGATCACCAAGAGAAACTAAGGCCGGAACATTTTAGGGCCTGTGCGGGCCCGATTGGAGGCGGGTTGGGTGGGAAATTTTAAATAAGTTGGAGCGGGTCGGGAACCCGCCCTCACATGCCTTTTCCTTGGGCACATTTGCCGGTGCGACCCGAACAGCAGAGGCGGGCAACCTAATTTAAATGATTATCAGATTGTTGTCAGACCCTTTAGCTCCTCTTTTAGCCCATCGTTCAAATTTCCCCGCGTGACCATGGGATTCACGCAGCTCGGGAACTACGTCTGTCGATCTGAGTTGAGTGGCCATTTATCCAGCTGATTAGTTGACAGCATGACATGTACTATAAAAGCTCCCACCTCACAGCTGATCACTTCTCTCAGACAGAAGCAGTTGCTGACTGCATCCCCAGCACAGATGTAGCTTTCTAGAGGCTACAAGTGGTTCCAGCAAAGTTGCCATGCAGTCTCACCTCATTGGTAGAACCTATCACACCACTGAAAGATTGTAGCATGAAATAGTAAAATTTTCCGTTACGAAATGAAAGCAATGATTGGTCGTTTCAAGTCGACATAACTGTTTGGCAGAGCGGCTCGAGTCTGCGGGGCCTCCGATGCGAGAGGTGTTCTCTTTTTAGTACGGGAGCCTGAATTTCGCAAGGCCTAGAGTTACCTGGAGTCCTTATGCTCTGGGATGCATTCCCGTGTCTAAGACGGCGATGAGAACTCCTCTGCCGTCGTACTCTTCCGTAAAAGAGTCATGGAGATGAGCATCCATGAGTCGACTCTAAAATGGATAGGGTATATTCGAGTACGCAGTGCAATCTGGGTACAGACGGCCACCATTTGGGCCCCAAATTGCAAAAAGGATCCTTTTAAGATCGGGCCAGGAGAATCGCTTTTGCGAATTGACAATCTGAATTAAGTATTACTATGTGTTTCCTGGCTGTAGTTCGGTTCCGTCTCTGACTCACGAGTAGTGAAAGTGGATAGACTAATGTGCAGCTTGCGCTCCGGCTCGCGTTTTATTTCTACCCCGTCCAGCGGGCTGGGTCGAATGACTTGGTGGGCCAGATACGGCTCGTGGGTCATATTTTGCTCATGATTGGTCTGACAGTAGCACTCCCTTAGTACTGTACTGAAGTGTCAGCCTAGATTAAGTTCTCAAGTCTCGGAGTAGGGCTTAAACCCACAACCTTCTGACTGAGAGACAATGGCCTTGATATTAACCCCCGCACAACGGATGGGAGAGAGTTGGTGCACAAATTTTTAAATGGCGAATGCATCCCCAACCCACTGCGAGAGATGGGACATTTCATTAACATATTTAAATCAGGCTCCCTCAGCACAATTGGGAGCCTGATTTAAATTTAACAGTTGTTGGCTGGGTTTCCCAGTGCACAGGAAACCCGGCAGTAAAAGGTAAGTGCCTGTTACAGCACTCCTTCTGGGTCAGGAATGCTCCCCCAACCCCTCAACCCGGCTTCCCCTCTGCTGATCATAGCCTCTCTCTTACCCCTGCCGCGATCGCTGACCTCTCCCGCCAAGCTCCGGTCTCTCACTCCCTCCCTCCTGATTGCCACTCTCTTTTCCCATCGTCCTCCACCAAGTCCTGATCTCTAGTTCCCTACCTCCTGATTGACGCTTTCTTCCTCTCCCACCAAGCCTCATTCTTTCGATCCAGATTGCCAGGGACCATTCACAAGAGTCCCCTGCTGCAGCCTCCTGCTGTTGGTTTTCCCGCCCGACAGCCGGCCAACCTGTCAATTTGGTCGGCTGTTGTGCAGGAAATGGTAGAAAAAATTATGAGAACCTGCCATAATTTTGCCAGGGCCTCCACATTCCCACCTTTGCTGGGTTTTCCCCACTCTACACCGCCTCCCCGTAAATATCAGGGCCAATAGTGCTACTACTAAGTCAAATCTGACTCCTATTAAACCACTAGCAAGTGTTCACAAATGAAATAGGGGGAGAAAAAACTAAATTGAAGAAAAGGTATAATAACAAATGTGGACTGGAAACCTTTAGAATCAAAAAGGAGAATATATTTGAGAGGTTGCAAAACCTCAAGGTTGATAAGGCATTGATTTTTTTAAATCGAAGGTTGCTGAGGACTTGGCTCAGATCAGATCCCAGAAGATTGAAAATTAGCAAATGTGACGAAAAAGAGGACTAAGGAGGGACCATGAAATTATAGACCAGTAAGCCTTACCTAGATTGTGAAGAAATTGTTTGAAATTGTGATGAGGGATCGTGCTAAGGATCATCTTGAAGAACAAGGGCTAGAGATAGCTAGCATAATTTCGGAGTGGGAGGTTGTACTTAACCAATTGACTGGATTTCTTTGAAGAGGTTACAGATGTAGTAGATAGGGATGAGGACAGTGGGTGTTGCATACCTGGATTTCAGGAAACATTTAACACTGTTCCACATAATAGACTACTTCACAATATTTGGGCCATGGGATCAAGGGCAGTGTTAAGACTAGATTAGCAGTTGGCTGGTTGGTAGATAGTGGTAAGTGATGATGCATGGGGAGGTATCTAGGTGGAAGCTGATTGTTAGTGATCTTTTCATGTTTCACATTGGTCACTATTGTTTATAATTTGTCTAAATTTGCAGTTAACAACACATTGGGAGCAATTACAAATAACAACTGCAATGTGCATAACGCCAAAAGGACTCAGAGAAGCTTGGTCTGTGGATGGAGAAGTACCAGATGCAATTTAATATGGAGAAGTGTAAACTTAAGAGATCCAGCAGAGGGAACTATTTTGTTGATTATGTACTAAATGGAATTATGCTTGCGGGGTCACAATAAGAAAAGGAACTTGGGATTATGGTGTTACATTCACTAAAACCATTGGTATAATGTTCACAGGCAGTTAGAAAAGCAAACAGAATATGTATAGCTATTTATAGATCAAGAGTAGTTTCTAAAATTATATTTGGCCTTGGTTAGACTACATCTGGAGTACTGCATGCTGTTTTGGTCTTGATATTATTAAAAAGGGCACTAATTTAATGGCAGGAGTACAAAGCAGGGCCACTAGATTGATTCCAGACCTAAGGAGACAAACCTAAGACAGGTTTGGCTATCCTTGGACTCTATTTTAAAAAGATTGAAAGGCGATTTGATCTAAGTATTTAAGACAACGAGGTGTTGGAGATTATGGATCTGGATGAGATTTTCTGAAGTGTACAAAATTCAAAATCAAGAAGCCATAGTTTGAAAATTGAGACGACAAAAGAAAATGGGAAATTTGTGGAACAGATTACAAGCAGGGGTGATGGAACAAGGATCTCCGACAAGGCTCAAAAATGGACTAGACAAATTCTTGTCGGCAAGTAGAATTCAGAGTTACAGATTTAGAAATGAATCATGGAAATCTTCCTGAATGTTCTACTATATTTATGTCTGTTATGATCGTCACTGCACTGGCCAAATTTTATGAATACAGAAACTCAAAAGTTCTTTCGTCTCCAAAGTAGAGAAATTTAAAAATATGCTCAGCAAGCTAAATATCCAGCAACATGCACTTGATAATCAGCAGAATGTATATTTAAAGGCCACTTACATTTAGTATATGTCGCAGCAGCAGCACCTGGTGGACAATCAGGCAACTAATGGGAAGAGGAGGCTTCTTGACATCTCCATTCTCAACTATAGCGGATGCCAGAATGTGAGTGCAAGAGACAAGACTAAAGCGTTTGTAAATGTCTTCAGCCAAAAGTACCAAGTGGACAATCCCCCTTGAGGTACCCGCCATCATAGATGCCATTATCCAGCCAATTTATTTCACTCCAAGTGACAATAAGAAGCAGCTGAGTGCACTAAACACAATGAAGGTAATGGGCCCCATCAATATCCTGAATATAGTGCTGAAGATCTGCGCACCAGAGCTAGCCCCACCCACCCCCTAACCAGCCAAGCTATACCAATGCAATGTAGAAAATTATACAGGTATATCTTATCCACAAAAGACTGGACAAATCTAACCTAGTCAATTATTGTCCCATCTGCCTGTTCCTAATCATCAGCAAACTGGTGGACTGAGTCATCAATAGTGCCATCAAGCAGCACCTACTCACCAGTAACCTGCTAACTGTCACTCAGTTTGGGTTCCATCAGAACAACTTGGCTCCAGGCTTTATCACAGCATTGACCCGAGGGTTGCCAACTCTGGTTTAAAACTTCCAGTCATTCCAGGAGGGTTGGGAACCATAGCTGGACACTAAAGCGGAGCTCCAGAGGAGAAATAAGAGCAACTGCCTCCAACATTTCCTACATTACTACAGTGACTACACTTCAAAAGTACTTCATTGGCTGTAAAGCGCTTTGGGACGTCCTGGGGCCATGAAAGGCACTATATAAATGCAATTTTTCTGTTCCTTTTTCAACATAAAGGCAGCATTCAGTTTAGCACAACACCAAGCAGCCTTAGCAAAACTAAGTGTTAATCGGAGTCGATGAGAAAACCTTCCAGTGACTGGAGCTATACTTGACGTAAAGGAAGATACTGGGGCCGAAAATGGTGAAGGCCCCCGCCCGTCCAAGTTCCGCCTAAAGGACCGTCGATGGCCACTGAGGTACCGGATGGTACTTTGGGCGGGGTTTTCATCAAAAAGGTCCTTGAAAGGGCGGCGGGCGGCAAAAGAGGGACTTACGTCGCTTATCTGGGCGACAGCCGGCAAGAGCTCCCAATCTCGGCGGCAAAGGCGCTTGCTGCCCAAGTGCCGCCGAGGATGGAGTTGGGCCGATGGAGGGTCGAAGACCTGAAAAGGAAAATCATTAAAAAAAAACATCGGAACACCTTCAGGGGACCCCATCAAGGTAAGTCGTAAAGAAAGTTTTAAAAAATGTTTAAAGAATGGGGCTGTTTATTGACAATTCTATGCTGATCAGCTCCGTTCACAACTCCTTCAATAATAAAGGAATCCATGCCAACATACAACAGCGCCTGGACAACATACATGCTTGGATTGATAAGTGGCAGGTAACATTTGCGCCATACATCTACCAAGCAAAGTTCAGCTCCAACAAGAAAAGGGCCAACCATCTTCCTTTGACCTTACGCCACAACCATTCCCAAGTTCATCACCATCATTATCCTGCATCTGATGCAGCTTCAACACTCAAGAAGCTTGACACCATCCAGGAAAAAGTGGTCCATTTGACTGGAGCTCCTGTCACTGGACTCAGTATCCACCGCCTCTACCATTAGTACACTACAGGATACACTACCGTAACTTGCATGGCTTAGTTTAAGAGCACCTTCCAACTTGATACCAAGAAGGACAAGAACAGGAATAGCATAGGAATACTATCATCTCCAAATTGCCTCCAAGTTACACATCATCCTGACTGGGACATATACTGCCATTCCTTCATTGTCACTGGGTCAAAATCCTGGGATTCCTTATCTAACACCATTGTGTGAGTACTATCAGCACAGGGTCAAAGCAGTTCAAGGAGAAAGCCCAACACCACCTTCTTGGGGCACCTAGGAATGACAATATGGCTTTGCCAGTATCATCTACATGCCGAGAACTAATCAAAAAAAATAATTAGCAGCTAGCCAATTCCAAATCCCTACCTATAATGCCTAAGTCCATGGGCTGAATTTTCCGGTCCTTTGCATTCCGAGTTTCGCCCTGGAGTGGCGTGAAAGATGACCTGTGCTCAGTCGCGATCCTCTGGTCGGTTTTTGCGGCAGTGCTCAGCAGCACCGCTGGGAAGAGCTGCACCGGGTGTGCAACGGCTCTTGTCACGACACCGTCCGAGTTATGACTCGAACCCGACCCCATACGCCTGGAATCGCACCTCGCAATGACTGCCTGGGAAATCCGCATAGCCGTCGGCGGTGATGAAGGCAAAGCGCTGTACAAGTAAGTGCAAGTGTTTGTTATTTTAATTTTTTATGCAATTTGTGTCGTGGTGGCATGGCCAATGTTTTGGGAATGTTTTCGTCTTTTTTAAGTGTACAACGCCTCCCTTCGCACTGCGCCCCCTGACGCAGGGCCCAGATGACGAAGATGACCAAAGCACAGACTATACCCAGCCGGTAACTTTCCTGCCCCGTCTCAGTTTTCGCCCCGAAAACAGAAAAGCCTAAAATCCAGCCCCTTGTATGAATAAAAGTAATGGGAGTCTGTAACTGTAAATAGGTGTTTGAGAGTTAATCTATGCTTCATTTATTAGAAAAGCCACATTTGGAGGCACTAGTTCCTATTGGTGAGACTACTTACTTTATACTGGGTGATGGTTTCTCCACCAGTATGAGGAAAAACAGTTCTTAGAAACCCACATATTCCTAATTCTATTCTAACTGCCCTTTATGCAATTTTAATGGAACATGTGTTCAATCTGGCAATCTCTGTAAGACAAAAGTCCTCCACCAACCTGACCCCGCCACACAGCACTGCCCCCCAGTCATCAAGATCCATGGCGCGGCCCTGGACAACGTGGACCACTTTCCATACCTCGGGAGCCTATTATCAGCAAGGGCAAACATCGACAACGAGGTTCAACACCGCCTCCAGTGCACCAGCGCAGCCTTTGGCCGCCTGAGGAAGAGAGTGTTCAAAGATCAGGCCTTCAAATCTGGCACCAAGCTTATGGTCTACCGGTCTGTAGTGATACCCGCCCTCCTGCATGGCTCAAAGACATGGACCATATACAGTCGACACCTCAAATTGCTGGAGAAATACCACCAACGATGTCTCCGCAAGATCCTGCAAATTCCCTGGGAGGATATCCGCACCAATGTCAGTGTTCTCGATCAGGCCAACATCCCCAGCATCGAAGCACTGACCACACTCGACCAGCTCTGTTGGGTGGGCCACATTGTTCGCATGCCTGACACAAGACTCCCAAAGCAAGCGCTCTACTCGGAACTCCTACATGGCAGGCGAGCCCCAGGTGGGCAGAGGAAACATTTCAAGGACACCCTCAAAGCCTCCTTGATAAAATGTAATAGCATCCGGGAGGGCGCTGAGCACCTCGAGTCTCGTCGCCGACAGCATGCTGAAAACATGCGCAGGCAGCAGAAGGAGCATGCGGCAAACCAGACTCCGCATCACCCTTTCCTCCAACAACTGTTTATCCCATCTGTGACAGAGACTATGGTTCCCATTGGACTGTTCAGTCACCTGAGAACTCACTTTTAGAGTGAAAGCAAGTCTTCCTCAATTTCGAGGGACTGCTTATGATGATGATGTATCATTCCAACAGAGAATAGATTCGCAGACAGCCTCTAGGCACTATCCATTTAGCTCTTGCTTTCACTTTCAGTCTCTGGGTTAGAAAATTTAAATTTTGGACTTCCCCCTCCCCCCAAATCCAATAATGTATTTACAAATGTACTCTTCCATTACATAACTGAATGCACCCTGATCTATTCAATTCACTTTATATTGTCATCATTATCGGGGCTTTTAAAAAATATTTGTTGTTCAGATGTGGGTGACACTGGCAAGGGAGTATTTATTGGCTATCCCTGTTTCTCTGAGGGCATTGAGTCAACTATGTAGTGTGGGACTCAAGTCACGTAGACCAGATTGGGTGTGGTGGCAGGTTCCCTTCCCTGAAGGTCATTAGTGAAAATGACCATGAAAGCTGTTGAATTTTTATAAAACACATGAAAAGTCCATCAGGGAAGGGGACCTGCCATCCCTACCCAATTTCACCTACATATGACTCCAGCCTCCACACTACGCAAACAACTCTTAATGCCCTCATGTCTTACCAATATAGCTCACATCCAAAGAAATTAAATCTTTTTTTATTGAATTCAATTTCACAATTTGCAATAATGGGAATTAAACTCGTTATCTCTGCGTTTCTAATCTAGTGCCATCATTAGAAATGTTTCATTTGTTTGGGTAGAGAAATTAATTTAAAAATTTGGTAAAAATCCTCAATCACTTGCTGGTGCAAAAATATAATGGACCAATGTTACCATGCAATATTTTACTTTCTGCCTTCAGAAAGATTCCTCAATATTTGTTATTGTGAAGCTGACCAAGCAATACTATTGTTGGACTCTTTATGACTGCACACCATCCCACACCCACCCAACTACTGACATCTATAGTTGTTTTACCTGTCTATCTGCCTACACTATACTTCACCCTTTCTGTACATAGTTGGTCACAGATGCATCTTTATTTTCCCCTTGTTTCTGTATTGTATTAGGTATAAAGTTAGGCTGTGAATCTTGTCGTGCACTTTCTTTACACAAACACCGAATAAATATGTAGTACAAAAATAAGTATTAGAGGGAAAATAACGCACAGATATGCAATAGACGAGCTTCAACATTAAACTTGCAAAATACATCAGTCACAAAGGAATGTAGCAAAGGGAGCTTATAGTTATTGACATTCCCCAACATCACAAAGTTGACAGCTGCTTGAGGACAGAGAACTGGTCTAATTAAAGTTCAGTATAAGTAAAGTTTCATATATCCCACCCAGAAGCAATCTGTCAACTAATCCTAATGCATTGAAATTACAGTAGGGGAGAGAAGAAAGGCCAAGCCGAATATAAGAATGGTCTTGAAAGAAAAAAAAATTCAATGATTTAATATTCAGACTTTGAATATATCACAGAATAATTATAGCCACTGTATCTTTCAGTATTATTCATTCCAGGATGTTTAAAGCACAATTGAAATTTGCTATTACGACTTGTGCCATCTTGTAAACTTTTCATAAGAATGCAGCTTTGTAACTCATTTCCAATTATTTATTACTTTCTGTGGAATGAATAGGCACAACAGCATTCTTTGCTATCATTTCATGGCATAATTAATGTGTTGAATGAAACAATCCATTTGGTTTAAAAAAAACAATTTTTAAAATGCTTAAATTATGAAGTTTGGGGAATGAGGTACCAATTATTAGTGAATACACCAAGGACAAGGTAAATCCAAGATGTAGCTGTAAGATTGCCAAGATCACAAAAATAAAATGGGTGAGAAAGAAGTGATGATAAATAGGTAACTAATAGATATTGTGGGAGTTACTGAAACCTGGCTAAAGGAAGAGGTTGGACAAGAATTTCTTGGAACAGCAGGACCTGTGCCGTACGCCATAAATTATGTTGTTTCATCGACCGATCTTCCCGTTGTGAAAAGTTTCCAAGAAAAGTCAGTTGAATACGCTGCAGCGAGCATAATGTTGAATCATGGAACTCAGAAGTTGTGCAGCCAATGGCTTACCCCATCTGCATCAATTAAGTAGATCATTGGCATAATCTAAGTCATAAATACTGAATTTCAAATCCTTTTATTATGCTGAAATTAATTGCGTGCAAAAAATTGTTCGAGTTATGGACACAATCAGCTGCTTTATTCGGGAACATTCTAACTTGCAGATTTTTTTTAACCATTTGTTTAAAAGATGACATCAGTAATTTAAGCTACCAAAAGAGTCTCAGCTTAACCAAATTATTTCTGTACTGTAATTCTATGTGAACAGGTCCAATCTCAGAGACTATGGGGGCAAAATTGCTCCTCGCCTCGATTGGGGGGGGGGATGGTGGCAACCTTCCGGGGCTGAGACTTTTATTACCCGGCCCGGAAGTCCCGCCCCCGATGCGAAACTGAGCCTTCCGCCCCACAGAGCAAGCGGAGCGCTGTGTCTGGTGCTCCACTTCCTTTGGTGACATTGCCGAGGCGGTAGTGAGGCACTGACTCCAGCGCTACACAGATACTCCACTTAGTGCTGACGCGCTACAATGCCCCTCCCCTTGGACTAAAGGGACGGGCCACTGCGCACTCTGCACGGCCTTTTGGTGGCAGCCATTAGACCACCAGGGCAGCTTGAGACTAGGCCAGCAGCTGGGCACCCAAGACGGAGTGCTGGGCTGCATGATGGCAGCCTGGTCCACGCTAGGGCATCCATGGTCGGGCCCACCCAAGAATTGGCCGACAAATAAAGATGGTGGCCCGGGTGCCGCAGGTCACCCCTTTAAACAATACCCCAGGAGCGGATGTCCGCCAGCCTCGCAGTTCACGGGGCTTCCCTGTGGAGTGTTAAGAGGTCGGCCCGGGGTCGACGTGCAAAGCGATGACATCACTGGCGGTTGCGTGTCATCCCGGGGCGGGCACTGCCAGGACAGTGCCTCCTAAACCTCCAAGGCAGCGCCTCCTAAATCTCCGGGGCATTTTCCCAGGAGGCGGTAGCCAGAGGTGATGATTCCGGGGCATTTTCCCAGGAGGCGGTAGCCAGAGATGATGATAACTGGGGGGGGGGGGGAGAGGGTTGGGGCCGGTGATCGATCTGGGGAAGAGATGGGTGGGTCAGGGAGAGATCAGAGGGGAGTCAGAAAGAGATTGGAGGGGACCTTTGGTGATTGCAGAGGGCGCCAGTGATCGGGGGGGGGCAGGGATGGTGATTGCAGGGGATTGCTGATCACACAAGAGTTAATTGCTGAGGAGGTTACAGGTTTACTTGGGGGGCTGGGGCACTAGCGCTCCTCCTGACCCAGAAGCAGGGCTGGAAAAGCACTTAACTCTTTCATACAACAGTCCTCGCATCCCTTTAGCTGCCGGGATTCCCGAGGCCTGGGAAGCTCGGCCGCCCAGCGTTAAATCTGGAACAGAGAAGAAAATCTGAGGCCTCATTAAAATATTTAAATGAGCGACCTGCCTCCTAGGAGCGGGTTGGTTGCCTCCCCGCATCCTGCTTTCGCTAAAACTGGAAGTGGCCGCATTCGGATCATGTACTTCCCAACCGACCCAAACCCACCTGTTTTTTGGTGTTAAAATTCCCCGATATACCGTGAAGTTGAAAACAGAACCTTTTACTAGTCAACAATAATCTCTTACTTCCCATTCCACCACGCAACTATAATGGCCTTAATGCTGGAAATAAGCACTCCCAAGATTGCTAAAATACTTTATTTTATCGAGAAATGAAATATACTCTTCAAATGCTTTGCTGTCTACCCCACAAAGACAATACAACACAGATTAAAGATGTTAATATTTTAATAGTAAAATGTTTTGCTGTTGCAGAGCCCAAATTTCAGAATAAATGATTACCAGTATATATGAGATGAGGCAAAAAATACTGCAAACTCTTAATTTTAAAATGCAATCCACACAAAATCACAATACAAGTTAACACAAACTTGGCACACCTGTTCAGAATTGAAGATAATTCAATATTAACAAAGTCTTACCGTGTTTTGTACATAGGGCAGTCCATAAAACTTTTCCTGGGTTTCTTTTAGTATCTCAGTTGTTGATTTTGGTAAAGGATATTGCCCATGGTAGATCTGATCCAGGACTGAATAGAAGATCTATTTTAAAAGAAAACTGATTAGTGTTACAATAGCTTATTAAAAAGCTAATTTAATACTCTGTATAATTGGTTAGTACAGTTATGGTAAATTTCATTGGTGATCAGGAACCATTTGGTTTATAAGACAACAGTTCCTCTCAACAATGGTCCTATAATATTGCGATGTACTGTAATGGGAATCATAGAATAGTGCAGTACAGAAGGAGGCCATTCGGTTCATCAAGTCTGCGTCGGCTCATTCTAAGAGCAATCCAGTCAGTTCCACTCCCCCCGCTCTTTACTGTATCCCACAATTTTTTCTCCTTCAAGTATTTATCCAATTCCCTTTTGAAGACTACTATTGAATATGTTTCCGCCAGCCTATCAGGCAGTGCATTCCAGATCTAACCACTCGTTACGCACAAAAGTTTTCCTCATGTCTATGTGATGAAGTACTCCAACAGTGCTGTTAGGTAGAGAGTTTCAGGATTTTGACCCAGCGACGATGAAGGAGCGACAATATATTTCCAGGTCAGGATGGTATCAACTTGGAGGTGCTGATGTCCCGTTGTGCTTGCTGCCCTTGTTCTTTTAGGTGGTCGAGATTGTGGGTTTGGGAGGTGCTATCCAAGAAGCCTTGGCGAGTTTATTTATGTAGCTGGTCTATTTACATTTCTGGTCAATGGTGACCCCCAGGATGTTGATGGTGGGGGATTCGACGATGGTAATGCCACTGAATGTCAAGGGGAGGTGGTTAGACTCTCGCTTGTTGGAGCTGGTTATTGACCGACAGTTGTATGGCGTGAATGTTACTGGGCACCTACCTATCAGCCCAAGCCTGAATGTTGTCCACATCTTGCTACATGCGGGCACAGACTGCTTCATTGTCTGAGGAGTTGTGAATGGAACTGAACACCGTGCAACTATCAGCGAACATCCCTACTTCTGACCTTATGTTGGAGGGAAGATCATTGATAAAACAGCTGAAGATGGTTGGGCCTAGGACATGCCCTGAGGAACTCCTGCAGCAATGTCCTAGAGCTGAGATGATTAGCCTCCTACAACCATCTTCCTTTGTAGCTAGGTATGACTCCAGCCAGTGGAGAATGTTCCCCAATTTTACTAGGGCTCCTTGATACAATACTCAGTCAAATCATCATCATCATAGGCAGTCCTTCGGAATCGAGAAAGACTTGCTTTCACTCTTAGAATGAGTCCTTAGGTGGCTGAACAGTCCAATACGAGAGCCACAGTCCCTGCCACAGGTGGGACAGATAGTCGTTGAGGGTAAGGGAGAGTGGGACAGGTTTGCCGCACGTTCTTTCCGCTGCCTGCGCTTGTTTTCTGCATGCACTCGGCAATGAGACTCAAATGCTGCCTTGATGTCAAGGGCAGTCACCCTCACCTCTCCTCTGGAATTCAGCTCTTTTGTCCATGTTTGGACCAAAGTTGTAATGAGGGCTGGAACTGAGTGGTCCTGGCAGAACCCAAACTGAGCATAGTTGAGCTGGTTATTGATGAGTAAGTGCCACTTGATAGCATTGTCGATGACCACTTCTATAACGTTGCTGATGATTGAGAGTAGGCTGATGGGCTTTCTGTGGACAGGACACACCTGGACAATTTTTCACTTTGTCGGTTAGATGCCAATGTTGTAGCTGTACTGGAACAGCTTGGCTAGAGGCACAGCTAGTCTTGGAGCACGAGTCTTCAGCACTATAGGCAGGATGCTGTTGAGGCCCATAGCCTTTGCTGTATCCGTTTCTTGATGTCATGTGGAGTGAATTGAATTGGCTGAAGACTGGTGTAAGGGGATAAAATACGGTCACTAAAGTGGAAGTAGACAGATGGCTAGATGGTCACTAAAGTGGATACTGAAGGAAGTGAACTGATCTGACACATGGTCCAGATTGTAGGGCTTATCAGTATTAGGAGCTTCTGAGGAATCGGGAGTTCCTCTACCTTACGGTAGGGATTGTAATATATCATAAATTGACCGATTGTATGTAAAACTCGCTTATGTATGTAAAGCACGGTTATAACACTCGCTTACAATGGGTTTTAAGCAGGGGAAGCAGCAAAGCTTGCTACACAGCAAAGCTTGATGGTTAATGAACCATCCGTTGTGTTAACCTTAATGCAGACATTCAGTACTGAATAACACATCCACCAAGAACAGGAGGGAGTTAACAGTCTAATGTAGCAACATCTGAAGGGATGTTTGGGAACAAGATAGCAAATCCTGGGAAGCAAGGTTAATTCACACGTCATGAGGAACTGAGGCAAAGTTGACACAACTGAAATACACATTCCGGAAGAGTGACATGTGATGGGAGATGGACAGGTGGGGGGGAACCACTCAGAGCCAGTCTGATGTAACTTCGCTGATAGCAGTAGGCCAATCGGTGGTTTTGTAGGAGGGTCGCACATCTCGGAAATTGTATAACTGTAGATGTAAAACCTTTGTTCTTAGAAGGTTCATCCGTGAACCCTTCCCCTGCATACTTGAATAAAAACCAGTTGAACCAAGGTTTGGTCTGAGTGATTCCGTGGTTGCTATACAGGCGGGTGTCGATTCCTTATTTCAGGGAGACCACCTTGAAGAAGTCTTCTTTTTACCCCAACAACTGGCTTCTGTGATGGTGGGGACCTCAGCAGGAGGCCGAGGTGGATGTGAACACTTCAGCCTTATCTTTTGCATTCACGTGCTGGGATCTGCCATCATTGAGGATGGAAATGTTCATGGAGCCTCCTCCTCCCATTAGTTGTTTAATTGCCCACCACCATTCACAACTGGATGTGGCTGGACTGCAGAGCTTTGATCTGATCCATTGATTGTGGATATACCTCTGTCTATAGCATGCTGCTTCTGCTGTTTAGCATGCATGTAATCCAATGTTGTAGCTTCACCATGCTTTTCTACACTCCTCATTGAACCAGGGTTGGTCCCCTAGCTTGATGGTAATGGTAGAGTGAGGGATATGCCGGGCCAGTGCCGGCAGCTGGTCATTATTCTGTCATTCACGCCCCATCTTGACTAATGTTTTTCTAACTCCTGGCATTACCAGTTAAATTCGACCATCATCCCTTTTGTCTCTCTAATCTCTCCTGCCTTCCACCCTATCACAGACCTTCCCTTTTGTTCTTCCCCTCCCCCTTTCAGTGCTTCTTAAGAATGTGTTTTTTTCTAACTCTCGCCAGTTCTGATGAAAAATCATCGACCCGAAACATTAACTCTGCTTTTCTCTCCACAGATGCTGCCCGACCAGCTGAGATTTCCAGCATTTTCTGTTTTTATTTCAGATTCCAGCATCCGCAGTATTTTGCTTTTGTATGTCAGGCTGACATCTCTCCCATTTTTGGTACAAGCCCCCACTGTTAGTGAAGAGGATTTTGCAGGGTCAACTGGGCTGAATGTGCCTTTGTCTTCTCCGAATTAAAAAAAAAAATCGTTCATGGGATGTGGGCATCGTTGGCAAGGCCAGCATTTATTGCCCATCCCTAATTGCCACTGAGAAGGTGGTAGTGAGCCACCTTCTTGAACCGTTGTAGTTCGTGTGGGTGAAGGTACTCCCACAGTGCTGTTAGGGTGTTCCAGGATTTTGACCCAGCGACGACGAAGGAGCGGAGATATACTTCCAAGTCAGGATGGCGTGTGACTTGGAGGGGAACTTGCAGATGATGGTGTTCCCATGTGCCTTCGGCCCTTGTCCTTCTAAGTGGTAGAGGTCACTGGTTTGGGAGGTACTGCCGAAGAAGATACAGTGCCTGGGTCGATGCCAGATGGTCCGTCTGGTTTTATTCTTATTATTGTTTCTCGCAGTGGTTTGATACAACTGAGTGGCTTGCTAGGTCATTTCAGAGGGCAATTAAGAGTCAGCCACATTTTTATGCGTCTGGAGTCACATATAGGCCAGCAGACTTCCTTCTCTAAAGGACATTAGTAAACCAGATAGAGTTTTATGACTATCCGATAGTTTCATGGTCAGCATTATTGATACTAGCTTTTTATTCCAGATTTATTTAATTAACTGAATTTAAATTCCCGTAGTGGGATTTGAACTTACGTCTCTGGATCATTAGTTCAGGCCTCTGGATTACTAGCCCAGTAATATAACCACTATGGGCAGAACAGTGGCAAATGGAATTTAATCCGGACAAGTGTGAGGTAATGCATTTGGGGAGAGCTAACAAGGAAAGGGAATACATATTAAATGGTAGGGCACTGAGAAGTGTAGAGGAACAAAGGGACCTTGGAGTACATGTCTACAGATCTCTAAAGGTAGCAGGCCAGGTAGATAAGGTGGTTAAGAAAGCATACGGAATACTTGCCTTTGTTAGCCGAGGCAGAGAATATAAGAGCAGGTGGGTTATGCTTGAACTGTATAAAACACCGGTTAGGCTACAGCTGCATGCAGTTCTGGTCATCGCATTACAGGAAGAACGTGATTGCACTGGAGAGTGTATAGAGGAGATTTACGAGGATGCTGCCGGGAGTGGACAACCTTAGCTATGAGGACAGATTGGATAGACTGGATTTGTTTTCCTTGGAACAGAGGAGGCTGAGGGGAGACCTCATTGAGGTGTATAAAATAATGAGGGGCCTAAATAGAGTGGATAGGATGGGCCTATTTCCCTTAGTAGAGAGGTCAATAACCAGGGGGCACAAATTTAAAGTAATTGGGAGAAGGTTTATAGGGGATTTGAGGGGAAATGTCTTCATGCAGAGGGTTGTGGGGGTCTGGAACTCACTGCCTGAAAGGATGGTAGAGGCAGAAACTCTCACCACATTTAAAAAGTACTTGAATGTGCACTTGAAGTGCTGTAACAGGGTTACGGACCTAGAGCTGGAAAGTGGGATTAGGCTGGATAGCCTCTTGTTGGCTGGCATGGACACGATGGGCCGAAATGACTCCTTCCGTGCTGTAAACTTCTCTGATTCTATGATTCACTATGCTACCATTGGAGATTTAAAAAAATGTAAATAAAATGTTTTTTTTTACTTTTTCTTTCTGTCTCTTTTATCTTTTTATCTCTTAATCCAATCTGTCTTTCCCTCTCTTTAGTTTACTTTCTTGATTTGACAGCGAATTCAATATAACTAATACTTCCTGGTTCAGACTCTGTGCCACTCATTGACGAGTCTTGCGCATTGAGGCACTGGAGTTGCACATGGATTCACTCTGGAGCATCCGTGATGCTGAGGATGTCGTGAATAGCACCTTTAGTGAGTTGGTCACACCGCAGGTAAACGTTACAAAGGCAGATAGGGAATGGGTGATCATCAGGCAGAGCAGGAGTAGGAAGGTAGTGCAGGGGTCATCTCCCTCCAAAACAGATACACCGTTTTGGGTACTGTTGGGGGAGATGGCCCATCAGGGGAAGGCAGCAGCTGCCAAGTTCATGGCACCATGGGTGCCTCTACTGCACAGGAGGGCAGGAAAAAGAGTGGGAGAGCTATAGTGGTAGGGGATTCTATTGTAAGGGGAATAGATAGGCATTTCTGCGGCTGCAATCGAGACTCCAGGATGGTATGTTACCTCCCTGGTGCAAGGGTCAAGGATGTCTCGGAGCAGCTGCAGGGCATTCTGGAGGGGGAGGGTGAACAACCAGTTGTCGTGGTGCATATAGGTACCAACGATATAGGTAAAAAATGGGATGAGGTCCTACAAGCTGAATTTAGGTAGCTAGAAGTTAAATTAAAAAGTAGGACCTCAAAGGTAGTAATCTCAGGATTGCTACCAGTGCCACGTGCTAGTCAGAGTAGAAATAGCAGTTTAGTGAAGATGAATATATGGCTTGAGGAATTAAGAGGGAGGGATTCAAATTCCTGGGACACTGAAACCGGTTCTGGGGAGGTGGGACCAGTACAAATCGGACGGTCTGCACCTGGGCAGGACTGGAACTGATGTCCTAGGAGGAGTGTTTGCTAGTGCTGTTGGGGAGGGTTTAAATTAATATGACAGGGGGATGGGAACCTATGCAGGGAGACAGAGGGAAGTAAAATGGGGGCAGAAACAAAAGGCGGAAAGGAGATAAGGAAAAGTGGAGGGCAGAGAAATCAAAGGCAAAAATCAAAATGGGCCACAGTACAACATAATTCTAAAAGGACAAACACTGTCAAAAAATACAAGGCTGAAAGCGCTGAGTCTCAATGCGAGGAGCATTCGTAATAAGATGGATGAATTAATTGCGCAGATAGCTGTTAACGCACATGATGTAATTGGGATTACGGAGACATGGCTCCAGGGTGACCAAGGTTGGGAACTCAACATCCAGGGGTATTCAATATTCAGGAAGGATAAACAGGAAGGAAAAGGAGGTGGGGTAGCGTTGCTGGTTAAAGAGGAGATTAACGCAATAGTAAGGAAGGACATTAGCTTGGATGATGTGGAATCGGTATGGGTAGAGCTGCGGAACACCAAAGGTCAGAAAACGCTAGTGGGAATCGTGTACAGACCACCAAACAGTAGTAGAGAGGTTGGGAATGGCATCAAACAGGAAATTAGAGATTCGTGCAATAAGGGTACAGCAGTTATCATGGGTAACTTTAATCGACATATAGATTGGGTTAACCAAATTGGTAGCAATACGGTGGAGGAGGATTTCCTGGAGTGTATAAGGTATGGTTTTCTATATGGTTTTCGACCAATATGTCGAAGAACCAACTAGAGAGCTGGCCATCCTAGACTGGGACTTGTGTAATGAGAGAGGATTAATTAGCAATCTTGTTGTGCGAGGCCCCTTGGGGAAGAGTGACCATAATATGGTAGAATTCTTCATTAAGATGGAGAGTGACACAGTTAATTCAGAGACTAGGGTCCTGAACTTAAAGAAAGGTAACTTCAATGGTATGAGATGTGAATTGGCTAGGAAAGACTGGTGAATGATACTTAAAGGGTTGACGGTGAATAGGCAATGTCAGACATTTGAAGATCACATGGATGAACATCAACAATTGTACATCCCTGTCTGGCGTAAAAATAAAACGGGGAAGGTGGCTCAACCGTGGCTAACAAGGGAAATCCAAGGAAGTGGCATATAAACTGGCCAGAAAAAGCAGCAAAGCTGAGGACTGGGAGAAATTTAGAATTCAGCAGAGGAGGACAAAGGGTTTAATTAGGAGGGGGGAAATAGAGTATGAGAGTAAGCTTGCAGGGAACATAAAAACTGACTGCAAAAGCTTCTATAGATATGTGAAGAGAAAAAGATTAGTGAAGACAAATGTAGGTCCCTTGCAGTCAGAATCAGGTGAATTTATAATGGGGAACAAAGAAATGGCAGACCAACTGAACAAATACTTTGGTTCTGTCTTCACTAAGGAAGACACAAATAACCTTCTGGAAATACTAGGGGACCGAGGGTCTAGCGAGAAGGAGGAACTGAAGGAAATCCTTATTAGTCAGGAAATTGTGTTAGGGTAATTGATGGGATTGAAGGACAATAAATCCCCAGGTCCTGATAGTCTGCATCCCAGAGTACTTAAGGAAGTGGCCCTAGAAATAGTGGCTGCATTGGTATCATTTTCCAACATTCTATAGACTCTGGATCAGTTCCTATGGATTGGAGGGTAGCTAATGTAACCCCACTTTTTTTTTTAAAAGAGGGAGAAAACTGGGAATTATAGACCAGTTAGCCTGACATAGCTTGACATGAGGAAAATGTTGGAATCAATTATTAAAGATGTAATAGCAGCGCATTTGGACAGGATCGGTCCAAGTCAGCATGGATTTATGAAAGGAAAATCATGCTTGACAAATCTTCTAGAATTTTTTGAGGATGTAACTAGTAGAGTGGACAAGGGAGAACCAGTGGATGTGGTGTATTTGGACCTTTAAAAGGCTTTTGACAAGATCCCACACAAGAGATTAGTGTGCAAAATTAAAGTACATTGTATTTGGGATAATGTATTGACGTGGATAGAGAACTGGTTGGCAGACAGAAAGCAAAGAGTAGGAATAAACGGGTCCTTTTCAGAATGGCAGGCAGTGACTAGTGGAGTACCGCAAGGTTCAGTGCTGGGACCCCAGCTATTTACAATATACATTACTGATTTAGACGAAGGAATCTCCAAGTTTGCAAACGACACTAAGTTGGTGGCAGTGTGAGCTGTGAGGAGGATGCTAAGAGGCTGCAGGGTGACTTGGACAGGTTAGGTGAGTGGGCAAGTGCATGGCAGATGCACAGTAATGTAGATAAATCTGAGGTTATCCACTCTGGTGACAAAAACAGGAAGGCAGAATATTATCTGAATGGTGACAGATTAAGAAAAGGGGAGGTGCAACGAGACCTGGGTGTCATGGTACATCAGTCATTGAAAGGTGGCATGCAGGTACAGCAGGCGGTGAAGAAGGCAAATGGCATGTTGGTCTTCATAGCGAGAGGATTTGAGTATCGGAGCGGGGAGGTGTTGCTACAGTTGTACAGGCCACACCTTGAATATTGTGTACAATTTTGGTCTCCTAATCTGAGGAAGGACATTCTTGCTATTGAGGGAGTGCAGTGATGGTTCACCAGGCTGATTCTCGGGATGGCAGGACTGACATATGAAGAAAGACTGGATCGACTAGGTTTATATTCACTGGAATTTAGAAGAATGAGAGAGGATCTCATAGAAACATATAAAATTGTGATGGGATTGGACAGGTTAGATGCAGGAAGAATGTTCCCAATGTTGGGGAAGTCCAGAACCAGGGGTCACAGTCTAAGAATAAGGGGTAAGCCATTTAGGACCGAGATGAGGAGAAACTTCTTCACTCAGAGAATTGTGAACCTGTGGAATTCTCGACCATAGAAAGTTGTTGAGGCCAGTTCGTTAGATATATTCAAAAGGGAGTTAGAAGTGGCCCTTACGGCTAAAGGGATCAAGGGGTATGGAGAGAAAGCAGGAATGGGGTACTGAAGTTCCATGATCAGCCATGATCATATTGAATGGTGGTGCAGGCTCAAAGGGCCGAATGGCCTACTCCTGCATCTATTTTCTATGTTTCTATGTTTCAATCTGATTGGTTGAGGAGATATATAGCTGCTTGTCCCATTCACACAAATCCCAGATGCTCTCTAGAGATCACTATGCTTTTTGCCTTTCTAATTTACAGTAGGTTCCAGTCTACAGTAAGCAAAGCCTATAGCCTAAGTCTTTGGGCAAGTACAAGTGTAACCGCTGAGTGCAAAATCCATCCCAGCATGTACTATGAGTGCAGTTCTGATACGAGTAACAATGGTCATGTGCTCATCTTGTACCACCTTTTCTTTACTTAAGGATACGGTAATATAGTGGTTATGTTACTGGATTAGTAATCCAGGAGCCTAGACTAATAATTTAGGTGGAGCAGGCTCAAGGGGCCATATATTCTACTCCTGCTCCTATTTCTTATTTAAAAACCCATCAGTTGGGAGGAGGAGGCTAGTCCCGCAGGATTGAAAGTCACCTCCGCATTCTGTTTCAGGCATGAGGTCAGATGAGTTCAGATAAATTGCCTTTATGAAATTAACCAGTTAAAATCTTTGTGTTACATTTAATATATTAAATAAATATCATGTTCTATTTTAATTGTACAATACATTTGTATTTTCCCACTTCCCCTTTTAAAGTCTTCCTCTGTTGTGTATTATTGGAGAGAGAGTAAGTCGGTGACTTGCTTTCAAACCTCTGCCAAATGTTCCCTGTAACAAAGTGTGCAGCGGTGGTCCAAGATGACTACCTTCAGTTTTTCCTCCGGCATTAAGTTAAGTGTGTGTAAAAGCAAAGGTATGAAATTGCATCTTATTATTCACTGGCATAACATACTGTGTCACATTCATTTTGTTTATTAACAATTTATCTAAACTGAGGGGAAGAGAAAGTTTACATATTTCTTCAATAGTATCACATTTTAAAAAAAGGCATTTTATCCAACGACTAGGTTTATTAACATTGTGATTACAGGCATAAAAACATAATAGATAATCTTTCTGGTTTTCCAAAGTACAGCCATATTCCAAATAATGTTAACCAAAAAAGGAGCATTCTAAATTTACCAAGGCGGACAAGCACTAGTCCATAGAGAGTCCTAACTCTGCCGACTCATTCACAGGACCTTTACTGATGGACCTAGAGTGCCCCACACGATGCAAAAGTCTTAACTCAGTCAGGAAATTGAATTCAGCCGATGGAACTAGTGCTGGTTAATATATGGTTAATCAAATACTGGCATTCAAATATTATAATTCAGGCTAGGATTAGTATGAAAGCCTTTAGTCTGTGATAATGTGACTGTATATTTACCTACCTGAAGTTGCAGGTCTGCAGCAGCACAAACCTTCTTAGATTCACAGAGCCGGGAAACCATATTCTGAGGTAATGGCTGAAATGGTATTTGAGAAATGCACAATATTTATTCATAATAATTTTCTGGAAGAATTAATCTTTGCTTTCTTTAATATTAATATATTCTATACTGCTTGTATGTCTCTTGGTTGCATTGTTTAATAAACCAGCAAGGTTATAATAGTGTAACCATATTTTCTAAACCGAACTGGCCTCAACAACTTTCTATGGTCGAGAATTCCACAGGTTCACAATTCTCTGAGTGAAGAAGTTTCTCCTCATCTCGGTCCTAAATGGCTTACCCCTTATTATTAGACTGTGACCCCTGGTTCTGGACAACAAATGTGCATATAATTATCGTGGATCAGACATAGAAACATAGAAAATAGGTGCAGGAGTAGGCCATCCGACCCTTCGAGCCTGCACCACCATTCAATAAGATCATGGCTGATCATTCCTTCAGTACCCCGTTCCTGCTTTCTCTCCATACCCCTTGATCCCTTTAGCCGTAAGGGCCATATCTAACTCCCTCTTGAATATATCCAATGAACTGGCATCAACAACTCTCTGCGGTAGGGAATTACATAGGTTAACAACTCTGAGTGAAGAAGTTCCTCCTCATCTCAGTCCTAAATGGCTTACCCCTTATCCTAAGACCATGTCCTCTGGTTCTGGACTTCCCCAACATCGGGAACATTGTTCCTGCATCTAACCTGTCCAGTCCCGTCAGAATTTTATATGTTTCTATGAGATCCCCTCTCATCCTTCTAAACTCTAGTGAATATAGGCTCAGTCGATCCAGTCTCTCCTCATATGTCAGTCCTGCCATCACACTACTGATACGCATTCATGCACCTGCCCGCCCTCCCCTCCCCGCCAGTGACTGAGGTCACACCTGATCCCCCCACTGTCCCAGTGACTGAGGTTACACCTGACTCCAACACCCCCTCCCCCACCCCATGACTGAGGTCACACCTGAACCCCCCAGTGTCTAGGATAAGTCCATCCCCCCGTTCCCTTGGTGCCTATGACCAGGCCCTCCCCCGCGGCCTCCACCTCATCCGGTCCGCACTCCCAGACACTTCTGGTGTCGACAATCCAGCAGCACGAGCCCGGCCAGAAACTCAAACAATAAACGGCACATGCACAGAAAAACCCAGTCACGCATGCGCAGTGAGTCACTCTGGCCAATGTACAAGTTATTGTTTAATTTAGCCATAGAGCAGCAAACTGACAGCTTAGAGAGTATACTCATTGTACAGGGGTACACTTCAGGGACGAGTTTTGTGAGGGACTCTTCGGGGGACAGTTTGCCCGGGAACACAGAGGGGTGGAAATTGCGGTCAGAGGATTGCCGCGGACGAACGCTTCCAAATCACAAGAAAACTCCGCACTTACCTGCTGCCTCCGGACCTTCAAACCTTTGTGCTCCTGGGCCTGCAGGCGTACACCTGCGTAAAGGTCCACGTATCCCAGGGGCGCATGTGGTTCGCAAGCATCCCTGGGATCACGTGGGCCGGGCCAACCAATGTCAAAGGGGGATTCCTATTATGCTTATGGAGATTCCATTTACATGCAGAATCCCCATAAGCATAATAGGAATCACCTGAAAAATGCATTTTCACAACACTGAAATAAAAATAAATCATCACCAGTTCAAACTTATTTAAAATACCATTTAATTAAACATTTAAAATAAAAATTAATTTTTTGAAAATAAATTTAAACATTTTTAAACGGGGCGAAAATAACCTACACTAATTTTCTATGCTTCTAAATGTAAGGGAATGTTTAAATCATTTAAATAAATTTATTTTATAATTTATTTAAATCCTTACACTGGTAAAAAAAAAAGGCCTACGCCTGCTTTTACCAGGCGTAAGAGTTTGGTGGATATTTGCTGGGCAGTAATTGGGCAAATAGCCCAACTCTGCGGCAGCAAATTTCAATTTTCAGCGGGTGCGAACGATCTGTCAGGCTGAAACCCAGAACTTGCGGGGCACTTACGACGATGTACGTTGTGCGTACGCCATCATAGGCCCTGTAAAATCCAGCCAGTACCTCATTCGGGGATTGTCCCGGTAAAAGGGGAGTGCATGGTCAACCTAGGCTACAACCTAATTGGTTGACTCCCAATTATGTAAGTGTGGATAGTCTCTATACCAATCCAATACCTAGACAAATGCAAAGCACAAAACAGTCCATAATACAGCATTAGTTGACAATCACATGCGATAAAGTAACATTTGTGGAATAAGAGCATATAATTCAGAAAATGGAATAGAAACATATTTTTGGGACTGTAGAAGAAGTGTACATTGCAGCTAACACATGCTAAAGCTCATTTAGAAGCACCTGATGTTGCCACTGAGTTAATAAAATACAAGCTGGTCTAGTATCAATCTGTAGTGTTGTTGCGCTGATGAGATCATTACAGGTTCTTTCTTATTCAAGACTGAACTGGACTGTTCGCAACCTCGCCATCTTATTTGACCCCAAGTTGAGCTATTGACGCCATATCCTCTCCATCTCTAAGGCCCTCTACCTCCACCTCCGTAATGTCACCCGTCTCCACCCCTGCCTCAGCTCATCTGCTATTGACACCCACATCCATGCCTTTGCTACCTCTGGACTTGACTGTTTCAAAGCTTTCCTGGCCGTCCTCTCACCTTGCACCCTCTGTAAACTTGAACTCATCCAAATCGCACCAAGTCCCATTCACGCATCACCCCTGTGACCTACATTGGCTGGCAACGCTTTTATTTTAAAATTCTCATCCTTGTTTTCAAATCCCTCTATGACCTCACCCCTATCTCTGTAACCTCCTCCAGCCCGACAACCCTTCGAGATCTCTGAGCCCCTCTAATTCTAACTTCTTGTGCATCTCTGATTTGAATTGCTTCATGCCGTCAGCTACCTAGGCCCTAAGCTCTAAAATTCCCACACTAAACTCTCCACCTTTCTCTTCTATAAGATGCTCCTTAAAACCTACCTCTTTGCCCAAGCTTTTGGTAACCTGTCCCAATATCTCCTTATGTGGCTCGGTGTCAACATTTATTCGCTAACATTTATGTGAAGCGCCTTGGGATGGTCTAGTACATTAAAGGCATTATAATAATGCAAGTTGGTATGGTTGCCAATTACTTTTTTACAGTCTATTGCTCCACATTGTTTGTAAAGTCTCACTCCTCACAGGTGGCTGCAGTTCACACTGGTTGTTCAGCAGTGTGGACCATGATATTTTATTTCATTGCAGCAACACACTTTCCTACCTCCCTAAAGTAGATTTCAGTTGCCTTGGTTGTTACACCTCCAATTCAATAGACTGGTATAATTTAAGTAAATGTCTAACTTAAAAAAAAATTGGGAAACCTGGGTTAAGGGGAAAGGCAAAGTATAGTACAGGATACCAAGACTGAAAATAGGAGAAAACTAGATGAATAGATACCAAGCTTGGGATTTAAGAACTGAGGAAGTGAAAATTGAGAGTGGAAAAGAAGAAGTGCCAGTTTTGAGACCCTAGAAAAAAGAGTGAGTTATTAGAATAGTCATCATCATAGGCAGTCCCTCAAAATGAGGATGACTTGCTTCCACGCCAAAAAGGGATGAGTTCACAGGTATTTCAATGAAGGACCAAATATTCCAGATCCCGAACTACATGTTGAAGGGTGGAGACAGTGTAGCTGACTGCAACGAGAATTCTGATATTCAGACACCAATACATGTTCTATGTAAGATAGCGGAGCAACTACCAACCTAAGATATACAGATATTGTTTAACCATACCGTTTTAATTGAAATAGTCTAATAATTGACGTCGCTTAGAAAAGCAGCAGTGCGATTCAATACTGCCGCTTACATTTGCACTATCATGCCTTGTGACAACAGGCATATAAAAAGGCAGTAAGTAATGTTTCTGGTTTCCCAAAGCACAACCACATCCCCAACCAAAAATGCAGTTTTCAAAATTTAGAGATGGAAAAGCGTCAGTCCATAGTGAGATCTAGCCCTGTAGTCGCCATTTTCCCTTCCTCTACCTTGCCCTTTTCCCATCTGATTCTGCCACTATGGTTTATGGTCCTCAAACTCACTCACAAATACACGTTATTGTGTTGGGGAGGAGTTAAACTAATATGACACGGGGATGGGAACCAATGCAGGGAGACAGAGGGAAACAAAAAGGAGACAAAAGCAAAAGACAGAAAGGAAATGAGGAAAAGTGGAGGGCAGAGAAACCCAAGAAAAAGAACAAAAAGGGCCACTGTACAGCAAAATTCTAAAAGGACAAAGGTTGTTAAAAAAACAAGCTTGAAGGCTTTGTGTCTTAATGCAAGGAGTATCCGTAATAAAGTGGATGAATTAACTGTGCAAATAGATGTTAACAAATATGATGTGATTGGGATTACGGAGATGTGGCTCTAGGATGATCAGGGCTGGAAACTCAACATCCAGGGGTATTCAACATTCAGGAAGGATAGAATAAAAGGAAAAGGAGGTGGGGTAGCATTGCTGGTTAAAGAGGAGATTAATGCAATAGTTAGGAAAGACATTAGCTTGGATGATGTGGAATCTATATGGGTAGAGTTGCAGAACACCAAAGGGCAAAAAACTTTAGTGGGAGTTTAGTGGAAACTTGAGTACAGACCTCCAAACAGTAGTAGTGATGTTGGGGAGGGCATCAAACAGGAAATTAGGGGTACATGCAGTTATAATGGGTGACTTTAATATGCACATAGATTGGGCTAGCCAAACTGGAAGCAATACGGTGGAGGAGGATTTCCTGGAGTGCATACGGGATGGTTTTCTCGACCAATATGTTGAGGAACCAACTAGGGGGGGAGGCCATCTTAGACTGGGTGTTGTGTAATGAGAGAGGATTAATTAGCAATCTCGTTGTGCGAGGCCACTTGGGGAAGAGTGACCATAATATGGTGGAATTCTGCATTAGGATGGAGAATGAAACAGTTAATTCAGAGACCATGGTCCAAAACTTAAAGAAGGGTAACTTTGAAGGTATGAGGCGTGAATTGGCTAGGATAGATTGGCGAATGATACTTAAGGGGTTGACTGTTGATGGACAATGGCAGACATTTAGAGACCGCATGGATGAACTACAACAATTGTACATTCCTGTCTGGCGTAAAAATAAAAAAGGGAAGGTGGCTCAACCGTGGCTATCAAGGGAAATCAGGGATAGTATTAAAGCCAAGGAAGTGGCATACAAATTGGCCAGAAATACCAGCGAACCCGAGGACTGGGAGAAATTTAGAACTCAGCAGAGGAGGACAAAGGGTTTGATTAGGGCAGGGAAAATGAAGTACGAGAAGAAGCTTGCAGGGAACATTAAGACGGATTGCAAAAGTTTCTATAGGTATGTAAAGAGAAAAAGGTTAGTAAAGACAAACGTAGGTCCCCTGCAGTCAGAATCAGGGGAAGTCATAACGGGGAACAAAGAAATGGCAGACCAATTGAACAAGTACTTTGGTTTGGTATTCATTAATGAGGACACAAACAACCTTCCGGATATAAAAGGGGTCAGAGGGTCTAGTAAGGAGGAGGAACTGAGGGAAATCTTTATTCGTCGGGAAATTGTGTTGGGGAAATTGATGGGATTGAAGGCCGATAAATCCCCAGGGCCTGATGGACTGCATCCCAGAGTACTTAAGGAGGTGGCCTTGGAAATGGCGGATGCATTGACAGTCATTTTCCAACATTCCATTGACTCTGGATCAGTTCCCATCAAGTGGAGGGTAGCCAATGTCAACCCCACTTTTTAAAAAAGGAGGGAGAGAGAAAACAGGGAATTATAGACCGGTCAGCCTGACCTCAGTAGTGGGTAAAATGATGGAATCAATTATTAAGGATGTCATAGCAGCGCATTTGGAAAGAGGTGACATGATAGGTCCAAGTCAGCATGGATTTGTGAAAGGGAAATCATGCTTGACAAATCTTCTGGAATTTTTTGAGGATGTTTCCAGTAGAGTGGACAAGGGAGAACCAGTTGATGTGGTATATTTGGACTTTCAGAGGGCTTTCGACAAGGTCCCACATAAGAGATCAATGTGCAAAGTTAAAGCACATGGGATTGGGTGTAGTGTGCTGATGTGGATTGAGAACTGGTTGTCAGACAGGAAGCAAAGAGTAGGAGTAAATGGGTACTTTTCAGAATGGTAGGCAGTGACTAGTGGGGTACCGCAAGGTTCTGTGCTGGGGCCCCAGCTGTTTATACTGTACATTAATGATTTAGACGAGGGGATTAAATGTAGTATCTCCAAATTTGCGGATGACACTAAGTTGGGTGGCAGTGTGAGCTGCGAGGAGGATGCTATGAGGCTGCAGAGTGACTTGGATAGGTTAGGTGAGTGGGCAAATGCATGGCAAATGAAGTATAATGTGGATAAATGTGAGGTTATCCACTTTGGTGGTAAAAACAGAGAGACAGACTAGGAGCTGAATGGTGACAGATTAGGAAAAGGGGAGCTGCAACGAGACCTGGGTGTCATGGTACATCAGTCATTGAAGGTTGGCATGCAGGTACAGCAGGCAATTAAGAAAGCAAATGGCATGTTGGCCTTCATAGCGAAGGGATTTGAGTACAGGGGCAGGGAGGTGTTACTACAGTTGTACAGGGCCTTGGTGAGGCCACACCTGGAGTAGTGTATCCAGTTTTGGTCTCCTAACTTGAGGAAGAACATTCTTGCTATTGAGGGAGTGCAGCGAAGGTTCACCAGACTGATTCCCGAGATGGTGGGACTGACCTATCAAGAAAGACTGGATCAACTGGGCTTGTATTCACTGAAGTTCAGAAGAATGAGAGGGGACCTCATAGAAACGCTTAAAATTCTGACGGGTTTAGACAGGTTAGATGCAGGAAGAATGTTCCCAATGTTGGGGAAGTCCAGAACCAGGGGTCACAGTCTAAGGATAAGGGCTAAGCCATTTAGGACCGAGATGAGGAGAAACTTCTTCACCCAGAGAGAGGTGAACCTGTGGAATTCTCTACCACAGAAAGTTGTTGAGGCCAATTCACTCAATATATTCAAAAGGGAGTTAGATGAAGTCCTTACTACTAGGGGGATCAAGGGGTATGGTGAGAAAGCAGGAAGAGGGTACTGAAGTTGCATGTTCAGCCATGAACTCTTTGAATGGTGGTGCAGGCTAGAAGGGCCGAATGGCCTACTCCTGCACCTATTTTCTATGTTTCTATGTTTCTATCACTGCACCAGTTGTCAGTTCTCACAACACTACTCCAATAATAGCTTGCATAAATTTTAAATGTACTTGCTTGCCCTTCCCTCCCAATTAGGTCACTAATCACTGTAAATCATTAAAATTAACACCATTTTTAAAATTGTGTTAGGGTATAGTTTTTATGTTGTACTAAAAATCATCATCATAGGCGGTCCCTCGTATCGAGGATGACTTGCTTCCACGCCAAAAAGGGATGAATTCACAGGTGTTTCAATGAAGGACCTAATATCCCAGGTCCCGAACTACATGTTGACGGGTAGAGGATGCCTGTGCGTGGATTTTTTTAACGTGTGGTGGCCGTTGCAAAAAATAATCTATAATCAAAGACATAACTTTCGTAACAATACATAACAATATTCAGTAGGATGGATTTTGAATTTCCACTTCTTCCCATTGTCAACAAGCAGACAAGCCACTGTGGTGATATCTTTCATAGGCCAATGTGCAATGATGGAACGAGGAAAAAACACAGAAAACTTTTATTCTAGTTTCTCTTATCCTCATTATTTTGTTACCTTTAATATAATCATTTAATTAATCAATTAATATGATGTCCTCAGGTACTGTTCCCCTCTCCTTCACATCTGCTGTCATCACCCCTCTCCTCAAAAAAAAACCCTTGACCCCACTTTGCTTGCTAGCTATCGCCCTCTCTCCAACCTCCCTTTCCTGTCCAAAGTACTTGAACGTGTTGTTGCCTCCCAAATCCGTGATCATTTTTCCACGAATTAAATTTTAGAATCCTTTCAATTTGGCTTTCCCTCCTGCCACAGTACCAAAATTGCTCTCATCAAAGTCAGAAATTATATCCTTTGTGACTGTGACAAAGGTAAACTATCCCTCCTCGTCCTTCTGGATCCATCTGCAGCCTTTGACACAGTTGACCACTCTATCCTTCTCCAACGCCTCTCCACCGATGTCCAGCTAGGTGGGACTGCACTCGTCTGGTTCCATTCTTATCTATCTAACTGTAGCCAGAAAATCTCCAGCAATGGCTTCTCTTCCCACTCCCGCATGGTTACCTCTGGTGTCCCCCAAGGATTTGTCCTTGGTCCCCTCTTATTTTTAATCTATATGCTGCCCCTTGGTGATGTCATCTGAAATCACGGAGTCAGTTTCCACATGTACGCAGATGACACCCAGTTCTATCTCTCCACCACTTCTGTCGATCCCTGCTTGGTATCTAAATTGTCAAATTGTTTGTCTAACATCCAGTACTGGATTAGCAGGAACTTTCTCCAATTAAATATTGGGAAGACCAAAGGCATTGGCACTGAAATTCCAGTCGGAGACATCGTTCCGGCAAAAGCCTCCGACCCAAAATTTCTCTACGAATGTACCTGGTGGTCCTGGAGGCACCTTGGATTTCGGTCGGAGGCCTTCTTTCCACGCGCTTCGCAGCATGTCCCCATCTTCTCGATACGGACGGAGAAGCTGGAGTCACGTGGGCCTGGACAACAAATCACGGAACAGTTTTCTCATTGATAGTAATGGGAACTCTGATTTTACAAGTTCCCAATACTATCAATGAGCACTGACCACACTTGGTGAGCTCTGCTGGGCAGGCCACATTGTCCGTATGCCTGACACAAGACTCCCAAAGCAAGCGCTCTACTCGGAACTCCTTCACAGCAAATGAGCCAAAGGTGGGCAGAGGAAACGTTACAAGGACACCCTCAAAGCTTCCCTGATAAAGTGCAACATCCCCACTGACACCTGGGAGTCCCTGGCCAGAGACCGCCCTAAGTGGAGGAAGTGCATCCGGGAGGGCGCTGAGCACCTCGAGTCTCATCGCCGAGAGCTTGCAGAAAACAAGCACAGGCAGCGGAAAGAGCGTGCGGCAAACCTGTCCCACCCACCCCTTCCCTCAACTACTATCTGCCCTACCTGTGACAGAGTCTGGACTGTTCAACCACTTAAGAACTCATGTTAAGAGTGGAAGCAAGTCCTCCTCGATTCCGAGTGACTGCCTATGATGACTATCAATGAGAATAACCCCATAAAACACCCAAACACAACATATAAACTAAAAAAAACCACACATATTTAAAATTAATTGAAGTTAAGTAAATGTTTTAGAAAAAAATATATATTTTTTGGATTTCTTTTTTTAAATGTGTTTTAATAGGATTTACCTTAGGTTACTTTAGTGGACAGGGTTTTTACTGTAAAAATGTGTATTTCAATTTTATTTTTATATATGTTTTAAAACTCTTACACTGCTAAAAGTAAGCTATGCACCTGCTTTTACCAGGCGTAAGAGTTCGAAGGACATTCACCCGCGCGAATGTCCTTCTCCCGGGGATGCCGAGAATCTGTCAAGAGAAATCTTGATACATCGGAAAAGCCAGTTTTCGGCACATACGCCAAAAAACGGCTTTTACGAGGCTTCATCGGGTCTGTTCATATTCCATACAGATCTGCGATGCCGGAATTTCAGGGCCAATATCTTTGGTCCCCGCCACAAACTGCGTTTCCTAACCACTGACTTCATCCCTCACCCTAGCATCAATCTGAGGGTGAACAAGACTGTTCGCAAACTAGGTGTCATATTTAAGCCTGAAATGAGTTTCCAGCCACATATCCGCGACATAACTAAAACCGCCTTTTTCCACCTCCGTAACATTGCCCGTCTCCGCTCCTGCCTCAGCTCTTCTGCTGCTGAAACCCTCATTCATGCCTTTGTTACCTCTAGACTTGACTACGCCAACTCACTCCTGGCCGGCTTTTCACATTCCACACTACGTAAACTTGAAGTCATCCAAAATTCAGCAGCCCGTGTACTAACCTGTACTAAATCAAGATCACCCATCGCCCCTGTGCTTTCTGACCTACATTGGCTCCCAGTTAAACAATGCCTCGATTTCAAAATTCTTATCTTTGTTTACAAATCGCCCCTTCCTATCTCTGTAATCTTTCTCAGCCTCACAATCCCACAAGATGTCTGCACTCCTCAAATTCTAGCCTCTTGAACATCCCTCATTATATTTATCTGTTTGTAACACTGTTGTGAAGTGCCTTGGGATGTTTTACTACATTAAAGGCGCTATATAAATAAAAGTTATTATTAAATACGAACAAGAGTTGACCCTTCAAATGTGTGACTGGCTGAACTAAAGGAGACCTAAATTCTGTTCTTGAATCTCTATATTCTTTGCTAAGTATTTAGCTGCAATCTTTTGTCATTTATATTTTATTTTTACTGTTATATAAAAAGTACTGGAAAATTGTTTCTGAATAAAGTTCCTTGAATATTTTTTCTGCAACTTTCAAATGATGGTTATACACACAGTAAAAATAAAATCTGTATTTTTTGAATTATTGATGTTAATTATCAAGAATGAAGTGATAATATCCGTCCTTCCTCTCCCCCAATTCAAAATGTATTTTTCTATGCCTTGAACTGAGCCCCCTTCCAATTTTCCCTCCATACAAGGAAAGATCTAGTCACCACCTCCGAACAAAATGCCCAAATTTACTAAATTGCCATGTGGGCAAATCAACAGTGTCAATCCATGACCGACACCCGTGTCGTAAACATGTAAAATTTGTAATCTGGCTAACCAAAAATTATGGGCTCAATTTTCCCCATGCCGCTTTTTGGCGTATTTGAAGAGTTACGCCCGTTTTTTGGGGACCCGACTACGGCAAAAAAAAACGTGAAAGTTTCCCCATTGTAATTTTTGAAATTGGCACCGCGCAGCCTGTCCTTTAGCTTTGGGTGGTGGAGTCTAAGGTTTGCGCCGAAAAAAAGAGGTCCCTCCTTCTGCTCATGAGCGGAAAAAAAAGAAGTTTTCTACATGACTGGTATGGGCGTACATGCCCTGTACACCTCCCGGTCTGCATTCAGCCATTTTTAAAGAGCCAGTTGTGTGTGAGAACTTTTCTTCTGAGTGGAAAAAATCAGAGCTGCAATATGCAATGCGGATCAAAGACCAAGAATTTCTCAGGATGAAGTGGAGGCCCTGGTTACTGTAATTGAGGCCAGATGACCGAGCTGGACACTAGCAGAGGTCAAATAAAAGTTACACCAAAACAAATGAAGAAACGCTGGAACCAACTTTCACAAGATTACTGTGCAATGGTGACCAGCCCAAGGTCTGGAGGCCAGTGCAAAAAGAAGTGGCAGGACGTTGGTTAAGCAGTTGGTGTAAGTAATATTTTCAATTATTTACTGGAATTGCAATTGTAAATGTGGCCATCTGTATGTCCCACCCAGCAGAAAGACACCCTCTCTAAAAAGTTATATTTTAATCTTTGCAGAGGAAGGTGGTTCACAACAAAAGAGAAGAGAACTCGGACAAGAGGAGTCCTGACAAATCTGCACCCACTGACACCCGTGGAAGAAAGGGTCGCTGCTTTGATGGGTCCGCCTGGAAAAAAGCAACCACCACTGCACAAGCTGGGCCCACACTCGAGGGAGAGGGTAAGTCCTGCAAATTCCACAGTCTGGTTTTGCTAAATGTTAAGTACTGCGTTGGCTAGCCATGCTTCGGTTCATGGGGATGTTTCTGTCGGTTGATGCAATGTGCTATCATTCATCGTAGTCCTTCAAATGAGCCTGCTGCCTGTGCTGTGCGAGCCTACTCATGCCACCCTGCCCCCTCCTCTACTGCTAACCATTTGTCTGCTCTGTTATATTTTGCAGAACTTGAGGCCGACCCTGACGAGGCTGAAGCCGATGCAGAAGAAGCTTCAGACGCGGACGAGCCTGAAGAGGAGAACATCTTCCAATCCGACCAATATACCAGACCAAGAGCCTGGGGGTGAGGGAGGATGAAGCCTCCACTGTTGTACTCACTCTGGAGGAGGTGCTGGTGCCGCCCATTGAGGTGCCAGCCCCTTTCCTGAGTGGTGCGAGTGTTGGGACATTTCCTGGTTTCACCCTGTCCGAGGCTGCGGGTTCCAGTGGGATCACATCCAGGGCCCCACCGTCCAAGGTTGCGGTCCCAGTGGGGTGCAGCAAGTGGCAACCAGGGCCCCACCATTTGAGGCTCCGGGTCCCAGTGGGGTGCAGTGAGCCACACCCAGGGTGAGGAGGAGAAGGAGAGCTGACAGCACTTTCCTGAGATGCAGGATGTAACAGATATAGTTCAGATGATGGCAATGAGTGGGGAGAGCATTGACCTTAAGCAATCATTCCTGAATACCCTTGGTGGGGTGGGTGATGAGGTATCGGGACTGTTGGGAGAAGTAACAACACTCTCGCGAGAAATGGGAACACTGTCTTCCAGCTCCCCACCCCCCACCCCACCCCCTTCCCACCCCACCGCGTTTTTTTTTAAGCTGAGCCCCGAAGTTCTGTGTGCAGGCAAGGGAGCGATTCTACCGGCCGACGCTCCGACCCTCGAGCCCGGTGAGGAGAGAAGAGGTAGTGAGGTGGCACTTTGAAAAAAATCTAAAATTCAACAATTGCATTACACTTCCAATTTCTCCCTTTTGACTTTCAAAAATTGAAGATTTATGATGCATATTCTCTGCCTTCTTCACTCCCTCCAAAACTTCGGCTAAAAACAATGGCGTCTTTCTGTGCCGATTTTGTAATGTGCGCTGATTTTTGTTAAGTGCCCAGAAGTTTTTGGGAGTGGTCACATACGCCGTCGTAGAAAAAATGTAAGTTGGCCAAACTTGCTTAAATGTCAAAAACTGGCGCAGACATCAGGTTACGCCCCCATGGCGCAAAAAAATCGTAGCCTTAAAAAAAACATATCTAAGTGAATTACGCTGGCGCAGAAACTTTGGGGTAACTTGGAAATTTTTATTTACTCAAAAAAAACGGTGCATGCCAAAAAACTGCGCAGATACGTGAGGAAAATTGAGCCCATAAATATATATGTAACAGGAGTAACCGGTTTCAATTATTTATTTTCTATGCATGTAGAAGTGATTTCTAGTCAGTTAACAGAAAGATTCTTTGATTAGGTATTCACTTAATTCACGTTCATATTGTGGATTGGTTTTGTGAAATTGCATTATTCAGTGACAACATAATTTTCTCATGGAAAATCTGCACATGACATTAGCCTGCATATGCTACCTTAATGCTACAAAAATACTGTGTTAAACTTTTATAACTGAACACCTGCATTTACAAGAAAAGGGGGATTTGTGCAGCATTATTAAAAAAAAGACAAGTATCAGCAATGAAAATTCTGGAATCACATATATGAAGAAACATGCATTTGACTGAAATTCAGCTGAAAAGGATCTAGCAGTAATTAAATGATTAATAAGGCCAGAAGCAAAACTAAAAATGCATAAGAAGAAAGAATCATCACAAATCGAGTTTCATGTAAAGATTAACCACTTAAGCATCAACTTTTCATTGCAGAAAACACTGGGATAGTTGGCTACTTTGCAAGTGCAAAATGTTTGCTATTGTGCTTTAAAATGTTTTTTCTTCATTCTTTAATCTAATTTATCTCCTACATTTCAGCAAATTGTCTCAGTCATCCAATCACAGGGGTAATCAAAACCACTTGATTACTGATGATTCTCATGGCAGGGGGCGCAATGGTTGCTGAATGCTTAACTCATGTCGAACACGAACAGCTTGAGAAAGAGAGAGAGAGAGAGAGTGCAAGCGTCTTTCTTCATTTCCTACAACACTAGTTGAATTTTGAAGCCATCTAATTGTGACACCAATATTTTGTTGACAATTGTGTACATCTGTGAGACAGATTTCTAATTTCTAACATCTGAAACAGAATGTGAGAGAGACAGCTAGAGATGGAAAGACAATCAAAGAAAGACACAGCGGAGAGGGCTTTGGGGCATGAAGAGAGGGGCCCACGCAAGATGGCATGCTTTGATGCCATCACCCAAATTAAAAACTATTTGTGAAGAAAGATTTATTTTAGAATAGGCAGTTCGCTGGATGCCTTTTTGTCCCAATGCAGCAGGACCCCAAAGCCAGCTGCACTAAATTCTGTCCCTAGACTGGTGCGACTCCCTGGCAGAGGTCGAGCTGCCTGCCTATGGTATGCATAGCTGATTTGGGTTTGGGTATAGGGAACACAATCTTGAAATTTACTGATGACACAAAAGTACAAGGTTTGGTTAACAGTGGGCAGGACTACAAAAGATTTTATAAAAATATAGATAGGTTAATGGAATAAGCAAACATACAGCAGATCCAATTTAATGTGGTTAAGTGTAAAGTGATACATTTTGGGAGTGAAAAAAAAAGGAATGGGAGTACACATACCTAGCGATTCATAATACATAGTCACTTGAAAGTGTGAGTGCAGATAGATAAAGCCATGAAAAAGATCAATAGAATTTTGGGCTTTATAAATAGGGGCACAGAGTACAAGTGGTGATGAAAGTGGTGACAAAACATTGGTTAGGTCACAGTTATAGTACTGTGTGCAGTTTTCAGCACCCCGTTACACAAAGGACATTAAACCACAGTGTGCACAATGTGGATTCAGCAGGCTATTGCCAGGGATGGAAAATTATAGTTATGAGAAGCAACGGTCTCCATGAATTCCATAGTACAAGTTATTAATAAACAGGTAGTAATAGCAAGTCTGTAATTCCATCACTGATTTGGTGAATGGTTATTTGAATTTTTCAATGAGATTTCTGCCTTGTAATCAATCTTGTATTTTTTTTGTTATTTTCCATGGAATATTATTGAAGCCATGGAATAGTAGTAACACTAACTAATTTCTGTACCTGTCCTGTCTGGTAATGTCTTGCAAACTGCTTCACCACACGATAGTCACTGGCAAAGTATTCCATCAAAATTGAAGGAACTTCTGCAAAATCTGTAGGGCATCTTGTACCTAAAAAAAGAAATACATGGTCCTCCAAGTAAATTTAGTTTCAGTACTAAAATAAAAGACTAATTAGATGAAATATGCAGGATGTTGCCGAAAAACTCAACTGGAATGAAGCCTGCAATTATAAACAAGGCTGGTGTAAGTACGATTGACAAAGGTAGTAGACTACTGTTTATGAAAAAACACCCACAACAGATTATCCAGGACAGGGCTACTGGAATACATTTGTTTAGATCTAAATAGGGAACTGCAATGTTAATATACAGGGTACATTGCTCTTGAGTTATTTCTCTTGTTAACCAATGTGGGGTCCTTTCCATATGATTTTTTAAAAGTTTTTTTTATAACTGTGCACAAACACCTCAATATTTCACTTTACTGCACTTGTTTTATATTTGTTTATGAAGATGATTCAATAAAAACAATGTGCATGAATATGCAAAAGAGAGAAAGATGTTTAGTGTAATGAAGAGTTTCCACAATCAACCATAGGAGGCAATACTGGAAGTGAACTTAGCTGGTTGTTTTAATTTTTTCAACTTTTATGATATAAAATGAACCTGGAAAATTCCCAACATTGCTACAGAATCCTAAATATTATTCCTTTCAAATCCACCACATGGGTTTTGTTGCAGTACTAACAATAACAGAGCAATCCTCTGTTGACAGTCTCGTTACAATTATTGTCCTGAATGAAAATTACCTACCCGTTACATGTTGATATCTGGTTCGGCCTAGCATGGAATGCATGGCATGACCCATTTCATGGAAGAGATTCTCCATCATCCCAGGAGTTAGAAGTGTTGGAAAGGATTTTGTTGGATGAGGTAGACTGAGCATCAGTACAACAACAGGAAGCTGGTACTCCCCATTATCCAACAATCGGCCACCTCGGATTGTAAAGTGACAGTCCTTAAGTGAACACAAAATAATTTTGTTCAATGTTGTTTTCATACTTCACAGTATCGAGTATCAGGAAATTATCACTGACAAGAAAATATATGAGCTATGTTGTCAGTTCATTGCTGACTGAAGATGATAATGATATAATAAAAATTCCAATTACAATGAGTATTATTTCTTTCAATTTTAACAGCAGAGTTGCATTTTTTAAAAAGTATTTTAAAATTATTTCTGTCCTTGAAGGCAGAGGTCTTCTACTGCTCGAACACTGGCATTATATGTAAAAGATGTAATGGGAAAAAAGTTACAGTGAAATAAAATAAACTAGAATCAACCTGAGGGCATGGTAGCTGGACTAGTAATCCAGAGGCCTGGACTAGTGACAGGAGTTCAAATCCTAGCACAGTAACTGGGGGATTTCAATTTAATTCAATAAATCTGGAATAAAAGCTAGTACAGGTATGTCCGAAATCCGGAATCCTCAGGACCAAATCCGTGACGCTTTTTGGGTTTTTCCGGATTTCAGAAAAGAAAATCAATAGTCTGAAATCCGGAATCCTCGACTGAATCCATGCCGGGTTTTGAGCGACGAGGTCCGAAATCTGGTAAAACCTGAAATCCGGCACAGATTCAGTCGAGGATTCAGGATTTCAGATTTGATTTTCTTCTCTGAAATCCAGAATCCTCGACCGAATCCGTACCAGATTTTGGATTTTGCCTCAAAAATGTCTGTTTTTCAGACAATAATTCCAGACGACTCCATCAGCTATGCGCAAAATGCCCGGTTTTCAGACAATTCCGGTTTTCGGAGTTCCGGATTCGGGACGTTGCACCTGTAATATTAATGGATCTGCTTCACTAATACCCTTTAGGAAGGAAATCTGCCGTCCTTATCCGGTCTGGGCTATGTAAGACTCAATGTAGTTGCCCCTTAACTGCCCTCTGAAATGGCGTAGCAAGCCATTCAGTAGTATACCACCACCTTCTCAAGCGTAATTAGGGATGGGCAATAAATGCTGGCCTTGCCAGCAATGCCCACATCCTGTATATATATTTTTTAACATTGCCTACGGATAATGTCACCAAAGTGCAGCATTTAGATGAGGAATAGGCCATCGGTGACATCTTTACGACTGCAACTGTGGGAAAAAAAGTCATTTGGCCATCAAGCCCAAGTGGCCATATATAGCTTAGACTGTCAAGAGATTTTGCCCACCTTAATCACCTGAGTGAGGTAAATAACCAGCGATAAATTGTCCAATAAGAAAATTCTCTGAAAGTTTTCTCTAACTCCTAAAGTTATTAAAGCATAACAGCTAGGATAACAATGTAATATTACAATTTACATTGTTCAGCCCTGTCCACCACCATTTCCAAAGATAAGATTCAATCATTTTTCTAAGACATATCCAGCTCTTCTATACATCAATTTCCTCTACTATTCTCTTTTCTCTCCTAAACATGGTAATTCTTGATGAAATACAATTCTCGGACACTGACAGCCCTCAAGGACCTCAGTCATTTGGTCATTTTTCACATGTGTTCAAAGATAGTGAGGGTTGATGGGCTATTCAACAATGGGTCATCACAATCAAGCACAATATTGCCCTCACCTGAAATCCACACACACACACACACACACACACACACACACACACACGTGTACGTACACAAATCTCATTTTAGCATAGTCACTGGATTGCAATCAGGATTGGGTATCTGGCTTAATTTTTTTCTTAATGAATTTTGTGCCTGGGAATGAAAAAGCCAATTATAGCACCCTGCCTTCCCACCCAACTATTTCAAACAATAATTATTACTTTTGATCGCAAAATATTCCACATACCTATTATATGGCCATCAGGGAGAGAGACGGGAAGAGAATTTCACCTCAAGCTTTGTTAATTTTGAGTTCATGTCTATGACATGTCTGTGTTTGGTTTTGTACAGTTCAAAAAGCTAGCATTTAAAATAGTGAGTGAGAGTTACAGACACTGTATGAACTGATCTCTGCCAGCCCATAAATTAACTGTAAGGCATTTATTTTGATAGGCCACTTGATTGAAATGTTTGTGTGTAGTATTTAATAGACAAAAATGTAGTGTATAATTACAGTCAACTGTCAAAATAAGCAAGCTGTCATAATAGTAGATACACATTATTACCACTGTATATGAAAGCATGAATGCATAAAATGTTGGGTTACTTGACTGCTTCAAAGAGCTCTTTAGAACTTCAAAAGAAAAATATTGTTTTAACTCATAACTTTTACTGCTTTGTAGCTTTCTCTTCATATTTGTTATTAAATGTACAAAGGCTCCAATAGCAGCGCTTTGCAAAACAGACTGTAGGATAGGGTTTGAGGGCAGGTGCACTGTTAACTTTGAACTATTCTTAAATAGGAACATCCAATCCAGCCAAGTCTTCTGGGGCCCGAAATTCAACAATTTACCGCCCACTAATGCCCACTACCGCCCAGAAATACAAGTTTTGTCCAAAAAAAAACATTTACCGCCCAGATACCGCCTGGCAATAAATTCCACAGGCATTACCGCCGGCCGGTTTTCAATACAATCCGCCCATATATTCCCGCCCAAAACGGAAGTTTCATCATTAAGATCCATTTACCACCGGACTTTAATACCATCCTGAAAAAGCAGATCTTACTGAATCTCAAGTGGGCGGTATGGACACAGAGCTGACTGGTATAATTGTTTCAAAGAAGTGTGGCATGTTTGATATTACACAGATCTTTATAGTTCTCCACAGTTTGTATTTTTAAAATGGATTGGTTTTCTAGTATTTTCTAGTGTTAGCCAATAATGCAGTTTGAATAGCAATATAACCACTGAGTTATAGCCCCAGATGTTGGTCACCATCCTCCGCCTCCGCCTGCTCCACGACGACATGCAAGCCGTGATCCTGACCAATGGATCCACCACAGACCCAAACCACATCCGGACCGGGGTCAAGCCGGGCTGCGTCATCACGCTAACGCTCTTCTCGATCTTCCTTGCTGCAATGCTCCATCTCACTCTCAACTAGCTCCCCGCTGGAATGGAACTAAACTATAGAACCAAAGGGAACCTGTTCAACCTTCGTCGCCACCAGGCTAGATTCAAGGTCGTCCCATCCTCTGCCTTTGAAATACAGTCTGCAGATGACGCTTGCGTCTGCACACATTCAGAGATCGAACTCCAAGTCATCGTCAGCATTTTCACCGAGGCGAACGAAAGCATGGGCCTTAGACTAAACATCCGTAAGACAAAGATCCTCCACCAACCTGACCCCACCATACAGCACTGCCCCCCGGTCATCAAAAACCACAGCGCAGCCTTGGACAATGTGGACCATTTTCCATACCTCGGGAGCCTACTATCAGCAAGGGCAGACGTCAATGACGAGGTCCAACACCACCTCCAATGTGCCAGCGCAGCCTTCGGTCGCCTGAGGAAAGGAGTGTTTGAAGACCAGGACCTCAAATCTGGCACCAAGCTTATGGTCTACAGGACAGTAGTGATACCTGCCCTCCTATATGGCTGAGAGACGTGGACCATATAGACACCTCAAAGCGCTGGAGAAGTACCACCAGCGCTGCCTCTGCAAGATCCTGCAAATCCACTGGGGGAAATAGATGCACCAACGTCAGTGTTCTCGCTCAGGCCAACATCCCCAGCATCGAAGCACTGACCATAGTCGACCAGCTCCGTTGGGCGGGCCACATCGTCCGCATGCCCGACACGAGACTCCCAAAGCAAGCTCTCTACTCGGAATTCCTACATGGCAAGCGTGCCCCAGGTGGGCAGAGAAAACGTTTCAAGGACACCTTCAAAGCCGACTTGATAAATTACAACATCCCCCCCCGGAACCTGGGAATCCCTGGCCCAAGACTGCCCTAAGTGGAGGAAGAGTATCCGGGAGGGCGTTGAGCACCTCGAGTCTCGTCACCGAGAGCGCGCAGAAATCAAGCGCAGACAGTGGAAGAAGCGTGCGGCAAACCAGACTCCCGACCCACCCCTTGCTTCCACCACTGTCTGTCCCACCTGTGACAGAGACTGTAATTCCCGTAGTGGACTGTACAGACACGTGAGAACTCACTTTTAGAGTGGAAGCAAGTCTTCCTCAATTTCGAGGGACTGCCTATGATGATGATGATAACCACTGAGTCTGTAAATTGTGTGCATGTTCAATTGAGTGATCTTATTTTATAAATGTTCTAATAAAGCCTTATTTACTCCTTTATTAATGACCTATAATAAAAATGTTCTTAGTCTCTCACCCCTCCCAGTTACGCTCACCTACCAGTCTCTCCCCACCCACTCCGATGATCTCTCTCTCCCCCACCCCACATAGCGATCTCTCTCCTCTCTCCCCCTCCCCGCACCCTCACAGCGATCTCACTCTCTCCCACCGCGCCCCCCCGCCAACAGCGATCTCAGGCCGGCATTTTCTGGCCTCTCGTCGGTGCTTCTCGGGGGGTGGAACTGGACAGCTGTGCGCGCGTGTGCACAAATCGGGAGCCAATGATTCCCGAGTCGAAAGGCCTCCTCTGTCGCACACCGCCCGCCGCACTCCACTCCCGCTGAGAAAAGCGGGATGAATCTCCCGCCCACTCGTCCCCAGTGGTACCGGGTGGTAAAAAAGCAGTCACCGCCCCGGTAACGCCGAAAATCGGCCGGAACTTAGCTTTCATCAATTTCAGCTCCCAAGTTTCATGACATACCGCCGACACTGCATACTGTCCTGGAGAAGGTGCTTTTAAGTGGATCTTTTGGGTGGTATGGACACAGATCTGACAGGTTTGTTTGATTATTATACAGATCTTTATAGTTCTCCACAGTTTCATGTATTTTCAAATGGATTGTAGTATTTTCTAATGTTAGGCAATAATATAAATGGTCTATTAAAGCCTTATTTACTCTTTTAGTCGCTCTCATTCACTAGTCTCACTCACCCCCCAGTCTCATCATCATCATCATCATAGGCAGTCCCTCGGAATCAAGGAAAACTTGCTTCCACTCCTGAAGTGAGTTCTTTGGTGGCTGAACAATCCAATACAAGAGCCATAGACTCTGTCACAGGTGGGACAGATATTTGCCGAGGGAAGGGGTGTGTGGGATTGGTTTGCCGCACGCTCCTTCCGCTGCCTGCGCTTGATTCTTCACGCTCTCGGCATTGTGATTCGAAGAGCTCAACGCCCTCCCAGATGCACTTTCTCCACCTAGGGCAGTCTTCGGCCAAGGACTCCCAAGTGTCAGCGGTGATGTCGCACTTTATCAGGGAGGCTTTGAGGGTGTCCTTGTAACGTTTCTGCTGCCTACCTTTGGCTCCGCATAGAGCATTTGTTTAGGCAGTCTCGTGTCTGGCATGCGAACTATGTGGCCTGCCCAGCAAAGCTGATCGAGTGTGGTCAGTGCTTCAATGCTGGGGATGTTAGCCTGGTCGAGGACACTGATGTTGGTGCGCCTGTCCTCCCAGGGGATTTGCAGGATCTTGCGGAGACATCGTTGGTGATATATCTCCAGCAACTTGAGGTGTCTTCTGTACATCATCCATGTCTTTGATCCATACAGGAGGGCGGGTATTACTACAGCCCTGTAGACCATGAGTTTGGTGGTAGTCAACAAGTCAACAAGCTCCCCGCTGGAGTGGAACTAAATTACAGAACCAGTGGGAAGCTGTTTAACCTACGCCGCCTCCAGGCGAGGTCCAAGATCACCCCAACCTCCGTCGTTGAGCTACAGTATGCGGACGACGCCTGCGCCTGCACACATTCTGAGGCTGAACTCCAGGATATAGTCGATATATTCACCTAGGCATATGAAAGCATGGGCCTTACACTTAACATCCGTAAGACAAAGGTCCTCCACAAGCCTGTCCTCGCCGCACAGCACTGTCCCCCAGTCATCAAGATTCACGGCGCGGCCCTCGACAACGTGGACCACTTCCCATACCTCGGGAGCCTCTTATCAACAAGAGCAGACATTGATGCGGAAATTCAAAACCGCCTCCAGTGCGCCAGTGCAATTTTCGGCCGCTTGAGCAAAAGCATGTTCGAAGAACAGGCCCTCAAATCTACCAGTCTCTCATCCCCCCAGTCTCTCCGCTGCCCCCCTAACCCCGCCACCAGTATCTCTCCCCCCGCAGTCTCTCTCACCCCCTACAGCGATCTCACCACCCCCCTCATCCACAGCGATCTCTCTCCCCACACAGCGATCTCTCCTCCCACCCCCCACAACGATCTCAGGCCGGCAGTCTCTGGCCTCTCGTCGGTGCTTCTCAGCGGGGGCAGAGCTTGACAGCCGCGCGCATGCGCACGACTCGGGAGCCAATGATTCCTGAGTCAAAAGGCCACCTCCGTTGCACACCACCCACTGCACTCCGCTCCCGCCCGCTACGCTACACTCCACTCCCGCTCCCGCTGAGAAAAGCGGGATGAATCTCCCGCCCAGTCGGCCTCAGTGGTACCGGCTGGTAAAAAATCACGCACTGCCTGGGTACCGCCGAAAAACGAGCGGAACTTAGCTTTCATCAATTTCAGCTCCCAAGTTTCATGACATACCGCTGACACTGCATACCGTCCTGGAGAAGGTGCTTTTAAGTGGATCTGACAGGTTTGTTTGATATTACACAGATCTTTATAGTTCTCCACAGTTTCATGTATTTTCAAATGGATTGTAGTATTTTCTAATGTTAGGCAATAATATAAATGGTCTAATAAAGTCTTATTTACTCCTTCAGTCTCTCTCACTCAATAGTCTCACTCATATTAGTCTCACTCATCCCCCAGTCTCTCTTACCCCCCCCCCCACCGTGACTCTCTCACCCGTCCAGTCTCTCTCAGCACCCCCGCAATCTCTCTCACCCCCGCCCCCCCAGTCTCTCTCACCTCCCAGTCTATCTCATGCCCAGTCTCTCTCATCCCCGACAGCGATCTCACCTACCCCACAGCGATCTCTGTACCACCCCCCCCCCCCCCCGCCAGCGATCTCTCCCTCTCACCCCCCAACAGCGATCTCAGTCTCTCCCTAACCCACCCCTCCCCCCCGCCGCCCCACAGCCATCTCAGGCCAGCAGTCTCTGGCCTCTTGTCGGTGCCTCTCGGGGGGGGGGGGGGGGGAAGCCTGACAGCTGCACATGCGTGCACACAACTCGGGAGCCGAAGATTCCCAAGTCGCTAGGCCTCCTCCACTGCACACCACCCACTGCACTCCACTCCAGCCCGCTGCACTCCGCTCCCACTATCGCCGATAAAAGCGGGATGAAACTTCTGCCCACTCGGCCCCAGCGGTACCGGGCAGTAAAAAAAAATCATACAACGTCCGGGGACCGCAAAAAATCGGGCGGAACTTGGGTTTCACCATATTTGGGCTTCTGGGGTTTTTTCCTAATTAGATACAGTGTGCAGTTCTGTTTCTTACAAGGATCTGACTAAAGTTGGAGGTGAGGGCGGGGGGGGGGGGGGGGGGGCGGGGATGACAAATAATCTGTACTTAATCTGTACAGCACTTAAAAGAATTCAAAGGGACATTACACAGAGAGATAAATGAGCGCATGTGGGACAAAAATTTTGGAAGCCTTTCCAAAAGTCCTGTCGGCTTCAACACTTTCCAAATACAAAAGAAGTGCCAGGCATGTACCACTAGATGGCAAAAACAAACGTGGAGGCAGAAAATAGCGTCTATGGGCATATGATGGTGCAATACAGCATTTGAATCCTCTTTTTCGTAGATGGCCAAGGAAAAGGAGCTGTTGCATGAAATATTGGCCTGGTAGGCCTTCCACTGCACTTTTCCCAGAGGGCAGTACTGCAGTATGCCTGACAAGAGGCGACAGCCAAGGCCAGCGCTGTACGCCACTTGCACTTTCATCTTAAAAGGGCTTCACAAAGAAAAGCATTCTAACACAGCTGCATGATGATTGGTCAGCTACTGACACACAACATGGTCTACAAGTTGAGCACGTCTGTCACTGCATGTGTGTCACCGCAAATGTGTCTTCAACTTGCATCTCAAGATTATTCTGCTTGTACAACAAATTAGTACCTAATACAAAAGAGCTGGCCTGAACCAGAGCCATCCTGTTAAGGCCAGCTTAATAATAAGAGCATCGAGGGAGTAAGGAAAAGTGAAGCTAAACACTTCCCCCAAGCCCAGCGGTAGTATCATCCTAGGCCTTGTTACCTTTGTCAGGCTCACACGCACACAACTACACAAACATCACACGCAGTAACTTGCAAGGCAGTCTCTGCTTGATAATGTGAGCCAGCATCCTAACATTTGTTCCTTTCTGTCATTGCAGGTCTGGAACTGAATACTGCTAATGGGACTGAACATTAACAGGACCACACAGCACCCTACATCTCTCAGCATTTGCAAACACTAGCACAGACATACACATACCAATGGATATAATTAGTCAGCTTGGGAAGGTAACACCAGGTGAATCACAGCACATAGATGCAGAAGAGAAAGTGATAGGGTGCTGAAGGAGCAAAAGGAATCTATTGGCTGAATAGCCACATGGCTGGCACCAGTGATCCTCTGTACTTTGGAACAGATGGCAGTAAATTGAAATTGGGCAACTGTGCCATACTCCTGGTGCTACTCAGTAGGAAATGTGATTAAAGAGCTGGTTGTGCTGACCAATGCATCAGTCGTGTGTTGATACATGTGTGTGAAGCATAATGGCTGATACTGTAGATGAACCCTATGCAAGAACAGAAAGGCTGAAAAGTTGAGGGTGGTGCTGTCCCTATGGTGCAGAATTACATAGAATTGCAAAATAGATACAGGGCGTTCAACCCAACCAGTCCATATTGGTGGTAATCCTCCACATGAGCAGTTGTCCTAATGCTATGTACCCATCCTGTTGCCTTATCCCTCTATCCTTCAGCCATTTATCTAGCCTGCACTTAAAAGTTTACAACATTGGCAGCTTCAATCACTTACTTCAGTTGTACATTTCACAGCCTGATAATCCACTGTGTATAAAGGTTTCTCCTGTTTTTTGTTCTAAATCTCTTACATGCTGACACTCTAGCACAGTTCTGAGGGAGTGCTGCACTGTGTAAGAGGTGCCGTCTTTTGGATGAGACGTTAAACGGAGGCCCCGGCTGCCCTCTCAGGTGGACGTAAAAGAATCCAATGGCATTATTCAAAGAAGAGCAAGCAAGTTATCCCCAGTGTCCTGGCCAATATTTATCCCTCAATCAATGATGTGCTTATTTGTACTGCAAAAATGGCCACCATGCTCCATCCTTTGTCTATGATTGGTCCCCTTGGAGGATAAGCCACACCCTGAAGTTTCACAGGAATGTGTAACTGGAACCGCCCATCCCAAGGTCTCACTGGCTTTGCAAATTGTAACTTGATCCACTTTGACTTCCTGAAGCAACAGAGGACAGAACTCCCCAGATGACAGCAAGGGCCAGACAAAGTGCCTTACCCCAGTCCAAGTGTATACCTCCCCCAGCCTTAGTGCCTTACCCCAGTACAAGTACATCCCTCCCCCAAAGTCCTGTCAGCTTGGTCCAGCTGGAACTCAAAATGGGACAGATTGGACATTGCACCATGGTAAATTGTATAATCTGATTCTCGGTTTAGCATGGCACAGGGCCTTTCGGGAAAAGGGGCAGGTGTATGTAAGTATGACATCCAACACTGTCACTGTATCAATTGCATACAGCACACAATCCAGGTTGGGCATCAGCCAATTGACATTGAGCACAATGTACCGGATGGATTGGACGAGTAATGATCTTAGGGGTGAGTGATCAGGCTGTGTGGCAGCCAGCTGGCCTCTGCAGGTTCAGCTTAATCACCCAATCCGCATTATTTTAGATGCTCAGTTAAGAATGACCATTTTAAAATTTGTCCCCAATTCTATCACGATTGCTCAGTCATACCCAGAGTGCTCTCATTATATTAAAAATGATGTGTCTTTTCAGAAGACGTGGTTCACTTGGCACCAACAAAAAAGGGAATTGTTTGATACTATCTTGGGATCCATAGGGGTCGGGATGGGGTTATTAAATTCAATGGATGTCGAGGTCCTTAGGAATAAACTGCTGGCAATGACCCAGGCTGAAACAAAGGGATGGGCACACGAGATCCTGATGACAGAGGACTGGAAGGTTCTAACTAATGCCTCAATTAATTTTAACCGGGATACCCACTCAGCCCTGATGGTGTTGGGGAATTTAACACTGCAGGGATTAAATGAGGCAGCGTAGGCTAGCCTTTGCCAAAATGTGCAATTGAGTCTGAATGAATTAGTAAAGGAATATTGTGCGAGTTTTATTCCATCGGAATTGGCCACTAGACCTGGCTCGAACAGCCCTGGGACAATTTGGGCCTGAATGGGTTAAGGTTCACTTGGGAGATTGTCAGTTTGATGGTTCTTTATTTGTGACCCTGTATCCACGTTATGGCACCCAGCAAGTTGCATTTCTCATCATAAACTTTGGTTATTTGAGTGACAATGTCACAATGAGAGCTACCGAGAGCCCGATGTATGCTCTACATAACGAAGCCAGTCAGATCTACTCTGAAATTCCATAGACTCTGGATCAGTTCCTATGGAGTGGAGGGTAGCCAATGTAACCCCACTTTTTAAAAAAGGAGGGAGAGAGAAAACAGGGAATTATAGACCGGTCAGCCTGACATCGGTAGTGGGTAAAATGATGGAATCAATTATTAAGGATGTCATAGCAGCGCATTTGGAAAGAGGTGACATGATAGGTCCAAGTCAGCATGGATTTGTGAAAGGGAAATCATGCTTGACAAATCTTCTGGAATTTTTTAAGGATGTTTTCAGTAGAGTGGAGAAGGGAGAACCAGTTGATGTGGTGTATTTGAATTTTCAGAAGGCTTTCGACAAGGTCCCACACAAGAGATTAATGTGCAAAGTTAAAGCACATGGGATTGGGTGTAGTGTGCTGACGTGGATTGAGAACTGGTTGGCAGACAGGAAGCAAAGAGTAGGAGTAAATGGGTACTTTTCAGAATGGCAGGCAGTGACTAGTGGGGTACCGCAAGGTTCTGTGCTGGGGCCCCAGCTGTTTACATTGTACATTAATGATTTAGACGAGGGGATTAAATGTAGTATCTCCAAGTTTGCGGATGACACTAAGTTGCCTGGCAGTGTGAGCTGCGAGGAGGATGCTATGAGGCTGCAGAGTGACTTGGATAGGTTAGGTGAGTGGGCAAATGCATGGCAGATGCAGTATAATGTGGATAAATGTGAGGTTATCCACTTTGGTGGCAAAAACACAAAGGCAGAATATTATCTGAATGGCAGCAGATTAGGAAAAGGGGAGGTGCAACGAGACCTGGGCACCATGGTACATCAGTCATTGAAAGTTGGCATGCAGGTACAGCAGGTGGTGAAGAAGGCAAATGATATGTTGGCCTTCATAGCGAGGGGATTTGAGTACAGGGGCAAGGAGGTGTTACTACAATTGTACAGGGCCTTGGTGAGGTTACACCTGGAGTATTGTGTACAGTTTTGGTCTCCTAACTTGAGGAAGGACATTCTTGCTATTGAGGGAGTGCAGCGAAGGTTCACCAGACTGATTCCCGGGATGGCGGGACTGACATATCAAGAAAGACTGGATCAACTGGGCTTGTATTCACTGGAGTTCAGAAGAATGAGAGGGGATCTCATAGAAACGTTTAAAATTCTGACGGGTTTAGACAGGTTAGATGCAGGAAGAATGTTCCCAATGTTGGGGAAGTCCAGAACCAAGGGTCACAGTCTAAGGGTAAGGGGTAAGCCATTTAGGACCGAGATGAGTAGAAACTTCTTCACCCAGAGAGTGGTGAACCTGTGGAATTCTCTACCACAGAAAGTTGTTGAGGCCAATTCACTAAATATATTCAAAAAGGAGTTAGATGTAGTCCTTACTACTAGGGGGATCAAGGGGTATGGTGAGAAAGCAGGAATGGGGTACTGAAGTTGCATGTTCAGCCATGAACTCATTAAGGGCCGAATGGCCTACTCCTGCACCTATTTTCTATGTTTCTACGAAATTGATTTGAGATTTTGTCGAAGGTTTGATGACAAGTACGTGTGCGATAATACCCGTCAGGGCAATAGTAATTTAACATCTTGTATGGAACAATCTCACTCATGCAATGTCGAGGTTTGGCGGTTAAACAAGTGTATAATTGTGGATATGGGGTTTGGCTGATTATGTGTACATAATGTGCGTCCTTGTAACGGTTTTGTTGTTACTAATGACCAGCTACAAATATTTATGCGTCTGGAGGTTGGATCTTATTGCTCTAATTGATCTCTTCTAATTGTGGAGAGTGGTCATTTACAATTTTATCGATACAAGGTGATCACAGACCAACAGACTTTAAAATGGCATCCTGAGAATTTGAATCTACAGGAACCCTACTTTGATCCTAATCATGCTGCTATTTGGAAGAAGGAAATGCGGAAATGGAGTACAGGATTTCAACAGCTACGGAAGTTTGAATCAAGCAATTGTGGACATTAACCATCACACTGTGGAAAGTGAGAACTTTGGAAAATGTTACCCAGATAGGACATAGAAACATAGAAATATAGAAAATAGGTGCAGGAGTAGGCCATTCGGTCCTTCGAGCTCACACTGCCACCCAACTTAGTGTCATCCGCAAATTTGGAGATACTACATTAAATCCCCTCGTCTAAATTATTAATGTACAATGTAAACAGCTGGGGCCCCAGCACAGAACCTTGCGTACGGTACCCCACTAGTCACTGCCTGCCATTCTGAAAAGTACCCATTTACTCCGACTCTTTGCTTCCTGTCTGACAACCCGTTCTCAATCCACTTCAACACACTACGCCCAATCCCATGTGCTTTAACTTTGCACATTAATCTCTTGTGTGGGACCTTGTCGAAAGCCTTCTGAAAGTTCAAATACACCACATAAACTGGTTCTCCCTTGTCCACTCTACTGGAAACATCCTCAAAAAATTCCAGAAGATTTGTCAAGCATGATTTCCCTTTCACAAATCCATGCTGACTTGGACCTATCATGTCACCTCTTTCCAAATGCGCTGCTATGACATCCTTAATAATTGATTCCATCATTTTACCCACTACCGATGTCAGGCTGACCGGTCTATAATTCCCTGTTTTCTCTCTCCCTCCTTTTTTAACAAGTGGGGTTACATTGGCTACCCTCCACTCCATAGGAACTGATCCAGAGTCTATGGAATGTTGGAAAATAACTGTCAATGCATCCGCTATTTCCAAGGCCACCTCCTTAAGTACTCTGGGATGCAATCCATCAGGCCCTGGGGATTTATCGGCCTTCAATCCCATCAATTTCCCCAACACAATTTCCCGACTAATAAGGATTTCCCTCAGTTCCTCCTTCTTACTAGACCCTCTGACCCCTTTTATATCCGGAAGGTTGTTTGTGTCCTCCTTAGTGAATACCGAACCAAAGTACTTGTTCAATTGGTCTGCCATTTCTTTGTTCCCCGTTATGACTTCCCCTGATTCTGACTGCAGGGGACCTACGTTTGTCTTTACTAACCTTTTTCTCTTTACATATCTATAGAAGCTTTTGCAGTCCGTCTTAATGTTCCCTGCAAGCTTCCTCTCGTACTCTCTTTTTCCTGCCCTAATCAAACCCTTTGTCTTCCTCTGCTAAGTTCTAAATTTCTCCCAGTCCCCGGGTTCACTGCTATTTCTGGCCAATTTGTATGCCACTTCCTTAGCTTTAATACTATCCCTGATTTCCCTTGATAGCCACGGTTGAGCCACCTTCCCTTTTTTATTTTTACGACAGACAGGGATGTACAATTGTTGTAGTTCATCCATGCAGTCTCTAAATGTCTGCCATTGCCCATCCACAGTCAACCCCTTAAGTATCATTCGCCAATCTATCCTAGCCAATTCACGCCTCATACCTTCAAAGTTACCCTTCTTTAAGTTCTGGACCATGGTCTCTGAATTAACTGTTTCATTCTCCATCCTAATGTAGAATTCCATCATATAATGGTCACTCTTCCCCAAGGGGCCTTGCACAACGAGATTGCTAATTAATCCTCTCTCATTACACATCACCTAGTCTAAGATGGCCTCCTCCCTAGTTGGTTCCTCGACATATTGGTCTAGAAAACCATCCCTTATGCATTCCAGGAAATCCTCCTCCACCGTATTGCTTCCAGTTTGGTTAGCCCAATCTATATGCATATTGAAGTCACCCATGATAACTGTTGCACCTTTATTGCATGCACCCCTAATTTCCTGCAGAGAGGCAAAGAGAAGTGGGGGAATATGGGAGCGCAAGCCTGCATTTCTGAACTCTTTGCTTCAGCGTAGTCTGGAGAAATCAAAAGGGATAAAAGTTGGAAGATTGAAGTTTGGATTAAAAACAGGATGTTTGGATCGAAAGAGGTTGCTCGACGATCGGAGCCACTTAGCCATTCAAATGTGACATTCTGATCACCTGTGTGTTTACAGTATTCCATGATGGGAATTGATTTATGGCAGTGAGGCTTGACTTCAGAATAATAAGTGGCTGGTCATTGTCTGTATTTGAGTATATCTTGTTACTATGCGAATAATAATAGTAATTCATGACATTGTCTGTATTTGAGTGTACCTTGTTACTATTTGATGACATCGTCTGTATGTTAAACGATCTGGTTTGTGTACAACATATTCAGAAAGCAGTTAGCCGTGATTTCAGGATAATTCTACATCGTCTGCATGTTAATTGTCTAACTGTACTATAAGAGTTCAAGGGCTTTTTTGGTATAAAGATGAGAGTTTGGACACTAGACACTGGAATCTCGGAAGGTGTGTCACAAGCAGCCACGGAAAGTCTTCGTGAAGTATCTCAGTAACTTTCATACTGGGTTTGTTTAGTATGAATGTCTGAATAAAATACCCGATCCTGCCTTTACTACAACTGAGTAACATTTAAAGCAACGAAGCGAAAAGAGCAAGACAGCCTTACAACATATGTGACACATCGAGTGCATGCCTCCCCCAGCCAAAGTGCCTTATCCCAGTGCAAGTGCATCCTCCCACCCCCCACCCACCCCCCCCCCCCACAGATGGGGCAGGTATTTTGTACGGATTAACACAGGTTTATTGGGTATGAAGTGAATAGTGACAGTGTCGTGACTTTTGGATATCATCCACTGCAATGTCCCTTGTAGAGGGTTGGAAGAATGTGATCAGTCTTCACGGAGTTCCTCTCTCACCCCGATCCCCCCCCACCCCTCCCCGCCCCGCCTGTGTCTAAACCCCACCCACCCGTGTCTCCCTCCCCCCAGCCTCTCCCTCTCTCCCTGTCTCTCTCTCTCCCTCCTCTAGTCTCTCTCTCTCCCTCCCTCAGTCCCCCAGTCTCTCTTTCCCTCAGTCCCCCTCTCTCTCGCCCCCAGTTTCTCTTCCTCTCTCCCCCAGTCCCTCTCTCCCTCCCCTCATCTCTCTCTCTCTCTCTTCCCCCCTCCCAGTCTCTCTCTCTTACCCCCAGTCTCTCTTTCTCTCTCCGCCCAAGTCTCTCTCTCTCTCCCCCAGTCTCTCTCTCTCTCCCCCAGTCTCTCTCCACCCCCCCTCGACAGCCTCTCTCACTCTCCCCCCAGTCTCCCTCTCTCTCTCCCCCAGTCTCTCTCTTCCCCCCCCCGACAGCCTCTTTCACTCCCCCCCAGTCTCTCCCCTAGTCTCTCTCCCCCCCCTCGACAGCCTCTCTCTCTCTCCCCCAGTCTCTCTCTCTCTCTCTCCCCCAGTCCCTCTCTCTCTCTCTCTCCCCCAGTCCCTCTCTCTCTCTCTCTCTCCCCCCCCCCCCAGTCCCTCTCTCTCCCCCCCCCCCAGTCTCTCTCTCTCTCCCCCCCCCCAGTCTCTCTCTTCCACCCCCCTCCTCGACAGCCTCTCTCATTCTCCCCCCAGTCCCTCTCTCTCTCTCCCCCAGTCCCTCTCTCTTTCTCTCCCCCAGTCTCTCTCTTCCCCACCTCCCCCCCCCCCCTTGATAGCCTCTCTCACTCTCCCCCCAGTCTCCCTCTCTCTCCCCCAGTCTCTCTCTTCCCCACCTCCCCCCCCCCCCTTGATAGCCTCTCTCACTCTCCCCCCAGTCTCTCTTTCTCTCCCCCAGTCTCTCTCTTCCCCACCTCCCCCCCCCCCCTTGATAGCCTCTCTCACTCTCCCCCCAGTCTCCCTCTCTCTCCCCCAGTCTTCCTCAGCCGCCCGCCGCTCTCGGCCGCCCAAGGGCCCTCTCGGCACCAAGTCGGTCGCTCTCGGCAGCTCGCCGGTCCTCTCAGCCCCAAGGCCACCGTTCTTGGCCCCAAGGCTATCTGGCGGGGGGGGGAGGAAGAGGAGTCATGGAGGGGGTCGGGGGGGGGGGTGGGGGGGGGAGAGTTGGGAGGGGGGGGAAAGAGAGTCGGGCGGGGAGGCGGGGGAAGGGAGTCGGGGCCTCAGGTCCAGCTTCTCGGCACCACGTGGAGAGAATGATTCAGGGGTAGGGCTTGTCGCATGTCTGTCAAAAAATGTGCAGTACAAATAGTTACTACCCTCAATCAATATCATTAAAACAGATTATCTGGTCATTATCACATTGTTGTTTGTGCAAATGCAAGTCTTTTTTTCTTTTACATTTAATCTTATAACTGTGTCCCCTCATTCTAGACCCCTTTAGAAGAAAAAGCACGAAAGAAAAATAAAAAACGAAAGAAAAATAAAGAACGAAAGAGAAATAAAGAACAAAAGAAAAATAAAGAGAAATAAAGAATGAAAGAAAACTAAAGGAAAACAAATAAAGAAGAATAAAGAACAAAAAAAAAGAAAATAAAGAACAAGTATTTATCTGGTGCCTTTCATAACCTCAGGTCGTCCCAAAGTATTTTACAGCTAATGAAGTACTTTTGAAGTGTAGTCCCTGTTGCAATGCAGGAAACACAGCAGCCAATTTGTACAGTGAGAGGTCCAACAAGCAGCAACGCAATAATGGCCAGATAATCTGCTCATTAGTGATGTTGGTTGAGATATATTGACCAGGACACCGGGTTGATCTCCACTGCTTTTCTTTGAATAGCACCATGAGAATGGACCTTGGTTTACTTCAAAAGAAGGAACTTCCGACAGGGCAGCACTTCCTCAGTATTGAGTGTCAGCCTAGATTGTGTGTTTAAGTCTCGGGAGTGGTACTTAAATTCACAACTTATGACTCAGAGGCGAAGGGCGACTACTGAGCCAAGGCTGGCATTGTCCCTTTACTTTAATGGACTTCCAGTGTTGCTGAACTCTTGCAAGTGCTTTAATTACAATCGGCTTTCCAATGATTATGCAGATAATAGTTGGCTATTTTTGTTTCCAGTCATTCCCTACGTGTTTGAATGCCAAAACAAAAATAAAAGCATCCAACAACAAAAAATACCGAGGGAAAGGCCTCTGTTCCTTTGAGTATCTTTGCGAATGGAGCTTCCCTTTTCAGCAACTCCAGGTGAGAGTTCAACACAGTGCTACCTCAATCCCATCCTAAATGGATGGAAAATCACATCACGTGGCCACTCTAGGCCATCAAGAAGATCATGCACTGTGCGAACAAATAGGACTCTGGCAAAAGAGATCCCCACTCAGATTCCTGGTCTCCTGTGCACATTCTATGCCATGTGACTAAGCCTGCAATCTTAACGAAAAGCGGACATAGTAGGCATCTTACTTTTTCTCTGGTAAGCAACTTGCTGTGACCGGGGTTGTTGGATCTGCTGCACTCACTCAAGTACAAGAGAATAAAAGATGCGGGTTTCAGCTTGTAGGAGATGCAATTTGGTAACATCATCAAGCCATTATATAAGAAAAAAGTTCTGAGGAAAACGCATAGAGAAAATAGATACTAGGAGAAGCCGGAATGGTATCACTGCCCTCTAGATTTAAATAACCTACTTATATCCACATTATCCATACTTTTCAGCATTTTGAATACTTGGATCATTCCCTGCCTGATTTCCTTTCCTCCACTTCAAACAGGTTACCCTGGAGTAGAAATATAGGGCCCAAGTTTCCACAGGATAAAAAACGGGCGCCCCTCCGAGCTGGGCGCCCGTTTCTCGCGCCTAAAACGGCGCCAGAAAAAAAACGCGCTATTCTCGAGCGCTTTGCAGCTCCTTGTCTGTTTGGCGCGGCGCCCAGGGGGGCGGAGCCTACACTCACGCCGATTTTGTAAATGGGAGGGGGCGGGTACTATTTAAATTAGTTTTTTTCCTGCCGGCAACGCTGCACGTGCGCGTTGGAGCGTTCGCGCATGCTCAGTGTGAAAATAAACATTGGCACTCGGCCATTTTTGTAGTTTTTTGTAGCTGTTTAATTTTTGAACATTTTTTAATAAAAGCACATTGCCATCAGCACATCAGCACTGAGGCTACCCTTCTCACTGTCTCCTTCCCCTCCCTCCCTGGCAACAAACGGCTGTCTCCTTCCCCTCCCTCCCCTCCGCGGCAACAAACGGCTGACTCCTTCCCCTCCCTCCCCTCCACAACAACAAACCGCTGTCTCCTTCTCCTCTCCACAACAACAACCTGCTTTCTCCTCCCCCCCCCTCCCGCTCAGCGGCACGAATGGCTTTCTCCCCCACCCCCCCTCCCGCTCAGCGGCACGAACAGCTTTCTCCTCCCCCCCACCCCCTCCCACTCAGCGGCACGAACAGCTTTCTCCTCCCCCCCCCCCTCCCACTCAGCGGCACGAACGGCTGCAGAATTCTCCCTGGCTGAAGCACTTTCACACAGGTAGGAAGATGGTTTATTTAATCTTTTCGTGGCTTATAAATGTTTATTCAGGTTGGATTTATTTGTATAATATTTGTAGAAGTATAAATAAGGATTTGTTGTAGAATTTAATGAGTTCCCTTCCCCCCCTCCCCCCCCCACCTCGTTCTGGACGCCTAATTTGTAACCTGTGCCTGATTTTTTAATGTGTAGAACAGGTTTTTTCAGTTCTACAAAAATCTTCACTTGCTCCATTCTACTTTAGTTTGGAGTACGTTTTCACTGTGGAAACTTTGAAATCAGGCGTCAGTGGCCGGACACACCCCCTTTTGAAGAAAAAATTCTGTTCCAAAGTAGAACTGTTCTACCTGACTAGAACTGCAGAAAAAAAAATGTGGAGAATTGCGATTTCTAAGATAGTTCGTTCTCCACCAGTTGCTCCTAAAAATCAGGCGCAAATCATGTGGAAACTTGGGCCCATAGAAACATAGAAAATAGGTGCAGGAGTAGGCCATTCGGCCCTTTGAGCCCGCACCACCATTCAATAAGATCATGGCTGATCATTCCCTCAGTACCCCTTTCCTGCTTTCTCTCCATACCCCTTGATCCCGTTAGCCATAAGGGCCACATCTAACTCCCTCTTGAATATATCCAACGAACTGGCATCAACAACTCTCTGCGGTAGGGAATTCCACAGGTTAACAACTCTCTGAGTGAAGAAGTTTCTCCTCATCTCAGTCCTACATGGCTTACCCCTTATCGTTAGACTGTGTCCCCAGTTCTGGACTTCCCCAACATCGGGAACATTCTTCCTGCATCTAACCTGTCCAGTCCTGTCAGAATTTTATATGTTTCTATGAGATCCCCTCTCATCCTTCTAAACTCCAGTGAATAAAGGCCCAGTCGATCCAGTCTCTCCTCATATGGCAGTCCTGCCATCCCGGGAATCAGTCTGGTGAACCTTCGCTGCACTCCCTCAATAGCAAGAACGTCCTTCCTCAGATTAGGAGACCAAAACTGAACACAATATTCCAGGTGAGGCCCCACCAAGGCCCTGTACAACTGCAGTAAGCCCTCCCTGCTCCTATACTAAAAACCTCTGGCTATGAAGGCCAACATGCCATTTGCCTTCTTCACCATCTGCTGTACCTGCGTGCCAACTTTCAATGACTGATGTACCATAACACCCAGGTCTCGTTGCACCTCCCCTTTTCCTAATCTGTAATCAACCTTGTAACTGGTTTTTGACCCTCTCAAAAACAATGTCTTTTTCTGAAAATATGGTGCCCAAAATAGCACACAATATTCCAAATAAAATTTGCTGAGTTATTTTAGTTTAAAATAGTTAATCAAGAGTCATTGTAAACTATACCTTAATACTTGAAGAGCAACGATGACTACAGGCACACTTGTCTCAATTGTGCAGATCATGTATTCTGAAAGCTTTCTCTTCATATAAACAGTGCCTAAATCCATCTCTTTCATGTTTGTGCAATCATTTGAACTGACTTTGCATTGAGGTTTAGTTTTGTGGATTTGAGTGCATCAGAAGCCTTCACTGGCTATCCAATTCAAGTGCAATACCAGCTTAAATGGGCTTATGACATTTCTAAGTATCATTATGATTTTATAATACGGAGGTGTGCACACTCAATGTCATGCATTTATGAACACAGTTACAGGAGTAGGCTATTCAGCCCCTTGAGCCTGTTCTGCCATTCAATTAAATCATGGTTGATCTGTATCTTAACTTCATCTATCTGCCTGGGTTCCTTAACCCGTAATACCATTGCCTAACAGAAATATCAATCTCAGTTTTGAAATTTTCAATTGTCTGGGCCTCAACAGCTTTTTGGGGAGAGAGTTCCAGATTTCCACTACCCTTTGTGTGAAGAACTGCTTTCTGACATCACCCCTAAACAACCTAGCTCTAATTTTAACATTATACCCTCTTGTTCTGGACTCTCCCACCAGAGGAAATAGTTTTATCTCTATCTAATCATCATAAACACCTCAATTAGATCACCTATAATCTTCTGTACTCAAGAGAATACAAGCCTAGTCTATGCGACCTTTTTAACCCTGCACTGCACCCCCTCCAAGGCCAATATATTCTTCCTGAAATGTAGTGCCCAGAACTGAATGCAGTACTCCTGATGAGGTGTAACCAGAGCTCTGTACAGTTGTAACTAATGTTCCCTCTAAATTTTTAGGGGTGCGCGGCCCCTGTAACGGGCTGCGCAGCCCATTCAAATTTCCGTGCATGTGCGGTTTTTCTATTTAGAAGCCAGTGAGCCGCTGCACAGTGCCTCTAGATCAGCTTAACATAACTTCCAGCCCTTGGTATTCGAGACCCCTTGAGATAAAGGCCAGCATTCCATTAGCCTTTTTTATATCATCTTGTACCTGTCCACCAGATTTACTTGGGTCCCTAAATCTTCCTGCTCCTGCACAGTTCCCAGCTTCTCGCCATTTAGAAAATACTCTGATCTATCTTTCTTAGGTCCAGAGTGGATGTCACACTTTCTCCCATTAAACTCCATCTGCTGTTTTGTCCACTCACCTAATCTATCAATGTCCCTTTGCAACTTTCTGCTCTCGTCCACATTATTTATTGTGCCACCCAACAGTGTGCTCAGCAAATTTAGATATGCGGTTCTTTATTCCTTCATCCAAGTCATTTATAAATATAGTGAAAAGCTGAGGCCTCAGTACAGATCTCTGGGGAACACTACCAGTCACATTCTGCCAATTTATCTCCTAACCAATTCCCTATCAAAGCCAATAGGTTGCCTCCAATTCCATGCAGTCTCATTTTTGTAAACAGTCTCTTATTTAGCCATCTGGAAGTCCATATAAATAACATCCATGGACACATCCTTCTCTACCACGTAAGCTACCTCCTCAAAGAATTCAATTAGGTTCGATTGACATGACTTACCCGTTACAAATCAATGCTGGCATTCTCTGATCAACTCATATTTGTTTTTCAAATGCTCAGTCACTCTGTCCCTATTAACAGATTCTAGTAATTTCCCCACAACTGACGTTAAATGAATAGGCCTACAATTTCACAGTTTATCTTTCCTACTTTTAAATAATTGAGTAAACACATTTACTCCAAAGACCTAGGGCGGGATTTTCGACTTTTGAGATTTCGGGGTGGTAATGACGGCGGAGAGGTCCTGATACCACCTGGAAAAGTTTGCGCCCTCGTCAGCAAAATTCGTCAAAAAATTCGGTTCCATGATCGGTGACCCAAAATCAAGCATTACACAAAGGAGTTTTGGTGCCCCACCCGAAAATCGCGGAATTAAAAAAGATCGACATTTCGCGCATGCTCAGACGCCTTCCAATCTTCCCGGGCGCAGGCGAAACTTTAAGGCGTGGCGATTTCCTTTGCGCATGCGCAGGTAACCCAGCCCACTTCCAACACAGCGGGAGAGATGGTGCAGCAGGAGGGAAGACAACATGCACGCCGCTTCTCTCCAGCGGCTGGTGAGATGTTAGCACTGGCCATAGAAAGGAGGTGGTCTGCACTCCATCTGGTGGGTGGAAGGAGGCCCATACCCAGCATCTTCAAAAGGATATGGAGAGAGATAGCCCAGGAGGTGTCAGCAGCAGACATGGTGGTCAGACACGAGGTTCCCATACCTCGGAAGCCTCTTATCAACAAAAGGAGACATTGATGCGGAGATTCAACATCGCCTCCAGTGCGCCAGTGCAGCCTTCGGCCGCCTGAGGAAAAGAGTGTTCGAAGACCAGGCCCTCAAATCTACGACCAAGCTCATGGTCTACAGGGCTGTAGTAACACCCGCCCTCCTGTATGGATCAGAGGCATGGACGATGTACAGAAGACACCCCAAGTCGCTGGAGATATATCACCAACGATGTCACTGCAAGATCCTGCAAATCCCCTGGGAGGACAGGCGCACCAACATCAGTGTCCTCCCCAGCATTGAAGCACTGACCACACTCGAGCAGATTTGCTGGGCAGACCACATAGTTCGCATGCCAGACACGAGACTCCTGAAGCAAGTGCTCTGTGCGAAGTTCCTTCATGGCAAATGAGCCAATGATGGGCAGCGGAAACGTTACAAGGACACCCTCAAAGCCTCCCTGATAAAGTGCGACATTAACACTGACACCTGGGAGTCCATGGCCAAAGGCCGCCCTAGGTGGAGAAAGTGCATCCGGGAGGGCGTTGAGCTCTTCGAATCTCAACGCCATGAGCGTGAATAGGTCAAGTGCAGGCAGCGGAAGAAGCGTGCAGCAAACCAGTCCCACCCACTCCTTCCCTCGACGAATGTCTGTCCCACCTGTGACAGCGTCTGTGGCTCTTGTATTGGACTGTTTAGCCACCAAACAACTCACTTCAGGAGTGGAAGCAAGTCTTCCTCGATTCCGAGGGACTGCCTATGATGATGACGATGGTCAAAACTGGCACACAATGCCGCAAGAAGTTCAACGACCTCACGAGGATCGTCAGGGTGAGTAACCTTCACATTTATGTAGGCCTGCCATGGTTGCAAGATCAGTGTGTCACACAATGTTTAGTCTTTGATGGAGCTGCCCCTTCTCTATGTGCTACAGACCATGGTATGGGTTGTTGAAACAACCTGAAAGCTGCAGGCTCACTTCTGCAGCCATGCCCTCTGAATTCAGGATGCACAAACCCTCGTGTCTCTTAATCATTGTCAACCCTCCTCGCACTCCCCTTCCACTGTTGTTATGCGTTGTCCAAAGCTCATCCTGAGCCGCTATGCTGCCTGGCTCTCACCTCCTCCCATTTTTCAAACATGGTCCGTCACCAGCCACACAGATTGAACTGAACACATTTGCACTTTCACATAGTGGCAGCTAGTCTACTATGGAATGCACATGTGGCATAAGAGGAGCTGTACACTTACACAACCCTTTTTATTGCTGTTATTGCAGGCCAAGCAATCGCATAATAAGAGGGAGCAGCAATGCACTGGGGGCGGACAGTCTGATCTGCAGGAGCTAGGAGAGATGGAACAGAGAATGTCGGCCCTCATGGGCATACCAGTTCGCACGGTGGCCGGCGGCGAGGCCAAGCTCCCCATGGATAGTGACGGTATTTGAATAGCATTTGCGATTGATGTGAATTCCTTGAGCCCTACTATCAAGAGGCGTAGCCCCATTACATATAGATGTCCAATACCTCCTTCCTCTTATCTATCTGTCTGCCCCCTCCCCTATTGCTAAGCACACATCTGTTGTTTTGTGCTTACAGAAGACCAGCCAGAAGCGCAGCAGCCGTCACGTGAGGCGTCCACATCTGACCATGGGAAAGATGACAAGGAAGGGGAGGACAGTGTGTTCCATGAGTGTGACACCCCATTAGTCCCACCATGTGGGTACACAAAATCAGGGGAGGATGGTGACTTTGAGGGGTTTGATGACTCTGAGGCTCCTGGACTTGGTAGCTATGTCTAGGGAGAACATGGGAATGTGCATCGGTGCATTGGGTAGGATCCTGCAGAGCATAGACGCACTTGCTGTGAGTGTGGCGGAGGTCACCTCACGCATTGCCCATGCATCTGAGGACTCCAGCAAGCCTATCCTTGCCCACTCACCGAGGCAGATGGGCTCCAGCAGCGACAGTGGTGTTCCAGAGTGCATGACGCGTGCCATGGGTGACGTAGCAGGAGCGATCGCATCGCAGGCACAAGCTACGCTGCAGCTTGGTGATGTCATGCAATCACTGATTACTGCCATCCTCTGTATTCACCACTGTCCAACGATGAAGTTACGATGCTGAAGCAGACCAGCAAGTTGTGGTCGCACATCGTGCTCCGGATGCTGAGGGCCAGCCACGTGCGAGTGTCATTGGTCCCCAGGAAATGGAAGGTGCTGTCCTTCCTCAAGATGACAGCATTTCAGCTCCCACCACTGCCGGTCCACTCCCGATCCATCAGAGACTGCTGTTGGCAATGCTGAGGCGCAGCATTCCGCAGCTGGGCCTTCGAGGTTTTGTTTTGGTAGGGGGGACCTTTTGTTAGTTTGTTGGAATAAAATATCACGTTGACCCTTTGCCATTGGTGTCGTGTGTATCATTCCAACGTTCACCGGAGATGTGCTTTATGGTGGCACATACATCATCATCATAGGCAGTTCCTCGAAATCGAGGAAGACTTGCTTCCACTCTAAAAGTGAGTTCTTAGGTGACTTACAGGAATGACAGTCTCTGTCACAGGTGGGACAGACAGTCGTTGAAGGAAAGGGTGGGTGGGATTGGTTTGCCGCACGCTCCTTCTACTGCCTGCGCTTGTTTTCTGCATGCTCTCGACAACGAGACTCGAGGTACTCAGCGCCCTCCCGGATGCACTTCCTCCATTTAGGGCGGTCTTTGGTCAGGGACTCCCAGGTGTCGGTGGAGATGTTGCATTTTATCAAGGAGGCTTTGAGGGTGTCCTTGAAACATTTCCTCTGCTCACCTTGGGCTCGCTTGCCGTGTTGGAGTTCCGAGTAGAGCGCTTGCTTTGGGAGTCTTGTGTCAAGCATGCAAACAATGTGGCCCGCCCAACGGAGCTGGTCGAGTGTGGTCAGTGCTTCGATGTTGGCCTGATCGAGGACGCTAACGTTGGTGCGTCTGTCCTCCCAGGGGATTTGCAGGATCTTGCTGAGATATCGTTGGTGGTATTTCTCCAGCGATTTGAGATGTCTAGTGTATATGGTCCACATCTCTGAGCCATACAGGAGGGCGGTTATCACTACAGCCCTGTCGACCATGAGCTTGGTGGCAGAACACTCTTTTCCTCAGGCAGCAAAAGGCTGCGCTGGCGCACTGGAGGCGGTGTTGAACCTCGTCGTCGATGTCTGCCCTTGCTGATAATAGACTCCCGAGGTATGGAAAGTGGTCCATGTTATCCAGGGCCGCGCCATAGAGTGGCCAGTATTAGCTGCAGTCTTCAGATTCCTCCATTCAAGTGAGCCGGTCCATTATGAGCTGGCGACATGCGGCTTTTGGTCTGGCAGCATCTCCAGGCGACATCCCCCATTGTTGGTGCGGCTGTTCAATCGGGGCTACGCCAGGCTCTTCGTCGTCTTCCCCTCCTGAGGTGGGCCTGCAATCCCCACTGGCAATACCTGGCCCCTCAGGATGGCCAAGTTGTGCAGCATGCAGCACACCACAATCAATTCGGAGACCTGTTGAGGGGAGTAGAGAAGGCTCCCTCCAGAGTAGTCGAGGCATCGGAAGCGCTGCTTGAGCACGCTAATCGTCTGTTCAATGATGTTGTGGGTGGTGTGGGAACGCAAGCCTGCATTTCTGAAACTCTTTGCTTCGGCGCAGTTTGGAGAAATCAAAAGGGTTAAAAGTTGAAGATTGAAGTTTGGATCGAAACAGGCTGCTAGACGATGAGTGGCTGGTCATTCGTCCGAATGTTGAGTGTTTAAGTGTACCTTGTTACTATACGAATAATAATTTGATGACATCATCTGTATGTTAAACAATCTGGTTTGTGTATAGTGATTCAGAAAGCAGTGAGCTGTGATTTCAGGACAATGTCATTTTGATTCTACATCGTCCGCATATTAATTGTCTAAATGTACTATGCAAAGAAGTAAGAGTTCAACGGCTTTTTCGGTATAAAGATGAGAGTTTGATACACACAAATTAGACACTAGACACTAGACACTGGAATTTCAGAAGGTATGTGCCTCACAAGCAGTCACGGAAATCGGAGCAAGCAGAAAGTTGGCTTGTGAAGTGCTTGTGTCTCAGTAACTTTCATAGAAACATAGAAAATAGGTGCAGGAGTAGGCCATTTGGACCTTCGAGCCTGCACCACCATTCAATATGATCATGGCTGATCACGCAACTTTAGTACCCCATTCCTGCTTTCTCTCCATACCCCTTGATCCCTTTAGCCGTAAGGGCCACATCTAACTCCCTTTTGAATATATCTAACGAACTGGCTTCAACAACTTTCTGTGATAGAGAATTCCACAGGTTCACAATTCTCTGAGTGAAGAAGTTTCTCCTCATCTCGGTCCTAAATGGCTTATCCCTTACCCTTAGACTGTGACCCCTGGTTCTGGACTTCCCCAACATCGGGAACATTCTTCCTGCATCTAACCTGTCCAATCCCGTCAGAATTTTACATGTTTCTATGAGATCCCCTCTCATTCTTCTAAATTCCAGTGAATATAAGCCTAGTTCATCCAGACTTTCTTCATATGTCAGTCCTGCCATCCCGGGAATCAGTCTGGTGAACCTTCGCTGCACTCCCTCAATAGCAAGAATGTCCTTCCTCAGATTAGGAGACCAAAACTGTACACAATATTCAAGGTGTGCCTCACCAAGGCCCTGTACAACTGCAGTAAGACCTCCCTGCTCCTATACTCAAATTCTCTCGCTATGAAGGCCAACATGCCATTTGCCTTCTTCACTACCTGCTGTACCTGCATGCCAACTTTCAATGACTGATGTACCATGACACCCAGGTCTCGTTGCACCTCCCCTTTTCCTAATCTGTCACCATTCAGATAATATTCTGCCTTCCTGTTTTTGCCACCAAAGTGGATAACCTCACATTTCCCTACATTATACTGCATCTGCCATGCATTTGCCCACTCACCTAACCTGTCCAAGTCACCCTGCAGCCTCTTAGCATCCTCCTCACAACTCACACTGCCATCTAGCTTAGTGTCATCTGCAAACTTGGAGATATTACATTCAATTCCTTAGTCTAAATCATTAATGTAGATTGTAAATAGCTGGGGTCCCATCACTAAACCTTGCAGTACCCCACTAGTCACTGCCTGTCATTTCGAAAAGGACACATTTATTCCTACTCTTTGCTTCCTGTCTGCCAACCAGTTCTCTATCCGCATCAATACATTACCCCCAATACCATGTGCTTTAATTTTGCATACTAATCTCTTGTGTGGGACCTTGTCAAAGGCCTTTTGAAAGTCCAAATATACCATATCCACTGGTTCTCCCTTGTCCACTCTACTAGTTACATTCTCAAAAAATTCTAGAAGATTTGTCAAGCATGATTTCCCTTTCATAAATCCATGCTGACTTGGACCGATCCTGTCACTGCTTTCCAAATGTGCTGCTGTTACATCTTTAATAATTGATTCCAACATTTTTCCCAGTACCGATTTCAGGCTAACCGGTCTATAATTCCCCGTTTTCTCTCTACCCTCCAATCCATAGGAATTGATCCAGAGTCTATAGAATGTTGGAAAATTACCATCAATGCATCCACTATTTCTAGGGCCACTTCCTTAAGTACTCTGGGATGCAGACTATCAGGCCCTGGGGATTTATCGGCCTTCAGTCCCATTAATTTCCCTAACACAATTTCCTGACTAATAAGGATTTCCTTCAGTTCCTCCTTCTCGCTGGACTCTCGGTCCCCTAGTATTTCCAGAAGGTTATTTGTGTTTATTAGTGAAGACAGAACCAAAGTATTTGTTCAATTGGTATGCCATTTCTTTGTTCCCCATTATAAATTCACCTGATTCTGACTGCAAGGGACCTACATTAGTCTTCACTAATCTTTTTCTCTTCACATATCTATAGAAGCTTTTGCAGTCAGTTTTTCCCAGCAAGCTTACTCTCATACTCTATTTTCCCCCTCCTAATTAAACTCTTTGTCCTCCTCTGCTGAATTCTAAATTTCTCCCAATCCTCAGGTTTGCTGCTTTTTCTGGCCAATTTATATGCCTCTTCCTTGGATTTAACACGATCCCTAATTTCCCTTGTTAGCCACGGTTGAGCCACCTTCCCCGTTTTATTTTTATGTCAGACAGGGATATATAATTGTTGAAGTTCATCCATGTGATCTTTAAATGTTTGTCATTGCCTATCCACCGTCAACCTTTTAAGTATCATTCACCAGTCTATCCTAGCCAATTCATGTCTTATACCATCGAAGTTACCTTTCTTTCATATTTGCTTTGTATAGCATGAATGTCTGAATTGGAAGAGCTGCCTTTGTGAAGTGTCTCAGTAACTTTCATAACTTTGTATAGTGTGAATGTCTGAATAAAAGACCTGATCCTGCATTTACTACAACTGAGTGTGTGTTTAATTCGACGTTTAAAGCAACAAAGTGAAAAGAGCAAGACAGCCGTACAACAGGTGGCTGCATGATTCTTCTGTGGTGGAGTTGTGGAGGGAGGTCATGACCCAGGTGGCTAGGCCATATCCTTTGTACCCGAGCAGCCAGCCGTGCCGTTCCCTTTGTCGCTGAAACAATCGCGAGACAGTGCTCTCACGCAAGATGAAAGCATCACGTGCGCTCCCTGGATAATGGGCATTCACTGCGAGGATGCGCTGTGTGTGGTCGCACACCAGCTGCACATTTAGAGATTGGTATCCCTTTCGGTTTCTGACTACCTCTGCGTTATGGAATGGTGCTCTCAAGGCCACGTGTGTGCAGTCAATGGCTCCTTGAACCTCGGGAAGCCTGCAATTCTGCCAAACCCACATGCCCGCTCATTCTGGAGCTGTCCCTGCTCAATGGGAACTTTATGATGTCCATTCTGCAAGTGTACAGAGCCTTTGTGACGTGGAGAATGCAGCGATATGCAGCATATTGAGAGAAGCTGCATATGTCCCCTGCTGCTGCCTGGAAGGAGCCGGAGGCATAGAAGGCCAGCGCCACAGTCACCTTCACTGCAACGGGCAGTAAGGCTGTAGGTCTGCCTGTAGTAGATGTCATATCTCTGTCAGCACTTCCTTTCGGAAGAGCAGCTTTCTCACACACTGCTCCTCAGAGAGCTGGAGGTATGAGCATTGGTGCTTGTAAACCCGTGGGGGGTAAGCCCTCCTCCCCAGATGTCTTCAGCCTCTCCTCATCCGTGGGTCAACATGGCCAAGAGCCCTTCTTCTATCTTGACGCCGCCTAGCAATAGCATGGAGTATGATATGCTGGCGAACTAGTAATGTCCCCATTAAATTCTCTCACTGAAGTTGTAAGGACACTGTAATGCAGATAAAACTGCTGCTTTCAAGTTGGTGCTTCACGCAGCATGCTGTGTACAACTGTTGCAGTCAATGTGACATGCGATGCAAGCTCCTTCTCCCTCAATTTAAAAACGCGGCAAATACCGCCTACTGGACTGTGGGACCGCCTAGTTTTTCAGGCGTCTTTTGGGGCAGGCGTTTAATGTGGCGTTAGGGCCCAATTTTGCAGCCAGGGCGCAAGCAGAGCATTGCACGACGAGTGACTTCATGATCTCATTGAAACTGGAGGGCGGGGGGGGGGGGAAAGTAAGTTTTTGCGTCATTGCAATCCCTGAGCCGAATTTGCCGACCGGGCAGTAAAATCCGTTACGCCTTAAAACAGCCTTTACTGCCCGTTGGGGCGCTACCAGAGGCGCAAGGGAGCCAAAAATCCAGCCCCTAATTGTTTGGTATAAAATATATATGACAAAGAATATTAGTAAGAACATACCTGATGGGGTTTGTCAGATCTGTGAAAGAAATCACAGTAAATGTATCCCACAAGTCCATCAGTTTCATCAATCACAGCCTAGCAAAGAAGGACATTATTGATCATTCAAGCAGAATTTCAGAACGACTTATTTTAAGGAATAAATCTTCATCAGACATCAGTATCTCATGCAGGCTATTCAAAGGAGGTTGTATTTTGTAGTTTCTAGGAATGTACCCCACTTGAAAATTATGGTAATGGTCTTTGAAATCAAAGAAGATGAATATTTCAAGTCTCTCTCTCTTTCTCACATACACTCACAAGTATTGTTTAAAAAAATAAGTTAAATACATTGAAACTTATAAATTGAAGTATTTTAAAAACAGAACAGTTTTACCAATCATTAAAATTATTTACACAATCATAAACATGATCATAGAATCATCGAATGGTTACAGCACAGAAAGAGGCCATTTGGCCCGTCGAACCTGTGCCAGCTCTCTGCAAGAGCACTTCGGCTAGTCCCACTCCCTCGCCCTTTCCCCGTAGCCCTGCACATTTCTTTCCTTCAGGTACTTACCCAATGCCCCTTTGAAAGCCATAATTGAATCTGCCTCCACCACCCTTTCAGGCAGTAAGTTCCAGATCCTAACCACTGGCTGCGTAAAAAAGATTTTCATGTCGGCTTTGGTTCTTCTGCCAATCACCTTCAATCTGTGTCTCCTGGTTCTCAATGGGAACAGTTTCTCTCTATCTACTTTGTCTCGACCCCTCATTATTTTGAACACCTCTATCAAATCTCCTCTCAAACTTCTCTGCTCTAAAGAGAACAACCCCAGCTTCTCCAGTCTATCCACGTAGCTGAAGTCCCTCATCCCTGGAACTACTCTTATAAATCTTTTCTGCACCCTCTCTAAGGCTTTCACATCATTTCCTAAAGTGCGGTGCCCAGAATTGGATACAATATTCCAGTTGAGGGCGAGCCAGTGTTTTATAAAGTTTCATCATAACTTCCATGCTTTTATACTCTATGCTTCTATTTATGAAGCCCAGGATCCCGTATGCTTTTTTAAACCACTTTCTCAACCTGCCTGCCACCTTCAATGATTTGTGCACATATATCACCAGGTCTCTCTGTCCATGCATGCCCTTTAGAATTGTACCCTTTAATATATATTGCTTCTCCTTATTCTTCCAACCACTTTTCTGTGTTAAATTTCATCTGCCACGTGTCCGCCCATTTCATCAGCCTGTCTATGTCTTCTTGAAGTCTATCGCTATCCTCCTCACTGTTCACTTTACTTCCAAGTTTTGTGTCATCTGCAAATTTTGAAATTGTGCTCTGTACACGTACATCCAAATCTTTAACATATATCAAGAAAAGCTGTGGTCCTAGTACCGACCCCTGGAGAACATCACTGTATACTTTCCTCCAATTTAAAAACAACCGTTCACCCTACTCTCTGTGTCCTGTCACTTCATCAATTTCGTATCCATGCTGCCACTGTCCCTTTTATTCCTTGGGGTTCAACTTTGCTGGCACTTTATTATGTGGCACTTTATCAAACGCCTTTTGGAAGTCCATGTACCCCACATCAACCGCATTGTCCTCATCAACCCTCTCTGCTACCTCATCATAAAACTCAATCAAGTTAGTTAAACATGATTTGCCTTTAACAAATCCATGCTGGCTTTCCTTAATTAATCCATACTTGTCCAAGTCACTGTTAATTTTGTCTTTAAGATTATTGTTTCTAAAACCTTCCCCACTACCGAGATTAAACTGATTGGCCTGTAGTTGCTGGGTTTATCTTTACACCCTTTTTTGAACAAGGATGTAACATTTGCAATTCTCCAGTCCTCTGGCATCAGCCCCGTATCTAAGGAGGATTGGAAGATTATGGCCAGTAGCTCCACCTTTACTTCCCTCAGCATCCTGGGATGCATCCCATCCGGTTCTGGTGACTATCTACTCTTAAGTACAGGACCAGGCAACTCATTCATTTTTTTGTTGCAACAATTAAAAACAAAGAAAGCTGGAACAAGAAAAACCTCCCCAGCTTGAATCATTTCATTCTATATTAGGAACCACAATTTTCAGTTCCCCCTTAATTTTGTGCCCAGAAGCCTCTATTCCCCAGTAGTCTGCCTAGGGTTGTACCATTTATAAAACTAACCATAATATTTAAGAACCTAAAAGTGAGAATGCTAACTTTTAAAGTTCAAACCAAATCTAGGCCTCATTGGAATAAACATAGTACAAGTTTTCCAATATTAAAATCTTGTCTGTACTTAAAAACTATTTGTGATCATTACAGGAGCTTAAATCTCAATAAGATGGACGCCAACTGTTTCATCATCATCATATCATTCAATATCATGCAATTCAAGTATTTCAACATTAACTCACCAACTTCCGGACATCTTCGGACCAGACTTCACCTTTTTCTGGCTGTTCTACACACAGTGAGACACCCAACAGCTGCGTGAAAAGCAGATTCAAACCGTCCATACAGGCCCCCAGCGAAAAAAATGGGCTATATAGACTAGGCTCTATGTTAAACCTGAAAATGAGGCAGATGAGAGCATTAGAAACTAATTTTTTCAAACAATAGGTTTCACCACTTTCCTCAAGCAGTGCAAGAGGCTTTACAGCAGATATAAATACATATTGCCCACTTACTTGTGCCAAACATGACAGATACATACATAGAAACATAGAAAATAGGTGCAGGAGCAGGTCAATCGGCCCTTTGAGCCTGCACTGCCTTCAATATGATCATGGCTGATCATGCAACCTCAGTACCCCACCTTGCCTTCTCTCCATACCCCCTGATCCCTTTAGCCGTAAGGGCCACATCTAACTCCCTTTTGAATATGTCCAACGAATTGGACTTAACAACTTTCTGTGGCAGAGAATTCCACAGGTTCACAACTCTCTGGGTGAAAAAGTTTCTCCTCATCTCGGTCCTATATGGCTTACCCCTTATCTTTAGACTGTGTCCCCTGGTTCTGGACTTCCCCAACATCAGGAACATTCTTCTGCATCTAACCTGTCCAGTCCCATCAGAATTTTATAAGTTTCTATTAGATCCCCTGTCATTCTTCTAAATTCCAGTGAGTATAAGCCTAGCCGATCCAGTCTTTCCTCATATGTCAGTCCTGCCGTCCTGGGAATCGTATTTCACAGAATTAAAATCCAGCGTGCAAAAGAAAGAGAAATAATTTATCTCCCTTTCCTTTAACAACCTATTTAAACTGTGAGGGATTTTATCCTTACCTGTCTGACGGAAACCAGAAGGACACGCATTTAAAATCCACTAGGTGACTTAACTGTTGATGTCCCGTCTGGATTCTGTCTTTGTCAATTTTTACTGGAACATCTGGACAGGTGATTAAGCTGCCTCTCAAAGCCGATGGGTGCAAACAAGCCATCAGGTCAACTTTAATTTTAACTCTGGCCTGAACAGTGAAGCCACAGGCGTGACCAGGTGAAGGCCTGGCAGAAGAGGAATAGCAGCAGAAGAGGCCATTCAAGGTAATTTCTTTTACTTACCTATATGGGGCCAGGAGGAGCCAGTAGGAATTGCTCCAGGTCCCACAAGAACAATTTAGACTTTCCCTTTCCCCTGATTTCCATCCCACCCTGCTGCAAGATACCCCCGGAAACCTCGTCTCCACATTTACCCAAGTGCCAGCAGGTGGCCTTTGATCACCGATATTCCGCAGGCCAGCAGTCACTTCGCACCCACAAGTCAGCCAGCAGCATGTGAATGAAGTTTGCCGGTTATGATGCCAGGTGGGAAATTAATTGATCGCCACAGTTTCGCGCTTGAAGCCCATTAGGAGTTATAACGGATCCCTATTCTTAAAAGTTAATATGGTCTCCACTTCAATCATTAACTGTAGTATTACATTCCATAGCCTCACAACCATGTGAAATACGTTACTTTGAATCTATGTCCCCTTGTTCTGGATTCATTAATAATTGGAAAACATTTGTTTCAACAGGACATGTTAAATTGCAACACCTAAAGCTCTGGTCCCTTTGATCATGGGGACCAATCAGGTCTTGTGGAGGACAAGTCACACCTAGCAGTTTCTCTGGAATGTGTAATTGGAACCACCCTGCCCATGTAATCAATGACTTTGCAAAGTGTAATTCGAGTCATTCTGACTGTCGACACCAGACAGAACAAAGCTCACTTGGAACAGACAAGGCTCACTCTCACGGGTTAAGATCTCCCATCCCTCAAACAAGTTCATGCCCCCACCCCCCAAGTTCGTGACCTCCTCCTCCTAGCCCAAGTTCCTGACCTACTCCACCCCATGCCCCGCCCAGGTGCCTGACCTTCCCCCCACCTGAGTTCTTGTCCTTCTCCCCTATCCAAGTTCCTGATCTTCTCCCTCCCATCCCGGCTTCCCGACCTTCTCCCCCTGCCCAAGTTCCTGACCTTCTCCCTCCCACCCCGGCTTCCCGACCTTCTCCCCCTGCCCAAGTTCCTGACCTTCTCCCTCCCACCCCGGCTTTCCGACCTTCTCCCCCTGCCCAGGTTTCTGCCCTCTTCCCCCAATAAACCCCCAGCTCCTTGGGTTCCTGACATTCTTCTCCTGTCCAGGTTCCTCCAGCCACGTATTCATCCCCCAACAAGTTCCTGTCCTGCGCCCGCCCCCCCCCCCCCCCCGCCCCCATAGATGGGGCATTGTGTGTGGGTCACAGATTGTTAACAGGTTTAATGGATATGAAGTGAATAGTGACAGTGTCGTAACTTCCGGGTTTCGTCCAGTCCAGTGATGTCACTTGCCACACACACACACGTCAAAATTTTAAACATCTCTATCAAATCATGCCATAATCTCCTTTGTTCTTATGAAAACAACCTGAATGTTTCACATCTTTGTTCATTATTTGGATTTTCTCACACCAGGCAGCGTCCTGGTGAATCTGCACTGTACTGTCTCTATTGCCTCAACATCCTTCCTATAGTGTGGAGCCCAAAACTACACGCACAGCACCAATCATAGTCTTGCTTGGATTTTACATAGATTCACCATTACATCTCACTTTTATATTCTATGGGCTAGAACCTCCACTTTAGTGCTTATTTCCGGCGTGGGCGTTAAAAAAAGGTTTTCAGGTCGCCGACTTCTCACCCATTCTCAAAACACCTAGTTTACAATTTTTGAAAATGAGCATTACCACGAGCGAAATCAAATGGGCGGTAGAGTTAAATTTTTTTGACCTTCTGCCGTAAAGTGTGGCCGTCCTTAGCAACAGCATGGCATCGCTCGATTCCCACAACATCCGAACACGCCCGCCGGAACCAAACCACCAACGTGCAACGCCCAGAAAAATCGCCAGGGCGTAAGTTTGGCTTCAACGGAAGCCCGTCCAGATCGCTGAGGGAACCACCCTGTAAAAAGCTGCTTAAACAGGGCAGTAGGTGAGTACTCTGCATGGAAAGGTAAGTTAAAGGTTCTTTATTTTTTTTAAATTTTAAAATGGCAATTCGGTGTAAAAGTGTCTTGGGAATGCATTTTACGTTTTTATTTTTTTTTAATTGAAATTTTTTAAAATAAGTTTCCCCCCCTCCCTAGACCCAACCGCAGCCTCGGACTTAAATACTTACCGTCCATTCCGGTAAGAACCACCCATTTTACTTAGTTTCCCCTTAACCGCCGAGAAAACCACCGATAATAAAGGTGCAATGCCCATTTTCTCACCGGGCAATTAGTTTTAATTAGTTTAAACATAAAAGTGGAAATTCTCACCAGCGTTACCAAAAGTTAGCGGTTTTTCTGAGCGGCAAAACGGGCATTGAGGGGCGCATAGGAAAGTCTAGCCCCTTCTCTTTTGTAAACCTGTTAAGTATCCCTGCTAATTTCCATTTATCCTCAACTAACTCACTATCCTCTCCTCTTAGGGGTCCCACTTCACCCGTAACAATTTTCTGTTTAGTGGTGTATTTATAGAATACTTTACTGTTCTTTCTAAAAAAAAATTGAGAGTCTCTCCTCATACTCCCTCCTAGCTTACATTATCATTCTCTTATCTTCTTTCGTAAGGTTCTTATATTCACTCATTTTTATATTAACTAAAGGCCCCATGTGCCGCGTTCTTCAATTTTAGTTTGATTCTAACACCTATCAACAAATAAAGTATGCTGTATGTTAATTAGGCTGGAAAAGAGAACCATAACAAAACAACCCAACCAAAAAACATTTATTTTTAAATCAGCCAAATCTTGTTCGATCAGATTTTTTGATCATTAAAACATCACCTCAATCTGATTGAAGCCTCATTGTCAATATTATAACCTAGATTAGAAAATGAATATTTTGGTTCCCATAAATTTGCAATAACGAATTATGTCTATTTTCTGCTGCAAGAATGGAAACATACTGATAATCTGTGCGAGACACCAATTATGGGCCCCAAGTTTCCACACGTGGCAAAACAGGCGCCCCTCCGAGCTGGGCGCCCGTTTTTCGCGCCGAAAACGGCGCCTGAAAAAACATGCGCTATTCTCGAGCGCTTTGCAGCTCGATGTCTGCTTGGCGCGGCGCCCAGGGGGCGGAGCCTACCACTCGCGCCGATTTTGTAAGTAGGAGGGGGCGGGTACAATTTAAATGAGTTTTTTTTGTGCCGGCAACCCTGCGCTTGCGCGTTGGAGCGTTCGCACACGCGCAGTGTGAAGGAAACATTGGCACTCGGCCATTTTTAAAAGTGCTGCAGAAAAAGTGAACATTTGTTTATTGAACCCTTGCAAAGGCTTGTATTTTAATTTTCTTGATATTTCTGTGTGTGAGGGTGAGGGAGTGCATTCTGTAATTAAAGATAGACTGTGATAAACGGGACACATGCACTTGTTTGAGACTATTCAAATTCTTTGTAGCTGTTCAATTTTTAACATTTTTTAATAAAACCACATTGCCCTTCCATGATCAGCACTAAAACTTCTTGCAACTTTCTCCCCCTACCGTCGGTCGGTCCCGACGGCAAACCGTTGCCTGAAAGGCCTGCCTGAAGCACTTTCACACAGGTAGGTACATGGTTTATTTAATCTTTTCTTTGCTTATAAATTTTTATTCAGGTTGGATTTATTTGTATAATATTTGTATAAGTATAACTAAGGATTTATTGTAGAATGTAATGACTTCCCTTCCCCGCCTCCCCCCCCACCTCGTTCCCGATGCCTAATTTGTAACCTGCGCCTGATTTTTTAATGTGTAGACAAGGTTTATTCAAGCCTACAAAAATCTTCACTTGCTCCATTCTAAGTTAGTTTGGAGTACGTTTTCACTGTGGAAACTTTCAAATCAGGCGTCAGTGGCCGGACACGCCCCCTTTTGAAAAAAAAATTCTGTTCAAAAGTGAAACTGTTCTACCTGACTAGAACTGCAGAAAACTTAAATGTGGAGAATTGCGATTTCTAAGATACTCCGTTCTCCACCAGTTGCTCCTAAAAATCAGGAGCAAATCATGTGGAAACTTGGGGCCATGTTAACTAGTTTGCTCAACATTCCATTCTGTACGTAAGCATGATCCTGACCAACCTGTGGCTTATCACTGAAATTCTGTCATTCATTCTTACTCCAACATTTCAGTCCTTGGCCTCCTACTTTGCTACAATCGAGCTCAAGACAAACTGAAGACGACATCGAATTTTTCTCTTGGGCACTCTGGTCTGAACATTGTTTTTCTGGTCAATTCTCCGATTCACATTCTCTTCATTTCTGCGGCTATTTTATTCATCTTTTGACCGCCTGACTGAGATGACCGTTGCATACCATCTACAACTTTTAATCTTTTTTCAATTATTTTTGTTTACTTTCTTTCTTTTTTTGGAAAATGTTGTTTTCCCCTCTAATAAGAGCATTGGGATATGCCTCAGGGTCCTCTAGTACCTTGCCCAAATGGCCATTTTTGATTCATCAACCTAAACTGAGAGTGTCAGCAGGGAGAAGAGAGTCATTCACATTTGAGCCTAATCCCATCCATGCAAACATAGTTACAGCCAGGTTCACTAGATATAATCAACTGAAGGAACTTTGGCCAACCCCCACTACCAGCACAAGGGTATTGAGTCTAATTGTAGCATCTCTCTAATGACACCCCTGTACTAATCAGCTCACTCAGCACAAAATAGGTATCAAATCTGGGTCCTTCCTTTTAAAAAAATGTGTTTCTGGAATGTGGATGACATTGGCAAAGTAGTATTTATCACCCATCCCTACTTGCCCCAAGGGCATTAGGTGTTGATTACTCAGTGTGAGACTGGAGTCACACGTAGGCCAACTTGGTAGGGATGGCAAGATCTATTTCCTGAAGGATATTAGTGAACCAATTGAGTTTTTACAGCTACCCGCAGTTTTCAAGTTATTTTTATGGTCTGTATTGCTCAGCTACTCACTGCCTTTGCGAGGTGAGCCAGCGAGAAAACCAGCATCTTCTAAAAACAATCTTTTTACAGTTTATTGATCCCTTTAGTTACCTTTTTGCAATAGTAATTTAGCATATCTGTACTTGACATTCAATTCTTTTTCTTTTGTTTTAATTATTATTCCGATAAAAAGCCTTTCTCTATCAGTTCTAACACAGGGTTCAACCAGGAACTTTAACCAGTTCATTCTCTTTCAGATACTGTGAATTTTCAGCACTTTCAGTTTTTAGCCCCTTTAAATTTTCTACTTAATACAAGACATTTGTGGCTCAGTTGGTAGCACCTTATCTCTGAGTCAGAAGGCTGTGGGTTCAAGTCCCACTCCAGAGACTTTGAGCACAAAAATTTAAGCTGACACTCCAGGGCAGTACTGAAGGAATGCAGCACTGTCAGAGGTGCCGTCTTCTGGATGAGACATTAAACCGAGGCTCTGTCTGCCCTCTCAGATGGACATAAAAGATCTTACGGCACTATTTCAAAGATTATCATTTGTCTCTCAACCAACATCACAAAAACAGATTATCTGTTCATTATCACTGCTGTTTGTGGGACCTTGTTGTGCGCAAATCGGCTGCCACGTTTCCTACATTACAACAGTGACTACACTTCAAAAAGTACTTCATTGGTTGTAAAGCGCTTTGGGATGTCCGGTGGTCATGAAAATCGCTATATAAATGCAAGTCTTGCTTTTCTTTTCATTTCCTCTTAAGTAATTGGAACTGGCATTGTTTGGGCCTATTTCTGGCACTCTTTCACACTAGCATAACAAAATTACATACATAGAGCCATTGAAGTTTACATCACAGAAGGAGGCCACTGAACCTATCGTGCCTGTGCCAACTCTTTGCTACAGCAATCCAAAACAAATCCCTCTGCCCCACTCTTCCCACAGCCCTGTGTCCTCATCTGCCTCCAATATTAATTCAGTTTTTGTTCCTTAAAAGATGCAATGGATTCTGCCTCAGCCACTCCTAGTGGCAAAGTATTCTATATTCTAACAATCCTCTGTGTAAAGAAATTTCTCCTAATCTCTTTGCTCACTCTTTTAGTGACATTTTAAATTGATGACTCCCCAACAAGAAGAAATTAATTAGTTGCCATTTGGAAAAGTATGGGCTAATAAATGAAAGTCAGCACGGATTGCTTAAAGGCATATCGTGTTTGACTAACTTGACCGAGTTCATTGATGAAGTAACACAGAGGGTTGATGAGGGTAGTGTAGGCTGATGTTGTGTATATGGATTTTCAAAGGGTGTTTGACAAGTACCACAAAATAGACTTGTTAGCAAAATTAAAGCACGTGGGATTAAAGGGACAGTGGCAGCATGGATATAAATTGGCGAAGGGACAGAAAGCAGAGGGTACTGGTAAACAATTGTTTTTCAGACTGGAGGGAAGTCTTCAGTGGTGGTCCCCAGTGCCAATGTTCCCTCTAAGATGCATGGCCAATCAGGAGGTCGCTCAGCAGCGCTGCCGTTGAAACATTGAAACATAGAAAATAGGTGCAGGAGTAGGTCATTAGGCCCTTCGAGCCTGCACCATCATTCAGTAAGATCATGGCTGATCATTCACCTCAGTACGCCTTTCCTACTTTCTCTCCAAACCCCTTGATCCGTTTAGCCGTAAGGGCCATATCTAACTCCCCCTTGAATGTATCCAACGAACTGGCATCAACAACTCTCTACGGTACAGAATTCCACAGGTTAACAACTCTCTGAGTGAAGAAGTTTCTCCTCATCTCGGTCCTAAATGGCTTAACCCTTATCCTTAGACTGTGAGCCCTGGTTCTGGACTTCCCCAACATCGGGAACATTCTTCCCTCATCTAACCTATCCAGTCCCGTCAGAATTTTATATGTTTCTATGAGATCCCCTCTTATCCTTTTAAATTCCAGTGAATACAGGCCCAGTCGATCCAGTCTCTCCTCATATGTCAGTCCTGCCATCCCGAGAATCAGTCTGGTGAACCTTTGTTGCACTCCCTCAATAGCAAGAACGCCCTTCCTCAGATTAGGAGACCAAAACTGAATACAATATTCCAGGTGAGGCCTCACCAAGACCCTGTACAACTGCAGTAAGACCTCCCTGCTCCTATACTCAAATCCCCTAGCTATGAAGGCCAACATGCCATTTGCCTTCTTCACCGCCTGCTATACCTGCATGCCAACTTTCAATGATTGATGTACCATGACACCCAGGTCTCGTTGAACCTCCCCTTTTCCTAATCTGCCGCCATTCAGATAATATTCTGCGTTCGTGTTTTTGCCACCAAAGTGGATAACCTCAACGTTTATCCACATTATACTGCATCTGCCATGCATTTGCCCACCCACCTAACCTGTCCAAGTCACTCTGCAGCCTCTTAGCATCTTCCTCACAGCTCAAACCGCCACCCAGCTTAGTGTCATCTGCAAACTTGGAGATATTATACTCAATTCCTTCATCTAAATCATTGATGTATATTGTAAATTGCTGGGGTCCCAGCACTGAGCCCTGTGGCACCCCACTAGTCTCTGCCTGCCATTATGAAAAGGACCCGTTTATCCCAACTCTCTGCTTCCTATCTGGCAACCAGTTCTCTATCCACGTCAATACATTACCCCCAATACCATGTGCTTTAATTTTGCACACCAATCTCTTGTGTGGGACCTTGTCAAAAGCCTTTTGAAAGTCCAAATACACCACATCCACTGGTTCTCCCTTGTCCACTCTACTAGTTACAGCCTCAAAAAATTCTAGATGATTTGTCAAGCATGATTTCCCTTTCATAAATCCATGCTGACTTGGACCAAATGCGTTGCTATTTCATCTTTAATTAATGCTTCCAACATTTTCCCCACTACTGATGTCAGGCTAACCGGTTTATAATTCCCCGTTTTCTGTCTCCCTCCTTTTTAAAAACATTGTGTTACATTAGCTACTCTCCAGTCCATAGGAACTGATCCAGAGTCGATAGACTGTTGGAAAATGATCACCAATGCATCCACTATTTCTAGGGCCACTTCCTTAAGTACTCTGGGATGCAGACTATCAGGCCCTGGGGATTTATCGGCCTTCAAACCCATCCATTTCCCTAACACAATGTCCTGAATAATAAGGATTTCCTTCAGTTCCTCCTTCTCACTAGACCTTCAGTTCCGTAGTATTTCCGGAAGGTTATTTGTGTCTTCCTTCATGAAGACAGAACCCAAGTGTTTGCCCAATTGGTCTGCCATTTCTTTGTTCCCCATTATAAATTCACCTGATTCTGACTGCAAGGGACCTACGGTTTGTCTGCACTAATCTTTCTCTCTTCACATATCTATAGAAGCTTTTGCAGTCAGTTTTTATGTTCCCAGCAAGCTTACTCTCATACTCTATTTTCCCCCTCCTAATTAAACCCTTTGTCCTCCTCTGCTGAATTCTAAATTTCTCCCAGTCCTCAGGTTTGCTGCTTTTTCTGGTCAATTTATATGCCTCTTCCTCGGATTTAACACAATCCTTAATTTCCCTTGTTAGCCACGGTTGAGCTACCTTCCCTGTTTTATTTTTACTCCAGACAGGGATGTACAATTGTTGAAGTTCATCCATGTGATCTTTAAATGTTTGCCATTGCCTATCCACCATCAACCCTTTAAGTATCATTCATCAATCTATCCTAACCAATTCACGTCTCATACCATCGAAGTTACCTTTCCTTGAGATACCGTGCAGCAAATTTAAAGGGCTCGCGCAGGAAACAAAATTAATGGGAATATTGATTAGGACCACTAGTCTTTTTGACATATATTAATGACCTGGACTAGGGTATACAGGGCATAATTTCAAAGTTTGCAGATGATACAAGACTCAGAAATGTTGTAAACAATGAGGAGGATAGAAACAGACTTCAGGGGATAATAGACAAACTCGGAAGACACATGGCAGATGAAATTTAATGCAGAGAAGTGTGAAGTGATCCAACTTTGTAGGAAGAACATGGAGGGGCAATGGTACAATTTTAAAAGGGTGCAGGAACAGAGAGACCTGGGACTGCATGTACAGAAATCTTTGTAGGTGGCAGGAGAAGTTGAGAGGACTTTAAAAAAGCATATGGAATCCTTGGCTTTATTAATAGAGAAAAAAGCAAGGAAGTTATGCTAAATCTCTATAAAACACTGGTTAGATGACAGCTGGAGTATTGTGTTCAATTCTGGGCATCACACTTTTGGAAGTATGTCAAGGCCTTGGAGATGCAGCAGAAGAGATTTAGTAGAATGGTGACAGGGATGAGGGATTTCAGTTATGTGGAGAGACTGGAGAAACTGGGATTGTTCTCCTTAGAGCAGAGAAGGTTAAGAGCAGATTTGAGAGAGATGTTCAAAATCATGAAACATTTTGTTAAAGAGTAAATAAGGAGAAACTGTTTCCAGTGGCAGAAAGATCAGTAACCCAGAGGACATAGATTTAAGGTGATTGGCAAAAGAACAGAGGTGAAATGAGGAAACTTTTTTTTTAAACACAGCGAGTTGTTGTGATCTGGAATGCAGTGCCTGAAAGTAGATTCAATTGTAACATTCAAACGAGAATTGAATAAATATGTGAAGGGAAAAAATATTACAGGGCTATGAAAAAAAATAGGGGAGTGGGATTAATTGTTTGGCTCTACCAAAAGAGCCAACATAGGCACGATGGGCCAAATGGACTCCTTCTGTGCTGTATCATTCGATGATTCTATGAAATTGTCTTTCTCTAGTCATACTTTAAAAAACCATAATGAAACCTATTCTAAGACATCTTTGTTTCAGTGGAAATAGTCCCAATATCTCAAGGTTCTGCTCATAACCATAATTTCCAACCCCGGTATCATCCTGGAAGATTTACTATGTTTGCACTGTACAACTTTAACATCCTTTCTATAATGGGGTGCCTAAAACGGCGCACAGTACTCTTAACTGCGGACGAACCAATGTTTGGCATAAATTCATCATTCTTTCTTTACTCGTACTCTATGCTCCTATTTATAAAACACCAAATACGATTGACATTTTTTATGGCTTGATCTGCCTACACTCTTATTTTCAGGGAATTATGTATTGAACCCTCTTCATGCAAACCTTCAGCATTTATCAATTATGTGTATTTCTATTCCTTTTTGCTCATTCTGCAAACCTGCCTATATATTTTTTTATTCATTCATGGAATGTGGGCGTCGCTGACAAGGCCAGCATTTATTGTCATCCCTAATTGCCCTTGCGAAGGTGGTGGTGAGCCGCATTCTTAAACTGCGACAGTCCTTGTGGTGAAGATACTCCCACAGTGCTGTTAGGGAGGGAGTTCTAGGATTTTGACCCAGCGACAAGGAAGGAACAAAAATATAGTTCCAAGTCAGGATGGTGTGTAACTTGGTAATGGTATTGCCATGTGCCTGCTGCCCTTGTCCTTCTAGGTAGTAAAGGTCGTGGGTTTGGGGGGTGCTGCCAAAGAAGCCATTGGCGAGTTGCTGCAGTAAGTCTTGTAGATGGTACACAGAAGCTACGGTGTGCTGGTGGCAGGGAGTGAATGTTTATGGTGGTGAATGGGGTGCCAATCAAGCGGGCTGCTTTGTCCTGGATGCTGTTGTTAGAGCTGCACTCATCCAGGCAAGTGGAGAGTATTCCGTCAGACTCCTGACTTGTGCCTTGTAGATGATGGAAAGGCTTTGGGGAGTCAGGAGGTGAGACACTCGCCTCAGAATACCCAGCCTCTGACCTGCTCTTGTAGCCACAGTATTTATGTGGCTGGTCCAGTTAGGTTTCTGGTCAATGGTGACCCCCAGGATGTTGATAGTGGGGATTCAACGATGGTAATGCCATTGGATGTCATGGAGCGGTGGTTAGACTCTCGCTTGTTGGAGATGGTCATTGCCTGACACTTTTGTGATGCGAATGTTACTTGCCACTTATCGTCCAAGTCTTGCTGCATGCAGGCATGGACTGCTTCATTATCTGAGGAGTAGTGAATGGAACCGAACACTACGTAATCATCAGCAAACATCCCCACTTCTGATCTTACGATGGAGGGAATAATAACCAATGCTCTCTTAAATCAGCCAACTTTTTTCTGGACCTCCACCAGGTCCTCTCCTAAATTGCGCAGACACCTTATCTGTTGCATATTGCTGCTACTTCTGCCATCAAGAAATTTGGGCCTTTGTTCTATGATTATGCTTACCGACACTTGTAGAGCCTCATTGTTAAATTGGATTGTTCTCTGTTGCATTCAGACATTTTCTGTTTAAAAACCACATACTTTTTCACTAGAAAAACTTTCAAAATTTACCAGTTAAGTGGTTTGTTAATTGCTTCAGAAGCATTAAAGGATTGTTATAAGAACATAAGAATTAGGAACAGGAGTAGACCATCTAGTCCCTCGAGCCTGCTCCGCCATTCAACAAGATCATGGCTGATCTGGCCGTGGTCTCAGCTCCACTTACCCGCCCGCTCCCCGTAACCCTTAATTCCCTTATTGGTTAAAAATCTATCTATCTGTGATTTGAATACATTCAATGAGCTAGCCTCAACTGCTTCCTTGGGCAGAGAATTCCACAGATTCACAACCCTCTGGGAGAAGAAATTCCGTCTCAACTCGGTTTTAAATTGGCTCCCCCGTATTTTGAGGCTGTGCCCCCTAGTTCTAGTCTCCCTGACCAGTGGAAACAACCTCTCCGCCTCTATCTTGTCTATCCCTTTCATTATTTTAAATGTTTCTATAAGATCACCCCTCATCCTTCTGAACTCCGAGTAAAGACCCAGTCTACCCAATCTATCATCATAAGGTAACCCCCTCATCTCCGGAATCAGCCTAGTGAATCATCTCTGTACCCCCTCCAAAGCCAGTATATCCTTCCTTAAGTAAGGTGACCAAAACTGCACGCAGTACTCCAGGTGCGGCCTTACCAATACCCTATACAGTTGCAGCAGGACCTCCCTGCTTTTGTACTCCATCCCTTTCGCAATGAAGGCCAACATTCCATTCGCCTTCCTGATTACCTGCTGCACCTGCAAACTAACTTTTTGGGATTCATGCACAAGGACCCCCAGGTCCCTCTGCACCTCAGCATGTTGTAATTTCTCCCCATTCAAATAATATTCCCTTTTGCAGTTTTTTTTCCCCAAGGTGTATGACCTCACACTTTCCGACATTGTATTTCATCTGCCAAACCTTAGCCCATTCGCTTAACCTATCCAAATCTCTTTGCAGCCTCTCTGTGTCCTCTACACAACCCGCTTTCCCACTAATCTTTATGTCATCTGCAAATTTTGTTACACTACACTCTGTCCCCTCTTCCAGGTCATCTATGTATATTGTAAACAGTTGTGGTCCCAGCACCGATCCCTGTGGCACACCACTAACCACCGATTTCCAACCCGAAAAGGACCCATTTATCCCGACTCTCTGCTTTCTGTTAGCCAGCCAATTCTCTATCCATGCTAATACATTTCCTCTGACTCCACGTACCTTTATCTTCTGCAGTAACCTTTTGTGTGGCACCTTATCGAATGCCTTTTGGAAATCTAAAAACACCACATCCATCGGTACACCTCTATTATTGCAGGTATGTGGCTCAGTATCAAAGTTTTAATCTCATAATACTCCTGTGAAGTGCCTTGCGACGTTTCACTTTGTTAAAGGTGCTATATAAATAAAAGTTGTTGTTGTTGAGGGAAGGTCATTGATGAAGCAACTGAAGATGTTTGGGCCTAGGACACTGCCTGAGGAACTCCTGCATTAATGTCCCAGGACTGAGATGATTGACCTCCAACAACCACAACCATCTTCCTTTCTGCTAGGTATATCTCCAGCCAGTAGTGAGTTTTCCCTGATTCCCATTGACTTCAAATTTACTTGGACTCCTTGATGCTACACTTGGTCAAATTCTGCCTTGATCTCAAGGGCAGTTACTCTCACCTCACCTCTGGAATTCAGCTCCTTTGTCCATGTTTGCACCAAGGATGTAATGAGGTCTGGAGCTGAGTGGTCTTGGCGGAACCCAAACAAAGCATTGGTGAACAGGTTATTGGTGAGTAAGTGCCGCTTGATAGCACTTTCGAGGGCAACTTCCATCACTTTGCTGATGATTGAGAGTAGACTGATGGGGCGGTAAGTGACCAGATTGGATTTGTCCTGCTTTGTGAACAGGACATAGCTGGGCAGTTTTCCATATTGATGCCAATGTTGTAACTGTACTGGAACAGCTTGGCTAGAGAAGCGGCTATTTCTGGAGCACAATTCTTCAGCATAACAGCTGGGATGTTGCCAGGGCCCATAGCATTTGCTGTATCCAGTGTGCTCAGCTGTTTCTTGATATCACGTGGAGTGAATCGAATTAGCTGAAGACCTGCTTCTGTGATAGTGGGGACCTCAGGAGGATGCCGTTATGGATCATTCACACTTCCTGAAGTCTTTACAGTTTTCCTCATTGTTGCCAAACCTCATACTTTAATGTCTTCAGCAAACTTTAAGATTGTGCTCCCTATGTCCAAGTTCTAATTCATTTATATGTACCAAGAGCAAAAGTAGACTCTGCACTGACCCATAGGGTGCACAACTTCTAACCCTTCTCCAAATTAAGCATCCGATATTTAACCTAACTCTCTCTGTTGCTCGTCAATCAACTTCCTATCCATGCTGTTACATTTCCTCTTGTATGCCTGAATAGAATCCATGTTCGTACAATAACATGTCAAACCTTACACTTCACACTCATTAGGATAGATGTGCAAGAAAATACTGTTGAAATGGTTTGTCATGAAACCTTCTATAGAAACTAACAAGAATGGTACAATAAAATTTTAGGCCAGATTTTGCAGTCAGCAGCGAAATGACGGTGCTCGCCACTGGCCACTGACCTCGAAGAGAGCGGCCCACAAAGATCTAGCGATCTCTATAGCAGCATGTCACCTTTCCTTAGATGAAGGGACCAAGTGTAATGTATCTAGGTTTGCTGACGATACAAAGCTAGGTGGGAAAGTAAGCTGTGAGGTGAGTGGAAAAGGGTTTTAGACAGGTTCAATGAGTGGGCAAGAAGGTGGCAGATCAAGTATAATGTGGGGAAATGTGATGTTATTCACTTTAGTAGAAAGAATAGAAAAACAGAATATTTTTTAGATGGTGAGAAACTGTTAAATATTGGTGTTCAGAGGGATTTGGGTGTCCTTGTACACTAAACACAGAAAGTTTGCAGGTACAGCAAGCAATCAGGAAGGCAAATGGTATGTTGACCTTTATTGCAAGGGTGTTGGAATACAAGAGTAAGGAAGCCTTGATGCAATTGTACAAGGCTTTGGTGAGATCACGCCTGAAGTACTGTGTACAGTTTTGGTATCCTAAGGAAGGAGATACTTGCCTTAGAGGGGGTGCAACAAAGGTTTACTAGGTTGATTCCTGGGATGAGAGGGTTGTCCTTTATGGAGAGATCGAGCAGAAGGGGCGTAAGCTCTCTGGAGTTTAGAAGAATGAGACGGGATCTCATTGAAAGATATAAGATTCTGAGAGGGCTTGGCAGGGTAGATGCTGAGAGGCTATTTCCCCTGGCTGGAGAGGCTAGAACTAGGGGGTATAGTCTCAGGATAAGGGGTCAGCCATTTAGGACTGAGATGAGGAGAAAGTACTTCACTTAAAGGGTTGTGAATGTTTGGAATTCTCTACCCCAAAGGGCTGTGGATGCTCAGTCGTTGAGTACATTGAAGGCTGAGATTGATAGATTTTTGGACTCTAGGGGATTCAAGGGATTTGGGGATCGGGTGGAAAAGTGGAGCTGAGGTTGAAGATCAGCCATAATCTTATTGAATGGCGGAGCAGGCTCAAAAGGGCTCGACGGCCTACTCCTGTTCCTATTTCTTAAGTTTGCTGACATTAATTTCATTCTAGCGCCATGGATAGGGGATCTCAGGCGTCCAGCAACAGTGATGTCATCAATCAGGTTAAGGAGCCAATCACATTGAAGAATTCTCACAGAGCGCAAACCAGGCAGTAAAAAGGTTTTATGATTCACTTTTTAATACTTTTACAGAAAGCAAAATAAAGATTGGGACATACACATGGATTATGGTAGAAGCTGAAATATCACAAACAAACTTTAATTTGTTTTATTTTTAAAATTATAGAATTTTTATCATGTAATGTAGGAATCATAGAATAGAATCATCGAATGTTTAAAGCCTGGAGGAAGGTTATTCGGCCCACTGAGCCTGTGCCGGCTCTCTGCAAGAGCAAATTTTTTAATATTGCAAAAAAAAAAAATGTTTTTGTATGTAAATTATTTTTCTTTCAGGTTACTGCACAAGATAAAAGTTCATGGGGTTGGGGGTAATATATTAGCATGGATAGAGGATTGGCTAATGAACAGAAAACAGAGAGTAGGGATAAATGGTTCATTCTCGGGTTGGCAATCAGTAACCAGTGGGGTGCCGCAGGGATCAGTGCTGGGACCCCAACTATTTACAATCTACATTAACGAAGGGACCGAGTGTAACGTAGCCAAATTTGCTGACAATACAAAGATGGGAGGAAAAGCAATGAGTGAGAACACAAAAAATCTGTAAAAGGACATAAACAGGCTTAGTGAGTGGACAAAAATTTGGCAGATGGATTATAATGTTGGAAAGTGTGAGGTCATGCACTTTGGCCGAAAAAAATCAAAGACCATGTTATTATTTAAATGGAGAAAGATTGCAAAGTTCTGCAGTACAGCGGGACCTGGGGATACTTTTGCATGAAACACAAAAGGTTAGTATGCAGGTCCAGCAAGTGATCAGGAAGGCCAATGAAATCTTGGCCTTTATTGCAAAGGGGATGGAGTATAAAAGCAGGGCAGTCTTGCTGCAGTTGTACAGGGTATTGGTGAGGCCACACCTGGAATACTGCGTGCAATTTTGGTTTCCATATTTATGAAATGGATATACTTGCTTTGGAGGCAGTCAGAAAGGTTCACTCGGTTGATTCCAGAGATGAGGGGGTTGACTTATGAGGACAGGTTGAGTAGGATGGGCCTCTACTCATTGGAATTCAGAAGAATGAGAGGTGATCTTATCGAAACGTATAAGATTATGAGGGGGCTTGACAAGGTGGATGCAGAGAGGACATTTCCACTGATGGGGGAGACTAGAACTAGAGGGCATAATCTTAGAATAAGGGGCCGCCCATTTAAAACCGAGATGAGGTGAAATTTCTTCTCTGAGGGTTGTGGATCTGTGGAATTCGCTGCCTCAGAGAGCTGTGGAAGCTTGGACATTGAATAAATTTAAGACAGATATAGACAGTTTCTTAAACGATAAGGGAATAAGGGGTTATGGAGAGCGGGCAGGGAAGTGGACCTGAGTCCATGATCGGATCAGTCATGATCGTATTAAATGGCGGAGTAGGCTCGAGGGGCCGTATGACCTACTCCTGCTCCTATTTCTTATGTTCTTATCCAACACCCTTTTGAAAGCTGTGATTCAATCTGTCTCCACCACCCTTTCAGCCAGTGCATCCCAGATCCTAACCACTCGCTGGGTAAAAAAGATTTTTCTTATGTCACCTTTGGTTCTTTTGACAATCACCTTAAATCTGTGTCTTCTGGTTCTCGACCCTTCTGCCAATGGAAAGAGTTTCTCTCTTATCTACTCTGTCTGGACCCCTCACGATTTTGAACACCCTATCAAATCTCCTCTGAATCTTCTCTGCTCTATGGAGAACAACCCCAGCTTCTCCAGTCTATCCACGTAACTGAAGACCCTCATCCCTGGAATCATTCTCATAAATCTTTTATGCACCCTCTCTAAGGCCTCCACTTCCTTCCTAAAGTGCAGTGCCCAGAATTGGACACAATATTCCAGTTGAGGCCAAACCAGTGTTTTATACAGATTCATCATAATTTCCATTCTTTTGTACTCTACGGTCAGACATGAGTGTACCCCGCACAATGGTGATGAGTGTGAAAGGAATTGCTTGTGCATTGCAGGGATGCTTTATGGTGCTGGAGTGGGGTGGTGCCAACCTGGCGCATCATGTGGCAGCCAGGGTGTACAGCATCAAGTGAAATAAATGTGGCCATGGTGAGGCCATCCTTGGCATCCCAGCCAGCAATGTGGTCGAGTGCTGATGCCCTGTGTCCTGTGCAGCATCAGATGATTGCGGATAAGGTTGGTGTTGTTGTTGGTGACGTTGTTGGTGACGCTGGTGTATTTAGTGATGTTGGTGTTGGGGGAACAAGGTGCGATTTTTTCAAGGGCACCGATGCTACTGGAATAGATAGCAGCTGAAGTTGAGATGACAGAAGCGATCCGTCAATAGTTAGGTTATATTGCCTCTCCTTATTCTTTCTACCAAAATGTATCACTTCACACTTTTCTGTGTTAAATTTCATCTGTGCACATGTCCGCTCATTCCATCAGCCTGTTGAAGTCCTCTTGAAGTCTATCACTATCCTCCTCACTGTTCACTACATTTCCATGTATACCTACATCCAAGTCATCAACATATTATCAAGAAAAGCAGTGGTCCTATTACCAACCCCTGGGGAACACCACTGTATGTCTTCCTCCAGTCTGAAAAACAAGTCTAGTGGGAGAGGTTGCCCCGAGGAGATGACAGTGAATAGAGAATTCACTGCAAACTCTTCTAAACTACATACAGTTCAAAAGTGTCTTCCAAATCCTGAAGGCTTCAGCTTCTGAGATTAGAAAGTGAACAGCTGTGAAATGGGAGCTTTTATAACACTTCTGCAGCTGTCAACTAGTCAAAGCAATGGAAAATCACTGAGAACCCGACACACTTACCTGGCGTGAAATCCGAGGGATGGCAAATTAGTTAAAAACGTGATAAAATGTTAAGTGCCTCGTAAAATTAATTTAAATTACCTTTAAAGTGCCTTATAACGATCTTAACTGCTTGGTGTCGGGTCTGCGATCTGCAGGCAGACCAGACCCAACACTTGAGAAACTGTCAAGGAGGCTGGTTCAGAGCGGACTTCTGACCTGCTGTCAATCAGGGCCATTTTGACAGTGGGTCCACCTCCAAACCGGCCCTCGCAGCGCTGGGAAGATTCCGGCCTATACTTCTATTCTTGAAGCCCAGGACCTGTAAGCTTTTTTAACTGCTTTCTCAAACTGCCCTATCACCTTCAACGATTTGTGCACATATAGCCCTACGTCTCTCTGTTCATGCACGCCCTTTAGTATTGTACCCTTTAGTTTCTATTGCCTCTCCTCATTCTTTCTACCAAAATGCATCACTTCACACTTTTCTGCGTTAAATTGCATCTGTGCACGTGTCTGCCCATCTCTGTCCTCTTGACGTCTATCACTATCCTCCTCACTATTCACTATATTTCCATGTATACCCACATCCAAGTCATCAACATATATCAAGAAAAGCGTACTATGGTACTATCCCCCGGGGGATCATCACTATATACCTTCCTCCAGTCTGAAAAACAACTGTTCACCACTACTCTCTGTTTCCTGTCAATTAGCCAATTTCGTATCTATGTTGCCACTGTCCCTCTTATTCCATGAGCTTCAACTTTGCTGGCAAGCCTATTATGTGGCACTTTATCAAACGCCTTTTGGAAGTCCATGTGCACCACGTCAATCTCGTCAACCCTCTCTGTTACCTCATCAAAAAATCAAGTTCATTAAACACGATTTGCCTTTAACAAATCCGTGCTGGCTTTCCTTAATTAATCCATACTTGTCCAAGTGACAGTTAATTTTGTCCCTGATTATCGTTTCTAAAAGCTTCCTCACTGCCGAGGTAAACTGATTGGCCTATAGTTGCTGGGTTTATCCTTACACCCCTTTTTGAACATTTACAATTCTCCAGTCCTCTGGCACCAGCCCCATATCGAAGAAGGATTGGAAGATTAGCCACTTAGCCAATTTCATATCCAGGAAATGAGACTCCACATATAAAATTCGTTTTTCAGGGCCAGAGAGGTTGTTCAGCAGTAATTCTGACTTAGTACGCTGTTAAAAAATCAGTTGCACCTCATTAAACAAGGGTTAACTTTTTGAAAGGTTTTTACTACAAGAATTGAGCGTAAAAAGTTGAAGTTCACGGTAATTCACTGATACTGTGTTGACTGTATCTGCGAGGACTACACAGCACATTCTGTGGAGGAGCAGGATAATATTGACAGCAACTTCAGGATTTCTGCGTTTAACTCCGGATGTGCAGACTCCCGAAGTTGCTGTCAATTTTACAGAGTAATGACAGCTAACTCTGGTAGTTTTGCCACGATTACAACCTCAAATTGCAGGCCTTTATACTTCGCAAAAACCCTTTTTTATTATTAGCTTTAAAATGTTTAATTTATTTTTCACGAAAATCAGTAGTCTATATATTAAACTACCTTGAATAGCATTCACACTTGCTTTCAACAAACTTTGCTTTTTGTTATGATTTTTGGTCACACCTTTGTGGCAATATGAAATGGTTTGCCAAGAAAACATATATACTAATGTTGTTCTAAGTATAACAAACAAGAATGGCACATTGTAACATATGTCAACATTTCCCACTCAATTTTGCTATTCTAACTTTTACAATGTAGTTGCAGGCGCTGGCTATTAAATGGCTCTGTGAAACAAGTTCTTAAAGTTACTCTCACAACTCCATTACCAGCTTGCTTAGAAAAAGCAACATTAACTGACTGTGAGCAACAATAAGGGCAACTTGCTCATATAAAATAATGTTGTCCATTATAGAATTTGCTTAGTTCTTTTCCATAGCAGTGAGGATTAGAAATGGCCATTAAGAACATAAGAAATAGGAGCAGGAGTAGGCCATTTGGCCTCTTGAACGTGCTCCGTCATTTAAAAAGATCATGGCTGATCTGATCATGGACTGAGCTCTACTTTCCTGCCCGCTCCCCTTAACCCTTTATTGCCTTATCGGTCAAAAATCTATCGCCACCTTAAATATATTCAATGACCCAACCTCCACAGCTCTCTGGGGCAGAGAATTCCACAGATTTACAACCCTCAGAGAAGAAATTTTGCCTCATCTCAGTTTTAAATGGGCGGCCCCTTATTCTAAGACTAGTTTTAGTTTCCCCTCTGAGTGGAAATATCCTCTCTGCATCCACCTTGTCAAGCCCCCTCATTATCTTATATGTTTCGATAAGATCACCTCTCATTCTTGTGAACTCCAATGAGTATAGGCCCAACCTATTCAACCTATCTTCATAAGTCAACCCACTCATCTCCGAAATCAACTTAGTGAACCTTCTCTCCAATGCAAGTATATCCTTCCTTAAATACGGAGACCAAAACTGTACACAGTACTCTAGGTGTGGCCTCACCAATACCCTGTACAATTGTAGCAGGACTTCTCTGCTTTTATACTCTACCCCCCTTGCAATAAAGGCCAACATTTCATTTGCCTTCCTGATTACTTACTGTACCTGCATACTAACTTTTTGTGTTTCATGCACAAGGACCCCAGGTCCCTCTGTACTGCAGCACTTTGCAATTTTTCTCCATTTAAATTATTAAGTACTACCAGATAAGAAATGCGACAATTTATCAAGCTCCTAATTTACAAAACTTACCTCAAGCACCTCAATAGGATTGCTCGTCAGTTCTAGTTCTATAAACATGATGGATGCTTAATTAATTGATGCATTTAAAACGGTCCAGGGAGGTTCTGTGATGCAATGCCAATTGTGCACATGGGTTAAGATAATATTTATTATGTGAACATAGTCTCTATTTAAGGCAGCTTGCGTAGTTCCAAACATGAAAATTCCATTAAAGGCCAACCGGATCACAGAGGACCTTTTCAAGCATTTTTGTGCTGTGGACTTATTTTCACTACAGATTGCATCAGGCTGCCAGAACACACCTCAGTTGTGACTGTTAACTATGAAAAGGAAATCATTCTGTCCATGCCATCCAGACAAAAATAAAACTCAAGATTTTACTTTAAGAAAGCATACTATTGGGCAACTCCATCTATTTATTCCAAAGCTAGAAAAAATACTGTCCATTTCTATTCATATTATTTGTAGTTTGTCAAATCCTCAGTTAAATCTTTTCTGCTTAAAAAATGGTCCTCTTATTTTCAATATTTCTTTTCTTAGTTCACAATTTCAAGGAAGACAATCTTTATCTTACATCAACTATCTGTTTGACAAACTGTAAGACAATACTCTGGGGTTCAATTTTCCCCGTTCATTTGCACCGTTTTTTTGGCGTGCGCCATTTTTTTTTGCGTATTTATTTTTTTCAAAGTTTTGCCCTGCGATCTGTGCCGGCGTAACTGACTTAGTTACGATTTTTCTAGGCCAGTTTTTTTTTTTACGTCATAGGGGGAAACTTTGTCTCATGTCTGCGCCGTTTTTTTCAATTGTTCGCAGTTTGGCCAACATTTTTTTCTCTTAGGTTGGCGTATCTAGCCACTCCCAAAAAACCTTCTGGTGAGTTAAGAAAACCAGCGCACATTCACAAATCTGCGTTGAAAGACGACATTATTTTTAAATTGAAGATTTTGGAGGGAGTTAAGAACACTGTCAAGATCAATAATAAAGTTCAACTTTTTTTTTACCTATCAACGTAGAAGTGTAAATTTTTTGGATTTCATAAGTTTTCTCATTTTTTTACTCACTCACACGCCACCACCAAACATCTTGAAGCAGGGCTGGAGGGACGTAGCTTTGGCCCGCGCCTGGACACAGTGGCTCGGGGTTCGGCTACAAAACAAGCCGGGGGGGTGGGGGCGGGGGAAAGAGAGAGCGAGGTGCCGATCGGAAGGCTTGGAGCCCGGGGAGGGGGAGGGAGAGAGAGAAGTCACAAGACTCAAGGTGTGGGGGGGGCGGTGGGGGGGAGAGAGAGAAGTCACAAGAACTTTGGATGTGGTCCATCCATACAGATCTGGAGAGATACAACTACAAACCTATGCTGCCTGTTTTCTTACTGTTTTGAGCTTCTTTCAAAGGTTAAATTTAAGTATGGGGGTAATACTGACAATGCCATACCTTATGCGAACCTTCTGCATCATGGTGCTATGTAGGAAGGAGACAACTGATTCAACTTCATTGCAGCAGGAACATCAGAGCCCTTAGGGTGCTGGGCAGGAAGCCACCTCGGGTATATCGAGACAGGCGTTCGTACCATCACCTGAGTGATGCAGACTGTCAGAAGGTTGCGTTCCTGCAAAGAAGTTGTAACTGAGGTCTGTGAGTTGGTCAAAGCAGACCTGCAACCTAGAAGCATCACGAGGGCGGCTTTGTCAGTTGAAGTGAAGGTTACAGCTGCACTTTCATTCTTTGCCTCCGGATCGTTTCAAGCTACAACTGGGGATGTGTGTGCCATCTCTCAACATGCAACACATGTCCCCTTTCGCCAGGTCACGGCTGCATTGTATGTGCGTAGGAATGACTTCATAAAGTTCCCCATGACCGCCCAAGCAATCCATGACAGGTCTGTGGGCTTCTCAGGATTGCCGGCTTCCCAAAGGTACAAGGCTGCATTGATTGTACCCACATCGCCTTGCAAGCACCTTTGAAGGATTCCAAGATGTACAGGAACAGAAAAGTCTTCTACTCCATTAATATGCAGCTCGTGTGTGACAACATGCATCATATCATGTCAGTCGATGCAAGATACCCTGGGAGCACCCATGATGCATTCATCCTTCGCGACAGCGTTATATCTGCCATGTTGCAGCAACAGCCAGAAGGGCAGAGCTGGCTATTGGGAGACAAAGGGTGCCGCCTCGCCACCTGGCTCACGATGCCTCTACACATAACCCGGACGGAAGCTGACCGTCAATACAATATGTCGCACATTGCAACGCGCAGCATCATTGAGAGGACCATTGGCATATTGAAACAGTGTTTCCGATGCCTGGACCATTCCAGAGCCTAATTGCTGTACTCCCCTGAGATTGTCGGTCAGATCACTGTTGTGAGATGCATGCTGCATAATTTAGCCATCATGAGGCAACAGCACCTGGTAGCGGAAGACCTACCTGCGGTGAGAGTGACTGATGATAATGATGTGGAAGATGCAGGTGACGAGCAAAAGGAGGAGGAGGAAGACGACGAGGATGAGGAAGCCATGCAAGTGCCTGAGGCCGGAGCACGACGACGGAGGAGGGCGGGCCACCGTGCTCCTTTAACGATTACTCGAGCCTTGTGCCAGCAGCTCATCCGTGAACGCTTTACTGATGCCTGAGGGCTCAGCGACAACTATTCCACATGAACATGTTTACTGTGTGGAGCTGCTCTATAATGTTAATGGAACATGATTCAGTTTTAATGTAAAATAGATTTTATTCAAAAGTTTACAATATACTTAACTTTAATAAAATTATTCTTTTATCAAACTTTATTTTAAGATCACTTAAAAACTTTAAGATTACCTATAAACTTGTAAATTTACATAACTTACAAAAAAACTTTTAATTTGAGAACAGTTACAACAGTAACAATAATAGCAACAACAACAGCAAAGAAAGGCTGCATCTATCTCTCATCCACCTTATTCTAAGACCGCCCGCTGCACTTGGTCTTGGACACTCCACCACCCCTGCCCACAGGCGATGGCGCAGTGTTTCTGGGCTTGGTACCAAGCTTATTCTTTCTAACATCTTGGGTACTGCGCACCTCTTGAGGGTGGGGGACGTCGGCGTCAGGCGGCAAGTTGGAGGGCCCGGCTTTGGGCTCTTCAGAGGCTGGTGTGGGGATTGGAGTGGGAGTGACAGTTGATTCTGTCAATGGGCGCAGCAGGGTCTGGGCGTGTTCCCTTATTGCAGCAGCTAACTCCAACATGCCGTCCCTCATGCACCCTGACCAAAACTGTCTGAATTACCTGCAACATTCCCTTGCTCATGGTCAGTGACATGGTTTGCACTACCTCTGACATTCCCTCCCTCATGGCCACTATTCCCTCACTGATGGTCCCGGATATTGTTCCCGTTTCTCGCGTCATTGCTGTTACTTCTCCCGTCAGTCCCGCTACCTCATCGCTCACCCCACTGATGGTGTCTAGGAGTGATCGGGTAAGGTCAATGCTCTCCGCACTCAATGACATCATCTAAACCACATCTGTTGAGCCTGCACCTCAGGAGAGCGCGGTGGAGCTCTCCTTCCCCTCCTTCCCACGGGTGTGGCTCGCACCCCAAAACTTGGACCCGCAGCCTGGGATGGTGGGGCTCTGGGTGTGCCTCACTCCACCCCACCACTGGGACCCGCAACCTCGGAAAGTGTGAAACCATGGAATGTCCCATCAACACTTAAACCATTCGTCACTGAAGGGGCTGTCAGCTTCATGAGCGGCACCTCCTCCAAAGTCAGTACAACAGTGGGAGCTTCATCCAGCTCCATCCCCTCCCCCTCACCCCCGTGTTCTTGGTCTGGAGGGTTGGATTGGAAGATGTTCTCCTCTTCAGGCTCATCCTCGTCTGAATCTTCTTCTGCATTGTCAGGGTTGGCCTCAAGTTCTGCAAAAGATAACAGTCAAATGGTTAGCAGCAGAGGAGGGGGCAGGGTGGGTGGCATGAGTAGGCTCACACATCGCAGGCCAGGCAGCAGGCTGATTTGAAGGACCGTGAATGAATTTGCAGAACTTACCTTCTCCCTCAAGTGTGGGCCCAGCTTGTGCAGTACTGATTGCTTTTTTCCAGGCAGGACCCATCAAAGCAGCGACCCTCTCTTTCAAGGGTATCTGTGGGTGCAGATTTGCTGGGCCTCCTCCTGTTCGAGTTCTTTCCCTTTTATTATGTGCCACCTTCCTCTGCAAAGATGAAAATGCAAAGTTTTAGAGACGGTGTCTTTCTGCTGGGTGGGACAGATACAGCTGGTCACATTTACAATTGCAATTCCATTGAATAAATGAAAATATTATTTACACTAACTACTTGACCATGGTCCTGCCATTTCTTTTTACACTGGCCTCCAGATCTCATGGTGGTCACCAGTGCGCAGTAATCTTCTGTAACTTGGTTCCAGCGTTTCTTCATTTCTTTGGGTAGAACTTTATGTGACTTCTGCTGGTGTCCAGCTCCTGCCATCTGTTATCAATCACAGTAATTAGTGCCTCCACTTCTTCCTGTAAGAAATTCTTGCACCATTGATCTTGTATTGCTCAGCTACAATTTTCCCAATGCTCTCACAGCATTCCTTCTCACACACACAACTGGCTCTTTAAAAATGGCCAATTGCCAAATCCGAACTGTACTGAGCATGTGCGTTCATTGGAACGACGTCAAAAACGTAATTTTTTTTCCCCGCGCATGCGCAGAAGGTGTGGCTTTGTTTTTCGGCGCAGACAGCAGGCTCCACCCCCCGAGGTGACTGGAAATAATGCGCGGCGCCAAATTCGAATTATACATCGGGGAAACTTTGGCAAAATATTTCTGCTGCATTTCTGGCCTAGAAAAACAGCCGTAACTCTGGCAATACACCAGAAAACGGGCTTGGGGAAAATTGAGCCCCTGGATTGCAAGTTCTATATTTCACCCTATTTTTGGAGAGGGAAATATTATTCTTTCAATATGAGCCCGGAATTCGCAGTCGGCAGCGTAGCGAAGGAGTACCCTGCCAACATCCGAAGGAAATCCGCACTTATCTCGTGTGAACACCCCTTCGAGAACTTGCTTTCAAACGCTGCAGAGTTGTGCGCAGCATAGTGCCCCAAGGAACCCACTGTTGTGCGTATGTGAACCTGGGATCTCGTGGGATGATGCTCCTTTCATTTTATTTTAAAAGACTATTAAAACATGCATGCCATTCAGTTACAGAAATGAATAGTTCATTGCATGAATTGAATAGAAATGGCGTATTTCATATAAAGTATATAAAACAATTGTCCGTTAATAAAATGTAATGTCAATATTAGTCCCATTCAATTTTCTCAAGTTATTTTCAACCCAACAATCAAGCTAAGATGTTACCACTATTTCTAAAAGCAATATACAGCTGGAATAATGGACACAATACCTTTCTTTCAGTATGAATAACCTAATCTGCTAGAAACAAATTTTCTGTGTGTTTATCAATACAAATCATCTAATGAACAGAAAGAGCTCCCTCAATATATCTTACATGGAAGAGAATGGGAGATTAAATACAAATTGGCCTTTTTATGTGACAGCAGCAATGTTTGGAACAAGTAGTTGCACATCTACCTTTATATTTATTAGGTAAATTTATTATTGTACCAAATAATTATTACTATATTTACATATGCTAAACATGGGAGAGGGGAAGAAAAAAAGACAATAATGGGAAAAGCCTGGGGATCCAGGAGTAAAATAACGAGTGCGAGAGGAAGAGAGAACTCTGTAGTGTGCACGAATGTGTAATGCGCACACGCACACACACACACACACACACACACACACACATTGATTATTGACTTATTTCTTTTAAATTTACAAACCACTCATTTAATGCTTTATTCAGTGTGCTTATAAACACTGCATTATGACAACCTTTAAAACAAATCTCCCATTATAGCATTACCTTGTTCTTTTTGTAATATAATTTTCTTATCCGGTCCCCTTATGCTGTGCAACAGGCTTCCTGTGCCTTTTGCATCAGACTTAACATTTATTAGTGTAATTACCTCGCAATAGGAAATTGGCCCAACATTTCGCCATTTGTATGAGGAGCTGAAAGTCGCAGTGAAGCATCGGTTTACTTGGAACTTGACAGATCACAAGTTCAGGATTTAGCATCCTGAACTTGCGGTCAATTTCAAGGTTGATATGACACACACGCAGAGTACGGTTGTCATACCGACCGCGAATTCAGGGCCATGATCTTTTATGTAAAAGGACAGACAATATTTACACTCAAGTTTCAAGCACTGATGAATCTGTGAGACTGTAAAGTAAACATAGACATTTGATCAAATACACTAAATCTGGTAAAACTAGCTTAGATGTGAAAAACTGCTTTATTTTCTCAATTATGTTTAAAAGACCCCCAAAGGTGCCAAGATCAATGCTCTAATGTGAGCACCAACACTTTAAAAACTATATAGCCAAACAAAAGGAACACTGTCTTTTTTTTAAAAACCCAGCAGTGTGTGCAAACTTTAGTTATCTGTTGCCCATGGGATACATGGCATTCAGGGCACATTTGACATCTGCACCTCTTGATCTTCTTTTTGAAAGCCTATTCTTTTCAACCGTCACCCACTGACAGAAAATAATCTACTTCTCAATTTTACTTGTCAGCTAACAGAGAAGTTTGTATTTCAATAAATTGCATGAAAACTTGAAAGAAAATAAAATTAAAACCTCAAGAGATATGTGTCACTGGGATACTACAGGGCAACAGAGATGGAGCCAGAGAAATCCCTCTCATAATTCACCTTTTTGTTATCAACCTGCGTGAAATTCCAACTCTTGCCTCGAGCTCTGCAAGTTGAGGACAGGATTGCAGGATCGAAGTGACTACCCGTCGAGAGTAGGCAAGATTTTGTTGGGCCAAGTAATAATTTATTTTTTCCTGTCCAAAGTATGCATATCTTGGGTTTAGATTTACTTGCTTGAAGCTGGACCAAAAACAAGAATTTGGACTGTGCTTATAAAAATCTTAATGGGATCTGAAGATGAACCCAGTTGTAATGTTAATTTTGCAGCAGTTAGACTAAGTATACATGACATAGAAGTATACAGCAATTACAACAAGGAAATAATCTGTTCAGTCAAACCCAGTTGGCCTTTGTGTTTATCCCCCACATGAGCCGTAGTCTTAATCCCATGTGCCCTCTGTTCCCATATCCCTTTATTGATTTTCCTTTAACCTCCTATCTCATTTTTTTTCTTAAATGCTAACAGAGCTGGATATTAACTCAGAGGCGGGAAGGGAGCTGCTTTGAGGTCAGGAAACCCACAAGAACGGGTTTCCCTCAGGTCCTGCAGAATTTAATGGCAGGATCTGATTAACATTTTTTTGTCTCCGTTTCCTGGCCACAGCCAACCAGATTGAAAGGCTGACTGGCTGTCGGGTGGGTAGGCCTTCTGCACCAGGCCGCAGTTAGGGGGCGGAGAGCAGGGAGGGAGGGATCGGAGGTCTTGCAGGGGGCGGGGGGATCTGAAGAGTCACGGGGGAGATCAGAGGCCTCGCGGGGCAGATCAGAAGAGACGGTGAGGAGAGATCGGAGGCCTTGTGGGTCGTTGGGGGAGGGGGCAAAGAGATTGAAAGGGTCAGAGGGGGTGTTCAATCGCGTGGTGGGGATGTGTGGGGTGGGTGAAGCAATAAAACAGGATCCAGCAGGTAAGTGAAAAGACAATTACCTCCTGGATTAAGCAGATCTTTAGTTGCTGGGTTTCCTCGAGACCCGGAAAACTCGGGCGGCCAGGGTTACATTTAAAATGGTGGTTAAATATGAGGTCGGCAGCCTCATCATAATATTTAAATTGCCAACCCGCCTTTTATGAGCAGTTGGTTGACCACACGCCCCCGGCTCCCCCCGCCCCCCGCTCACTGTTCCGCCTCTGTTAAAACTGGGCAGGTTGGGGGGCGTGATTCAGATTTTTAACATTTTAACATCCCACCCGACCAAAATATGCCCGTTTTTGAGGGTTAAAATTTCCCCCATAGTCTCTGCCTCAATTGTTAAATCCAGTGACAGCTGTGGCTCAGTGGGTAGCACTCATGCCTCTGAGCCAGAAGGTTGTTGGTTCAGCACAAATATCTGGGCTGACACTCTAGGGCAGTATTGAGGGAGTGCTTTTGGATGAGACGTTAAACTTATGCCCCGTCTGCTCTCCTAGGTGGATGCAAAAGATCCCATGGCACTATTTCAAAGAAGAGCATGGGAGTTATCTCCAGTGTCCTGGCCAATATTTATCCCGCAATCAACATAACAAAAACAGAGTATCTGATCATTATCACATTGCTGTTTGTGGGAGCTTGCTGTGCAGAAATTGTCTGCTACATTTCCTACATTACAACAGTGACTACACTTCAAAAGTACTTCATTGGCTGAAAAGCGCTTTGGGATGTCCAGTGGTCGTGAAATGCGCTATATAAATGTAAGTCTTTTTTTCTTTCAGTAGTGCATTCAATAGCCTCACAACCCTGTTAAAAAAAAATTCCCTTGCTCTCTGTCCTAAATCTCTTATATTTAATCTTATATCTATGTCCCATTGTTTTAAACCCTTAACCACCAAAAACAGTCCCTGTCCCATCTTTTCATAATTGTAAACACCTCTATGCTCCAACAAAAACAGCCTCGGTTTTTCAAGTCTTCAAACAACTATTAAAACACAAAGGCCACGATTTCTCCAACCTCGGAGAGTCCGATGTGAATGGCAGGTCCCGACCTTGCTGCTGGCTCCAGCTCACTGTATAGAAAAGATTTTACGCTGATTGGGCTTGGTAAACCCGCCCAGCATGGTTCCCGGCCAATTGCAGGAAGCGGGTCTGATGACATCATTTGATGATGCGTCATCAGCCAGTTTCCTTAAAGGAACCATGCGCTAATTGATTTTGATATTTGCGCTGTCAGTGTTCTACAGCATTGACGTGCTGCAAACACTGACAAGCACTGCACAAATGCGTACGGCTGTACCCAGGCTCTCCCATGACTCCCTCCATATGCTTATGGAGGGAGTCACAGCGCATAGGGAGGTTTCTCTTCCCTTCCCATGGTGGAAGAGACCTCCCCAGCAGATCAATGCAGCCTGGTTGCACATTGCACAGGAGGACACAGCAGGGATGTCGTCAGGAGGACCAGGCTGCAGTGGCGCAAACCTTTCAATGATCTCAGTGGATCATGAAACGCTACTGCAAAGCCACACTCAACCTCATCCCCATCACTCTGCCTTCCCTACCCAAACGCATCTTTACTCACACCAACTTACCTTGCACCTCCGCCTATCTACATTATCACTTCCCCATCTCACTATCCATCCCTCACACTCACCCTCATCCTCGTCCAATCATACCAACTAACAACACACAAGGGTGGGCATAGGTCTTTTAGCCAATGTTCATGTAAATTTTCTATTAATATGGTGTCAAACATTTATTTTCAACATTTTGCATTCTTGGACAGATCTCTGTACACCTTTGGAAGTGGCTTAGTGAGTTGCAGTGAATGGTGAGACATAACAGTAACCGCTCCCCTGCCCACCACCCACCCCACCCTCCGCAATGGTGATGATTGGAAAAGGAAAGGAATGGCTTGGGCATTTTAGGGATGCTTTATGGTGTTGGTGTGGGGAGGCGCATCATGTGGCAGCCAGAGTGTAGAGCGTCAAGTGAAATAAATCTGGCCATGGTGAGGCCATCCCTCGCATCCCAGACAGCAATGTGGTTGGGTGCTGATGCCGTGTGTCCTGTACAGCATTAGTTGATTGCGGAGAAGGTTGGTGTTGTTGTAGGTGCTGCTGGTATGCCTGGTGTTGCTGGTGTTGGGGCTGATCGTGGTGGGATTCTAAGAACCAAGGTGAGATAGCTTCAAGGGCACCGATGCTAATGTAATAGATTGTAGGTGAACTTGAGATGACAGAAGCAATCTGTCAATGGTGAGATTGTAGTGACACTGGGTAGAGATTGCTCCAAACACTTGCAACCTGCAAAAAGCTCAATGTGCCTTCCAAATGCAGTAAGCAATAGCTTTTGATCTTGGAAAGTGAAAAGCTGTGAGATGGGAGCTTTTATAGCACAATTGCAGCTACCATGTAAAGAAATGAATTGATGGCCGCACAACTCCCGCATCCTTACCTGACATGATCTCCAAGCAGCATAAACCCCGTGGACAACCAGGTATAATGGTAGATCAGCTCAAAATTATTTTTAATAGGCTCATAACAAGGCTCTTAATGATCTAAACTACCTCCCCCGCAACTCCGTGTTGAGTCTGTTCTGTGTTGACAGACTTGACATCTGGGAAAGTAGCGTGGCGGCAGATTGACAACCAACAAAGGGTTCCGACCTGCTGTCAATCATTTTAAATTTAACAACTACCTGCCACCCATCCCGTCCTCTGAGCACCAAAAAAATTCTGGCCATAGGTCCTGCATTTGCAGTTGGAGGGAAATGCCTCCGATCTGCAAATAAAATGTTTGCATACCTGATGGCCAAGAGATTCGCAGTCCTGGGCCTCTCCGGGTACCCATGGGTAGAGGCCCACCTATCCCGGGGCGCATGCAGTTCGCAAGCGCCCCCGGGTTCACGTGGGCCAGCCCAACCAATAAGAAGAGAGAATTCCCATTCATGCTTCTAGGGATTCCGTATAAATGGAAACTCCATAAGCATGAATGGGAATACCCCCAAAAAGTACCCCTACACTTCAAATAAAAAAACATTATATATTTAAAATTAATTAAAATGCCATTTAATTTAAAATTGAAAACAAATATGTAATTTTTTGAAAAATAAATGTTAATGTTTTAAAGGGGCTAAAAATTAACTTACCTGATTGCACAGGTTTTTTAATGTATAAATGATTGATAAAAATGTATTTTATTGTCTTTTAAAACTCTTATGCTGGTAAAAGCAGGCCTTACACCTGCTTTTACCAGATGTAAGAATTTCACAGGTATTTGCTGGGCAGAAGTTAGGCAAACAGCTAAACTCTCCGTCCGCGAATACCCTTTACACGGGGATGTGTTGGATTTGTCTTGACAGATTGAAAATTCCTGGTTTTCGCAGGCACGCTAGCTCATCGTGCGCGGCCACAGAGGCCGCAAGTTACCAGCCACAAAATCTAGGCCAGCTCAGATTTTTCCATTACGTGTCTCCCGGGGAAAGGAGCATTATTCCACATTTTATCTGTGCTTGAATAACTTAACAAATCTAAAACATAGGAGAAGTTCAGAAGGCTGTTAAAAAGGCATACGGGTTCCTTGGCTTTAGAAATAGAGGCGTGGAATCCCAAAATAAGGAAGTTATGCTACATAGGATATACGGCACAGAAACAGGCCATTTGGTCCAACCAGTCTATGCCGATGTTTATGCTCCACTCGAGCCTCCTCCCATCTTTCCTCATCTAAATCTATCAGCGTAACTCTAAATCTGTGCTGCATCATTCTATGATTCTATAGCTTTTATTCGTCAAGCATTCTTGAAAACACATGCTAAACCTTTATACAACACTGGTTAGGCTCCAGCTGGAGTATTGTGTCCAATTCTAGGCACCGCACTTTAGGAAGGATGTAAAGGTCTTAAAGAGGATACAGGGAGGATTTACTAGAATGGTACCAGGGATAAGAGACTAGTTACGTGGCAAGAGCAGAGAAACTGGGGTTGTTCTTACAGCAGAGAAGGTTAAGGGGAGATTTGACACAGGTGTTCAAAATCATGAAGGGTTTTGATCGAGTAAATAAGCAGAAACTGGTAGGAGGGTCAGTAACCAGGGTACATATATGGAAGGTAATTGACAAAAGAACCAGAGACAACATGAATAAAAAATTTTTTACATAGCAAGTTGTGATGCTTTGGAATTCACTGGCTGAAAGGGTGGTGGATGCAGATTCAATAACATCTTTTTAAAAGGAATTGGATAAATACTTGGAAGTGGACAAATTTGCAGGGTTATAGGGTAAGAGTAAGAGAGTAGGGATAATTGAACAGCTCTTTCAAAAAGCTGGCAAAGGCACGATGGGCCGAATGGCCTCCTTCTGTGCTGTATCATTCTATGAATCTATAGTTTTTATTCTTCAAGTATTCTTGAAAATACATTCATATCTATCATACTTTATTTACAACAATTAATGAGAATTAGTAATTCTCTTATTCTATGTTCAAATAACTTAGTAACAAGCCAAGTATCTTTTAAAAGTTCAGTATTACTCTTGGATTAGTGCTTGCCATATTGATGCTTCCCTAATTCAAAAGCCGCAGGCTGTATATTCATTGAAATGAAGAAGATTGTAAATTACCCCGAGCAGGTGGGCCTACCAACACTTTGCAGTGATTTCTCTTGCTGGAATGTAAAGAAAGAAACAGTGTGGAGGTTTGGGCATCACAAAAATCCTGTATGAAAACTGAAGGCCATATTGTGGGCTTTCAGAGAGTTTTCAATGTTGCTCTCAATGCTGGGTAGCCAGCCGCCAGAACAATCTCTTATTCTCTCAACAAATGTCACAGCAGGTGAGCTGTGGAGGGGGAAAGTGAAAGTTAGATAAAGCAAAAAATAGATAAAAGGGAAGATAATAAAATGGATGAGAGATGGGATGGTTATATTAATTGTCCTTGACAAAACTGGTTGCTTTTAACCAGGTTTACATTTTTGTGTGTGTCAATGTGTCAGGTATACTATTCACAACTACAATTTGTCTAATAATGACAGCTCTGTTTACATAGGGTAAACACTGAATAGAATCTCATTTTCATAGGGTGGGGCAGAGGAAGGGAAAGTTTATTTTATGGCCATATTATTTTTTAATCAAATTTAAATTTTCGTATCATTTTAACAAAAGTAGAGATAATTATTAGTCATAAAAATGTTGACCTTTCAAATGGCTTTAAGATGGTCAATTCAATTAATTTAAGGATTAAGTCATGGCAGGAGAGCCCAGACCCATGTCATGCTCCTCGTGTGCTATATGGGAAGTCAGGGACGCTTCCGGTGTCCCTGACTACGATATGTGCAGGAAGTGCATCAGCTGCAGCTCCTGACAGACTGCAATGCGGCACTGGAGCTGCGCATGGATTCATTCTGGAGCATCCGTGATGCTGATGATGTCATGAATAGCACGTTTAGTGAGTTGGTCACACCGCAGGTAAAGGTTACACAGGCAGATAGGGAATGGATGACCATCAGGCAGAGCAGTGGAACAAAGGTATTGCAGGGATCCCCTGCGGTCATCTCCCTCCAAAACAGATATACCGTTTTGAGTACTGTTGGGGGGAGATGAGTCATCAGGGGAAGGCAGCAGCAGCTAAGTTCCTGGCACCGTGGGTGGCTCTGCTGCACAGGAGGGCAGGAAAAAGAGTGGGAGAGCTATAGTGGTAGGGGATTCGATTGTAAGGGGAATAGATAGGCGTTTCTGCAGCCGCAATCGAGATTCCAGGATGGTATGTTGCCTCCCTGGTGCAAGGGTCAAGGATGTTTCGGAGCGGGTGCAGGACATTTTGGAGGGGGTAAACAGCCAGTTGTCGTGGTGCATATAGATACCAACGATATCGGTAAAAAAACGGGATGAGGTCCTACAAGCTGAATTTAGGGAGCTAGGAGTTAAAATAAAAAGTAGGACCTCAAAAGGTAGTAATCTCAGGATTGCTACCAGTGCCATGTGCTAGTCAGAGTAGAAATAGCAGGATAGTTCGGATGAATACGTGGCTTGAGGAATGGTGTAAGAGGGAGAGATTCAAATTACTGGGACATTGGAACCGGTTCAGGGGGAGGTGGGACCAGTACAAACCGGACAGTCTGCACCTGGGCAGGACTGGAACCGATGTCCTAGGGGGAGTGTTTGCCAGTGCTGTTGGGGAGGGTTTAAACTAATATGGCAGGGGGATGGGAATCTATGCAGGGAGACACAGGGAAGTAAAATGGGGGCAGAAGCAAAAGGTAGAAAGGAGATAAGGAAAAGTGGAGGGCAGAGAAATCAAAGGCAAAAATCAAAAAGGGCCACATTACAACATAATTCAAAAAGGACAAAGAGTGCCTTTTCAGAATGGCAGGCAGTGACTAGTGGAGTGCCGCAGGGCTCAGTGCTGAGACCCCAGCTATTTACAATATAGATCAATGATTTGGATGAAGGAATTGAGTGTAATTTCTCCAAGTTTGCAGATGACACTAAACTGGGTGGCGGTGTGAGCTGTGAAGGGCACGATAAGAGGCTGCAGGGTGACTTAGACAGGCTAGGTGAGTGGGCAAATGCATGGCAGATACAGTATAATGTGGATAAATGTGAGGTTATCCACTTTGGGGGCAAAAACGCAAAGATAGAATATTATCTGAATGGTGGCAGATTAGGCAAAGGGAAGGTGCAACGACACCTGGGTGTCATGGTTCATCAGTCATTGAAAGTTGGCATACAGGTACAGCAGGCGGTAAAGAAGGCAAATGGTATGTTGGCCTTCATAACTAGGGGATTTGAGTATAGGAGCAGCGAGGTCTTACTGCAGTTGTACAGAGCCTCGGTGAGGCCTCACCGGAATATTGTGTTCAATTTTGGTCTCCTAATCTGTGGAAGGACGTTCTTGCTATTGAGGGAGTGCAGCGAAGGTTCACCAGACTGATTCCCGGGATGGCTGGACTGACATATATGAGGAGAGACTGGATCAGCTGGGACTTTATACATTGGAGTTTAGAAGGATGAGATGGGATCTCATAGAAACATACAAGATTCTGACGGGACGGGACAGGTTAGATGCGGGTAGATTGTTCCCGATGTTGGGGAAGTCCAGAGCCTGGGGACACAGTCTTAGGATAAGGGGTAGGCCATTTAGGACTGAGACGAGGAGAAACTTCTTCACTCAGAGAGTTGTTAACCTGTGGAATTCCCTGCCGCCGAGAGTTGTTGATGCCAGCTCATTGGATATATTCAAGAAGGAGTTAGATATGGCCCTTACAGCTAAAGGGATCAAAGAGTGTGGAGAGAATGCAGGAAAGGGATACTGAGGGAATGATCAGCCATGATCTTATCGAATGGTGGTGCAGGCTCGAAGGGCCAAATGGCTTACTCCTGCACCTATTTTCTATGTTTCTATGTTTCTAAAACAAGCCTGAAGGCTCTGTGTCTCAATGCGAGGTGCATTCGTAATAAGATGGATGAATTAACTGTGCAGATAGCTGTTAATGGATATGATATAATTGGGATTACGGAGACATGGCTCCAGGGTGGCCAAAACTGGGAACACAACATCCAGGGGTATTCAATATTCAGGAAGGATAAAAAGGAAAAGGAGGTGGTGTAGCGTTGTTGATTAAAGAGGATATTAACGCAATAGTAAGGAAGGACATTAGCTTGCATGACGTGGAATCTGTATGGGTAGAGCTGCGGAACATCAAAGGGCAGAAAACACTAGAGGGCGTTGTGTACAGACCACCAAACAGTAGTAGTGAGGTTGGGGATAGCCTCAAACAGGAAATTAGGGATGCGTGCAATAAAGGTACAGCAGTTATCATGGTGACTTTAATCTTTATATAGATTGGGCTAACCAAACCCGGTAGCAATACGGTGGAGGAAGATTTCCTGGAGTGTATAAGGGATGGTTTTCTGGACCAATATGTCGAGGAACCAACTGGAGAGCTGGTCATCCTAGACCGGGTGTTGTGTAAAGAGAGAGGATTAATTAGCAGTCTTGTTGGGGAAGAGTGACCATAATATGGTATAAGTCTTCATTAAGATGGAGAGTGACACAGTTAATTCAGAGACTAGGGTCCTGAACTTAAAGAAAGGTAACTTTGATGGAATAAGACGTGAATTGGCTAGGATACGCTGCCGAATTATACTTGAAGGGTTGACGGTGGATAGGCAATGGCAGACATTTAAAGATCACATGGATGAACTTCGACAATTGTACATCTCTGTCTAGCATAAACATAAAATGGGAAGGTGGCTCAACCGTGGCTAACAAGGGAAATTAAGGATAGTGTTAAATCCAAGGAAGAGGCATATAAATTGGCCAGAAAAAGCAGCAAACCTGAGGACTGGGAAAAATTTAGAATTCAACAGAGGAGGACAAAGGGTTTAATTAAGAGGGGGAGACTAGAGTACGAGAAGAAGCTTGCCGGGAACATAAAAACTGACTGCAAAAGCTTCTATAGATATGTGAAGAGAAAAAGATTAGTGAAGACAAATATAGGTCCATTGCAGTCAGAATCAGGTGAATTTATAATGGGGAACAAAGAAATGGCATACCAATTGAACAAATACTTTGGTTTTGTCTTCACTAAGGAAGACACAAATAACCTTCCCGAAATACTAGGGGACCGAGGGTTTAGCGAGAAGGAGGAACTGAAGGAAATCCTTATTAGTCAGGAAATTGTGTTAGGGAAATTCATGGGATTGATAGTCTGCATCCCAGTGGCCCCAGAAATGGTGGATGCATTGGTGGTCATTTTCTAACATTCTATAGACTCTGGATCAGTTCCTATGGATTGGAGGGTAGAGAGAAAACAGGGAATTATAGACCGGTTAGCCTGACATTGGTAGTGGGGAAAATGTTGGAATCAATTATTAAAGATGTAATAGCAGCGCATTTGGAAAACAGTGACAGGATCGGTCCAAGTCAGCATGGATTTATGAAAGGGAAATCATGCTCGACAAATCTTCTAGAATTTTTTGAGAATGTAACTAGTCGAGTGGAAAAGGGACAACTGCTGGATGTGGTGTATTTGGAATTTCAAAAGGCTTTTGAGAAGATCCCACACAAGAGATTAGTGTGCAAAATTAAAGCACATGGTATTGGGGGTAATGTATTGACGTGGATAGAAAACTGGTTGACAGACAGGAAACAAAGAGTAGGAATAAACGGGTCCTTTTCAGAATGGCAGGCAGTGACTAGTGGGGAACCGCAAGGTTCAGTACTGGGACCCCAGCTATTTACAATATACATTAATGATTTAGACGAAGGAATTGAATGTAATATCTCCAAGTTTGCAGATGACACTAAGCTGGGTAGAAGTGTGAGCTGTGAGGAGGATGCTAAGAGGCTGAAGAGTGACTTGGACAGGTTAGGTGAGTGGGCAAATGCATGGCAGATGCAGTATAATGTAGATAAATATGCGGTTAGCCACTTAGATCATGCATCGCAATCCCCGTGCCTGTTTTGGGGTTTTGGCAACTGAAACATTGAAACATAGAAACATAAAAAATAGGTGCACAAGTAGGCCATTCGGCCCTTCGAGCCTGCACCACCATTCAATATGATCATGGCTGATCATGCAACTTTAGTACCCCATTCCTGCTTTATCCATTCTTATCCATGGCAAAAACAGGAAGGCAGAATATCATCTGAATGGTGACAGATTAGGAAAACGGGAGGTGCAACGAGACCTGGGTGTCATAGTACATCAGTTATTGAAAGTTGGCAGGTACAGCAGGCGGTAAAGAAGGCAATTGGCATGTTGGCCTTCATAGCGAGAGGATTTGAGTATAGGAGGAGGAAGGTCATGCTGCAGTTGGACAGTGCCTTGGTTAGGCCACACCTTGAATATTGTGCACAGTTTTGGTCTCCTAATCTGAGGAAGGACATTCATGCTATTGAGGTAGTGCAGCGAAGGTTCACCAGACTGATTCCCGGGATGGCAGGACCGACATATGAAGAAAGACTGGATCAAATAGGCTTATATTCACTGGAATTTAGAAGAATGAGAGGGGATCTCATAGAAACATAAAATTCTGACGGGATTGGACAGGTTAGATGCAGGAAGAATGTTCCCGATGTTGGGCAAGTCCAGAACCAGGGGTCACAGTCTAAGGATAAGGGGTAAGCCATTTAGGACCGAGATGAAGAGAAACTTCTTCACTCAGACAATTGTGAACCTGTGGAATTTTCTACCACAGAAAATTGTTGAGTCCAGTTCATTAGATATATTCAAAAGGGAGTTAGATGTGGCCCTTACAGCGAAAGGGATCAAGGGGTATGGAGAGAAAGCAGGAATGGGGTACTAAAGTTGCATGATCAGCCATGATCATATTGGCGTAAAAATAAAAAAGGGAAGGTGGCTCAACCGTGGCTATCAAGGGAAATCAGGGATAGTATTAAAGCCAAGGAAGTGGCATACAAATTGGCCAGAAATAGCAGCGAACCTGGGGACTGGGAGAAATTTAGAAATCAGCAGAGGAGGACAAAGGGTTTGATTAGGGCAGGGAAAATGGAGTACGAGAAGAAGCTTGCAGGGAACATTAAGGCGGATTGCAAAAGTTTCTATAGGTTGTAAAGAGAAAAAGGTTAGTAAAGACAAACGTAGGTCCCCTGCAGTCAGAATCAGGGGAAGTCATAACGGGGAACAAAGAAATGGCAGACCAATTGAACAAGTACTTTGGTTCGGTATTCACTAAGGAGGACACAAACAACCTTCCGGATATAAAAGGGGTCAGAGGGTCTAGTAAGGAGGAGGAACTGAGGGAAATCTTTATTAGTCGGGAAATTGTGTTGGGGAAATTGATGGGATTGAAGGCCGATAAATCCCCAGGACCTGATGGACTGCATCCCAGAGTACTTAAGGAGGTGGCCTTGAAAATAGCGGATGCATTCACAGTCATTTTCCAACATTTCATTGACTCTGAATCAGTTCCCATCGAGTGGAGGGTAGCCAATGTAACCCCACTTTTAAAAAAAGGAGGGAGAGAGAAAGCAGGGTCAGCCTGACCTCAGTAGTGGGTAAAATGATGGAATCAATTATTAAGGATGTCATAGCAGCGCATTTGGAAAATGGTGACATGATAGGTCCAAGTCAGCATGGATTTGTGAAAGGGAAATCATGCTTGACAAATCTTCTGGAATTTTTTGAGGATGTTTCCAGTAAAGTGGACAAAGGAGAACCAGTAGATGTGGTATATTTGGACTTTCAGAAGGCTTTCGACAAGGTCCCACACAGGAGATTAATGTGCAAAGTTAAAGCACATGGGATTGGGGGTAGTGTGCTGACGTGGATTGAGAACTGGTTGTCAGACAGGAAGCAAAGAGTAGGAGTAAATGGGTACTTTTCAGAATGGCAGGCAGTGACTAGTGGGGTACCGCAAGGTTCTGTGCTGGGGCCCCAGCTGTTTACATTGTACATTAATGATTTAGACGAGGGGATTAAATGTAGTATCTCCAAATTTGCGGATGACACTAAGTTGGGTGGCAGTGTGAGCTGCGAGGAGGATGCTATGAGGCTGCAGAATGACTTGGATAGGTTAGGTGAGTGGGCAAATGCGTGGCAGATGAAGTATAATGTGGATAAATGTGAGGTTATCCACTTTGGTGGTAAAAACAGAGAGACAGACTATTATCTGAATGGTGACAGATTAGGAAAAGGGAAAGGTGCAACGAGACCTGGGTGTCATGGTACATCAGTCATTGAAGGTTGGCATGCAGGTACAGCAGGCGGTTAAGAAAGCAAATGGCATGTTGGCCTTCATAGCGAGGGGATTTGAGTACAGGGGCAGGGAGGTGTTGCTACAGTTGTACAGGGCCTTGGTGAGGCCACACTTGGACAGTTTTGGTCTCCTAACTTGAGGAAGGACATTCTTGCTATTGAGGGAGTGCAGCGAAGATTCACCAGACTGATTCCCGGGATGGTGGGACTGACCTATCAAGAAAGACTGGATCAACTGGGCTTGTATTCACTGGAGTTCAGAAGAGTGAGAGGGGACCTCATAGAAACGTTTAAAATTCTGACGGATTTGGACAGGTTGGATGCAGGAAGAATGTTCCCAATGTTGGGGAAGTCCAGAACCAGGGGTCACAGTCGAAGGATAAGGGGTAAGCCATTTAGGACCGAGATGAGGAGAAACTTCTTCACCCAGAGAGTGGTGAACCTGTGGAATTCTCTATCACAGAAAGTAGTTGAGGCCAATTCACTAAATATATTCAAAAGGGAGTTAGGTGAAGTCCTTACTACTCGGGGGATCAAGGGGTATGGCGTGAAAGCAGGAAGGGGGTACTGAAGTTTCATATTCAGCCATGAACTCATTGAATGGCGGTGCAGGCTAGAAGGGCTGAATGGCCTGCTCCTGCACCTATTTTCTATGTTTCTATGTTTCTATGAATGGTGGTGCAGGCTCGAAGGGCCGAATGGTCTACTCGTGCACCTATTTTCTATGTTTCTATGTTTCAAAAAAGGTGAAGATTAATTAAGGAAAGCTCGCATGGATTCATTAAAGGCAAATCGTGTTTAACCAACTTGATCAAGTTTTTGATGAGGTAACAGTGAGGGTTGATGAGAGTTATGTGATATTCGACAATGTTCCAGCAAAACTGAAGCCCAGGGAATAAAAGGGACAGTGGGTGTACAGGGCACAATTTCAAAATTTGCAGATGTCACAAAACTTGGAAGTATAGTGAAAACGAGGAGGAGGTAGACAGACCTCAGGAAGACATAGACAGGCTGGTGAAATGGGCGAACATGTGACAGATGAAGTTTAATGCAGAAAAGTGTGAAGCGCATTTTAGTAGAAAGATTGAGGAGAGGACATATAAACTAAATGGTACAATTCTAAAGGGGGTGCACGACCAGAGAGACCTGGGGGTACGTGCGCATATATCGTTGACGGTGCCCAGGCAGGTTGAAAAAGCAGTTAAAAAGGCTTACAGTATCCTGGACTTCATAAATAAAGGTATAGAATACAAAAGCGTTTAAATTATGATGAACCTGAATAAAACACTGGTTCGGCCCCAACTGGAGTACTGTGCCCAATTCTGGGCACCAGACTTTAAAGAAGGATGTGTAGGCCTTCGAGAAGGTGCAGAAAAGATTTACGAGAATGATTCCAGGAACGAGGGTCTTCAGTTACGTTGATAGACTGGAGAAGTTGGGGTTATTCTCCTTGGAGCAGAGAAGATTGAGAGGAGATTTGATAGAGGTGTTCAAAATCATGAGGGGTCTAGACAGGATAGATAAAGAGAAACTGTTCCCATTGACAGAAGAGTCGAGAACCAGAGGACACAGATTTAAGGTGATTGGCAAAAGAACCAAAGGCGATGCAAGAAAAAACATTTTTACACGAGTGGTTAAGATCTGGGATGCACTGCCCGAAAGGATGGTGGAGGCAGACTCAATTTTATCTTTCAAAAGGGAGCTGGATAAGTATCTGAAGGAAAAAAATTTGCAGGACTATGGAGAAAGGGCAGGGGATTGGGACTAGCTGAGAATCGGCATGGGGTCGACGTGCCTTCTTCCGTGCTGCAACCATTCTATGCTTCTATGATGATTTCCAGGATGGAGGTAATGTGCATTAGAGCACTTGTGGATGCAACCATGATGCTAGATGTGATAAGGGAAACTGCAGCTTCCACTGCAGCACAAATGGAAGCGACCCAACGTCTGAGTGCTGCAGTGGAAGCTCAGGCTTCGGTCGTGCAGGCTCAGCTTGCTGCCAAGTAAGAGGAGACTGCTGCCATTGTTTGGATTTACGAGTGTGGAAAGGAGCTTACAGGATGTCACAACAGTCCAGCAATCTTCCCTCCAACTTATGGCTAGAAATGCTGTGGCGCTGCCCTGGGATAGTGGCAGTGGCTCCGGCTCCATGGAGCAAGAACCTGTTGTCGGAATGACAGCATTCGTACTTCCACCACTGGCACTCCACCAGTGCCATTGCAATTGCCCGTCAGCCAGCCAGCCAGACTGCTGCTGCCCATGCCGAGGTGGGACAGTCTACAGCTGGGCTTTCTAGGCACAGTGATGCTCATGGTCATCCTCCCATGGTGGCAAGATGCAGTATAATGTGGATAAATGTGAGGTTATCCATTTTGGGGGCAAAAACACAAAGGCAGAATATTATCTGAATGGCGACAGACTAGGAAAAGGGGAGGTGCAACGAGACCTGGGTGTCATGGTACATCAGTCGTTGAAAGTTGGCATACAGGTACAGCAGGTGGTGAAGAAGGCAAATGGTATGTTGGCCTTCATAGCTAGGGGATTTGAATATAGAAGCAGGGAGGTCTTACTGCAGTTGTACAGGGCCTTAGTGAGGCCTCACCTGGAATATTGTGTTCAGTTTTGGTCTCCTAGTCTGAGAAAGGACGTTCTTGCTGTTGAGGGAGTGCAGCAAAGGTTCACCAGGCTGATTCCAGGGATGGCTGGGCTGTCATATGAGGAGAGACTGGATCAACTGGGCCTTTATTCACTGGAGTTTAGAAGGATGAGAGGGGATCTCATAGAAACATATAAGATTCTGACGGGACTGGACAGGTTAGATGCGGGAAGAATGTTCCCGATGTTGGGGAAGTCCAGAACCAGGGGAGATAGTCTAAGGATAAGGGGTAAGCCATTCAGGACTGAGATGAGGAGAAACTTCTTCACTCAGAGAGTTGTTAACCTGTGGAATTCCCGGCCGCAGAGAGTTGTTGATGCCAGTTCACTGGAGATATTCAAGAGGGAGTTAGATATGGCTCTTACGGTTAAGGGGATCAAGGGGTATGGAGAGAAAGCAGGAAAGGGGTACTGAAGGAATGATCAGCCATGATCTTATTGAATGGCGGTGCAGGCTCGAAGGACCGAATGGCCTACTCCTGCACCTATTTTTCTATGGTTTCTATGTTTCTAAGAGCTGCATCCTCATGAGGGTCAAGTTGTCGAGGATGCAGCAGATCACCACGAAATGAGACACCTGCTCCGGTGAGTACTCAGAGCAGAGCTCCTTCCGAGCGGTCAAGGCAGCGGAACCATTGCTTGAGCACCCGGATGGTCTGCTCAAAGAGGTTCCTTGTGGCAGCATGGCTCTTATTACATGATTGCTGGCCATGAGTGGTGGGGTTGCGATGGGGGAGTCATCAGCCAGGTCTCGAGCAGATAGCCCTGGTCACCGAGGAGTCACCCACAGGTTCGACGTGGTGGCTAGAAGATGGTTGGCACAAGATGAAGGCATCATGACCTTTGTCAGGATATTGGGCATTCATCACGATGATGTGCTCGGCGTGATCACACACCAACTGCACATTAAATGAGTGGTAGTCTTTGCAGTTACGGTACATCTCAGCACACCCGCTGCGGCATCCGCAAAGTCATGTGTGTGCAGTCGATGGCGCCCTGCACCATGGGGAAGCCAGATATCCTGGCAAAGCCACATGTGCCTTCCTCCTGCTTCTCTCGGTTTAGAGAGGAGACAGTGAAGTCTCTTCCTCTAGAGTACAGAGCCTCTGTGACGTCCCGGATCCAGCGAAGGACAGCAAACTGCGAGATGTTTGCTATATCGCCTGTTCCAAAAAATTCACATCCACGGTCACCTTGAGAGCCACAGGCAGAACCGTCATTACCCCGCTCTGAGGCTACACGTCTGGTTCCAAGAAGTGGCTGAGTTTTGTGACCACCTCCTTGGTGAAGCCGCCAAACAAACTGCTCCTGGCTTAGGTGCAGGTAGGAGAAGTGCTTCCTGAAGACCCTAGGTGGGTATGGCCTCCTGCTGACAGCCTTCCTCTTCCTCCCTCTGTGAGCAGCTTGTCGTTGCTGCCTTTGTTCCATCTCCCTATCATGCTGCAATGTGAGAGAGACTGCAAGTAGAGTCCCCATGACTGGGAGCAAGTGCTGTAGTCAGAGGCCTTCCAATAGCAGCCAAAGCCTTCCCCACATCCAGCGGCACTCCATTTATGTCTTTCAGCAAGCCAGTACAAGAGAAATAATCAACTTACCTGCAAGTTAGATGTATCTCTTTAAATAGCGCCGGTGCTGGGTCCCCTGTACAGTTGAACGCATGTTCAGCTGTGCGTGTTTAGGAGAGGTCATTGTTTGGAGTGGCGACGTCCAAAATGGCAGATTGTACGTCAAATCAGCATTACGTGCTGATTGATATCACGATCTGCCTACTCTGCATACTACCAGTGCACGCATGTCCTGTCCAGGCAATTGCCCTCATCAAGATGCCGGCCAGCGTGGGCCGGGCCAGAAGTGAGGCAGCCGCCATTCTTTTTCCCAAAATTGGCCTCAACCGCCGGTATTAAGGTGCCAAATTTTGTGGTCCATGTATTTTATTCCATTAAAATATATATTTTTAACCTAAACACTACTCAGAAGTTATCCATAATCTTTTTCTCTTACAAAAATATAAAATTACAGTATTTTATTTAAAACATGTTTTAACAGAGCTTTTCTTTTGTTAATGTGATGTGGGTGTCGCTAGCAAGGCCAACATTTATTGCCCATCCCTAATTGCCCTTGAGAAGGCTATGCAACAACTAACTGTTCCAGCATTAACAGGCTGAAGTGGTAATTAAAAATAATTTGATTTGGCCTTCTGTAAGATATTTTATTCTTTAACATTTAGAAGCTAACTTAAATTTGTGAAGTGATGAGTAAACTAGAGCTTTATCATTCGTCTCACCATTCTTTGAATAGCAGATCATTATATTGTCTCCTAAGGGCTTGAAACCATCACAAAATATGTAGCATATAAATACTCTTAAAACAAGTCTGCAACTGCACATAAGTGGTTGAAGTCATGATAAAGGACAAGTAAATTTAATGGTGTTAAATGCTTTACTTACTGCAGACAGGATTATGAGGGACAAATTGGTCCCCATTGCACCCAATTTCTGGCCAAAAAATAGAAGTTGGGGGGACCAATTTTCAGGCACAATCTTCCATGTCCAATAACCCTCAGAAATGGACTAGCGGTCAAATTGGCAGCTGAATGCCCAAGACATCCACCTAAAACTTGCTTTCGGTCCTTTGAATTCACGTGTTTCAGGACCTCAATGCCAAATTTGTTAAATACCGGGGGCGGAGGGAAGCATGTGCCATACTGCGGGTTTAATCAATGAATAAAGGCACACCAAAAATACACCCAGCCCAATCGACCCAGCCTTGCAAAGCTCTCCTCACTAACATCCTGAATGCTGTCAAAGTTGCCCACAGACTTTGACTCTCACTGGGAAGAAAGACCGACCAGAAGTGGGGGGCACAGTGGTATACAGTCGGGGGGGTGGGGGTTGTCCTGGGAGTTCTCAACATTGACTCCAGACCCCATGATGTCTCATGGCTGCAGGTCAAACATGGGCAAGGAAACCTCCCATTGATTACCACCTACCAGCTTCCCTTGGCTGGTGAATCAGTACTTCTCCATGTTGAACAATGAGGAGGCACTGAGGGTAGCAAGGGCACAGAATGTTCTCTGGCTGGGGAACTTCAATGTCCATCACCAAAAGTGGCTCCATTGTACCACCACTGATCGAGTTGGTCAAGTCCTGAAGGACATACCTGCCAGTCTGGGGTTATGAACGGTGGTGAAGAATTAAGCAGCTAGCAGAAAGGAGGCTCCATGTACATCCCAATCCTGCATATAAGTGCAAGTGTCAAGCCTAAAGCCTTTGCAACCATCTTGACCCAGAAGTGCCAAGTGGATGATCCTTCCCGGCCTTCTCCTGAGGCCCCACCATCACAGATGCCAGTCTTCTGCAAATTCGATTCACTCCGTGTGACGTTAAGAAACAGCTAAGTGCGCTGGTTACATCAAAGGCTACAGACCCCGACAACATCGCAGCTGTAGTGCTGAAGACTTGTGCTCCATAACTAGCCATGTCCTAGTCAAGTTGTTCCAGTACAGCTACAGCACAGGCATCTATCTAAGAATGTGGAACATTGCCTAGGTATTTCCTGTCTACAAACAAGCAGGACAAATCCAACCGGGCAAATTACCACCCTATCAGCCTACTCCCAATCATCAGTGATGATAGAAGGCATCGTCAACAGTGCTATCAAGTGGCAATTATTCACCAATAACTTGCTCACAGTTTGAGTTCTGTCTGGACCATTTGGCTGCATACATCATTATAGCCTTGGTCCACACATGGACACAATAACTAAATTCCACAGATGAGGTGACAGTGGCTGCACTTGGCATCAAGGCAGCATTCGACCGAGTGTAGCACCAAAGAGCCCTACGTAAAATTGAAGTCAATGGGAATCAGTAGAAAACTCTCCAGTGGCTGGAGTCATACCTCGCACAAAGGAAGATGGTTATGGTTGTTGGATCAATCATCACAGCCCAAGGACATCACTGTAAAAGTCCCTCAGGGCAGAGTCCGAGGTCCAACTATCTTCAGCTGCTAGAAGGTCAGAAGTGGGCCTCTTTGCTGAAAATTGCAGTGTTCAGCTCCATTCGTAATTTTTCAGAAAATGAAGTAGTCCATGCCCACACACAGCAAGGCATGGACAACATCCAGGCTTGGGCTGATAAGTGGCAAGTAACATTTAAGCCCTCCAAGTGCCAGACAATGACCATCTCAAACAAGAGAGCCTAACCGCCTCCCCTTGACACTCGATGGCATTACGATCATCAAATCCCCCCACATGCTGGAGAACACCTTTGACCAGAAACACGACTGTAACAGCCACATAAATGCTGAGGCTACTACAGCAGTTCAGATGATTGGCATTCTGCGGCAAATGGCTTACCTACCGACTCCTCAAAGCCTTTAAACCATCTAAAACTCAGTCAGGAGTGTGATGGAATACTCTCCACTTGCCTGGAGGGATGCAGCTGCAACAGCACTCAAGTAGCATAACTCCATCCAGGACAAAGGAGACCTTTTGATCGGCACCTCAACCACTAGCTTAAACATCCAATCTCTCTATAACTGGCATACCTTGGCTGCAGTGTTTACTGGCTACATTGTAGCAACTCACCAAGGCTTCTTCGGCTGCATCTCCCAACCTCCGCCCCCCCCCAAAACCTTTACTTGTATAAACAGCTAGGCAGCTTCAATAAATAAGGCAAGTCTGATGTGAACTAAATTTGTATCTTTATTCTCTGCTGTATGCCCTTGTCTAACAATTAACCCATTATAGAGGATACGTAGCATGCCCACCATGTTCCCTTGTCATCTTGGATGATGGAAAATATTTCAATGCAATAACACTTTATACAGGAAAAACTATGGTTCAAGATTTATTTACAGATAAAATATAGAAGAGCAGAAAGAAATGAACGATAAAGCAAAGAGCACAATCGTCAACTCAATATAGGGTACTACATAAAAACTGGCTTGACTCAGGAATCCCTTAGAAAGTCACAGGGCCTGAAAACGGGCTACCCGCAGGCACGTACGAAGTGTGTACGTGTCCGTGGGGTCCCTGTAAGTTCGGGGTTAGGTATGCGAAGCGCATGCGCCTAAACCCGGCACTTGCAATCTGTCAAAAAATCTTTGAGTAATTTTAAATATGCAATGTGTTTTAAAAAATGTATTTTCAGTGTTTGTGTGTTTTTGCTGCTCCATACATACAGAACTCACAGAAGTATGAAGTGGGATCCCCCTACTCTAATAGGTTGGGCCAGCCCACGTGATCCCAAAGATCCATATGATCCTGGGATAGGTAGGCCACTATGCTGGCCTTCACGTAGAGCCCCAGGACCGTAAGTCGCCGAACTTCCGGGACCACCAAGTACTTTTGTAGAAATTATTGCGGTCGGAGACATCGCCTGCGGGAGGCCTCCAACCGCAATTTCTAGGCCATAATCTCTTCTCGTACATGTGTAAACTCCTATTTATGAAGCTCCATCCACATCCCCCTCTCTCAAACAGAATGGTGAAAAGAAAACTGAAGAATGGCTACATGGCAGTGAGGTACATTGGATTCTTTTGAGGTAGAACTAGTCTCTTTAAAGAATGTCTTTAACACATACAGAGCAGATTACATCCCAGTAAATAACAGACTGATGGCAGGCTAATCATCTAGGAATTGTATCTCTTCTCCGTGAGGATCACACTTTTCACCTTGACTGGTTTTAATACCCAACAGAAATTGGAAATTACATTTTTTAACTTCTCATCAAGTAAAATTCACATCTAAAAAGTCCTGAGCAAAACCCCATAGAAATACACAATGAGCTAGGCTTTGGATAGCCAGAAACAAGACATTCAGGCAGATATCTAGATTGAACAATTTGTTGAAGGCTATTTGTAAAGCAGTCAACCAAGTGGATTGGCTATCCATACACTAATTTTGCCACAGAAAAAAAGGAGATCCCAGAAACACAGTTGGTTGATGCCATTTTTTAAATGCATTTACTCTATTTAAAACAACATAAAATCAAAGTCTAAGACCTCGCTATTCACCCGCCACAACAGGCAGGAGAGGGTCGGGGGGGGTGAGGCAAAGTTAGAGTTAAAAAGGATGAACAAGCCCAAACCCACCACGCACGTGCCTGCTGCAGCAGATATAGGGGTGTCCGAGTATCCTGGCGTAGGGACGCGGGACACTTAATTAACATATAATTAACATATAACATCGTGCAATTGGAAGTCAGATTTTAAATTTACTGTTGCTGCACGGGTTTCCAAATGGTCGCAAAATCCAGCAGTGAAAGGGAGGCGATATTACGGAAGTGGAAATATGCGGTCTTAGTTATATTGCGGATATGTGGTCGAAAGCTCGTTTCAGGGTTAAATATGACACCAAGGTTACGAACATTTTGGAATGCTGCAATCATTTAAATGAGCAGGCAGCACGAAGTTTGCCTGCTCAGAAGCAACGGGTGCAGGTTAATTGCACATCGCAATCCCCATGCCTGTTTTCAGTAATTTAGCCCCCTTGTTCTTTGTTCCCACTAATCAAATAATTCAGTTAACTTCATGAAGATGATAAAGTACGAGTTGTTATAAGGTCAAACAACAAATACAGACAATCTAGTTTATAGAGTCCTCAGTTCAACAGCCTATCATCGGTAAGGTGAAACCTGAATTTTTGGTAGTTCTAAATTATTGGATAGTAAATCGCAGCATAATATATAATTCTCATTTACGAAAAGAATAAGTTATTTGGAGTGGATCAGTTGTGATTCTGTGTTGCCTAGCAATCCAGTCAGTGCACTTAATTAAAAATAAGCAGTAATATAACAAAGTCTGTTGCCAGGCTCTGTGGTTTTGCCAACAAGTTTCATAAGGCAATGTTGCTAAACGCAACCCTTCCAATTTCTTAGTCATCCTCTGCCAGATCACTTGAGGATACCCTGATCTATTCTATCCTAAGATAGGCAGACTTCTGTCTCTGAGCTAATGATAGACCATTTATACTTACAATGGTACTTTTTCTCTAAACAAAACAAATTTAAGAAATATATATTTTTAGTAAGGATATTTATCATGCCTTCAATTTTGGCAGCTATTTACAGCATTTCTAAATTCATTTAACACTACAATCCAGGAATTCCAAAAAAGAGGAAGGAGTTCATTTTAACCTAGCCCACCCAGCAGAAACTGCCGAGATCACACCCGGCCAGATTTTACTTTTTGTCAATGGAAAGTAAAATTGGGCAAGATGTAAAACAGGTGGCCGATCTGATCCCGTCAAGTTTCCCGCCCACTAATTAGGTCAAAATTACCATCAAGTGTCTGAGACAGAAATTTAAGTAATCATACTGACTTGTAAACTATTGCAGGGACATTTTAATTCAAGTAACACCAGCTTACAGAACTTCCCTGCCTGGCTATAGGGAGGGAGGAACTTAACACAATCACTATCACTAAAGAAGTAGTACTCGATAAAATAATGGGACTCAAGGCAGACAAGTCCCCTGTGTTATGTATGAATAAAAAGTCTGACCAGATGCTGTGAGCTCAAAGTAAAGTGTGACCATAGTTTTTTTATTACAGGTCTCCAGAGAGCCTCTCCAGCCTGTGAGGCCTCCTTAAGTACAGGTGCTCCCAAGGGATTGTGGGATCCCTTGGGACTCCAGGGAATGAGCCCTCTGGTGGTTAAACAAGGTATTTACAGGTTTACATATATAACACTCCCCACCGCCCCCCCCCCCCTCGCAAGTCAATCGTGTAACTATTTACAAGGTGAGTCGATCTGGGGCCTTTCTTTCCCCGGTTGATCGTCTCGGTGCAAATGCTGGTTTTAGCGAGTTGTTTGTTGGGCCCTCGCTGGGCTGCTGTGCAGCTGGCCTTGCTGGGCTGCCTGGTGTGGTGAGTCCTGCTGGGCTGCTGCGGGTGATGGGTTCTGCTTCGTGGTCAACCGCTGTGTCGGTTACCACTGGTGTGTGTGTTGAGGGGTCAAAAAAGATAGGGTCTAATGTGGGTTGCTCTGGATAGTCCGTGAATCTGAGTTTGGTTTGGTCCAAGTGTTTCCTGTAGATGAGTCCATTTGAAAGTTTGACCCGAAACACCCCACTCCCCTCTTTGGCCACGACACTGCCGGGAAGCCACGTGGGACCTTGTCCATAGTTCAACACAAATACAGGATCATTAATCTCAATTTCGCGTGACACATTTGCGCTATCATGATATGTACTTTGTTGAAGCCGCCTGCTCTCCACCGGTTTGTGCAGATCAGGGTGGACTAACGAGAGCCTTGTCTTAAGTGCCCTTTTCATGAACAGTTCAATGGGTGGAATTCCAGTGAGCGAGTGGGGACTTGTGCGGTAACTAAGCAGGACTCGGGATAGACGAGTCTGCAGTGAGCCTTTAGTCACCCTCTTCAAACTCTGCTTGATTGTTTGCACTGCTCTCTCTGCCTAACCATGGGATGCTGGTTTGAATGGGGCAGATGTAACATGTTTAATCCCATTGAGTGTCATGAGCTCTTTGAAATCGGCATTGGTGAAACATGGCCTGTTGTCACTAACAAGGACATCAGGCAGGCCGTACGTGGCAAACATGGCCCGCAGGCTTTCAGTGGTGGCAGTGGACGTACTTGCCGACATTATCTCAATCCATTTGGAGTACGCATCTACAACCACTAGGATCATTTTAGCCAAGAACGGGCCTGCATAGTCGACATGACCCTAGACCACGGTTTGGAGGGCCAAGACCATAAACTTAGTGGCGCCTCCCTGGGTGCATTGCTTAACTGTGAACATGTGTTACATTTGTTCATGCAGGACTCTAAGTCCGCATCAATACCAGGCCACCACACGTGGGATCTGGCTATTGCTTTCATCATTACAATGCCTGGGTGGGTACTGTGGAGATCATGAATGAAAGAGTCCCTGCCCTTTTTTGGTACCACTACCCGATTACCCCATAGGAGGCAGTCTGCCTGTATAGACATTTCATCTTTGTGCCGCTGGTATGGCTTTATCTCTTCCTGCATTTCCAATGGGATACTGGACCAGCTCCCGTGAAGCACACAATTTTTTACTAGGACAGTAAAGGGTCCTGGCTCGTCCAACTTCTAATCTGTCGGGCGGTAACGGGTGATTGCTCACTCTCGAATGCTACCATTACCATGACTAAATCTGCGGGCTGTGCCATTTCCACCCCCGTGGTGGGCAATGGCAGCCTACTGAGAGCAACGGCACAGTTTTCTGTGTCTGGCCTGTGACGGATGGCGGAGTTGTATGTGGACATGAGCGCCCATCTCTGGATGCGGGCTAATGCATTCGTATTTATCCTCTTACTTTCAGAAAAGAGGAATATCAGTGGCTTCTGGTCAGTTTCCAATTCAAATTTGAGCCCAAACAAATATTGATGCATTTTCTTTACCCCATAAACACACACTAACACTTCTTTTTCAATCATGCTGTAGGCCCTCTCAGCCTTAGACAAACCGGTTGCAATTTCCCAGTGTCATTAGCTTGTTGCAATACACATCCGACACCGTATGACGACGCATCACATGCTAGTACCAAACGCTTACATAGATCATACAACACAAGCAATTTGTTTGAGCGTAACAGTTTTCTAGCTTTTACAAAGGCATTTTCTTGGCTTTTACCCCATACCCATTCGTCTCCTTTACGCAGTAAGACATGCAGTGGTTCGAACAGTGTGCTGAGACCCGGTAAGAAGTTACCAAAGTAGTTCAGGAGTCCTAGAAACGACCGCAGCTCCATCACGTTCTGTGGCCTCGGTGCGTTGTCGATTGCCTCAGTCTTCGAATCGGTGGTCCTGATACCGTCCACCGCTATTCTTCTCCCCAGGAACTCCACTTCAGGTGCCAGGAAAATGCACTTCGAGCATTTTAACCTGAGCCCCACACGATTAAGCTGACTAAGAACCTCCTCCAGGTTCTGCAAATGCTCGACTGTGACACGACCTGTAACCAAGATGTCATCCTGGACGACCACCGTGCGTGGGACCGACTTCAGTAAGCTTTCCATGTTTCTCTGGAATATTGCCGCGGCTGATCGAATCCCAAACGAGCATCTGTTGTAAATGAAGAGATCTTTGTGTGTGTAGGTGCGGCCCTTCGATGATTCCTCCAGCTCCTGAGTCATGTAGGCCGAGGTCGAGTCCAGCTTCGTAAACGTCTTTCCTCCCGCCAGCGTCACAAAAGGTCGTCTGCCTTTGGTAATGGGTATTGAACCTGTAAGGAGAAATGATTGATAGTTAATTTGTAATCACCACAGATTCTGACGGTGTCGTCTTCCTTGAGGACTGGAACAATCGGACTGGCCCACTCACTGAATTCGATTGGCGAAATGATGCCCTCTCGTTGCAGCCAGTCCAGCTCGATCTCCACCCTCTCTCTCATCATGTACGGTACTGCTCTCGCCTTGTGATGAATGGGTCACGCTCCTGGAATTAGGTGGATCTGCACTTCTGCTCCTTGAAACTTCCCAATGCCTGGTTCGAACAGCGAGGGGAACTTGTTTAGGACCTGGGTACACGCAGCGTCGTCGACAGATGATAGCGCTCGGACGTTGTCCCAGTTCCAGTGTATCTTCTCTAGCCAGCTCCTGCCGAGCAGCATGCGGCCATCGCCCGGTACCACCCAGAGTGGTAACTTTTGCACCGCTCCATCGTAGGAGACCTTTACAGTAGCAATGCCGATTACGGGAATCAGTTCCTTTGTGTAAGTTCTCAGTTTAGTGCGAATAGGAGTCAAGACTGGCCTTGAGGCCTTGCTGCACCACAATTTCTCGAAAGTCTTTTTGCTCATAATGGACTGGGTCACGCCCGTGTCCAGCTCCATTGACACCGGGAGTCTATTTAATTCAACCTTCAGCATTATCGGGGGGCACTTTGTGGTAAATGTGTGCACCCCATATACCTCTGCCTCCTCGGTCTGAGACTCTGGTTCGTCGTGATCCACCTTGGATCTGTCCTCCTCTGCAACATGGTGATTTGTAGGATTAGCAGGGTTTGCAGCTCGCCTGCACATACATTGGAGATGTCTCATTGTTCCACAGCCCTTGCAAACGCATCCTTTGAAGCGGCATGAATGGAAACGATTATCACCCCCGCAGCGCCAACACGGTGTTAATGGCCTTGTATTCATCACCCTTGATGGTGGACTCTGAGTCATCTGCGGACGTGCAACTGCAGGCATGTGAGGCCTGCCGTGTATGTTACGATTCAAAAACATTACTTTGTTCACAGTAATTGTAGCAGCACTCGTGTGCTGAGAGATTTGCTTGGTATTGTCACTGGTGGCGATGAACGCCTGGGCTATCGCTATGGCTTTACTCGAGGTTGGGGTCTCCACAGTCAAAAGTTTGCGAAGTATTACTTCATGGCCAATGCCAAGTACAAAGAAGTCCCTGAGCATGTGCTCCAAATGTCCTTCAATTTGCAATGTCCTGCAAGGCATCTTAGCTCGGCGACATAGCTCGCCACTTCCTGGCCTTGAGAGACCGGTACCTCGCCATCAGAACGCTTTCCTTCGGGTTAAGATGCTCCCGGACCAGTGTGCACAAGTCATCGTATGATTTCTCTGTGGGTTTCGCTGGAGCAAGCAGATTTTTCATGAGGGCATACATTGGTGCCCCACAAATGGTGAGGAGAATCGCCCTTTGATGGGCAGTGTTCGCTTCTCCTTCCAGCTCATTGGCCACGAAGTATTGGTCGAGTCGCTCCACGAAGGTTTCCCAATCATTTCCCTCCGAAAATTTCTCCAGGATGCCCACTGTCCTCTGCATCGTTGCGGTGGTGCTCGTCATCTGTATCTCATCGCCAGTTGTTATGTATGAATAAAGAGTCTGACCAGATGCTGTGAGGTCAAAGTAAAGTGTGAGCTTAGTCTTTTATTACAGGTCTCCAGAGTGCCTCTCTAACCTGTGAGGCCTCCTTTAGTACAGGTGGTCCCAAGGGATTGTGGGATCCCTTGGGACTCCAGGGGATGAGCCCTCTGGTGGTTAAACAAGGTATTTACAGGTTTACATATATAACACCCTGGACCTGATGGCTTGCATCCTGGGGTCCTAAAAAGAGTGGCTGCAGAGATAGAGGATGCATTGGTTGTAATCTACCAAAATTCCTTGGATTCTGGGGAGGTCCCAGCGGATTGGAAAATTGCAAATGTAATGCCCCTATTTAAAAAAAAAGGAGGCAGACAGAAAGCAGGAATCTATAGACCAGTTAGCCTAACATCTGTTGTTGGGAAAATGCTGGAGTCCATTATTAAGGAAGCAGTAGCAGGACATTTGGAAAAGCATAATTCCATCAAGCAGAGTCAGCGTGGTTTTATCAAAGGGAAATCATGTTTGACAAATTTTCTGGAGTTCTTTGAGGATGTAACGAGCAGGGTGGATAAGGGGGAACCAGTGGATGTAGTGTATTTGGAATTCCAGAAGGCATTCAATAAAGTGCCACATAAAAGGTTACTGCACAAGATAAAAGTTCACGGAGTTCAGGGTAATATATTAGCATGGATAGAGGATTGGTTAACTAACAGAAGACAGAGAGTCGGGATAAATGGGTTATTTTCCAGTTGGCAAACTGTAACTAGTGGGGTGCCGCAGGGGTCGGTGCTGGGGTCTCAACTATTTACAATCTATATTAATGACTTGGATGAAGGGACCGAGTGTAACGTAGCTAAATTTGCTGATGATACAAAGATGAGTGGGAAAGCAAGTTGTGAAGAGGACACAAAAAATCTGCAAAGGGATATAGACAAGCTAAGTGAGTGGGCAAAAATTTAGCAGATGAAGTATAATGTGGGAAAATGTGAGATTATCCACTTTGGCAGAAAAAATAGAAAAGCAAATTATAATTTAAATGGAGACAAATTGCAAAGTGCTGCAGTTCAGAGGGATCTGGAGGTCCTTGTGCATGAAACACAAAAAGTTAGTATGCAAATACAGCAAGTAATCAGGAAGGCAAATGGAATGGTGGCCTTTATTGCAAGTGGGATAGAGTATAAAAGAAGAGTAGTTCTGCTACAACTGTACAGGGTATTGGTGAGGTCACACCTGGAGTACTGCATGCAGTTTTGGTCTCCGTATTTAAGGAAGGATCATCATCATCATCATCATCATCGGCAGACCCTCGGAGTCGAGGAAGACTTGCTTTCTCTCTTAACATGAGTTCTTAGGTGGCTGTACAGTCCAATACGAGAGCCACAGTCTCTGTCACAGGTGGGGCAGATAGTCGTTGAGGGAAGAGGTGGGTGGGACTGGTTTGCCGCGCGCTTTTTCCACTGCCTGCGCTTGATTTCTGCACGCTCTTGGCGACAAGACTTGAGGTGCTCAACGCCCTCCCGGATGTGCTTTCCCCACTTAGGGCAGTCTTTGGCCAAGGTCTCCCAAGTGTCAGTGGGGATGTTGCACTTTATCAAGGAGGCTTTGAGGGTGCCCTTGTAACATTTCCGCTGCCCACCTTTGGCTCGTTTGTCTAGAAGGAGTTCTGTGTAGAGCGCTTGTTTTGGGAGTCTCGTGTCTGGCATGAGAACTATGTGGCCTGCCCAGCGGAACTGATCAAGTGTGGTCAGTGCTTCAATGCTGGGGATGTTGGCCTGGTCGAGAACGCTAATGTTGGTGCGTTTATCCTCCCAGGGGATTTGTAGGATCTTGCGGAGACATCGTTGGTGGTATTTCTCCAGCGACTTGAGGTGTCTATTGTACGTGGTCCATGTTTCTGAGCCATACAGGAGGGCGGGTATCACTACAGCCCTGCAGACCATGAACTTGGTGGCAGTTTTGAGGGCCTGGTCTTCAAACACTCTTTTCCTCGGGCGGCTGAAGGCTGCACTGGCGCACTGGAGGCGGTGTTAGATCTCGTTGTCAATGCCTGCTCTTGTTGACAGGAGGCTCCCGAGATATGGGAAGTAGCCCACGTTGTCCAGGGCCGCGCCGTGGATCTTGATGACTGGGGGACAGTGGTGGTGGAGGACCTTTGCCTTGCTGATGTTTAGCGTAAGGCCCATGCTTTTGTAGCCTCAGTAAATACGTCGACTATGGAAGGATATACTTGCATTGGAGGCTGTTCAGAGAAGGTTCACTAGGTTGATTCCGGAGATGAGGGGGTTGACTTATGAAGATAGGTTGATCATTGGAGTTCAGAAGATTGAGAGGTGATCTTCTCGAAACATACAAGATAATGAGGGGGCTCGACAAGGTGGATGCAGAGAGGATATTTCTACTCAGGGGAAACTAAAACTAGGGGACTAAGGCCCCTATTTTCCCCAATGAAGAAATCTGGCGTCCACTTACCTGTACGCATAGCTTTCTTGCCACCGTCAGCGTTGAGAAAAAAAAATGCTAGTCTCCCCGAAACGAAACCTAAATGTAGCCCCATGCTAACAGAATCCATCTCGGGGCCAGAGCTACCAATGTGCACCTAAAATGCATTGCGCATGCACGTAAATAAAAAAGAAATCTCTGCACATGCGCTGTAAAAAAAAATCAGCACGTGTAGGGTTTTGTCTGGATCACCAATGAGAATCCAATGGTGACAGAGGTGGATTTGCACGTAGGAAATACGACTTCAATCAAAAGATGGATGCAAGGGAAGGGCGCAGCAAAGGCAAAAGGGTCCGAAACGGAGAAGGAGAAGGGAAAACTGTAAGGGCCGAGAGATTTCTGACGGAAGAAATTGAGCCCCTGGTAGACTTCATTGAGAGTAGATGGGAAGTTCTTGAAAACAACAGGAGCTTTGATAAAAAGAAACTTAAACTCTCTGTACTCGCAAAAGTTTGGGAACAGCTCACAGTAGAGTTTAATGCAATGTCCATTACCCCGAGAAGCGATGCACAGCTCAAAAAGAAGTGGCAGGAACTCAGACAAGCAGTTTCTGTAAGTAATCATTTTAATTTAAATTTATTTACATTTTTAATTATATTTATATTTATGCACTGCAATAACATCTGTGATTGTGATTCGTGTGTGTGTATGTGTTCAGAAGGACCCTCTCTTAAAAAGTTCCATTTTTATCTTTGCAGAAGATGGTGTCACAGATCAACCAAAAATGGTCACAAACTGGACCGGCAATTAGGCTGCATCTAACAGCCGTGGAGTAGAAGATAGCGCATATGATTAAATCTTAAAGGAGAAGACCAACCATCAATGCGGAAGCTGGATCCAGTTTCCCAAGAGAGGGTAAGCCCTGCAAATTGTCTGGGTTGGCTAAATGTTACGTACTGCGTGTGCTGCATAAGCTTCTCCTTCCTCAACACTGCTAACCAAGCATCCGTGTTAGGTTATGCAGATTTTGCACATCAGGAGGAGACAGAAGGTGCACCTGAAGTAGAAGAAGAGCATGTTGAGGAAACTGCCATTCTATATATTCTACATCAGGAGAATGAAGGGCGGCAGAAGACTTCGATAATGAGATGGTTACACTGGACTTGGAGATGGTGAACCCCTCGAGGATTCCAAGCCCTTTCCTGAGCAAATCAACCAACGGGACATTTCTAGGTGTGCCGTCTGAGGCTGCGAGTCCCAGTGTGTTGCAGCAAGCCACACCTGCGAGACGTCAGAGGAGGAGGGCGGAAGGGAGAAATGAAGCAGAAACACAGGATGCAGAGAACATAGGATATCTCATGGGGATGAGTGGGGAGAACATCCAACAATCGAGATTGCTCCTGGAAATCTTTGGTGGGGTGAGGGTAGAATTAGCGGGACTGAGATATGAAGTAGCAATACTGGCTGGTGGAATGGGTGAGGTGGGAGAAATTGCAGGACTGTCATTATAGGTTTTCGGCACAGATGACAAAAGCAGTAGCAGCAATAAGGGGGCACACCCAGGCTGTCATTGCTGCCAGGAACGTTCTAACCCCCCAACCAAAGTCAGGGGTTGATCCACAGGCTGAGGACGATTATGAAGAGGAACCTGGGCCTTCCACATTGACACGTGCAAGCTCTGTCCCTGTCGTAACCCAACAAGAAACGCCCCGTCAGAAAAAATACAGAATAAACCTTGGGGTGGCGGGGGGGATGAGGAAGCAGAAGTCTGCAACGGGCACGCGCAGGGGTAGCAGTATCAACTGGGGCAGGTGTGCCGCACAGCGCTAAGGAGAAGGAAAGGTGGCTTGCTTGTTTTTGTTTGGTTGTTCACTTAAAAGTTTGACACGAAATCTATTAAAGTTTTCAAAGTCATTAAAGTTAAAAGATAAGTTATGTTAAGCTAAGTAAACTGTGCTGTACAAATGTTTAATAAACATATTTATTTTGGACTTTTAACCTGACTCCTGCACATTATTTTTTTAATGCAGCACTATAAAATATTTTTGGATAATGTCACAGATTCAACATGTCAAGTGGCCTTATTCCTTGTAACCTATAACTTTAAATGAAACAGGGGCTTGTCCTGACTTGTTCTGGGTCACTGATATATGCAACGCAGGACCATGGTACATGTATCAGTGACCCTGTACAAGTCTACATCCATGAACACCTTATTACTGGAACCTGCCCCTGTTTCATTTAAACTTATAGGTTACAAGGAATGAGGCCATTTGACATGTTGATATGTTGAATCCGTTGACATGTTGAAATCGGTAAGAACATCTGATTGCCAATCAAGTTGTTATTAGGCACTTCCTATTGTTAGGGAGCATATCATGCAGTACTTTAGCCTATTGAGTCACTGGAAGAACAACAGCAACCAGCTTTTATATTACGCCTTTAACATTGAAAAATGTCTCAAGGTGCTTCACACAAGTGTAATCAGACCAAAATGGAGAGAAAGGAGCTATTAGGAGGGGTGACCAAAATCCTGGTCAAAGAGATGGGTTTGGGAGGGTCTTAAAGAAGGAGAGGGAGGTGGAGAGGTCTAGTGAGTAAATTCCAGAAAGTGGGACCTAGGCGGTTGAAGGCACAGCTGCAAATGGATGGACAGTCAGAGCTGAGCAGCAGTATCCATTGTTGTGATCGGTGCAATGAAAATTCCAGCTTTTCCAAAACAGCCTTCATCACCATATCCATTTGCAAATATGAATGAGGTGGGATTATGTATTTAACATGAATTGATTTGTCATTAACAGTATAAATGTCAATGTACTTTATTTCCAAATGAAATGTTACTTATTTGTTTCGGTCATGAAGGAATTTAAACATAAGGCTGAGAATTTTAAATTGGAGGCGTTGGTGGACCAAGAGCTAATGTAGATCAGCGAGTACAGGGGTGTGGGGTCAGCGGGACTTGATGTGGGATAGGATATATGCAGCTCAGTTTTGAACGAGCTAAAGTTTAAGGAAGGTGGAGAATGCAAGCCCAGCTAGATGAACATTGGAATAGTTGAGTCGGGACATGAAAAAGGCACACATTAGGTTTTCAGCAGATGGGCTAAGGCAAGAGTGGTGGTCGGCTTCATTACAAGGTAATAAAACATACTTATGAGGTTGATCAGATCCTATTCTACTAGATAAAAACATTTATACACTAATTAAATATCCCTTCAAATATATTATTGTTCATTTAGGTCCACCTCAGCATTGCCACACTGTATTAAAACATTAAAAATGTAAGGGGTACTACTTAAAAACAAAATACAATGTGCAGTCTTTAATACAATTCACTGATCCTTTCCAATGTGCCTGGAGTGTGCTGCACAGTCTTGCGTGGAGGACCTTCGGCTTGGGATAGCAGCGGGTTGAGTCGGCTGCATAGAAGAGGTCAGGGGTCATCTGCGCATGCTCAGAAGACTGAAGAAAAAGAGGGAGAGAGAGAACACAGTCGAGACAAGCAGGAGAGAAATAAATAGAAAAAGCTGACAGTATAGGGATGGAGTATGTGGAATCAGGAGTGAGTGATGTTGGTGAGGTGGGTGAGGGGTGTGATTTGGTGGGGGTTGGTGGGAGGAAGCGAGCTAAGAGATTCTCAGATGAGGCGAACGCAGCACTGGTCCACGAGGTGGAAACTCGTTGAGCGCAATTAATCCGAGGTGGTTGTGGGAACCCCCGCCTCCCCGCCCCGTGTATACCAAAGGATATGGGCGGAGATCGCCAAGGTTGTATCCTCGGCGGCACACGATGTCTGTGAGCCAAACCAATGCCACAAGTGCCGGAGCAACCTGGTTGGTTCTGGAAGAGTAAGTATTAAATTATTAAATTTATAATTGTAATGATACATTGACTCATTAATTAAAATATTAAAATGTAGATCTGCTGGATTTAACTAAGCTGGTAATCTTGGTGTCATGCATTAGTTCCTAATCATGATCTTATTAAATTTATTCTCCGACCATAGACATAACCATGCATCAATTGCAAACAAAGCATATTAGCATATAACGTTAATGATGAATAGCATGGGCGATGACTAATTGTGGATTATAATATCTGTGTGTTGTGTAATAGTATCTAGTAATATCTGTAATAGTACCGAGGCAATTAGCTTATGCCATGCTCTTGTCACCTTTGCAGAGGTAGATATCTAAGAACAGATCAGAGCGCAGGCGCATAGGAGGGGGCCCTGATGAACTTTGCAATTTAACAGACCTGGAGGAGCGGACATTAGCACTTGCAAATGTGCATAATCGTTCGGCCACCCGTGGTGATGCTGATCCCGTTGTTGCACCACGTGAGTAATACATAAACCACTAGTGATTTAAAGTCATTTAATGCCATTTCAGTATAATATATGAATGATGTAATGTTATGTAATTAAGGATGGGATCATGAAATCTCATTCTAAAGCCATGCAGCCTCTGTACTATCATGATGTTAATTATATGTGACGTCTGTTGATGATATTTATTGCAGTAGTGTTGCTCCTCGTACATATGCCTGCGCAGCGTAAGCATTCTCATGTCACCCTGGCCGCCCCTTCTCTTCTACTAACCTCAATTATGTTTTCTAGCTCCCCAGGCTCTGGAGGAGCAAACCAGAAACGTGGAGGCCCAGGCCCCTAGAGCATCATCACTTCTCCTTCAGGTCATCCTGACAATGGAGGAGACCAGTGAGGAGGAGGATGATGAGCCTCAGGCTACTTGTTCTAATATTCCTGCAGCCACGTCTCCATCAACAGAGGAAGTAGCGGGGCCAAGCCTCTTGGAGCGGGGTACCCAGAGTGCTCCAATGCCTATGCCGACCCGCAGAGGTTGGTTTGGCGAGGTAAGATTGCTAAACGATAGGCGGATGTCATCCTGGACATGGTTGCACTGTCAAGGACGAGTGTCGACATTGGTCAAGAGTTCCTACAGGCAATGGGTGGATTGACCGGGAACATTTCCGCACTGACTGCGCGTATCTCGGAGGATACGGCGCTGATGGTTGCGGCAATGCGGAGAATGGGCAATTCCATCGATGCCACGCGGCAGTCTCAGGATACGGCACTGCACCCCACGGTGCCGTACCACCCATGTCGACAAATGCGAGTCAGGAGGAAGCAGTTGCTTCTGATTCGGAAGACGTTTCTTTGCAAACACGTTCTCCAGCCTCACCCGAGAATGTGATTCTACAAGATGGCTTGGTGCGAATGCGGGTAGAAGGAGGAGTGCAAGTAGGAAGGGGGAGTTCAGACCAGGTGGGGGTAGAGGCAAAGGGAAGCATGGTGTAGGGTGGGATGGGGGCATGGGTTCAATGCCAGGCTCACTGTCCTCCCCGAGGTCCTTGTCCTCCTCCTGCTCCTCTTCCGCCTCCCCTCTGTCATGAGGTGGACCGGCAGTCCCATCTGACAATTCTTGTCCCCTCCTGATAGCTAAGTTATGCAACATGCAGCACATCACAATGAACTCAGCGACCTGCTCAGGGTGGTATTGTAGGTCTCCGCCCAAGTGGTCCTGGCATCTTAAACGATGCTTACGCACTCCAACTGTTTTCTTGACGATATTGCATGTGGCTATATGGCTTTCGTTGCAGCGCTTCTCGGCTTCTGTCTGGGGCTTACGCAGGGAGTCATGAGCCAGCTGGCACGGCCATATCCTTTATTCTCCAGCATCCAACCGTGACCTTGTGGCTGACTCTTAAACAGGTCAGAGACAGTGCTCTCACTTAAGATGTGTGCATCATGGATGCTCCCTGGAAAATTTGCATTTACTGCCATGATTATTTGCTTGTGGTCGACAACGAGTTGCACATTCAAGGAGTGAAATCCCTTTTGGTTCCGAAACATCTCTGCACCCTGAAAAGGTGCTCGCAGGACAATGTGCGTACAGTCTATTGCTCCCAGCACCTTGGGGAAGTTTGCTATTCTCGAGAAACCCAAAGCCCCCTCACTCTGTGCCTCCCTGGTCAAAGGGAAGTTTATAAAGTCCATCCTGCGAGCGTAAAGGGTTTCAGTCACCTGTCAAATGTAGCAATGTGTAGCGTGCTGAGAGATGCAGCAAATGTCGCCACTGAGGCCTGAAAGGAGCCCGATGCATAGAAGGAAAGTGCTGCAGTAACCTTAACCTCAATGGGCAGTGCGGTCCTGATGGTGCTAGTAGGCTGCAGATCTCCCTTAATTAGCTGGCATTATCTTTGATGACCTCCTTTTGGAAGTGCAGCCTCCGAATATGTGTTATCGGACAAGTCCAGATATGATCACTTATCCCTGTAAATGCGTTAGGTGTAAGGTCTCCTCCTCCTCAGCAGTCTCCCACCTCTTTGATTGGGCATATAATGCTCTTCAATAAACCTTCTCCCATCTCTATTCTGCAGCATGTGAGTAGTCATCAATACTGGTTGAGAAATTACAGGCTCCATCACTATAAATCACTATAAATGCCCTAATCTGTCTTCTTAAATTGTTCTCAACAAATAGTGATTAGATGATTGACAAGATTCAAAAACGCCTTTAAAATCACTCACAAATTACTTCTCCTCCCAACCACTTCAAGCAGCATTTTATTAAAGATCCTTCGTGACGAGTTGACAGGTGAGTGCAGCTTTTCTTGATGCCTTTTTGGGCGAGCAATCATTTGGGCGAAATGCTGAAAGTGGCACTCGGTGATAATCTGGGCGATAATCAAGAGCTGGTTTCCATTATAACCAGTATTCTGAGCTTTGCACAAGGATGATGTCAATTTTTTAAAAATAGGTCGGGCGATGCAGCTCATTCCTGTATGCCGAAAGTTGCGCTGGTAATAAATGGGCTATAATCGGGCACTAGTTTACATTTTTCATCAAATATGGACGATAGCCTGAATCTCAGCGCTTATATGGGCACTAAATGGGCGATGATGTGCCGAACGTCTAGCCCATATAACTTTCCTGCTTTTCCCATCTTTTCTATAATTCTTGTCCTTTTTGCTTTCCTTTCTGAGCTCCTTTTCCTTCCCCATTCTCACATTACGTTAAATCCTTCCGTACTGCATTACTTACTCTCACAGTGAGGACAATGGTCCCAATATTGTTCAGGTCCCTGTCCCAGAACTAATCCCAACGTACCAAGTTTTAAAAAATGTATTTCCTAATTGCTAAAACTCCCTCTGTAGGAACTCAATTCAACTGCTTCCGACATGAACCACAACTTCTAGCCGTTCTCATTCCCTCTCCCAAATCATTTACACCCACTCTATTATATTCTTTACTCTGGCATCAGAGGTGAGGGTTCATTTGCGAGTTGGGTCTTTAGTGCCTACTACAGGGAAAATTTTTGCGTTAAAAAAAGCAGATTTCTTCATACTGTGATATCCCTACATCAAGGATAGAATGGCAGACACTTAAAAAAACTTCTTAACAAATACACTGGTAAAGTTCTGCATGCAAAGTTACATGAAATAGAATTCTTCAGTATATTTGACCAATATGCAGATTTGCAAATTTATACCATAACATTTTTGCAGATAAACTTATTTTAATACAAAGCTGACAATGGGAATTTAATGGTAACTCAAACTTGAGGAACATTTACATGTAAAACAAATGGTGACTCTTTTTGCCTCTTCATTCAAGTGGCTTTTCTTTCACACATTTATGAATTTGGTTACATAGTATACACTGCCCCTTTGAGGATTTTTGGTGTACATACACCTTACAGACAGACTGGCTGCAACTTATGATCTCACTATTTAACCTAGAGTTGGTGTTACAAATTCGAGTCTGTCACAGAATACCTTCTTGGGATCAGTGGCACCTTCCATCTGAGTGTCTTTTTTTAATCAAGCGTGAATATACAGGTTGGACCTCTCTGGTCCGGCACCATTGGGACCTGACCGGTGCCGGACCAGAGAATTTTCTGAACCATGAGAGGTCAACTGGTGACAATGCTGCTGACAACAACCCGGATGTTTTGTGCGCATGCACTGCGCAGAAGCCTACTGCACAGCATTTAGTCGTCCTGAATCACTCCGTTTTTTAAAAATCCTCAGGCCCAGCTTTGGTGCCTCCGTCAGCTGCCTGACCTTTCCTTTCCTTGCTCGGCCCACTTACCTCAAAAAACCACATACATACACACACAAAAAAAGAGAGATCGGAGATAAAGTGGAGGATAAAGTCAAAGAGAGATGCCGACCCTAACCTACGATCCTACTCCTGGCGCCAGTCTGTGTGTACGCGCGAGCAGAGCCTGATTGGTGGAAGCGGCAGTCTCCTCGCACCGAGACACACACACACAACCCCCCAAAACAGTGGCATGCACGCACACACACCCCAGTGTGCAGTGTGCGATGGATCCTGAGATGGAGAATCAGAGCCCACCCCCCGGCAGGTCAGAACGCTTTGCACAAAGCACAAACACAGACCCCCTCCGAGAGAGACAGCGAGCTGCAGGCAGCGCCATTGTGCAACATGTGCGCGCTCTGTGTCTGTGGCTTCCACTCACAGCCTGTGGGCGTGGTCCCCAGCACCAGCAGAACCTGCACAGACTGACAGCCCTTCCAGCCAATCGCCACGCACACTCACTGACTGACAGCTACTCCAGCCAATCGCTGCACACACACACTGCAGCAGCACCCCAGCCCAGACCAGCCCGTGCGCTGCAACATCGCTTAAAGGGGCAGTCCATGCCGGGACTGATGCCAGACCAGGGATGTTTCCGGACTAAAGAATCCCTGATTAGAGAGGTACAACCTGTATTTTCCTTTAAAACCTAATATTTAAATTTTTCTAAATTCTTTCTGTAGACAAGCTTTTCTTTCATCCAATGTCCACGTGTGCACACTTGTAGCTTAATGGTGTTCATGATCAGTAATTCAAAGCTGAAAAAAGGGGCATATGACAGATGTCAGCTTGATAATACAAGGGAGAATGAGGCTGAATATTAAACGTACAGAGGAGAAGTGAAAAAGAAAATAAGAGGGGCAAAGAGACAGTACGGGAATAGATTGGCGGCTAACAAAAGGGATTCCGAAGGTCTTCTATAGGCATAATAACAGTAAAAGGGTTGTCAGGAGCGGTGAGGCTGAATAGGGACCAAAATAGAGATCTATTGGTGGAGGCAGAAGGCATGGCTGAGTTACTAATTGAGTACATTGCATCGGTGTTTATCAAGGAAGAGGACTTTGCCAAAGCTACAGTAAATGAGGAGGTTGTCGGGATAGTGGATAAAATAAAAATAGATAAAGAGGAGCTACTAGAAAGCTTGGCAGTACGTAAAGTGTATAAGGGACCCTGTCCAGATGGGATGCATGCTAAGTTGCTGAGGGAAGTAAGGGTAGAAATTGCAGAGATGTAGCCCACAATCTTTCATTCCTCCTTAGAAACAGGGTGGTGCGAGAGGAACCATATCATAGAATCATAGAAATTTACGGCACAAAAGGAGTCCATTTGACCCATCATGTCTGTGCCGGCCAAAAAAGAGCTATCCAGCCGAATCCCACTTTCCAGCTTTTGGTCCATAGTCTTGTAGATTACGGCAATTCAAGTGCATATCCAAGTACCTGTATTTTTTTTAATGTGATGAGTGTTTCTGCCTCTACCACCTTTTCAGGCAATGAGTTCCAGACTGCCACCACTCTCTGGATGAAAAAGGTTCTCCTTAACTCTTTCTAATCCTTCTACCCATTACTTTAAATCAATGCCCCCTGGTTAATGACCTCCCTGCTAGGGGGAACAAATCCTTCCTATGCACTCTAACTAGGCCCCTCATAATTTTATACACCTCAATCAAGTCTTCTCTTAGCCTCCTCTGTTCCAAAGAGAACAACCCCAGCCTGTCCAATCTTTCCTCATAGCTAAAATTCTCTACTCCTGGCAACATCCTCGTAAATGTTCCATGCACACTCTCTAGTGCAAATCACATCTTTCCTGTAATGTTGCGACCAGAATTACACAGTACTCTTGCTGGGGCCTAACTAGTGTTTTATACAGTTTAATCATAACCTCCCTGCTCTTATATTCTATGCCTCGGCTAATAAAGGAAAGTATTATGCCTTCTTAACCACCTTATCTATCTGTCCTGCTACCTTCAGGGATCTGTGGACATGTACTCCAAAGTCCCTCTGTTCCTCTACACTTCTCAGTATCCTACCATTTATTGTGTATTCCACAAATGGACTGGAGGATTGCAAATGTTACACCCTCGTTCAAAAAAGGGGAGAAGGATAAACCTGGCAATTACAGGACAGTCAGTTTAACATCAGTGAAAGCTTTTAGAAACAATAATCGGAGAAAATTAACAGCCACTTGGACAAGTATGGACTAATAAAGGAGAACCATCAAGGATTTGTTAAGGGCAAATCGTGCTTGACTAACTTGATTGAGCTTTTTGATGAGGTAACAGAGATGTTATGTATCTGGGCTTTCAAAAGGAGTTTGATAAAGTACCAAATAGGCTTGTTAGCAAAATTGAAGCCCGTGGGATAAAAGGGCAGTAGCAGCATGATACAACATTGGCTAAGGGATAGAAAACAGAGAGTTGTGGTCAATGGCCGTTTTTCAGACGGGAGAGAAGTATACTGTGGTGTTCTCCTCAGGGCTTAATGGGAAGAACACCACTGTTGTTTTTGGTATATATTAATGTGTTAGACTTGGGGGTACATGGCACAACTGCAAAATTTACAGATGACATAAAAGTGCAGTAAACAATGAGGAAGATAGTTATAGACTTCAAGAGAACATAGACAGGCTGATGGAATGGGCAGACACATGGCAAATGAAATTCAATGCAGAAAAGTGCAAAATGTTGCATTTTGGTCAGAAGAATGAGGAGGGACAATACAAGCTAAATGGTACAGTTTTGAAGGGGGTCAAGAACAGAGAGACCTGGGGGTGTTTGTGCACAAATCTTTGAAGGTGGCAGGGCAGGTGAACAATGGGGTTAGTTAATAAAGCATATGGGATTCTGGGCTTTATAAATAGAAGCATAGAGTACAAAAGCCAGGAAGTTATGCTAAACCTATATAAATCACTAATTCAGCCCCAGCTGGAGTATCGTGTCCAATTTTGGACACCACATTTAAGGAAGGAAATGGAAGTCTTTGGAGAGGGTACAGAAGAGATTGACTAGAATGGTTCCAGGGATGAGGGATTACAGTTACATGGATATACAGGAGAAGTTGGGGTTGTTCTTGTTATGCATGTAAACTTATATATACCTTGTACAGCCATCAGAGGGCTCATTCCCTGGAGTCCCAAGGGATCCCACAATCCCTTGGGAGCACAGGTACTTAGGAGGCCTCACAGGCTGGAGAGGCACTCTGGAGACCTGCAATAAAAGACTACGGTCACAATTTACTTTGAGCTCACAGTATCCAGTCAGACTCTTTATTCATATATAACAACTAGCGATGAGATACAGATGACGAGCCCAACGATGCAGAGAACAGTGGGCATCCTGGAGAAATTTTCGGAGGGAGATGATTGGGAAACCTTCGTGGAGCAACTCGACCAATACTTTGTGGCCAACGAGCTGGAAGGAGAAGCGAATGCTGCCAAACGAAGGGCAATTCTCCTCACCGTCTGCGGGGCACCAATGTATGGCCTCATGAAAAATCTGCTTGCTCCAGCGAAACCCACAGACAAATCGTATGATGATTTGTGCACACTGGTCCAGGAGCATTTGAACCTGAAGGAAAGGGTTCTGATGGCGAGGTACCGGTTCTACACCTACAAAAGGTCTGAAGGCCAGGAAGTGGCGAGTTATGTCGCCGAGCTAAGATGCCTTGCAGGACATTGCGAATTTGAAGGACATTTGGATCACATGCTTAGAGACTTTTTCGTATTTGGCATTGGCCATGAAGCAATATTTCGCAAACTTTTGACTGTAGAGACCCTAACCTTGAGTAAGGCCATAGTGAAAACCCAGGCATTCATTGCCACCAGTGACAATACTAAGCAAATCTCTCAGCACAAGAGTGCTACTACAAGTACTGTGAACAAAGTGATGTTGTTGTCAAATCGCACGTTCAGGGCAAGCCCCGCATCCCTGCAGCTGCACGTCCGCAGATGTCTCAAGAGTCCACCAACAAGGGTGATAAATGCAAGACTGTTAACACCTTGTTGGCGCTGCGGGGGTGATCATCGTTTCCGTTCATGCCGCTTCAAAGGGTACATTTGCAAGGGATGTGGAACAATGGGACACCTCCGACGTATGTGCAGGTGAGCTGCAAACCCTTTTAATCCTGCAAACCACCATGTTGCAGAGGACAGATCCACGGCGGATCACGACGAACCAGAGCCTCAGACCGAGGAGGCAGAGGTATGTGGGGTGTACACATTTACCAAAGTGTCCCCCGATAATGGTGAAGGTTGAATTAAATGGACTCCCGGTGTCAGTGGAGCTGGACTCAGGCACAAGCCAGTCCATTATGAGCAAAAAGACTTTCGATAAATTGTGGTGCACCAAGGCCTCAAGGCCAGTCTTGACTCCCATTCACAAGAAACTGAGAACTTACACAAAGGAACTGATTCCCGTAATCGGCAGTGCTACTGTAAAGGTCTCCCACGATGGAGCGGTGTACAAGTTACCACTCTGGGTGGTATCGGCCGATGGTCCCACGTTGCTCGGCAGGAGCTGGCTGGGAAAGATACACTGGAACTGGGACGACGTCCGAGCGCTCTCGTCCGCTGACAACACTGCGTGTGCCCAGGTCTTAAACAAGTTCCCTTCGCTGTTCAAACCAGGCATTGGGAAGTTCCAAGGAGCAAAAGTGCAGATCCACCTAATTCCGGGGGCGCGACCCATCCATCACAAAGCGAGAGCAGTACTGTACACGATGAGAGAAAGGGTAGAGAACGAGCTGGACCGGCTGCAACGAGAGGGCATAATTTAGCTGATCGAATTCAACGAGTGGGCCAGTCCGATTGTTCAAGTCCTTCAGGGAGACGGCACCGTCAGAATCTGTGGTGATTACAAAGTAACTATCAATCGTTTCTCCCTGCAGGATCAATATCCACTACCAAAGGCTGACGACCTTTTTGCAACGCTGGCAGGAGGAAAGACGTTCACGAAGCTGGACTTGGCCTCAGCATACATGATGCAGGAGCTGGAGGAATCATCGCAGGGCCTCACCTGTATCAACACACACAAAAGGTCTCTTCATTTATAACAGATACCTGTTTGGAATTCAATCAGCCGCGGCGATATTCCAGAGAAACATGGAAAGCTTACTGAAGTCGGTCCCGCGCACGGTGGTCTTCCAGGATGACATCTTGATTACACAGTCGAGCATCTGCAGAACCTGGAGGAGGTTCTTAGTCGACTCAACCGCATGGGGCTCAGGTTGAAACTTTCGAAGTGCGTTACCTGGCGCCTGAAGTGGAGTTCCTGGGGAGAAGAATCGCGGCGGATGGCATCAGGCCCACCGATTCGAAGACGGAGGCAATTGAGAACACACCGAGGCCACAAAACTTGACGGAGCTGCGGTCGTTTCTAGGACTCCTGAACTACTTTGGTAATTTCTTACTGGGTCTCAGCACTCTGTTAGAACCACTGCACGCCTTACTGCATAAAGGAGACGAATGGGTATGGGGCAAAAGCCAAGAAAATGCCTTTGTAAAAGCTAGAAAATTGTTATGCTCAAACAAATTGCTTGTGTTGTATGATCCATGTAAGCATTTGGTACTAGCATGTGATGCATCGTCGTATGGCATCGGGTGTGTGTTGCAGCAAGCTAATGAATCTGGGAAATTGCAACCGGTTGCTTATGCATCCAGAAATCTGTCTAAGGCTGAGAGGACCTACAGCATGATTGAAAAAGAAGCATTAGCATGTGTCTACGGGGTAAAGAAAATGCAACAATATCTGTTTGGGCTCAAATTTGAATTGGAAACTGACCATAAGCCATTAATATCCCTGTTTTCTGAGTAAGGGGATAAATACGAATGTATCGGCCCGCATCCGAGATGGGCGCTCACGTTGTCCGCATACAACTATGCCATTCGCCCAGGCCAGGCAGAAAAAACTGTGCCGATGCTCTCAATAGGCTGCCATTGCCCACCATGGGGGTGGAAATGGCGCAGCCCACAGATTTAGTCATGGTTATGGAGCATTCGAGAGTGAGCAATCACCCGTCACAGCCCGACAGATTAGAACCTGGACGAGCCAGGACCTTTACTGTCCCTAGTAAAAAATTGTGTGCTTCATGGGAGCTGGTCCAGTGTCCCAGTGGAAATGCAGGAAGAGATAAAGCCGTCCCAGCAGCGCAAAGATGAAATGTCTATACAGGCAGACTGCCTTCTGTGGGGTAATCGGGTAGTGGTCCCAAGAAGGGCAGAGACACCTTCATCAGACCTCCACAGTACCCACCCAGGCATCGTAATGATAAAAGCGACAGCCAGATCCCACATGTGGTGGCCCGGTATCGATGCTGAGAGTCCTGCGTGCACAGATGTAACACATGCTCGCAGTTAAGCAATGCACCCAGGGAGGCGCCACTAAGTTTATGGTCTTGGCCCTCCAAACCGTGGTCCAGGGGCCATGTCGCCTATGCAGGCCCGTTTTTGGGTAAAATGTTCCTTGTGGTTGTAGATGCGTACTCCAAATGGATTGAATGTGAGATAATGTCGCAAGCACGTCCGCTGTCACCACTGAAAGCCTGTGGGCCATGTTTGACACGCACAGACTACCTGATGTCCTCATGAGCGACAACGGGCCATGTTTTACCAGTGCCGAGTTCAAAGAGTTCATGACCTGTAACGGGATCAAACATCTGCCCCGTTCAAACCAGCATCCAATGGTCAGGCAGAGAGAGCAGTGCAAACTATCAAGCAGGGCTTATAGAGGGTAACTGAAGGCTCACTGCAGACTCGCCTATCCAGAGTTCTGCTTAGCTACCGCACGAGACCCCACTCGCTCACTGGGATTCCACATGCTGAATTGCTCATGAAAAAGGCACTTAAGACAAGGCTTTCGTTAGTTCACCCTGATCTACATGAATAGGTAGAGAGCAGGCGGCTTCAACAAAGTACATATCATGATAGCGCAAATGTGCCACGCGAAATTGAAATCAATTATCCTGTATTTGTATTTAATTATGGGCAAGGTCCCAAGTGACTTCCCGGCACTATTGTGGCCAAAGAGGGGTGTTTCGGGTCAAACTTTCAAATGGACTCATTCACCGGAAACACTTGGACCAAATCAAACTCAGATTCACGGACTATCCTGAGCAACCCACTTTGGACCCGGCCTTCTTTGACCCCCCAACACACACACCAGTGGCGACAGACACCGCGGTTGGCCACGAAGCAGACCCCATCACTCGCAGTAGCCCAGCAGGACTCACCACACCAGGCAGCCTAGCAAGGCCAGCTGCACAGCAGCCCAGTGAGGGCCCAATAAACGATTCATCAAAATCAGCATTTGCACCGAGAAGATCAACCAGGGAAAGGCCCCAGATCGATTCACCTTGTAAATAGTTTATACTGTTGACTTTGGGGGAGCGGGGGAAGTGTTGTTATGTATGTAAACTTGTATATACCTTGTACAGCCACCAAAGGGCTCATCCCCTGGAGTCCCAAGGGATCCCACAATCCCTTGGGAGCACAGGTACTTGAGGAGGCCTCACAGGCTGGAGAGGCACTCTGGAGACCTGCAATAAAAGACTACGGTCACACTTTACTTTGAGCTCACAGTATCCAGTCAGACCCTTTATTCATATGTAACAGTTCTCCTTAGAGCAGACAAGGCTACGAGGAGATTTGATAGAGGTGTTTAAAATCATGAAGGGTTTAGATAGAGTAAATAAAGAGAAACTGTTTCCAATGGCTGAAAGGTCGATAACCAAAGGCACAGATTTAAGGTGATTAGCTAAAGAACCCAGAGGTGACATGAGGAAAACCTTTTTTTTTTTACATAACAAGTGGTTAGAATGAGCTGCCTGATATTTCCTACATTACAACAATGACTACACTCCAAAAGTACTTCATTGGCAGTAAAGCGCTTTGAGACGTCCGGTGGTCGTGAAAGGCGCTATATAAATGAAAGTCTTTCTTTCCTTTCTGATAGGAGGATTCAAATCCAATAGTAGCCTTCAAAAGGGAATTGGATAAATAATTGAAGGAGAAAAAATTGCAGGGATATGGGGAAAGAGCGGGGAGTGGGACTAACTGGGTTGCTCTGCGAAGACTAGCCGCAGACTCAATGGGCCAAATGGCCTCCTGTGCTATACTATTCTGATTCTATGAATTTCCTCTTCTTTCCCTGCGAAGATCAGCTAATGTGGCTCAGATGGGGATCAAACTGAACATGTCTGGTTTTGCTCACAAGATAAACTTGCTAATCTTATCATGAAATCCCAGCGGGTCAGGCAGCATCTGTGGAGAGAAAGCAGAGTTAAAGTTTTGGGTCGATGACCTTTCATCAAAACTGGAGAGTGTTCGAAAAGAACAGATTCTTAACAAGCACTGAAAGGGGGAGGGGAGCAAAGAACAAAAGGGAAGGTCTGTAATAGGTTGGAAGACAGGAGAGATTAGAGAGACAAAAGGGATGATGGCCCAAATTCAGATGGTAATGCCAGAAGTTAGAAAAACATTAGTCAAGATAGGGAGTGATTGGCAGGATAATGATAGCTGCCATTCGAGAAAAAAGAAACAGGCTCTGAGGGCAGGGCGAAAGGGAGCCAAAGATTGGTGGTGTCTACGCTCTGAAATTGTTGAACTCGATGTTGAGTCCAGACGGCTGTAAAGTGCCTAAACGTAACATGAGGAACATCACCTCATCTTTCGTTTAGGCACTTTACAGCCTTCTGGATTCAACATCGAGTTCAACAATTTCAGAGGGTAGCCACTGCCAATCTTTGGCTCCCTTCCCGCCCTTCCACCCCTGTCCCTCAGAGCCTGTTTCTTTTTTCTCCTTGTCTCTAATGGCAGCTGGTCATTATCCCGTTATTCACACCCTATCTTGACTAATGTTTTTCTAACTCCTGGCATTGCCATTTGAATTTGGGCCATCATCCCTTTTGTCTCTCTAATCTCTCCTGTCTTCCAACCTATCACAGACCTTCCCTTTTGTTCTTTCTTCCCCTCCCCCTTTCAGTGCTTGTTAAGAATCTGTTCTTTCCGAATACTCTCCTGTTCTGACGAAGGGTCATCGACCCGAAACGTTAACTCTGCTTTCTTTCCACAGATGCTGCCTGACCCGCTGAGATTTCCAGCATTTTCTGGTTTTATTCCAGATTCTAGCATTGCTGTATTTTGCTTTTGCTAATCTTATCAATGGACCTAGTTTGCCTTGATTAAGGAAATCATTTAATCCATGATGATTCAGTGAAAATTGTGCATGCATCTGGTATGCTGGCAAATTTATGAAATGACTTCCCCACAATACAGATATTTTAAGCATGGATTCAGAAAGTCCCAGTTCTGGAATTTCCTTAAGCTTAGCCCTAATACTGTGTTCATGTGAAGCTTGCATAAACCCATACTGTGTGACGGTGCCCGTTTAAATTTCTGTTGTGTCAGGCTCATCACTATTTCTCACTCCTGCTTTAGAAATAGTGCAGGTACTCGTAGTTATTGATCTGCCGCATATATAACCCAACTGTGGGCCACTATGATCTGTAGGCAATGATTTTTTGGGGTGGAGTTGAAGTAGAAGATCAGCCATGATCTTATTGAATGGTGGAACAGGCTTGAGGGGTTGTATGCCTTACACCTGCTCTTATTTATTATGTTCTTAAAAATGGTCCCAAAAAACTCCCGAAAAGTGACAATTGTGTTTCTTCAACTGAGATTCGCCATTATCTGTACTGCCCTAACAACTAAAGCTGAATGACCACAAATAATGTCACAGGATCTACAGCACACAAGGAGGTTATGCAGCCCACTGTGCCTATGCCGGCTCTTTGAAAGAGCCTCTTTGGATGGACGGATACTGTATTTCAACATTTAAGAGATCTTGGTAATTTTGTGGTCACAATTTTGCCACGAAGCAAGCCAGAACTATCAGGAGATTCAACCTAAATTTCACTTAACTGGAAGGATCAGAAGAATACAATATCTCTTAGACCTTCTTTGTTCCCACTGAAGGCATCAATGTGATATATTTTTACATCTACAGCAAAGGGATTTCTGTTCCCCAATCTCAACTCAAACTCCCAAGTTAAAATGTAGCAAAATTCAGTGATGACAAAGGTGAATGAAAGGTTAAAGCATCGCAAATTGCTTCATGTTGACAACTGAAATGTAAAATATAATAAAATCGACTAGGTTACTTACCGACTGGAAAATCCCCCTGGAACTTAGCGATCCAAATTTTAACCTGCTCTAATTAGCAAGTGGCAAGGACATCACCCCAAAGCAGGCAAGGTCTTTCTTTATTTATTATGCATGTTGGGTCCCAATGATAAGACCTTCCGCGATTGCAATTTAATATGTGAGCATAGATGCTGCTGTAGCTTTCCCGCCAGATGAAGACAGTGGAAAGAGGAGCCCAGACCAGAAAAGACCCAAACAGGCAAGTTTCTTTTTGAAACTTTCCTTGTGGGGCTAGAAGGAGCAGGAGTGTTCCTTTGGGCTCCACAAGGAAAGCATTGGCCTCCCCTGCCATGAACACCCCCTTGGCTCCCGAATACAAGATGCCCCACAAAGCCAATCCCTTCCCAGAGCGGGTGGGAAGTCGGCTGGTGGAATTTAAATGAGGCCAGATCATTAAATCTGCCGGGTCTCATCCTACCATAAGCAGGCAGAAAATTAACTTTACATCATTTTACCTGTCCACTAGCAGTTAAAATCTGCTCCTTGCTGTTACTATAAATAAATGTGCTGCCAGTGGAAACCCAGTGATAGCTGGGAAGATGCAGTTAAAAATAGGTAATCAGGTCTCCCGGGCTAAAAACAAAAATCCAGTCCATTTGGTTTTCAGGTACCTCTGGTTGCATGAAATGCATGCTTTGGGGGCTGGCAGCACAAGATTCAACTTAAAAGCATGACTCCATTTAAAAAGACAATGAAAGGAACAACTAACCAGAAACTATAAAAGGAATGCTGTCCGCAACTGCCTGTAATTCTCGCTATTTCCCCCGTAGCTTTCCCACAATTGCAGCAATATTTATTGCTTCCAAAAAACCATCATTAAATACAAAGATTGCTCATTTACTTGACACTGAACTATCTCCAATCTGCATTAATCTTTGTGTACATGGCTGAGCAATTACGTACTGAATAAACAAATACTTTATGATTCAGAATCAGGTCATTAAAGCTCGGATCTTGCAAGGTTTTAAAATGTCTTAACATTCAGCATGCTGTTGTTCCTAAACTCATAATATTTAAAAGTAATAGTGGAATTATTCCCCCCCCCCCCCCGTAAAAAAGTTGATCACATCTTACCTCTCTGCACGGAGGACACCACTATAATAAGGGTGATCCCATGGCATCAGTTCCTGCATGTTAAAAAGCTGTCATTAAAAATTGTTATGACATACTTTGTATTTTGTTGTATTCCATTAAATTAAGATTACAATATGCATTAACACTGCATTTGACAATTACACTGTATGACACAAAAACAAGGCCAAAAATGTTAATTTTACTCAATCATTTCTCATCCCACAGATCAAGATTGACAACTCATTCAATAGAGCAAATCATTGAACAATATTCTTTTACGAGTTCTCAATTGTTTTCAGTCTGGTGTTCCCTTGTTTCCATGCTGCTTAAAAGCCTCAGCCTAGAAACCTTCTTTTGCTCTTTTTCTCCCATTGCCAGCTTTAAATTCTGTCCATCCTGTACAGTTTTTCTCAGCACCTAATGTATCTTTGTTTTCTTGCTCAGAGTTTCAGAAAATGCTACACCTATCTTTATCTGTCAAAGAGCATGTTGAGAACATTTAAAGCAATAGAAAGTAATCCCTTAACAAAAGGTGGCTTTGCTTGACACACCTCATCCTACTGAAAGTCAATCTGCATGGGCTCAATTTTCCCCAAAGCTTTTCTTGGCGTACTTGAATAGTTACACCTGTTTTTTGGGGGCCCAATATGCCAAAAAAAAAGTTCTACGTTTTCCCGTTTGATTTCTTCATTTTGGCACAGACTAACCTGTCCTTTAGTTTTGGGGGTGGAACCTTGATCTGCGCCAAATAGATCAGGATGCCACAATAACCAAGGACACAATGCAGGCCGAGGCTGGAAAGTGACACACAGCTCAGCTCGCAATCTGCACAAACGTTAAAATACATTGCAGCAACTTACCTCCATTAAATTATTAAAGTGTCCCCCCCCCCCACCACCCCGACTTCACCTCCTCCTGATACCAGTGCCAATCCCCGCCCCTAGCCCTGGCCGAGTGCCCTGCCGGTCCGCTCCCCTGCCCTGGCCAAATGACTTGCCAGTCTGATCCCCCGCCCCTAGCCCTGGCTGAGTGGCTTACCAGTCCGCTCCCCCCGCCCCTAGCCCAGGCCAAACAGCCTCCCGGTCCGCTCCCCCAAAACTATCCCAGGCCGAATGGCCTCCTCCCTTCCAGTCCCCGCACCTAACTATACCCGAAAGGCATCCCCCCGTCTCTCCCCTCTCTCTTACCTCTCCTGCTGCTGCTGTCCGGGCATCTGCTGCACTTATCTGCGCCAGATACGCTGGACTAGGAAGAACTGGAGTAATTCTCAGCTGGCCAAACTTGCCTAAATGGCCAGAATTGGCGCGGGAAGCAGGTTACACATCCTTTGGCTGAAAAAAAACGTACCTAAAAAAATCGTAACTAACTGAGTTACACTGGTGCAAATTGATCGGGGAAACTGTTTTTTAAAAAATTTAGGCCAAAAAAAACAGCCTGCGACAAAAGAACGGCGCAAATCACCGGGGAAAATTGAGGCCCATATCTGTGTCTGCAGCCAACAGGAACAACACAAGCATACCAGATTAAAGCGATTCATCAGTCACATCAACAGCACTAGCTTCGGCAAGTAACACACACCATTATAAACGTCGTTGCTTTTGCCCCAATCATCCACGGGCAATGCATACGATCAGGCGTCATGCGCAATCCAGAGCAACCGTGACCTTTGAGATGGCAAACTCTACACTGGCAGGTATTTGGCATTTAATGTAGTAGTTTTGACTTAATTTCAGTTTTTGCTTTGACTTAGGAATGGTCATGGGCACAAGCCTCTGCAATCAGACTGATGCAGCCTTCTTTCTGGGCCCCAAAATGTTGCTGCTTAGATTCAATTGGTTCACTTGGGCTGTCATATTTAAGAGACTGAAGCAGCTTCTGATTCTGAGTAGGTTACTGCTCAATTTTGGATCTACTGGTTTTCTATTTTGGCTTTCTAAGATTCTCCATTCTACTTCCTTTGTAGGTTGCGACATACTTTGAAAATCAACTGTTTCAGTACTTGCTTTACAATAACCTGAAGAAACCCTTGGTATTTCATCCATTACATATTCAGAGATTTTTCCATGAAATATGGGATATACATTTGTGATAAAAATCCTGTACCCCTGGAAAATTCATAAAGGACTAGATGCACGACAGGACACTTCTGGGCAGGGACAATCAGATCCTCGATCAAGATGCAATGGGCCCGAAATTCAGTACTGTTGGAAAGCTGGTGCTCCCCCCACCTTTTTGTGGCCATTAGCACCGACATTTTTTCATGGCTGGGTCACCTCATATTCAGCTCCAAAAGTGAACAAATGGGTTCCAGCGCTAAGGAACCCTTCCAAAGTGGATTTTTCAGCGATGTGGCTGTCTTAATTTGAGCGTTATCACCACTGAGAAATTCAGCATGCAGGTAAGGGTTTTTAATGAGCCAGCTTCTACAGCAAGGCCCTGAGGGGGGAAGGAGGTTGGAAGGATGGCTGGTGTAAGAGGTGCAAGGAGAGCCAACAGGTTCACTGATATGAAGCTGGAGACACTGGTGGATGGTGTGGCCGTCAGAAGATGAATACTGTTTCCTGACGTGGGGAGACCTGGCAGACAGGCAGTACATAATGCATGGTGTGAGATTGCAGGGGAGGTGTCAGGCACCTCCATATATGTGAGGACGCACCCTCCCAGGAGGGTGCTGGCCAGTCTGCACCCGGCCCTTCCAGGGTAGCGATGGGTCGACGCCTCCTAGCTCTGGGACAACGGGGATCCTCCTCCTCCTCCGCCTGCATCTCCTCCTCCTCCTCCTCAGGTGGTACTGCTGGCTCGACCTCCAGCGGCTGTCCCCTCATGATGGTCAGGTTGTGCAGCATGCAGCAGACCACGACGATTATGGAGACCCATTGAGGAGTACTGCAAGGTACCACCAGAGCGTCCAGGCACCGGAATCTCTGCTTAAGGATGCCTATGCACTGTTCGATGATGCACCTGGTGGCACAATGAGCGTCATTGTATGCATGCTTTGGCGCTGTCCTGGGGTTCCGCAGAGTGAGCAACCAAATGGACAGGGGATATCCCTTGTCCCCAAGCAGCCAACCGCAATCCTGATTTGGGCCGGTGAAGATGGAGGGCACACTGGTCTGGTGCAGAATGAACAAATCATGGCGGCTGCCTCCCTTGCCCGCTGCCTGTCTGCACGGTGCTGATGGCGACGCCTCTCCTGCATGTCATCCTGCTTCTGACCAGGTGTCATCCTCCCAACACTCCGCCCATCCTCAGGGTGAACCCTGCCAAGCAGGTCTCTGCAGCCCACAGGACTCCACGAAAAAGTCAGACCTGAAAGTTGTACAAAATACAGGGGCATGTGCAAACCTCTGAGCAGTACTCAGCAGGTTTAATGGAGCCAAAACAATTAATAAAATTATATGAAAAGCTAAATTGTGCGGATGCTGGAAAATGAAATAAAAACGCTAATAATTAATAAAACTATACTGCGGATGCTGGAAAATGAAATGAAAACAATAATAATTAATAAAACTATATGAAAAAATAAATACTACGCATGCTGGAACTGAAATAAAAATAATAATTAATAAAACTATATTAAAAGATAAATACTGCGGATGCATGCTGGTAAATGAAATAAAAGCAATAATAAGTAATAAAACTTTTTACCTATCAAAGGGTCCCAGCAGTGTCGCGTTCGAGCACCGCATCGAAAACCTCGCAGGAGCACTGCCAGAAAAAGATCTACCTTTTCCTCAGTTAATTTCGCTGTGGTAGTCCCTTTCCAGCGGCCTGCACACTGCAGAGCTCACTGCTGGAAACCTTCCTTTGCAGCGGCTTCACCGCACCGTTTCCGGCGGAAATGAACACGACTTAAATCCTCCCCGAGCTGAATATGGCTCAGGGAGGGAAAAGTACCCGACTGTGGCGGCCGATCGATTTTTTCGATCGACCACCCAAACTCAGCGGTAGCCGTCCCTTCAGGGATGGTGAATTTTGGGCCCAATAACTTTAACAGCTGATAGACTGGGTAACAAACGTATGTTAGCTTGGAGCCTACGTAATCATGCAATTACCTTGAAATCAGTTACACTTTTAGTCTTGCTTTCTATACACTGAGTGAGGTTCACTCTTTGGTGCTAGATCCACCATATTGTCTGTGGTATTCAGAGAGCTGTTCTTAGAACTCATCTGAAAATTTCGCCCAAATTATTTTCCAAAATTTCACTTACCCGTGTCAAGGATATAGGATGTAAAGTTAGACAAGTGCTAACATTCTGGTGTAAAGAGAAATTTGCAAAACTCAGGAAGTGAGTGGTACAGCATCCATAAAAGTTTTTTGTTCTGTCGAAGGAATTGGATTGATGACCAAATGACCTTTTTTTAATCCATCCTTTACTTTTTAAAATGTTTTCCATCACTAGATTCCTTGGTGGTCAAATGTAAGTTCCGACTTATTTGGAATTGAAACTGTGCATTGACAGATTTGCCATTTGTAGCAATTATTTAACAAAATTTTAGCGAAGGCGCTTGACACACTGCTGCTCAGTGAATTGAAGAGAAGTGCTCCCTGAAGATCTGCTGTGGGTGTGGCATCCTGCGCATACCCTTCCCCTCCCTCATCTCCCAGCTGTTCCTGCCCTCTTCTGTCTTCTTCGCGACTCCCCTTCCTCCTCCAACACCAAAGGCAGCCCTACCAGACCACCCATGATTATGATAAAACTGAAGGTAGTCAAAAGCAGTTCAGCACCAGTAAAAGCTTGTTAGCAGAAGTCTTAATTCAGTTGTAGAAAGCAGAAAGTAGGGCAAAAAAAACTCCAGAAGCAGCAGACTCAGTTGACTATCAGCTAGCTTGACTAGATGTCTCATGATTGTTTTTGCACCATTTTTCAAGAAAGTCAAGAACAAGAGCAGCTGGCACAGATATCCAAACAAGGAATCAGGTCATGGCAGAGACAGAGAATTATGCAATAATTTCTCGCAAACTGGCCTAAAAACCCTCTGAGTGAAATTGAGCACAAAAGAGACAAACTGATGGGTGTCTGTGGCAATAAAATTTATATTACCTATCTTTGATATGTTCATCTTTATGCTGCATTAAGAATTCCCACCCATTTTTTCCAGCATCATTCTCTGATTTGGGCAGATTGGAGTTGGTTGGTTAATTTGAAAATTACTCGATTGCTGTAAGTCTCTTCCAGTGCCTCTATCAATAACTAAGGGTTTCTAAGGCCAAGCAGCTCTGCAAAAAAATTGTTCCAACAGCATCTTGGATTACAAAGCCTTCTACAGGCATACTATTCTGTGATTTTCTTTCCAATCAAAGGAATAAACAAGTAAGACAATAGTGTAATTAAACTGATTTAAATAGTGAACAAAAATACTTACACAATTCTTTGGATTTAGTTTTTTCTTCATTTCTTCCATCATACTAAAATCTTTTAAAGTTCTGCAAAAAAAAAGGTGGCTGGTGTGAGTGCAAGTGGACCCAGATGCTGGCAGATTTACATGTAGAACAATGAAGAAACATAAAAATCAATGTTAGCAAAACAACTTGCACTCATTTAGCACCTTTAATGTAGTAAAACGTCCCATTGTGCTTTACAGGAGTATTATCAAACAAATTTTGACACCGAGTAACTAAAAGCTTGGTTAAAGAGGTAGGTTTTAAAGCGTGTCTTAAAAGAGAGGGAGGTAAAGAAATGGAGAGGTTAAGGGAGGGAATTCCAGAGCTCATGGCCTAGGCAGTTGAAGGCACAGCTGCCAATGGTGGTGCAATTAAAATCAGGATGCACAAGAGGCCAGAATTGAAGATCTCAGAGGGTTGTAGGACTGGAGGAGGTTCGAGAGATAGGGAGGGGTGAAGCCATGGAGGGATTTGAAAACAAGGATGAGAATTTTTTAAATCGAGGCGTTGCCGGATCGGTTGCCAATGTAGATCAGCAAGCATAAGGGTGATGAGTGAACGGGACTTGGTGCGAGTTCGGATACAGGCAGCAGAGTTTTGAATAAGTTCAAGTTTATGGAGGGTACAAGGTGGGAGGCCAGCCAGGAGAGCATTGGAACAGTCGAGTCGAGAGGTAACAAAGGCATGGATGAGGAGTTCAGCAGCAGATGAGCCGAGGCAGGGTCGGAGACAGACATTGTTGCGGCAGTCTTGGTGATGGAGAGGCTATGGTTTCAGAAGCCCAGCTCAGCTCAGCTCAGAGTCAAATAGGATGGCAAGGTTGCGAACGGTCTGGTTCAGCCTCAGGGAGAGCGATGGAGTCGTGGCAGGGACTGAAAACAATGGTTTCGGTCTTCCCAATATTTAGCTTGAGGAAATTTCTTCTCAACCAATACTGGATGTCGGACAAGCAGTGTGACAAATCAGAGGCAGTGGATGGGTCGAGAGAGGTGGTGGTGAGGTAGAGCTGGATGTCATCAGCGTACACGTGGAACCTGGCATGTTTTCAGATGATGTCACCGAGGGGCAGCGCATTGATGAGAAATAGCAGAGGGCCAAGAATAGATCCTGAGGGACTTCAGAGGTTACGTGTGTGGGAGCATAAACTCAAACATTTAGCAGAGTACCACTGTTGTGAACACCAAAATAATTAGGGGGAGAAATTGGCCAACCTTGCGCACGTTTTTTTTAGCAATATTTCGCCTTTTTTGACGGTAAAAGGTACTTACCCAAATTGCCAAAGTTAACAAATGCCGGTTTTGAAATATCGCCAAAAAGCGAATTGACCATGTGCAATGCCAAAAAAAAAACACACCGCTTAAATTTGGCCGTTCGGGGAACCCGTACTCAGGGTGACAAAAAAAAAACGCCTGAAAAAAGCCTGCATTGAAGCCCCAGAAACAGCGGTAGGTATGAAGACCTACAAAAAAGGCAAGTTGAAGTTTTTATTTTTTCATTCTTTTTCAGCAATCTTTTCTGATTATTTATTTTTTAATTTTTGCAAAATGTGTGTGTGTGTGTATGTGTGTTTTCTCTCCTCCCAGGGCCTGTATTTTTGGCAGTGATAGGCCTCAGGCTAAAGTTGGCGACGCCGATTTTTACTGTCAGGCGAATTTTTACCCCCTTCAAAAATGGTGATGTTTTTAGTGGTATTTTGTCAATAAAATAACGGAAGAAAACCGATAATCGCCAAAAACTGACTTTCTAGCCCAATGTCTTTCTGAGGTGAGATTAAAACAAGACAATGTACATTGAAAGGTAATTAAATCTTGCGAGAAAACTCAAGTTTCTTCAGTGGTTTGTGTTATGTATGTATGTTAATGTATGTACTATAACACTAGACCACTGAATGTACCTCCACACTGAATATACCATACCTGTACCACCAGAAGGTGTTATTGCTGGAGACCCAAGGGTCACCTGTACACTGCAGGTAACCAAGTATAAAAGGGAGCTCACTTCTTGGTGTCCTCACTCTAGGAGCTGCAATAAACGGACTAAGGTCACTACTGTTCAGGTACTATACCCTTACCTCGTGGATCTGTTATTAGAGTGCTTGCAAATACCACAACTGGCGACGAGGTTATGAATTTCCACACACATGTCTAACCTAAGCAACTTCCAACAATTTGCTGATGGGGAAGACTGGGATGCTTTTGTGGAAAGGCTCGAACACTTTTTCATCGCGAACGACCTGGCTGGAGTCACATCGACCTCGCTGGTGGACAAGCGCAGAGCTATCCTGCTCAGCAGTTGTGGGTCCAACGTCCACAGCCTCATCAGGGACCTGCTAGCCCCAACAAAGACGACAACCAAGACTTATGTGGAGCTTATAACTATAATACAAGAATAACGCAAACCTAAAGAGAGCATCCTCACAGCCAGTCACAGGTTCTACACCCACCGGCAGCCTGAAGGCCAAGAAATTGCTAAATATGATGCAGATCTGAGAAGATTGGCTGCACTGTGTGATTTTGGCAACCACCTCACCGAAGCACTAAGGGACATCTTCGTTATTGGAATCAGCCATGAGGGCCTCCTCCATAAGCTGCTCTCTGCGGACACTACAGTCACCCTGCAGAAGGCAATCAAAGTGAGCCAGGCATTCATGATCCAAGAGGATGATGACTCACTCCCAGGACTCTAACCCGACGAGTACAGTGAACCGAATGGCGCCTTTCAGAGGTAAGACTGCTGCCCCAAGTCCCGCAACCCTGAGTCCGCCACATGGAGCCAACCGGCTAGCCCCGTGCTGGCGCTGTGGAGGAAACCACAGGGCCCACCAGTACCGATACAAAGACTATACCTGCAACACTAAAGGTCACCTTCAGCGATGTGTAGAAGAAGTTTATTCACCGAGTCGCTGATGAGTTGGCTGATCACGCAGGCTCCAGCGCTGATGAAGACGAAGCGTCTCAGCCCCTGGAAGAGGTGTACGGAGTGTATACCTGCTCCACCAAAAGATCCCCGTGGAAAATGGAAGTAGAAATCAACGGTGTTCCAGTCTCGATGGAGATCGACACAGGGGCAAGCCAATCGCTGATGAATCAGATAGCCTTAGAGAAACTCTGGGACAATCCCGGCAAACGACCCAAAATGTCCCCAATCCAGGCGAAGCTGCTCACCTACACAAAAGGCACCACCCCAGTCGTTGGCAACGTGGATGTCCAGGTGTCCCATGGTGGCTCGATGCACAAGCTTCCTTCGTGGATCGTTGCCAGTGATGGTCCAACGCTGCTGGGAAGAAGATGAATGAAGCAAATCCAAATCTGTTGGGAGCGGGGAAAGCCTCCAGGCACCAGCGATCGACATCCCACGCGGCCCCAAACTTGGACCCATCGCAGCACCTGAAAATCCTACCGTCCGACTCAACTGCGTGGCAACGACACAGACTGCACAACTCAACGGTGCGATGATTCAACCTGAACGACCAGACCTCACCTTCCAGGCTCCAGTGGCAGGACTGTGAGGGAAGAAGATCGGCGCAGAAGGTAGATTCCTGGCTTCCGTGGCAGAACCTGGGGAGAAAAGGATCACCGCAGCCTACCTCGTGGAGAAAAAGATGGCGCCCCGCACCACATGATGAAGCACCTGAAATCAAGATGGCCGCGACCAGACAACGTGGGGCAGCATTGAGGGAGCAACATGTGTTGCCGAGCGGCGAACCGGATTGGAGTAAAGATTGTAAGAGAAATAACAATGTCGAGTAGGCTAGTTGCGGTCGGAGCCAATGTATCATGAATGCTAATGAAAAAATGAGAAATTATGCCGGGTTCTACATGTATGCCGACAATGCCCTTATCCTTAGACTGTGACCCCTGGTTCTGGACTTCCCCAACATTGGGAACATTCTTCCTGCATCTAACCTGTCTAAACCCGTCAGAATTTTAAACGTTTCTATGAGGTCCCCTCTCATTCTTCTGAACTCCAGTGAATACAAGCCCAGTTGATCCAGTCTTTCTTGATATGTCAGTCCCGCCATCCCGAGAATCAGTTTGGTGAACCTTCGCTGCACTCCCTCAATGGCAAGAATGTCCTTCCTCAAGTTAGGAGACCAAAACTGTACACAATACTCCAGGTGTGGCCTCACCAAGGCCCTGTACAACTGTAGTAACACCTCCCTACCCCTGTACTCAAATCCCCTCGCTATGAAGGCCAACATGCCATTTGCTTTCTTAACCGCCTGCTGTACCTGCATGCCAACCTTCAATGACTGATGTACCACGACAAATGGATGTGTGTAGCCATGAACACATGGATCACACCCAGAACCCACACAACTCTCACCACAACCTTCAACCGTCCACTACTGACCACTTCCCCATTTTACAGCAATAAGGACTTGGGGAAGACTTAGGGGGGAGTGTTGTTATGTATGTATGTACTGTAACACCAGACCACTGATTGTACCTCCACACTGTATACACCATACCTGTACCACCAGAGGGTGCTGCTGCTGGAGACCTAAGGGTCACCTGTACACTGCAGGTAACCAAGTATAAAAGGGAGCTCACCTCTTGGTGTCCTCACTCTCAGAGCTGCAATAAACGGACTAAGGTCACGACAGTTCAAGTACTGTACCCTTATCTTGTGGAGTCGTTATTAGAGTGCTTGCATATACCAGTTTCGATACAGAACAACGAAGTATTATGATGCCAGTAAAGTAGATCTATCTTGGGATAAGATATCATAACAAGTTAGGGTGATTTCTGTATTTTATGTTGTTAGATGTTAAATAAGGCAGGGTAAATTAGATTATAAACAGGCTTGATCCAGCTGATTTTCCAATGGAATCTTACTATCTCCGGCAATGATGACCAATACATGCAGCTGGCCAGTTCGATCAGCATATTCAATGAGGAATGTCTGCCATGGATGGGTTTTCTTTATTTGCATTGATGCCTTTGTTCATAAATTAAGTCAAAGATTGTTTAGTGGCTCAAGCAGTTTAATTTATATGTCAACATTTGCAGATTCGTGGAAACAACCCTCGGCTCTCTGAATGCTGAGACATTAAAAAAATCTATTATGAATGTGAAACTCCATCTAAGGAAAATATATGTGGTAAATGGCAATTTCCTGACTCAGTTCATTGATGTACTTCAAAGAGATGGGTCCAACATTAAAGAATTCTCACCAGCTAAAATGACAGTGTTGATTGAGATATAGTTCTAACCGCAAATACAAACTTTGTTGCTGCTTTGGAAATTCAAGCCCTCAATCTACAATATCTCAGTGTTGAGGTTTATGAAATACTTTCAAAGGTCCTATCAAGCTGTGGAAAAAATAGGTTATAAAAGAGGGTATTTTAACTCTTTGGAAGGGATTCTACCAATAATCATGGGCGACTTTAACCTTCATATTGATTGGACAAATAAATTGGCCACGGTAGCCTTGAGGAAGAGTTCATAGAGTGCATCCGGGATAGTTTCTTTGAATAGTACGTTGCAGAACCAACCAGGAAGCAGGCTATCTTAGACCTGGTACTGTGTAGTGAGACAGGATTAATAAATGATCTCCTGGCAAAGGATCCTCTAGGAATGAGTGACCATAACATGGTTGAATTTCAAATTCAGTTGGAGGGTGAGAAAGTTGAATCTCTAATCAGTGTTCTAAGCTTAAATAAAGGAGACTACAAAGGTATGAAGGCAGAGTTGGCTAAAGTGGACTGGGAAAATAGATTAAAGAGTGGGACGTTGATGAGCAGTGGCAGACATTTAAGGAGATATTTCATAACTCAACAAAAATATATCCCAATGAGAAGGAAAGGCTGTAATAGAAGGGATAACCATCCGTGGCTTACTAAGGAAATAAGGGATGGTATCGAATTCAAAACAAGGGCATACAATGTGGTCAAGACTAGTGGGAGGCCAGAGGATTGGGAAACTTTTAAAAGGCAGCAAAGAACGCTAAAAAAATGAGAGGGAAGATAGATTATGAAAGTAAACTAGCACGAAATATAAAAACACTTAGTAAGAGTTTCTACAGGTACATAAAAAGGAAAAGAGTGGCTAAAGTAAACGTTGGTTTCCCGAGAGGATGAGACTGGGGAATAAATAATGGGGAACAGGGAAATGGCAGAGACTTTGAACATATATTTTGTATCCGTCTTCACTAAAGATATTAAAAACATCCCAATAGGGGATAATCAAGGGGCTATAGGGAGGGAGAAACTTAATACAATCACTATCACTAAAGAAATCGTATTCGGTAAAATAATGGGACTAAAGGCGGACAAGTTCCCTGGACCTGATGGCTTTCATCCTAGGGTCCTAAAAGGAGTGGCTGCAGAGATAGTGGATGCATTGGTTGTAATCTACCAAAATTCCCTGGATTCTGGGGAGGACCCAGCGGATTGGAAAACTGAAAACGTAATGCCCCTATTTAAAAAAGGAGGCAGACAGAAAGCAGGAAACTAAAGATCAATTAGCCTAACATCTGTCATTGGGAAAATGCTGAAATCCATTATTAAGGAATCAGTAGCAGGACATTTGGAAAAGTATAATTCAATCAAGCAGAGTCAGCATGGTTTTATGAAAGGGATATATCATGTTTGATAAATTTTCTGGCGTTCTTTGAGGATGTAACGAGCAGGGTAGATAAGGGGGAACCAGTGGATGTGGTGTATTTGGATTTCCAGAAGGCATTTGACAAGGTGCCACATAAAAGGTTACTGCACAAGATAAATGTTCATGGGGTTGGGGGTAATATATCAGCATGGATAGAGGATTGGCTAACTAACAGAAAACAGAGTCGGGATAAATGGGTCGTTTTCCGGTTGGCAAACAGTACCAGTGGGGTGCCGCAGGGATCAGTGCTGGGGCTTCAACTATTTACAATCTATATTAATAACTTGGATGAAGGGACCGAGTGTAATGCAGCCAAGTTTGCTGATGATACAAAGGTGGGTGGAAAAGCAAATTGTGAGGAGGAAACAAAAAATCTGTAAAGGGATATACACAGTCTAAGTGAGTGGGCAAAAATTTGGCAAATGGAGTATAATGTAGGAAAATGTGAGGTTATCCACTTTGGCAGAAAAAATAGAAATGCAAATTATAATTTAAATGGAGAAAAATTTCAAAGCGCTTCAGTACAGAGGGACCTAGGATTCTTTGTGCATGAAACATAAAAAGTTAGAATGCCTGTACAGCAAGTAATCAGGAAAGCAAATGGAATGTTGGCCTTTATAGAGTATAAAAGCAGAAAAGTCCTGCTACAACTGTACAGGGTATTGGTGAGGCCACACCTGGAGTACTGCATGCAGTTTTGGTCTCCGTATTTAAGGAAGGATATACTTGCATTGGAGGCTGTTCAGAGAAGGTTCATTAGGTTGATTCCGAAGATGAGGGGGTTGACTTATGAGGATAGGTTGAGTAGGTTGGGACTATACTCATTGGAGTTCAGAAGAATGAGAGGTGATCTTATCGAAACTTGTAAGATAATGAGGGGGCTCGACAAGTTTGATGCAGAGAGGATATTTCCACTCATAGGGGAAACTAAAACTCGGGGGCATGGTCTCAGAATAAAGGACCACCCATTTAAAACTGAGATGAGGAGGAATTTCTTCTCTGAGGGTTGTAAATCTGTGGAATTCTCTGCCCCAGAGGGCTGGGTCATTGGATATATTTAAGGCGGAGATAGACAGATTTTTGAGCGATAAGGCAATAAAGGATTATGGGGAACAGGCAGGGAAGTGGAACTGAGTCCATGATCAGATCAGCCATAATCTTATTAAATGGTGGAGCAGGCTCGAGGGGTCAAATGGCCTACTCCTGCTCCTATTTCTTGTGTTCTTATGCTTTTAAGTACTGTCCACTCAGTATCTTGCTGCTTTGTATATTACTCAACCTGTAAATAAATCTATTTTAGCCTATATACATTGTACAGACATATTTTCCTATATTTGTTCACATTCTCCTTGCTAAGAAATTTATATATGAGCAAATTACACTTTATAAACTTGCACATCAGCAAAGTGATGGAAGATGTTGTCGACAGTGCTATCACCAATACTCACCAATAACCTGCTCACTTATGCTCAGTTTGGGTTCCGCCAGACCCACCCAGCACCTGACCTCATTACAGCCTTAGTCCAAACATGGACAAAAGAGCTGAATTCCAGAGGCGAGGTGAGAGCGACTGCCTTTGACATCAAGGCTGCATTTGACCAAGTGTGGCATCAAGGAGCCCTAGTAAAACTGAAGTCAACAGGAATCAGGGGAAACGCTCCACTGAGTGGAGTCATATCTAACACAAAGAAAGATAGTTGTGGGTTCTGGTTGTTCAAGGCCAATCATCTCCACCTCAGGACATTGCTGCAGGAGTTCCTCAGGTCAGTGTCCTTGGCCCAACCATCTTCAGCTGCCTCATCAATGACCTTTTCTCCTTCACAAGGTCAGAAGTGGAGAAGTTTGCTGATGATTGCAGTGTTCAGTTCTATTCGCAGCTCCTCAGATAATGAAGCAGTCCAAGCCTGCATGCAGCAAGACCTGGACAACATTCAAGTTTGGGCTGATAAGTGGCAAGTAACATTAGAAAGAAAGGAGACGCATTTATAGAGCGCCTTTCATGATCACCGGACATCTCAAAGCACTTTACTGCTAATGAAGTACTTTTTGGAGTGTAGTCACTGTTGTAATGTGGGAAACACAGCAGCCAACTTGCGCACAGCAAATTCCCACAAACAGCAGTGTGATAATGACCAGATAATCTGTTTTTGTTATGTTGATTGCGGGATAAATATTGGCCATGACAATATTTATTAGCGCCATTTAAGTGCCAGGCAATGACCACATCCAACAAGAGAAAATGTAACCACCTCCCCACGACATTCAATGGCATTACCAACTTTTAATCCCCCATAATCAACATCCTAGGGGTCATCATTAACCAGAAACTTAAAGGACCAGCTACATAAATAGTGTGGCCATAAGAGCAGGTCAGAGGCTGGGTATTCTGTGGCAAGTGACTCATTTCCTGAATCCCCAAAGATTTCCCACCATCTACAAGGCACAAGTCAGGAATGGGATGAAATACACTCCACTTGCCTGGATGAATGGAGCACCTTCCCTCCATCATAAGGTCAAAAATGGGGAAGTTCACTGATGATTTGCCATGTTCAGTGCCATTCGCAACTCCTCAGATAATGAAGCAACCTGTGCCCGAAGCACCAACAACATTCAAGAACCATCCAGGACAAAGCAGCCTGCTTGATTGGCACCCCATCTAGCACGTTAAACATTCACTCCCTCCACCACCAGTGCACCATGTCTGCAGTGTGTGCCGTCTACAAGATACACAGCAGCAACTCATCAAGGCTTCACGACAGCACCTCCCAAAACCGTGACCTCTATCACCTCGAAGGTCAAGGGCAGCAGGTACATGGGAACACCATGACCTCCAAGTTTCCCTCCAAGTCACACACCATCCTGATTTGGAAATATATCACCGTTCCTTCATCGTCGCTGGGTCAAAATCCTGGAAGCCCCTACCCAACAGCACTGTCTCAGTACCTTCACCACACGGACTACAGCGGTTCAAGTATCATCTTCTCAAGGGCAATAATGGATGAGCAATAAATGCTGGCCTTGCCAGCAACATCCACATCCCGTGAATCAATTTTTAAAAATTAGCTGCAAGAAATTTGGTTTTGAGAAAGTGTGAAGGGACAAACTGAAATGCGTGCAGTTATACTACTCTTAACACTAATACAGACACAGAGATAAAACCTAAAGGCCATAATAACAAAGGGGCCAACAAAGCCTACCTTTTAGATAGCTTTTCCGACAATTTTGTGAGGAAATACATCACGGTTTCTGAAAGAAGAATAAAATTTCAGTTAATAATAAGCATTGGTATTATAAATGAAAGGACCAGAACTATGGTGTGTATTACCTGGGTCCTTGGCCATTGTACCCTTTAATGCTCTGTGTGCAAAGCTCTCATAACCAACTAAGTGTGCCAATTGGTTCCTACAACTCAAAAGCTGGTCCAAACAATGTAGCATTTCAGAGTTGGGGTACAAGAATATCTTGTAGGCAGCTTCTCGCACCTACAGAGGTCACATATAGGAACAAAAAGAAAAAACAGTGATTCACCCACCAGGAGCAACAAAAAGAACGAGTAACAATACACAGAGTCTATGAATAGTCTTTCGGCACTAGTTTCTTCCTCTCCCAATGGCCGAGTGAGTAAAAGTGCCAAACAACAAAGGACTAAGTTATGCAGACCAGAAGGTTTATGCTGTTAGAGGATCCCAGCCTAGAGAACAGTACAGTTGTACAGTTTGCTTTAGGTCCATTAGGGAAATATAAAATAAAATCAGTAACTCCTGTGCATGCGAAAACATCAGGTGATAACATGTCTAATGCCCTCGGTGTCATATGTCACTTTTTAAGATCATGTACAAAAAATTATGCCAGGAGGTTACTGGCCTCCTGGCACAAGTCAGTTCATTTAGGAAAGAGGGAAGGGAAAGAAAAATTATTTTTGTCCCCATAAAGGATAACATTAGTTTGCTAAGCACTCCATTATGACATTACCTCCTTACTTCTGCAGGTTTTCTTAAACAGATGTCATTATCTTTTTAAACCCTTATTTTTTTTATATACTAGCAGATCTCCTGTGGCATTTCTCAGCAAGGATCTGGGGTGTGGATCTGGGGGAAGTTGAAGGGTGAATATCTTGTTGGAAAAATTTGGGGAAAAGTTTGTAGAGTTTGCCCAGGGACAGTGAAGTAAGTGATGGAAAATAAAGTGTTTTTCTTACCCAATGCAGCTATAAATGCCACAGCTGCATAAATAAATTGTATGAGTTATCATTTTTTCCCAAATACTCAGTGTAAGAAAAAAGGCAAATGTTGTAATTATTTGCAAGATACTAGAAAATATAAAACAATATTTCCATCTCTTTTCAGCCTCTTCTTACAGATCTTTTCTGCACTTCCAGAACTCCAGTTTACTCCTAGTGTGGTCCAACCAAAGCTCTATATACATTTAACATTATCTCCATGCTTTTGTATTCTATTCCTCTAGAATACTTTGGAATATTCTTTGAGCGTATCAACTTGTGTTGCTACTTTTTAGCAATTTACGTATCTGTATTCACAGATCTCTTTGCTCCTCTACCCAGATTAATTTCTTTCTTTGCAAGGAATAAGTGGTCTCCTTATTCCTCCTACCAAAATGTACCATCTCATACTATTGAATTTAATTTGCTGTTGATCCATCCCTCTGCAAGCCTGTTTATGTCCTCCTGTATTTTGGTGGAGTCCTCCACTATAACCCCGAATTTGGTATCATTTGCAAATTTCAACACCAAACCTCCAATTTCTTAATTCAAATCATTTATGTACATGGTGAATAACAGTAATCACAACATGGATCATTGCAGGACATCACTTCCATTTTCTGCCAGTCCAAGAAACTTCCCTTAACTCCTACTCTTATAGGTAAGTTTAATCTTAAAGTGTCATTTTTTAAAAAAAAAGGTTATTATGGAGAAATCTTATTTTGAGCATGGACTCAGTCGTCTGAGTGGAAAAAATGGTGATCAAAACTTCTTTGCAAGAACTATTTTGAGTGGTTTGCCATCTTCTTGCCAAGAAATTTGGCGATGTTTGAATATAATTTCCCATTTTAAACTAAGCAATGAAGTATTACAAGACCCCATCATGCCAGCAGGTCCAACTGTACCACCAGATGGAGCTCCCCAATCTTCACAGCTAGCAACAGATAAACACTTCAGCCTCTCTGCCTAAATTCAGATAATATGAACATTCTGCCTCATCTGCAATTTATTTGCTGCTCCCCACAAGGTACTTGAAAGAAAATAATTTTGGGCCTGTGGTCACACTCACCATTCACTGCACCCCAAAAATTACATTTCAGAGCTACAACCCCACACTCCATGCTACTAGCAGTCCACCCAAAAATGTGTGCCTCCCCCCCACTCCTTTAAATTAATAGGTGCATGCTACCCCCTTCAAAAGATAAATAAATAAATGGCCTCAACGCACCATAAATAAATACATTGCTACAAATTTTATTCCCAATGCTGCCTGCTGCAAGTTTATCCATTTAAACATTCAAAGCTTGAAAACTTAATTAATTAAATAAAATACATTAGAAATGACAGGGGAGACGATGTGTTACTGCTGCAGCATGTGGGAGCTGGGGGACACCATTGAGGTCCACGGCGACATCGGCTCCATGTTGATGAGCTGGAATCCAAGCTTCAAACACTGTGACACATCAGGGTGGGGGAGAGTTACTTGGACGCTTGTGTTCCAGCAGAGAGTCATACCCCTTAAGTTAAATAATTAAAATTTGGTCCATGGTCAGGGACAGGAGGATGTAACTACGAGTGAGGCAAGTGTGGGGACCCAGGATGTAGTAATGGAAGAGCCACAGCCCTTGCAATTGTCCAACAAATACGAGAGTCTTACTCCGTGTGTGGACGAGAGCAAGGACGGCGGGGGCGGGGGGGGGGGGGGGATGAGCAAACTGACCACAGCACCATGGTACAGAGGGCCATTCAAGTTGGGGCAGTAAAAATAAATGTGGTAGTGGTAGGGGACAGTATAGTTAGGGGGATAGATACTGTTTTCTGCAGTCGACAGCGTGAGTCCCAAAGGCTGTGTTGCCTGCCCAGTGCCAGTGTAAAAGACATCTCCTCTGGGCTGGAGAGGAACTTGGAGTGGGAAGGGAAAGATCCAGTTGTTGTGGTCCACGTAGGTACCAATGACATAGGTAGGACAAAGAAAGAGGTTCTGCTGATAGGATCAGACAGATGAATGCGTGGCTCAAAGACTGGTGTGGGAGAAATGGTTTCAATTCATGGGGCACTGGCACCAGTACTGGGATGGAATAATAGAAGTTTACAGCACGGAAGGAGGCCATTTCGGCCCATCATGTCCATGCCGGCCAACAAGAGGTTATCCAGCCTAATCCCACTTTCCAGCTCTCGGTCCGTAATCTCAAGTGCACATCCAAATACTTTTTAAATGTGGTGAGGGTTTCTGCCTCTACCACCCTTTCAGGCAGTGAGTTCCAGACCCCCACAACTCTCTGCGTGAAGAAAGTTCCCCTCAAATCCCCTCTAAACCTTCTACCAATTACTTTAAATTTATGCCCCCTGGTTGTTGACCCCTCTGCTAAGGGAATAGGCCCTTTCTATCCACTATATCTAGGCCCCTCATAATTTTATACACCTCAATGTGGTTTCCCCTCAGCCTCCTGTTCCAAGAAAAACAAATCCAGCCTATACAATCTGTCCTGATAGCTAAGATTCGCCACTCCCGCCAACATCCTCGTAAATCTCCTCTGTACCCTCTCCAGTGCAATCACGTCCTTCCTGTAATGCGGTGACCAGAACCGCACGCAGTACTCCAGCTGTGGCCTAACCAGTGTTTTATACAGTTCAAGCATAAGCCCCCCCTGCTCTTGTATTCCATGTCTTGGCTAATAAAGGCAAGCATTCCATATGCCTTCTTAACCACCTTATCTACCTGGCCTGCTACTTTCAGGGATCTGTGGACATGCACTCCAAGATCCCTTTGTTCCTCTACACTTCTCAGTATCTTACCATTTAATGTATATTCCCTTTCCTTGTTAGCTCTCCCCAAATGCATTACCTCACACTTCTCTGGATTAAATTCCATTTGCCATTGTTCTGCCCACCTGACCAGTTGATTGATAAATCGGAGGGAGCTGTTCTGTTGAGACGGGCTTCACTTGAACCAGGCTGGGGCCAGTGTCCTGGCGAATTGAATTAACAAGGGCTGTACATAGGGCTTTAAACTAAATTTGAGTGGGGAGGGATCCGATGAGCGAAAATTTTAAAAGTCAAAAGGAAAGAAGGCAAAAGTGCAGGGTAGTGATAGGGGTAATGATAACCAGAGTGTAAAAGGGACAGAGCGTATACACATAAAGACAACATTAAAAGCTCTATATCTGAACGCACGCAGCATTCGTAACAAGATAGATAAGTTGACGGCACAAATAGAAATAAATGGGTATGATCTGATTGCCATTACAGAGACGTGGTTGCAGGGTGACCAAGGATGGGAACTGAATATTCAGGGGTATTTGCCATTTTGTAAGGATAGGCAGAAAGGAAAAGGAGGTGGGGTAGCTCTGTTAATAAGGGATGAGATCAGTGCAGTAGTGAGAAATGATATTGGCTCAGAAGATCAAGATGTTGAATCAGTTTGGGTGGAGATAAGAAATAATAAGGGAAAGAAGTCACTGGTGGGAGTGGTCAACAGGCCCTCAAACAGTAACCGAACTGTAGGACAGAGTATAAATCAAGAAATAATGGAAGCTTGTAAGAAAGGTACGGCAATAATCATGGGCGATTTTAATCTTCATATTGATTGGATAAATCAAATTGGCAAAGGTAGCCTTGCGGGATGGTTTCTTGGAACAATACCGTGTAGAACCAACCAGGGAGCAGACTATTTTAGATCTGGTAATGTGTAACAAGTGTGGATTAATTAATGATCTCATAGTGAAGGCTCCTCTTGGGAAGAGTGATCAAAGCATGGTAGAATTTCAAATTCAATTTGAGAAAGCTAGGTCTCAAACTAGTGTCCTGAACTTAAATAAAGTTAATAACAAAGGTATGAAGGCAGAGTTGGTTAAAGTGGACTTTGAAAATATATTAAAAGTGTAAGACTGCAGAAAAGCAGTGACAAACATTTAAGGAGATATTTCATAACTCTCAGCAAAGATATATTCCAGTGAAAAATAAAGACTCGAAGAGAAGGATGAACCATGCAGGCTAACTAGGGAAGTAAAGGATGATATCAAAATAAAAACAAAGGCATACAATGTTGCAAAGAACAGTGGAAGGCCAGAGGATTGGGAATTTTTTAGAAACCAGCAAAGGACAACTAAAAGAATGGCAGAGAGAGATGATAGCTTATGAGAGTAAACTAGTAACAAATATAAAAACAGACAGTAAGAGCTTCTACAGGTATATAAAAAGGAAGCAAGTAGCTGAAGTAAACATTGGTCCCTTAGAGGATGAGACTGGGGAATTAATAATGGGTGGAAACTTTGAACAAATATTTTGTGTCACGGCAGAAGACACTGAAAACATCCCAATAATTGATAATCAAGGAGCTATTGGGGGGGGGGGGGGAACTTAAAACAATCACAATCACTGGAGATGAAGTACTAGGCAAACTAATGGGACTAAAATGGACCTGATGGCCTGCATCCTACAGTCTCAAAAGAAGTGTCTGCAGAGATAGTGGATGCATTGGTTGTAATCTATCAAAATTCCATGGATTCTGAAGAGGTCCCGGCAGACTGGAAAACCGCAAATGTAACGCCCCTATTTAAGAAAGGAGAGAGTCAGAAAGCAGGAAACTATAGACCAGTTTGCTTAACATCTGTCATTTGGAAAATTCTGGAGTCTATCATTAAGGAAGTAGTAACAGAACATTTAGAAAATCATAATGCAGTTAAGCAGAGTCAGCATGGTTTTATGAAAGGGAAATCATGTTTGACAAAGTTGCTGGAGTTCTTCGAGGATGTAATGAGCAGGGTGGATAAAGGAGAACCGGTAGATGTTGTGTATTTGGATTTCTAGAAAGCATTCGATAAGGTGCCACATAAAAGGTCACTGCACAAGATAAGAATTCACAGGGTTGGGGGTAATATATTAACGTGGATAGAGGATTGGCTAACAGAAAACAGAGTCGGGTTAAATGGGTCATTTTCAGGTTGGCAAACTGTAACTAGTGGGGTGCCACAGGGATCAGTGCTGGGGCCTTAACTACTTACAATTTATATTAATGACTTGGATGAAGGGACCGAGTGTAATAGAGCCAAATTTGCTGATGATACCAAAAAAGCAAGTGTGAAGAGGATGCAAAGAATCTACAAAGGGATATAGATAGGCTAAGTGAGTGGGCAAAAATTTGGCAGATGGAGTATAATGTGGGAAAATGTGAGATTATCCACTTCGGTAGGAAAAATAAAAAAGCAAATTATTATTTAAGTGAGGAGAAATGACAAAATGCTGTGATACAGAGGGATCTGGAGGTCCTTGTACATGAAACACAAAAAGTTAGCATGCAGGTACAGCAAGTAATTAGGAAGACAAATGGAATGTTGGCCTTTATTGCAAGGGGGATGGAGTATAAAAGTAGGGAAGTCCTGCTACAACTGTACAGGGCGTTGGTAAGACCACACCTGGAGTACTGCGTACAGTTTTGGTATCCTTATTTAAGGAGGGATATACTTGCATTGAAGGCAGTTCAGAGAAGATTCACTAGGTGGATTCCTGAGATGAAGGGGTGGTCTTATGAAGAAAGGTTGAGCAGGTTGGACCTATACTCATTGGAGTTTAGAAGAATGAGAGATGATCTTATTGAAACATAAGATTCTGAGTGACTTGATAGGGTAGATGCAGAGAGGATATTTCCCCTCGTGGGGGAATCGAGAACTAGGGGGCACTGTTTCAGAATAAGGGGTTGCCCATTTAAAACAGAAATGAGGAGGAATTTCTTCTCTGAGGGTTGTGAATCTTTGGAATTCTCTACCCCAGAGAGCTGTGAAGGCTGAGTCACTGAATATATTTAAGGTAGAAATAGAAATATGTTTGAATAAGGGAGTCAAGGGCTATGGGGAGCGGGCAGAGAAGTGGAGTTGAGGCCAGGATCAGATCAACCATGATCTTATTGAATGGTAGAGCAGGCTAGAGGGGCCAAATGGCCGACTCCTGCTCCTATTTCTTATGTTCAATGTTTTTATCCAGTGCCCCATCTTTAGGCCTATTTATTGCATTCTTACATTACATCAGTGACTATAATTTCAAAAAAGAACTTCATTGGTGAGAAAGCGCTTTTTGAAATTTCCAGTTTAAAAAATATAATATTTCACAATAACATAATTAAATTTGCCTTTTGCATCTTTTAATATCTTCTATTAAGGTTTTACTTGAAGACCTCAGCCTCTCCCAAAAGCCTTGTGAACCTGCAATTTTCTGTTTAACAAAGGGAATGGGTGGAAAATTGCTGGCCAATGAGCACTGAAGTGAAAACCCTGGCCAATATTTTTGCGTAGCACCTTAACTCTGTTAGCGGAATGCAGATGCTGCATTCCGAGCATATACAGTGTGCACAATTTAACAGGATGTATAAACAGCATTTAATCAGCTCAAATTTTAGAATGTTTCTCTTCGGCTTCCAGCAGTAATTTCATTAGTTGTTTTTCAAAATTGATTGATGAAAGGTCAGAAGACAAATTTCAAAAGCTTTATGAAGATGACATTTATTTAAGTGTGTTCCATTGTTCAGCTTTATGCTAGGTATTTTACTTAGATTCAAAGCCAAAAGCAGACCTGTGTCCCCCACAATCTGGAGTGCACCTTTATCTGCCCCATATCTAGGTCCCAATAGCAAGCTCTAGAAATCAAATGGAGAACCCTTGCCATTTTATGCCAGCTTACTTGGATGTGTCATGTGCAGATTCTTCTTTCTTCAGTAGGCAGAATGAATATACACTACACCAGACAGAGATTTAACCTTTAACAAATTTAGTACACATAGAACAGGTAAATGAACACTATTCAAAACAATAATCATAAACTTTACTGCTCTGCTTGATATAGTAAAACTGGAAAGGCACTTTCCCTGACTATCCTTTCAACATACATGTCAAATTTTTTACCTCATAATAATACTCCTGTGAAGCGCCTTGGGACGTTTCACTGTGTTAAAGGCGTTATACAGCCAGCGCCTCACAGCCAATCTGGCGTGCCTTGATGACCCTGAGATGCTGAATCACCATAGCGCTTGGTCTGCCCTCCAGGCCTCTATAACCAGTGCCTGTGAAGAGATACTTGGTCACTCAACCAGAAAACACCAGGACTGGTTTGATGAAAATGATCAGGAGATCCAAGAACTAATAGATCGCAAGCGCAAAGCATTTCTGAGCCGCAAGCAACAGCCCAACTCGAGAACTGCAAAACAACATTACAGACGGCTCAAGGCTCAGGTCCAACAAAAAACTCGGGACCTAAAGAACAGGTGGTGGATGGAGAAAGCACAACAACTGATCGACAGCCACAATATGCGAGGATTCTTCGCTGCAGTCAAGGCCACCTACGGTCCAAACTCCCAAGGTTCCACCCCACTCCTGGCCAAGAACGAGGAAACACTCATCAAGGACACCGATGGAAGGAGCACTTTGAAGATCTCCTCAATCAAGACTCTGCCTTTCACTCGAGTGTTCTTGATTCCATCCCGCAGCATGCCACCCACCATCAGCTCAGTGAAACTCCAACGTTGCACGAGGTAGGCAAAGCCATAAAACAGTTTAAGAATAACAAGGCTACGGGTGCAGATGGAATCCCTGCTGAGGCGCTAAAATATGGCGGAGAGGCGCTGTTGGCGCGGATACATGACCTCATCTCTCTCATCTGGAGGGAGGAGAGCATGCCGAGGGATCTGAGAGATGCAGTGATTGTGACCATTTTTAAAAAGGGGGACAAGTCCGACTACGGCAGCTACAGGGGAATCTCGCTATCAGCCACTGGGAAAGTTGTCGCTCGAGTTCTCCTCAATCGTCTTCTCCCTGTGGCCGAGGAGCTCCTCCCGGAATCACAATGCAAATTTCGCCCCCTACGGGGCACAACAGACATGATCTTTGCAGCGCGCCAGTTGCAGGAAAAATGCAGGGAGTAGCGCCAGCCCTTATACATGGCCTTTTTCGAACTTACAAAGGCCTTTGACACTGTCAACCGTGAGGGTCTATGAAGCGTCCTGCTCCGTTTCGAATGCCCCCAAAAGTTTGTCAACATCCTTCGCCTGCTTCACGATAACATGCAGGCCGTGATCCTTACCAACGGATTCATTAAGACCCAATCCACGTCCGGACCGGGGTCAAACAGGGCTGCGTTATCACTCCAACCCTCTTCTCAATCTTCCTCGCCGCTATGCTCCACCTCACAATCAACAAGCTCCCCGCTGGAGTGGAACTAAATACAGAACCAGTGGGAAGCTGTTTAACCTACGCCGCCTCCAGGCCAGGTCCAAGATCACCCAAACCTCTGTCATTGAGCTGCAGTATGTGGACGATGCCTGCATCTGTGCACATTCAGAGGCTGAACTCCAGGATATGGTCAATGTATTCACTGAGGCATATGAAAGCATGGGACTTAAGCTTAACATCCGTAAGACGAAGGTCCTCCACCAGCCTGTCACCGCCGCACAGCACTGCCCTCCAATCATCAAGATCCACGGTGCGGCCCTGAACAACATGGACCATTTCCCATATCTCGGGAGCCTCTTATCAACAAAGGCAGACATTGATGCGGAGATTCAACATCGCCTCCAGTGCGCCAGCGCAGCCTTCGGCCGTCTGAGGAAAAGAGTGTTTGAAGACCAGGCCCTCAAATCTACCACCAAACTCATGGTCTACAGGGCTGTAGTAATACCCGCCCTCCTGTATGGATCTGAGGCATGGACGATGTATAAAAGGCACCTCAAGTCGCTGGAGATATATCAGCAACGATGTCTCCGCAAGATCCTGCAAATCCCCTGGGAGGACAGGCGCACCAACATCAGTGTCCTCAACCAGGCTAACATCCCCAGTATTGAAGCATTGACCACAGTCGATCAGCTTCGCTAGGCAGGCCACATAGTACGCATGCCAGATACGAGACTCCCGAAGCAAATGCTTTATGCGGAGCTACTTCATGGTAAACGAGCCAAAGGAGGACAGCGGAAACATTATAAGGACACCCTCAAAGCCTCGCTGGTAAAGTGCGACATCACCACTGACACCTGGGAGACCCTGGCTGCAGGCCGCCCAAGGTGGAGAAAGTCCATCCGGGAGGGCATTGAGCTCTTCAAGTCTCGGCGCAAAGAGCATGGAGAGGCCAAGCGCAGGCAGCAGAAGGAGCGCGCGGCAAACCAGCCCCACTGACCCCTACCCTCGCCGAATGTCTGTCCCACCTGTAACAGGGTCTGTGGCTCTCGTATTGGACTGTTCAGCCAGCAAAGAACTCACTTTGGGAGTGGAAGCAAGTCCTCCTCGATTCCGAGGGACTGCCTATGATGATGATAAATACAAGTTGTTGTTTTTGTTGTTGTACATTGAACCTTGAACACAAATGCTTATTTCTGACATGGTAAACAACTGCCAGAGTCAAACGAGCCTAGTTTCACTGCTGACTACAGACTGTAGACTGCCTCGAGTTATACTCACCCAGCGTTATCATTCCAAATACTTCGAAGGTGTAATGAGACTCGGCCCATTCAAATGAAACTGCATTTCCCTTAATTAAAATAGATGGTTAGCCATTCTTTGTCATTTCCATGTGGATGTTTGTCACCCAATTTGGAGTATTGTCTGTCCAGTCAAGATACTATCACATAGATACATCCCAAAACCTCCAAATTGAAGGTTTTAAATCATTTGTTTTAAATAAGGATCTATCTCAAACTAAATAAAACATTCTCCATATCCAGGCAGCTTCTCTGTGGCCCCATCCACATGCCATGGCAGTAATCAGACCATACACACCAAGGACTTCCAAAACTATCCATGTCTCTCCTTGCCCTGAGGGATGAATACTAGTCAGGCTGTAATTGTAAATCCCTTGCAGCTTGCAGAAAATAGCTAGCAATAACTGATCTTCACCCTGTGTATACTGTTATTAGTAATAAAGAATTCAAATATTTAATCCAAGAGACATGTAAAGGAAAAAGTCCAAATTGGGAATTGTGGTTGTGAAATGCAATTTTCTGTGGAATTTCTGTTCAGAACCTTATTTTGAGCCTTCACTCACTGAGCTGAGCCAAAAGAAAAATGTTTTCAGTGATGTTACTGCTTTTGGGTCTCCACAACTTAATTTGGCGACGTTGTTGACGAGTGATTGCAATTATCAACAATCCTTGCAAAAATAACCAGAGTTGTAGGATGGAGATTTAGGACTGTTTTCTAAATATGGAATATGAACAAAAGGAACAGGAGCAGGAGTAGGCCATTTGGCCCCTCAGGCCTGCTCCGCCATTCAATAAGATCTGATCTGATCTTGGCCTCAACTCCACTTCCATGCTCGCTCCCCATAACCATTGACTCCCTTATCATTTAAAACAAATCAGGGTCAAATAGGTATCACCACATCTGGGAAATGCAGGTAGTGTAGTTGGAAACTCCTATCAACAGAAAGAATAATAGCTCTAAAAATATATTAACTTCAAGTCTAGGCTTTTGAGAGGCTAGGGTCTCAAGGTAAACTTTAATGTCCTCTTTGGATCTGGGCATGGTGCCGGAGGATTGGAGGACTGCTAATGTAGTACCCTTGTTTAAGAAGTGAGAAAGGGACAGGCCAAGTAATTACAGGCCTGTCAGCCTAACCTCAGTGGAGGGAAAATTATTGAAAAAATCCTGAAAGACAGGATAAATCTGCATTTGGAAAGGCAAGGATTAATTAGGGACAGTCAGCATGGATTTGTTAAGGGAAGATCGTGTCTGACTAACCTGATTGAATTTTTTGAGGATGTAACCAAGAGGGTTGAAGAGGGTAGTGCGTACGATGTAGTATATGCGGACTTTAGCAAAGCTTTTGATAAGGTCCCACATGGTAAACTGGTCATGAAGGTTAAAGGATACAGGGCAAAGTGTCAAGTTGGATCCAAGATTGGCTTGGAGGAAGGAAGCAAAGGGTAGTGATTGATGGATGTTTTTGTGACTGGAAGGATGTTTCCAGTGGGGTTCCGTAGAGCTCAGTACTAGGACCCTTGCTTTTTGTGGTATCTATCGATTTAGATTTGAATATGGGGAGTATGATTAAGAAGTTTGCAGACGACAGTAAAATTGGCTGTGTGGTTGATAATGAAGAGGAAAGTCATGGGCTGCAGGAGGATATCAATCTACTGGTCAGGTGGGCAGAGCAGTGACAAATGGAATTTAATTCAGAGAAGTGTGAGGTCACGCATTTTTGGAGGGCTAATAAGGAAAGGGTATACACATTAAGCGATAGGCCACTTAATAGTGTAGATGAACAAAGGGACCTTAGAGTGCTTGTCCACAAATCCCTGAAAGTAGCAGACCAGGTGGATAAGGTGATTAAGGCATACGGAATGCTTGCCTTTATTGGCTGAGGCATAGAATATAAGAGCAGGGAGGTTATGCTTAAATTGTATAATACTTTGGTTAGGCCACAGCTGGAATATTGCGTGCAGTTCTGGTCGCCGTATTATAGGAAGGAAGTAATTGCACTAGAGAGGGTGCAGAGGAGATTTACTAGGATGCTGCCTGGAATGGAGAATCTTAGTTATGAAGACAGATTGGATAGGCTGGGTTTGTTCTCATTGGAACAGAGGAGGTTGAGAGGAGACCTCATTGAGGTGTACAAAATATTGAGGGACCTGGACATAGTGGATAGTAAGGGTCTATTTCCATTGGTGGAGAGGTCTATTACGAAGGGGCATAGTTTTAAGGTGGTTGGCGGAAGGTTTAGAGGGGATTTGAGGGGGGGGGGGGGCTTCTTTACGCAGAGGGTTGAGAGGATCTGGAACTCGTTGCCTGGAAGAGTGGTGGATGCAGCAACCCTCACCACTTTTAAGAGATGGTTGGATGGGCACTTAAAGCGCAGTAACCTGCAGGGTTACGGATCTAGAGCTGGTAATTGGGATTGGACTGAATGACCTTTTGTTGGACGGAGCAGATATAATGCTAAGAAGTACTGCAGGGAATACAATACTGCCAGGGTGATCTCCTGGACTAGTTTCGATCGCCTGGATGGGTCGGAGAGGAATTTTCCCAAATTCTTTCTCCCTAAATTGGCCTGGGTTTTTATCTGGTTTTTGCCTCTCCTAGGAGATCACATGGCTCTGGTTGGGGTGGAGTGTAGACTGTTTTAGTATAAGGGGTGTCACAGTTGTGGTGAGGCGGATTGGTTGGGCTGGGTGCTCTTTGCCTTTCCGTCATCGTTCATAGGTTTATATGTAACCTTTAGGGCTCTTTGTCGGCCGGTGCGGACACAATGGGCCGGAATGGCCTCATTTTTCGCTGTAAATTTCTATATTTCTAAAAGACAATTTTACAAAGAGGTTTAAGTCACTGTGAAATATGTCAGAATTTGCTGACAAAATAACAGCGAGTTTAAGACGCACACTGTTATTAATGTGTAAATAACCCAGCAATTTGTGGCAAGGAAGAGATACCCCGTGAGTTGCAAATCGCCACAAATTGGTGGATTATTTGCGGCGCTCCGCCATCAACCTCCCCGTGAGGTTGAAGAAATGACTGCATTTGCCGTTAACACAAATTATACTCACCGCAGAAAGTTAGCGCTGATACTTAATGACATAATGTTGAGATTTATCTTCCTCCAATGTCACTCAACCTCTCTGGGAGCAGATGAAACTGTGGAGTCCCATTCATGCAGGTAATAAATTGTTCCTAAAGGCTTACAAAATGTTTTATTTTATTCTTACTTTTCCTTTCTGCCTCTTTTAATCCAATCTTTCTTTCCCTTTCTTTATTTCTCTTTCTGTATCTGATTTAACTCTAATTCTCTATATTTCCTGCTCCATCATGCCTCGGTTTCTTTCTCGATCCATAAATTTCATTGGTTAAGAAGATAGGCTGTTGGTCCTATCATTCACCAAGGTCCCAGATGCCCCGGTGACCTCGTCACACTAATATTAGCTCACACTGTCAGCAATTTGTGACGTAAAAATATTTCAAGCCGAGGGCAAGGAAAAATCGAATAGGGCATGCTACAAGATGCCCTGATCAATCAAGTTCTGAGCCAATGTTTTTATCACACTTTCAAGCTAGATAAGTACATGAGGGAGAAAGGAATAGGATATGGTAAGATGAAGTAAGGTGGGAGGAGGCTTGTGTGAGGCATAAACCTGTTGGGCTGAATGGCCTGTTCTCTATATGTAATTGTATCTAAAAAGCAAGGAATTTTAAAGAGGGAAAAATAAAATGGGTGCCAAGCCATGGTGAGGTCAAAATGATGGGTTTATGAAGGCTCTTGAAGGTAGGGAGCAAGAATGTTTCAAGGCAGGAATTCCAGGGGTAAGCTGAAGTTTCTGTCATCAGTAGTGGGGCAAAGATAGCAGGAGATGCAAAGATAGCCAGAGTCAGAGGACCAAAAGATGTGGAAGGGCATGCAAGGCTGGGGAAGTTGCAAAGATTAGGTGGAAAAAGACCATGGAGGGGTTTTTTAATCTCTGATGGTTTTACTCTGACATGCTGTTTTAGAACCATTAAGGCACTATGTCATGTAACACACAATGTATTAGGGCCACTGATGTATATCACCTAGCTGGGAGCTACATACACACACACACATACATACATACATACATACATACATACATACATACATACAAGTAGAGGGTTAGGGATACGTATTTTGTGTTTAGCAGTACTGGCGATTAAGGGTCAATAAACCCAGAAGTTCATAGCACAGAAGGAGGCCATTTGACCCATCGTGTCTGTGCTGGCTCTTTAGTGTCAACTTGGGCCAGTGATAGCACTCTCACCTCTGAGTCAGAAGATAATGGGCTCAAGCCCCACTCCAGGGACTTGAGCACATAATATAACCTGATATTTAAGTGCAGCACTGAGGGAGAACTGCATTATCAGGAAGTGTTGTCTGTCAAGTGAGATTTTAACAAAGAGCCCTCTGCCTGGTTAAACAGACGTAAAAGATCTCATGGCACTATTCAATGATGATTTGGGGAGTTTGCCCGATGTCCTGGCAAACACTTAACCCTCAATGAACACTTCGAAAAAGAGATAAATTGTTCTTTTATTTTAATGCTGGTGGGATCTTGCTGTGTGCAACTTAGTTGTCATGCTTGTCAACACAACCATTACACTGCAAAAGTAATTCAGTGACTGCAGTCATTTGGGACATCCTGATACTGTCAAAGGCACTATATAAATGCAAGTTTGTTTGTTAATTCTTTCCATCCTAGAACAATCTAAAACTAATCCCACTGCTCTGCTCTCTCCTAAGCCTTGTATCTCTCTCTGCTTCAAGTATTTATCCAATTTTCACTTTTTAAAAAAAAGCAATGGTCTTTATCACTCCCCATAGCAAAACATTCCATGCTCCAACATCCCTCTGATGAGATTGGGTGGAATGTATAGCTACCTCTCTTTTCTCCTTTAAGACGCTCCTTATAACCTACCTCTTTAACCAAGCTTTTGGCCATCTGCCGTAATTTCTTCTTATGTGGCTCGGCGTCAAATTTATATGTTTTGTCTTATAACACTGCTGTGAAGCGCCTTGGGACGTTTTATTACATTAAAGGCGCTATATAAATAAAAGTTGTTGTTGTTGCATAAAGGAATTTTTCTTCACCTCTCCAGTGATGATTTTAAATTGATGACCTCTTGTCACCGACTCTCCAAGGAAATAGTTTTTCCCGTTAACCCTATCAATACCTTTCATAATTGTACAAAAATCTATTGTTTCCTGATTGCCGTTTCTACTCCAGTATAAAGAGTGGGGTCGACATTCAGGGTCCGGATAAGGCCCGTTACCGCCGCTTTGTGGCGGCCATGCGGCGGAATTGAGTGGCCGACGCATTGCAGTCGATTGGCCGCCACGATCCAAATTCACCTCGGGGATTTTTCGGGCAGTCCTCACTTCCGCCCCACTGCTGCTGACCATCCCAAGCGCACCATCAACGTGCACACCACCACTGTCCCGGACCTCCAGCCCATTCCGCGTGAAATTTACTTGAAAAAATCCACGATCCGCCGCGCGTGCCCCCGACAGCTTTTTCTGTCAGTGCACCTCGTTTTCTGTGTGTGAGCCATGGCATTGCGGCGGCCCTTCAAGGGAAGGGCGCACTGCCGCAACCACCATGTTTTGTTTTGCTAGCCGACTTCCCGGGCAATTATGGCCCGGGTTCGGCGGGGCCGCCAACAGGCAGCCTAGTGCTGGCCTGGCTGAAATCGTCCCTGGTGGCCCAGTGGCCAAACCTAAAAAAAAAATCACTGCTTCTCTCCCCTTTAAATGAGGGGAAAGGTGTGGTGACGCACACAGTTGAGTGACAGCGGAGGAGATTCTGTCCCGCTCCCACTTCCACCCTTCACTAGCACTTAACGCTGCACATCCGCCCCCATTATGACCAACTTCCGGTCCGCTCGAAAAAAATTGCCAAAGAGGTGAAAATGGATCAAGAGTCCGCCTCGTCGGACCAGACGGTAAAAACATCTAGGAAAAGATAGGTGTGCCAGCTTTCTGTTGGGCCTGAATATTGGCCCCAGTATCTCGAGTCTCTTGTAACTATAGTTTGCAATTCCCGACCTCATCCTGGTGAATTTCAGCTGTATACACAATGGGGTAATTTTTACTTAACTCATCGTGCAGGAAACTGACGGAATTGGGCAGATCACTGGTTTTACAACCCGCCCATTTTACTCTCTATTCGGTCTGTCATTCATTGCTCCTCCACAGGCTGCGCTGTGAACCCTCCCCCAGAGCCAGCAATCAGTGTAATCACTGATCTGACAAAAATGCCCCGATTCCAAACAAATAATGCTGTTAGAAACCCTGCAAAAAGTTAGACCATTCAAATGAGGTGTAACTGGGTTTTTAAAACCAACCGATCTCATCAGTTTCCCGATGGGTGGGTTAGATTAAAAATTACCCCCGTGTCTCTAATATCCTTTTTATAATGGTGCATCCAAAACTGCAACCTTACGAATGTTTTGTTCAAATTTATCACTACTTCTTTACTCTTCGACTTTATTCCTCATTTATAAACTCCAAATTTTATTAGCGGCTTTATTTACCTGCATTCACTTTATCAGGGGATTATGTATTTAAAGCCCTAGCTCTCTATTGGTTCACATTCTTCAGTGTATTTTCATTAACTGTATATTCCCATTCTTTGTTTTGATTTCTCATAAATTGTGTTACCTCACACTTATCTGCTTTGGCCTGTAATTTGCGGTCAGTGGCGAAGCAAAGATATTCGCCGCTGGCCCTGAAGTAAGCTTCCCAACAAAGTTCTCATGATCTATGTGGCGAGAAGTTTGGCTTTTCGGACGTGCAGCTGAAAGCAACGTAGTTTAGTGGGAATCCCATAGTGTGAGCTGCTGTGATGTCAACAAGCTGTCTAAGCAGCCAATCACAGTGCAGAATTCTCACGGACCGAGAACCAGGAAATAGACAGCACTAATAATCAATCACTTCAAAAAACAAAAATTTCCACAGAGCGAAATAAACTTTTTTTTTCTTTTTACATACACTGGGTTAAGGTAGAAGCTGAAATATCATGAACAAACTTTTTTATTAATTTTAAAATCTAATAATTTTTAACTTACTGGAGAAATTTGACATGCCACCAATATAAAATTAGTTTTTCTGGGCCAGAATGGTTGTTTATCAGTAGTTATCACTCAGATCGCTGTTTAAAAACCCCGTTACACCTCATTTGAATGTTCTAACTTTTTGCAGGGTTTCTCACAGCATTATTTGTTTGGAATAGGGGGCATTTTTGTCAGATCAGTGATTACATTGATTGCTGGCTCTGGGGAAGGGTTCACAGCGCAGCCTGTGGAGGAGCAATGAATGACAGACTGCAACTTCAGCATTTCCGCATTAACCGCGCATGCGCTAAATTCTGAATTTGCAGTCAGTTTCAAAGGCGATATGAAGGCAAATGCTGCCAGTTCGTCATCAGGACCGCAAGTTCCAGGCCATTATGTTTCATCTGCCACCTATCTGCACATTCCACTAACCTGTCTATATCTTCCTGAACTCATTACAGTCATCTTAAATGCTGGTCACATCTCCAACTTATAGCTCATGAACAAATTTTATGATTGCGTTATCTATATCCAAGTCCAACTGGCCTATATATAAAAAAGTGGACCAAGCACTTGCATCTGGGATACACCACTACCAACCTTTCTGCAGCCCAAGCAACATTTCTTCTTCCCAGCAACATTTCTTCTTCTTCTTCTCCTTCCGTGTGGTAGTAGCAAAGCAAATCAAATGTCAATATTGAAGTTGGATTTCCAGGCCAAAGCTTCCGATGTAACAGTGTGGATATCTTGGAGGCTACCTGAAAATTTCCTCTGAGGGCTGTGCTCAATGATGTGCTCCAGGGTCTGATTGGGAGCTCCACAGTCACATGATGGGGATGCCTTAATCTTCCATCTATGGAGAAGGTGGCAGCATCTACCATGACCAGTTCTGAGGCGGTTGATGATTGTCCGTTTGCGAGAAAGGTTTGATCCTTCAGGTTGTACTGTGGGGTCCTCTATAAGGAATCCATTCCGTATGTTGCAATTCTTTCAAGCATTTTGTCATTGGTCATCAAGGCTGAGGGGAGATCACTGAAGGGCTTCAGCGACAGTCCAAAATGGCCTTCTAGATTTGAGATGGGTTGGTGCTAGGTTGTTCAAGTTGGCCTGGATCGGCATGTCTTTGCTGGCAAGTAGTTGTATTCTCTGGAGACTGCATATTCGTGGCATAGGTGTTTTTGGTGAGATGCTTGCAAGCACAGGCAACTAGGTGTTGGTGTCGATAAAAGCATACCGGTAATAATTCTTATAGTAGAATTCAGCTGGACATTAACGGATTGGACATGTGGACTTGATAGCCATGCCGAAGAGCAGTACTCTGCAGTAGAGTACACCAGGGCAAGTGCTGCCGTACGGAGGGTTTGAGCGTCTGCTCCCCATGTAGATCCAGCGAGTTTCTGGATCAAGTTGACCCTACTCTTTAGTTTCTTCTCAAGATTCTGGAGATGTTGTCTATATGACAGGGTGTGATCAAGCGGGACTCCAAATAAGAGGGTTTTTTGGCATGGTTTACCTCTGTGCCGCAAAAGGAGACTTTTAAAGCTTAGTTTGCTTGATGGGTGTTGGAGGTGGAATGTCGAGGGGACGGTCTTTTGCGAGTTTGGCCGAAGTCACTACCGGCAGAAGTAGGCCTCCATCCTCTGTAAATCACTGGGGGTGGATGAGGACAGCCTTCTCGCGGCCCATCCGGTTACGTGATCTTAGCTCTTAGATCACAACTAATGTCATCTTACAGGACACCGCACTTGTTGTTAAATTGCCCTCCATTTATTTAACAGTTTCCTGGCCATCAACCAATATTCCATCATGTTACTACATTTCCTTTTATACCATAAACCTGAATGTTTCTAACAAGCCTTTTGTAAGATATCTTATCAAACACCTTCTGAAGAAAATAATCTACATCTACCTGTACTACATTCCCTTTATCTATCCAACTAGTCACTTCAAAAAAACTTGGCATGCACAACTTGTCTTAACAAATCCATGCTGGCTGCCATAGATCAACCATAGATCAACCAACGCATTTCTAAATACTTGTACTTACTAAATATATCCTGAATTACAGATGCCAAGTGTTAGCCCTCAACTCTATTAGACTAACGCATCTATAATTATCTGACTTAACCTTCCCTCCCTCCTTGAAAGAGGCCGTTCCTTTGGCACAATTAGTATATTTGAGGTTTGAAAAAATGTGGTCATAGCCTCTGCTATCTCCTCTCTGAAGTCTTTCCAACAGCTCAGGTTGCATATCATGAGGACTCCATGACTTATCAATCTTGAGTTTGGCTTATTTTTGCAGACCAAATCCTTTTCAACAGTTAGCTCGATAAATTGTTCCATACCTATGTGTACTTATTTTTGTTTTACAAATTATAGTGGAAGTAAGAATATAAGATATTTCCTCTCTCCGACATACTGTCATGCTCTACAATTATACTCTGTCCTTTATCCCCGAGCTATTCTCTTTAGTTCTTATATACTTATAAAAATACTACCTTCTTTTGCATCATCTATCGTTTCTTCATACTCCATTTTAGCCCTTCTCCCTTTTCACTTCCCCACTACATTTTATACATATTTCATGATTATATTTAGTATTCTTAGCCCTAACTTTATATGCCTCCATTTTAAGTTTTATTCTTTATTTATCTACAGAACTCTATACTTTAATGCAACCTCATTTACAACTATATTTATTTTGTACCCTATGCAACTTGTATTTGAAGATTTTCCATTGCTAATCTGTCAACTTGTTTGCGAACCTTTCTGCCTAGTTATTCAGGCCAGACCCTCTTTTCTCTCACTCGTCCTTTCCTTTTTCCAGTTCAGCACCTTTATCTTTGATTCTTCATTACCCTTTTTGTATTCTTACATTGAACCCAACTATGTCATGGTCACTATTTCCCAATTATCCTCCTGCTATAACTAAATCAAGCAGTGCTGGTTTCCTGCTGGACTAAAAGCATACTGATCTAGGAAGCAGTCCACTTTGACCACATGCAATACCATTATTGCTGTCTATCTTGTGATAGTTAAGATCATCTATTTTACACAAATCTAAACTGTCTGCAGCTCTCACCCATTTATCGCAATTGATTGGCAGCCTGTAATGCACACCAAGAATTGTACTAATTCCTTTCTATTTCTAAAAAAATATTCACATGGATTCTGTTTTAACACAATCCCCTAGGTCAATGTGATTTTATCACTCTTTTAGGTTTCAGGGTTCAGGAGCTCCAAGAGCAGTACCAGTTTATGGTTGGGCGGGGAAGGAGTAGTAGTAATTGTTACGGGTCTGGCAGTATGGTTTTTCAAGGGTTCTGCACAAGCCTTTTTATTTGCATACAACAGCTGCATAATAAATAATTAGATTCTATTCCGCCTTTCTAGAATAGTATATACATAGATGCTTTACTTTCAACAAGCAAATTTAATTCAGCAATGTTTGTATCTCTTTGCAAGTGTCAAGGAAAGGCTTGCAAACAGCACCCATCTGTGGACGGTCAAACTGAAAATGAGTCAGAGAGTTAATAGTTTTTATTTAAACCCATCGTAGAAAACCCTCAGTTCATATTCCAATCATTTTCAAAAGTACACAAATACTGTTATACGCTGAGGAAAATGCATTCACCCATTGCCTGAATAAAGCTTTTGAAATGTTTCTACAAATAACTTTGAAAAGGAATCAAATAAACAAGAGAGAGAAACATTCTTCAAGTTAGGTTGTTTGAATGCTATTGATGTATCAGAAAATGTGCTCACCACACATATAGGGCCCAAGTTTCCACACGATAAAAAACGGGCGCCCCTCCGAGCTGGGCGCCCGTTTTTCGCGCCTAAAAAAAACCTCACGATTCTGGAGCGTTCTGCAGCTCCTTATCTGCCTGGCGCGGCGCCCAGGGGGGCGGAGCCTACACTCGCGCCGATTTTGTAAGTGGGAGGGGGCGGGTACTATTTAAATTAGTTTTTTTCCTGCCGGCAACGCTGCGCGTGCGCATTGGAGCGTTCGCGCACGCGCAGTGTGAAAAAAACATTGGCACTCGACCATTTTTGTAGTTCTTTGGAGCTGTTTAATTTTTCAACATTTTTTAATAAAAGCACATTGCCATCAGCACATCAGCACTTGCAGCCTTCTCACTGTCTCCTTCCTCTCCCCCCCCCCGCGGGAAAGAACGGGCGCCTCAGGCTGACTGCAGCATTCTCCGTGGCTGAAGCACTTTCACACAGGTAGGAAGATGGTTTATTTAATCTTTTCTTTGCTTATAAATGTTTATTCAGGTTGGATTTATTTGTATAATATTTGTAGAAGTATAAATAAGGATTTATTGTAGAATTAATAACTTCCCTTCCCCCACCCCCCTCGTTCTGGACGCCTAATTTGTATCCTGCGCCTGATTTTTTAATGTGTAGAACAGGTTTTTTCAGTTCTACAAAAATCTTCACTTGCTCCATTCTAACTTAGTTTGGAGTACGTTTTCACTGTGGAAACTTTGAAATCAGGCGTCAGTGGCCGGACATGCCCCCTTTTGAAGAAAAAATTCTGTTCCAAAGTAGAACTGTTCAACCTGACTAGAAGTGCAGAAAAAAAAATGTGGAGAATTGCGATTTCTAAGATAGTCCGTTCTCCACCAGTTGCTCCTAAAAATCAGGTGCAAATCATGTGGAAACTTGGGCCCATTAAGTGCATACTGTACTCAAGGCTTTTAATATGCTATGTGAATCTCCTGTGGCATTGCTTATGACCAGTCAAATTATATGTTGTTTTATCCCAATTAATGTACAATATAATCAAGACCACTAATTATGCTGATTGACCAAGTTAAACTGTATTTTTTATTAGTTTTGTGGAACTGTTTATGGCATTTTTGGTTTGAATTGCAATTATATGCATATTTCTACGGAAAGTGTAGACTTAACAATTATGTTTGTTTAAATTAATTTTATCTCTCCCAGGACTTCGAAAAAGACAGTAAGGGGAGATATCCACGATACATGTCGGTAGGTTGCAGGCAGTGAATGTAGCAGTTGTGAGGAATGGGAGGGTTATGTCACTTGGTAGTGTTGCGAAGATGATCTTACAGTGTGGGAGCACTGGAAGAAGGTGCTGTGGTATGGGAGCTGTGCACAGGAGATGAAGTCGGTAAGCATTTGGCAGAGGGCTCACTGGACATGGGACGGCCTACATGTGACTCCAGTCCCACATTACATAGTTGACTCAATTCCCTCAGGGCAACTAAAGATTGACAATAAATACTGTCTTGCCAGTTTTGTCCACATCCAAGAACATACTAAAAAAAGGAAAATTGTACTGGAGCCAATTGAGAGCTAAGGAATAGGAATGCAAACATTTTCACAACTACTACCAAATTAGCATCAGCTGAATACCACTGGGAGCACACACATATCTGAGTGAGAACATTCTGGATTCACCTCACTTCAGGTCTTCAGCACATAATCTAGCCTGATGCTGAGAGAATACTGTACTACCCGAGGTTCCATTCCATTTATGCTAAGTTAAAACAAGGCTTTGTCCATTTGTTCTGGTGGTTCAGACGATTATCAAAATCTTTTTGCACTAATTGGAGAAGTTTTTGATCTGTCCTGATCAACATTCCGTCAGCAAATACCATCAAAAACAGAGCAGTTGTGACATCTTGCTCCGCCTTAGAAATATAATGGGCTAGAATTTCCATTCTGGCCGCCGGATTACCACGCAGTTACCGTCCGTTTTAGCAAGAAATGCAAATTACCACCCGGTACCACCTGTTGTAGACCCGAATATCGGCAGCGGTAATTTTGGACTGCGATTACCGCCGGCATTGCTGCAGATCGCCTGCCCACGATTCCCGCCCCCCAAAAAAATCAAGAAAATTCCCTTCCAGCGTTAAATTAGCTAATTATGCCGTTTTTACCATCTGCTATCGCTGAGGATATGTACCGCCCATGCCTTGTCCCACTGTTAGGCCTCCATTTCGTAATTTTTTTTTCTCTGGGGGAAAAAACTAGGTAAAAGTTGCCAGCAGGCTGCAATTTCTTTGAGTGATTTTCAGTGATTTCTGGAGTAGTTATTAAGGGATTTTGATTTTATTGTGGATAATTGACTGTGAACATCTGAACATACTTGTGTGCTTTAAAAGAAATGAGGCCTTTAAAAGAAATGTTTCACTGCCAATTTTGCTGACTACTTACATGATGCAGAATAGAGCTGGAGTGAGACGCTGTACAAAATGGTTTAGTTGAATAAAAATGTTTTATAAAAGTTGTAATTTGAATTTAACTAACTATTTTTAATAAAATAAATAATTGTTCTCAATGAAAATTTTACAAAACAAAACCATCAACAACAACCAACAACCAACAACCACCAGCAACAACAACAGTAAAAACACTCAAACCGCCTCTGCACCCTCCTACGATTCTACCCGTGGCCACCTTTCCCAACGCCTTTCCTCCCCAATCCCCCCCGATCCTTGGCCCTGCCTCTCCCCCCGCTATTAATACCCCTGCCCATGTCGGGACCAGTACGTCGTACAGCAGAGCACCTCAAGCGTGACAGCTGAGGGGTGGGCCGACAATGGCAGTGCAATATGTCTGGAGAAGCAGGGGATGTTGAGGACCCGTCTTCAAAGTCGGAAGAAAGTACTTCCTCCCGACAATCAGGTGCTGTTAGCATTGGTGGTATGGCACCTTGGAGTGCAGTGCTATATCCCAAGGTCGTCAATTGCCGCATAGCATTGGCATTGACGGACTGGGTATTCTTCCTCATCACCACAATCAGCTCCACCATGTCCTCCGATTGACGGGCTGCTAAAGCAACGATGTTTGCGGACAACCCAGCAATGGCCTGGAGGAGCTCGAGTCAAGTCGCTGCTCATCCTAGACAGTCACACCATGTCCAGATTCACATCTGCCTGTCTTGCAGCGTTCCCACCTTGCCGGATCAGCTGCCGCTGAATCAGCGTGGGGGTTGATGTGCGCCGCTGCATGCTGCTTGGTCACGCTTCCTTGGACCGGAATTCAAGAAAGTTGGATTCCGACAAGGAACCGGTGGCCGCAGGCAGAAAGGACCCTTCAAGTCCCGCCACCCCTCCCTCCTGCTGCTCCTCCCCCTCCTCCTCCTCCTCCATCACCGTCACAAAGTTTTGAGGAGTGTTCTCCTCCAGCTCCTCGACCATTTGTTCCACCATCGTCTCTTCCAGCAATGTCTCGTCCATCCTCATTTCCTCCAATGACTCCTCTCTGGGAGGGGCAGGCAGCTTCTCCTGTGCAACTGTAAAAACATAACATTAATGGTTGGCGACAGGGGAGGGGAGGGGTCAGAGGTAACATGAGAGCAACTCACTTTGCGCAGGCTTATGTGGAGAACAAACATATATTACCGAGAATCATTACATGAAACTATCATAAGCAGTACGTGACATAACAAGACTTGAGTCCCAAACAGTATGTTGCTTTCCAAGTGGCAGAGTGTGATCACCCAAAAATTCATGTCAGAACTAACATGAATTATAGCATTACATTACATTCTACATTATAACACTGACGTACAGCCCAGGGATTTTGCAGACTTACCCTCTGATCATATGCTCCCGTCAGAGCTGCAGCGCGTTCTTCGAGGCCTGTCAATTCAACAGTCTTCGGCGGAACTCAGCCCGTTTTACAGAGCTCTGCCCTATTGCTGGCTAATTTTTTCTGCAAAAGTGACAAAAAAAAGTGTAAACTAATTTCACAACTACTATTACAGAACACACACATATATAGGTAGACATCCCCAATTAACCATCCCCAGTCCTTTCGTCAACGAGTGCACCATTTAAGTTCCGTTAGGATGCAAGTGTTGCATGATGAACACATGAAAATATAGAAGACTAAAACACAATGAGATCGATGATGGGAAATAAAAAATGATACCAAGCTTTACAACATAATAAAGCGTGGCACTACTTAAGAATAATTAGTCAGTGCATGATAAAAGTTATTACTTACTCTCGCCGACCCAACGATATCATTCCAACGTTTGCGGCACTGGTCCGACCCCCGCATCAAGGGCACGACAGATGACACTGCCTCAGCGATCCCTCGCCATATCCACTGGTACACGTTTGGTGCAGGTTTTCCTCGCCCACCCCGTGTCAATTGCTCCCAGTGAGCCTCCACTTCGTGTACCAACGATTCCTGGGCTTTTTCACAGAAATGCACGGCCCTCCTCCTCCCACCTACCTCCCTCTCCATTTACATATCTTGTTTTTGCTTCTTAATTCTTTATTAATTATATTGATATTTATATTTAAATAATTATTACTTATGTTGTAGTATTATTATTGTTATATTATGAATTATAAATGACAATAATACTCCAAATCATTTAGAAAAACTTGTAAAATAACTCCTCTCTCTCTCTTTCTCTTTCTCTTTCTGCACACAACGATCTCCAGCGCAGCACTCAGCAACCCTCTCACTCTTCTCTGCGCATGCGCAGGGTCAACTCTGACCCGGAAATCGCGGGAGAATGCCCGCGCATGCGCAGAGAGAAGAAAAAACGCTCGTTTCTAGGGGTCTGCTTGCCTTTACAAAGGCAAACAGATCGCCGACTTAGAGGCACTTCGCCGCCACCCGCTCCGGCCCGTTGCCGCTGAGAATCAACATGGAAAAATCTCGGGAGCACGCTTTAGCGGTATTCCAGCGGTTTGAAAGACGCAACTGCCGGAATACCGCTAAGATTCGAGCGGGAGCGATCGAAATGCAAATTCTAACCCAATTACTTTTATGTAAACAAAGTAATTTATAGTAGGTGAAAAAAAAACTGTTGAGACACTATATGAAACATAGAAAATAGGTGCAGGAGTAGGCCATTCACCACCATTCGAGCCTGCACCACCATTTAATATGATCATTGCTGATCATGCAACTTCAGTACCCCATTCCTGCTTTCTCTCCATACCCCTTGATCCCTTTAGCCGTACGGGCCACATCTAACTCCCTTTTGAATATATCCAACGAACTGGCCTCAACAACTTTCTGTGGTAGAGAATTCCACATGCTCACAACTCTCTGAGTGAAGAAGTTTCTCCTCATCTCGGTCCTAAATGGCTTCCCCCTTATCCTTAGTCTGTGACCCCTGGTTCTGGACTTCCCCAACATCGGGAACATTCTTCCTGCATCTAACCTGTCCAATCCCATCAGAATTTTATATGTTTCTATGAGATCCCCTCTCATTCTTCTAAATTCCACTGAATATTAAGCCTATTCGATCCAGTCTTTCTTCATATGTCAGTCCTGTCATCCCAGGAATCAGTCTGGTGAACCTTTGCTGCACTCCCTCAATAGCAAGAATGTCCTTCCTCAGATTAGGAGACCAAAACTGTACACAATATTCTAGGTGTGGCCTCACCAAGGCCCTGTACAACTGTAGTAAGACCTCGCTGCTCCTATACTCAAATCCTTTCGCTATCAAGGCCAATATGCCATTTGTCTTCTTCACCGCCTGCTGTACCTGTATGCCAATGACTGATGTACCATGACACCCAGGTCTCATTGCGCCTCCCCTTTTACTAATCTGTCACCATTCAGATAATAATTTGCCTTCCTGTTTTTACCACCAAAGTGTATAACCTCACATTTATCTACATTATACCACATCTGCCATGTGTTTGCCCATTCACCTAACTTGTCCAAGTCACCCTGCAGCCTCTTAGCATCCTCCTCACAGCTCACACTGCCACCCAGCTTAGTGTCATTTGCAAACTTGGAAGATATTACATTCAATTCCTTCGTCTAAATCATTAATGTATATTGTAAATAGCTGGGAGCCCAGCACTGAACCTTGCGGTACCCCACTAGTCGCTGTCTGCCATTCTGAAAAGGACCCGTTTATTCCGACTCTTTGTTTCCTGTCTGCCAACCAGTTCTCTATCCACATCAGTACATTACTCCCAATACCATGTGCTTTAACTTTGCACACTAATCTCTTGTGTGGGACTTTATCAAAAGCCTTATCACTCTACTAGTTACATCCTCAAAAAATTCTAGAAGATTTGTCAAGCATGATTTCCCTTTCATAAATCCATGCTGACTTGGGCCGATCCTGTCATTGCTTTCCAAATGCGCTACTATTATATGTTTAATAATTGATTCCAACATTTTCCCCACCACCGATGTCAGGCTGACCGGTCTATAAATTCCCTGTTTTCTCTCTCCCTCCTTTTTTTTTTAAAAAAGTGGGGCTACATTAGCTACCCTCCAGTCCATAGGAACTCATCCAGAGTCTATAGAATGTTGGAAAATGACCGACGTAATTGCTTCTTTAACCCAGCACAGCAAACTATTTAAAGGATCACTCTGCCATCCCGATACTTGGATTACCAGACTTCTGTATAGTGCTCAAGAATTGAATGATGTTGAAACAAAGTCAAGATGGTGTGTAACTTGGAGGGGACATTGCAGGTAATGGTGTTCCCATGACGTTACTGCTCTGGTCCTTCTCTGTGACTTGTCAGCAAAAACCTGGATGTTGTCCAGATCTTGCTGTAGGCTAGCATGGGTTGCTCCATTATTGGAGGAGTTGTGAAATAAGATGAACATTGTAGAACTATCAACAAATAATCCATTCCTGACCTTAAGATGGTGGGGAGATCATCAATGAAACACGTAAAGATTGTTATTTCAAGGACAATGCCCTTTGAAACCCCTGAGTAGATGCCCTGGGCTATAAATGATTGGCCTGTGTGTCAGGTATAACTCTTTCTGAAGGGTTTCCCATTGACCTCAAATTTGCTAAGGTCCCTAGAAACCATACTCAATTGAACGTCATCTTGATATTTAAGGTAGCTCTTCTCATCTGTCATTCAGCTCGTGTTCATGGATCAAGTATGTGATGAGATTAGGATTTGTTCTGATAGAACTCAAATCAAGCATCAGGTGAGCAGGTTATTGGTGAGTAGGTGTTGATTGATGACATTATTGATGGCCCCATTCTTAACTGCTGAAGACTGGTAGGGCAGTAATTGGCCAGATTGGAATTGTCCTGCTTCTAGCAGACACATTTCCACATCGTCAGATAGGTGCTAATGTCACAGCAACACTGGAATAACTTAGCTAAGGGGCTGGACACTCCAGTGCACACATCTTCAGTTAAGATGTACTCAGCCTTTTCTTAATGTTACATGGAATGATCCACATTGGCCAGACATTGGTACCTGTGATGGTTTGAATCTCAGGAGGTGGTCAAATAGAATCATCTACTTTACACTTTTGACTGAAGACGCAAGGAAATACTTTGGCCTCATTTCTTGCACTCCTACTGGGCTGCACCATGGGGATGTAAATTAAGTCTCCTCCTCCCATTAATTATGAATATCAAAATTATGGCAAGAACTCTGGAGAAAATAAACTTTGTTTTGGTTTCCCAATTGGCTCTTGTTAATATTTCTTGTTTCCTGTATTGTAAATGTTCAATTTGTTTATTTAGTTTATTGAAAAAGACTGGCAATGCCGAGAGTGTAAAAGTATAAAAGGCTAACAGCATGTTGGTTTTATAAATGGGAACAGAGTATAGAGCGAAGCAACAATGATAAATTTGTACAAAACATTGGTTAGGCCACAGTATGCTATGTGCAGTATTGGGTGCCTCATGATAGAAATAGCATTAAAGCCATAATGATCATACAGCATATATTCACCCATATGATGCCAGGGATAGGAAACTATGGTTATGAGAAGATACACTGAAGAGAAGGCTAAAAGGAGATTTAATAGCGATTTTCAAATGTGATGGGTTTTGATAGGGTCAGTAGAGAATGAAGAACAAAAAAGAACGAACTTGCATTTATAGGAGAGAGGTTAGCAGAAATTTCCGTCAGAAAGCTGTTAGAATACAGAATACTTTGGCAGAGAGTAATGGAACCATTGCATGTCTCAAAGGAAAAGTAAATAAATATATGAAACAAAGGAAGATGTAGGGCTCTGAGGAGTGAGTAAGGCAGTGGCATTAGTTTGAACAGATCTAACAAGATAGCACAATATCTAGCACAGAAACGTTGGCCTAAATGGCCACCTTCTGTGTTGTAAACTTCTATGGCTCTATGCTAACCAAAACATGCTACATCCAACTTTTGCACAGGCAACCATTATACATGTGTTCAGATAGAATTATCATTGGTACAATGATGCATTTTCACACGTGCATAAATTGCAATTTTTATACATTTATCAATCAAAACAATCAATATATTAAAATTGGTACATCTGTTGTCTCTTCTATTTGAAAAGTATCGTGTCTACACCTATATATGGAATTTCCCATTTTAAATGCACCCACACATACTGGTTACATTTGTAGGTAACCCTTTTGGTTGTGACCCCCTTTGGGTGGCACTCCAATAGAATTTCCAATTTTAATCTGAGCCCCGAGGTGTACAACATGGACCTGTGATTATAAAATACAATGGCCCAGAATTTGCTGGAGCGGGACATCTCATGACGTGCCGCTAGTTAAGACTTGTTCCTGCACCCTTCAGCTCAAAAATATTTTGCTCACAGCACTGCGAGGGCAACAGGGCGTCTGGGAGTAGTTGAGGGAAATAGAATAGATGCATTTAATCGGAAGCTAGATAAGCAAATGAGGGACAAAGGAATAGAAGAATATACTTGCGGCCGAATGGTCTGTTTCTGCAGTGTAAACTCTATGGGCCCAAGTTTCCACATGATTCGCGCCTGATTTTTAGGAGCAACTGGTGGAGAACGGACTATTTTAGAAATCGCAATTCTCCACATTTTTTTTTCTGCAGTTCTAGTCAGGTAGAACAGTTCTAGTTTAGAACAGAATTTTTTCTTCAAAAGGGGGCGTGTCCGGCCACTGACGCCTGATTTCAAGGTTTCCACAGTGAAAATGTACTCCAAACTAAAGTAGAATGGAGCCAGTGAAGATTTTTGTAGAACTGAAAAAACCTGTTCTACACATTAAAAAATCAGGCGCAGGTTACAAATTAGGCGTCCAGAACGAGGTGGGGGGAGGGGAGGGAGGGGAAGGGAACTCATTAAATTCGACAATAAATCCTTATTTATACTTCTACAAATATTATACAAATAAATCCAACCTGAATAAACATTTATAAGCCACGAAAAGATTAAATAAACCATCTTCCTACCTGTGTGAAAGTGCTTCAGCCAGGGAGAATTCTGCAGCCGTTTGTGCCGCTGAGCGGGAGGGGGGAGAGAGAGAGAGAGAGAGAGAGAGAGAGAGAGAGGGAGGGAGGGAGGGAGAGAGGGGGGGGAGGGAGAGAGAGGGGGGGGGGGGAAGAGAGAGGGGGGGTGGAGAGAGAGGGGGGGGGGAAGAGAGGGGGGGGGAGGGAGAGAGAGAGAGGGGGGAGGGGGGAGAGAGAGGGGGGGAGGGAGGGAGAGGGGGGGAGGGAGGGAGAGAGAGGGGGGAGGGGGAGAGGGAGGGAGAGAGAGGAGGGGAGGGAGGGAGGGAGAGAGAGAGAGAGGGAGGGAGGGAGGGAGAGGGGGGAGGGAGAGGGGGGGAGGGAGAGGGGGGAGGGGGAGAGGGGGGAGGGGGAGAGGGGGGAGGGAGGGAGAGAGGAGAGGGGAGGGAGGGAGAGGGAGAGAGAGAGAGGGGACGGCGGGGGAGAGAGAGAGAGAGGGGAGGGAGAGAGAGGGGAGGGAGAGAGAGAGAGAGAGAGAGAGAGAGGGGAGGGGAAGAGAGAGAGGGGGAGAGAGAGAGAGAGAGAGAGAGAGAGAGAGAGAGAGAGAGAGAGAGAGAGAGAGAGAGAGGGAGGGAGGGAGGGAGGGAGGGAGGGAGGGAGGGAGGGAGGGGGGAGAGAGAGGGAGGGAGGGGGAGAGAGAGGGAGGGAAGGGGAGAGAGAGGGAGAGAGGGAGGGGGGGTGGGTCAGGGAACAGGAGCGCGGGTCGGGTCAGTGGGGTGGGGGGGGAGCGGGTGTCGGGTCTCGGGGCGGGGGTGAGTGGGTGTCGGGTCTCAGGTCGTCGGGGGGGAGCGGGTGTCGGGTCGGGTCGGTGGGGGGAGCGAATGTCGGGTCTGGAGCTACTGCACTTGCGTGCCGATTGTAGCGCGCATGTGCAGAGGTCCCGGCACTGTTTTCAGCGCCGGGACCTGGCTCCGCCCCCCCACAGCTCGTGCTGACTACGCCATGGGCCAGAGGACCTGTAAGTAGGTGCAGACTACCGAGGATTTTTTTAGGCGCCGTTTTAGGCGCGAAAAACGGGTGCCCAGCTCGGAAGGGCGCCCGTTTTTTTTCTTGTGGAAACTTGGGCCCTATGCAACTCTATGTAAATTATCATCATCATCATAGGCAGTCCCTCGGAATCGAGGAAGACTTGTTTCCACTCCTGAAGTGAGTTCTTTGGTGGCTGAACAGTCCAATACAAGAGTCACAGACTCTGTCAGAGGAAAGAAGGGGTGGGTGGGACTGGTGGAACTGTTCTGAGTAGTTTGCATTTATATGCTCTGGCCACCCGGCTGCGCTGCAGAGCAATTTATAAAATCTTGGTTTTCCTCACTCTCAGGTAAGTACTTAAATATAAAAAAATTTAATTGACAATTTTTTTTTATTTTCTCCCTTTCAAATGGTCTTTGCTGCTTGTTCCAGCTGGTCCCACTTCAAATATTCAACTTGCCTTTCCTTGGCTGTCCTCCCCATCAGTTCACTATGGCGTCCCATTCTACTTTAAAATAAAAACTCAGCACCAACACAATATTATATGCTTCTTGATTCTTATGTTGTTTTCTTAATCTGGATGCAATGCATGGGTCCAGACCCCTTCCTCTCACTGACATTGCTGTTCCCTCTCCCAGATCGCCAAGTCTTCTTAATGCCCCTCGCCAGTTCTCAATCCTAGCACCAGACACACTCCCCAAGTGGCAACCAGTCCCCAACTCTTCAGTTCCACTGGGAATCTCCTGCTAAGCCCCGACGCTTGTCTTTTCCCCATACAGTTTGTCTGTCAAGACCAATGTCACTCACCATCATGATTGCCTCAATCTCTGATGTGACACTGAGCTTAGATCATAAGTTTGGGAACTCATGCCTCCAAACAAGGTGAGTGGAATGATTTATTTTGAAGCAAAACAGGGATTCAAAATGATCACTAATAGGGCAAAATACAAAAATAATGGGGTAATGTTGGGATGACAAGGGACACTATATCCACATACGGGTCTACTGCTATGGTCTGTTTTTATACCATGGCTAAAAAGAAGTATATGGTAGTATGCTGCACTTTCTAATCTAAATGCTACCTATTGTAAATTGTAATTAATACTAACATATTGGGCCCAAGTTTCCACAAGAAAAAAAACGGGCGCCCCTCCGAGCTGGGCGCCCGTTTTTCGCGCCTAAAAAATCCTCGGTATTCTCCACCGACTTTCAGGTCCTGTGGCACTCGGCGGCAGCGCCAGCACGAGCTGTGGGGGGGGGCGGAGCAGGTCCCGGCGCTGAAAACAGTGCCGGGACCTCTGCACATGCGCGCTACAGTCGGCACGCAAGTGCAGTAGCTCCAGGCGCCGAACTGTGTGGGAGGGGCCCGAAGCACGCAGCCCCTAGCCCTGGCCCAATGGCCTCACTGGGCTGCGTGAATGAGGCTCCTCCCACGGCCAGCTCCTGCTCCCTGCCTGACCAGACCCGACACTCGCCCCCCACCCCCCCCCACCGCCGACCCGACCCCCGCTCCCCCCCGACCCGACACCCGAGACCCGCTCCCCCGCCCCGACCCGACACCCGCTCTCCCCCCCCCTCGCCCCGACCCGACACCCGAGACCCGCTCCCCCCCGCCCCGACCGAGACCTGCTCTCCCCCCCCCCCCGCCCCGACCCGAGACCCGCTCTCCCCCCCCCCTCGCCCCGACCCGACACCCGAGACCCGCTCCCCCCCCCCCCCGACCCGAGACCCGCTCTCCCCCCCCCTCGCCCCGACCCGACACCCGAGACCCGCTCCCCCCCGCCCCGACCGAGACCCGCTCTCCCCCCCCCCGCCCCGACCCGAGGCCCGCTTCCCCCCCCCCCCCCGACACCCGCTCCCCCCCCCCGACCCGACACCCGCTCCCCCGACCCGACACCCGCTCCTGTTCCCCGACCCCCCCCTCCTCCCTCCCCTCCCTCCCTCTCCTCCCTCTCCCCTTCTCCCCTTCTCTCTCTCTCCCTCCCTCTCTCTCTCCCTCCCTCTCTCTCTCGCTCAGCGGCACGAACAGCTGCAGAATTCTCCCTGGCTGAAGCACTTTCACACAGGTAGGAAGATGGTTTATTTAATCTTTTCTTGGCTTATAAATGTTTATTAAGGTTGGATTTATTTGTATAATATTTGTAGAAGTATAAATAAGGATTTATTGTCGAATTTAATGAGTTCCCTTCCCCCCCACCTCGTTCTGGACGCCTAATTTGTAACCTGCGCCTGATTTTTTAATGTGTAGAACAGGTTTTTTCAGTTCTACAAAAATCTTCACTGGCTCCATTCTACTTTAGTTTGGAGTACATTTTCACTGTGGAAACTTTGAAATCAGGCGTCAGTGGCCGGACACGCCCCCTTTTGAAGAAAAAATTCTGTTCTCAACTAGAACTGTTCTACCTGACTAGAACTGCAGAAAAAAAAATGTGGAGAATTGCGATTTCTAAAATAGTCCGTTCTCCACCAGTTGCTCCTAAAAATCAGGCGCGAATCATGTGGAAACTTGGGCCCAATATGCTGTTGGAATCACTTGTAATTCAGAAGTAAAAAGAAAATGAGCTAGATTTGAAACCAATTATATACATATATTAATTATGTTGCTGCCTCTCTCCCTGCACCTGGCTGCGTGGGTTCAGGTCCCCTCCTTGTTGTTCCCTCTCCCAGGCCGGAGCCTCTTTCGCTTTCAGCTGTTTAGTTCAATTCCCAATTGCAGCACTGTTCCCTCTTCCTGAGCAGCAGGTGGGCTCCACGACTCTCTGACCCTGGTGGAATTCTCTCTCTGAGCCCCTGACTGTCATTCCCTTTTTCCAAAATTAAAGACTGCATGACCTTGGGCAATACTACAGGTAATTAAAAAAAATCTAACATATCATTTCTATTCTATCAAAGGAAACAGAAACATTTAAACCCAAGGAATACTGGCTAGCAAGAAACATAATCCAGTAGTCCATCAAATTCAGTATTCAGTTTTCCCTGCAGTCCTTACAGCATTTTGATATACCAATCTCTTAAACATCTTCTATATGCAAAAGTAATAACAGAAAACATCTTCACCAAACCATGTTCTTTTGGGTGCTGCAAGTCTGTTGCAATTAGATCATGCTGAATGATTAGAATTATGTATTAAATATATGAAACAAATAATCTGTACAGTATTATCATGCACAAAAATGAATTCACCCCAAATATTGCCCAATACAACAAACCTACCAAGTCATCAGGTGTATCTGCATGAAGGCCGTTAACATGAACATAATCCTTTTGTATTGAGAAGTAGTGAAGAATGTGTTCTGGGATAGCTCTTCTGTCAATCTTGTTGGGGAGGTGAGTGCCCAGTAGAAAATTATTGTTCAAATCCAACATTTGAACGTTAAGGTTTACCACCTCTTTGCGCTATTAAGATAAAAGATACAATATATTCACAGATATATGTGGGAAGAGTAGGAAGCAAATGAATTGGGGAAGGAGAAAAGAGTGCAACTTTAAACCATATTTACAGAATATAAGGGATGATTTCACAGATGTGCATTCCAGGAAATCACAGGTGCATATTGCATGATTTTTTTACCCATTCAAATTAATGAATGGGAAACACTGGCTGCAAGCGCAATGCACTTCCTGTAAGCATATCAGCCCTATAGTGTTTAATATCAGCAGTGTTATTGAGGTGAGATACAAGTGAGGCAGACATTTTTCCACAGGAAAGGAGATCAAAGACAGAGGATGACTCGTGCATCACCAAGCGACTAGTTTCACAGTGGCATTGGGAAACAACTTGCAGCAAGTTGCCTCATGGTCTCTGCTCAAATGCTCAGAAATTTCTGATGATTTAGAAAACTGTGGCCCAAGTCCTCTCCCACAAATTCACACATCAATTTCTCATGCAACTCCACTCACGGTCTCACTCCTGCTAATCAAGGAATCCTCTAATACATGTCCTGGCATGCACCTCCACTCTTCTAACTTCATTCTATCAATGGTCAAATCTTTCAGCTATTATGCCATTGTCCTGTTGATTTTTCTTTTAAAACCATTACACCGTAACTGCCCCTCTCCTGAAGTACAGCTTGGCTCAGTTAATAGCCTTCTTGCTTCTGGGTCAGAACGTTGTGGGTTTGAATGGCACACCACGACTTAAGCTCATAATTTAGGCTGACACTACTGTGCAGGACGTTTTCCTGCTGTCTTAGCCATTATTTCTCCTCACTCAATACTATCAACATACAGGTTAATTTGTTATTCACCTCGGTGCTTTTTTGAGACATTGCAGGCATTGTTGCTTTTCGCCTATGCAAAATACGATATAGACTTGGCTCAGAGATAGCAATTTTGTCTTAAAGACAGAATTCATGGGTTCAAGCTCCACTCAAGGGACAAGTGAACGTAATCTAGGCTGCCACTTCAGTGCACTGCTGAATTGTTGGCACTTCTTTCAGATGAGACGTTAATGCGAGACCCCATCTGCCTTCTCAGGTGGATGCAAGGATCCCATGGCACCATATCAAGAGCAGGGGAGTATTCCAGATATCTTGACCAACAGTGATCCCTCACCCAATACTACAAAGACAGATCATCTGGTTATTTATCTCATTGCTATTTGTGGGACCTTGTTCTGCCCAAATTGGTTGCAGCTTTTCTTAAATTATAACAACAACACGGACTATGAAACATGTTCGGACAATCCAGTTATAAAAGGCACAAGTTCTTTCTTCTTCATTCTTTTTTTTCCGTGCAATAGTCAACAAATCTATAGTCAAGGGGCTATGGGGAAGAACGTAACACAATCACTAAGGAGGTGGTACTCAGTAAGATAATGAGACTAAAGGCAGATAAATCCCCTGGACCTGATAGTTTGCATCCTAGGGTCTTAAGAGAAGTAACGGCAGGGACAGTGGATGCATTGTTTGTAATTTACAAAATTGCCTGGATTCTGGGGAGGTCCCAGCAGATTGGAAAACTACAAATGTAATGCCTCTATTTAAAAAAGGAGGCAGACAAAAAGCAGGAAACTACAGACCAGTTAGCCTAACATAGAAACATAGAAACATAGAAAATAGGTGCAGGAGTAGGCCATTCGGCCCTTCTAGCCTGCACCGCCATTCAATGAGTTCATGGCTGAACATTCAACTTCAGTACCCCATTCCTGCTTTCTCGCCATACCCCTTGATCCCCCTAGCAGTAAGGACCTCATCTAACATCTGTGGTTGGAAAGATGTTGGAGTCCATTATTACAGAAACAGTAGCAGGACATTTGGAAAAGCAAAATTCGGTCAGGCAGAGTCAGCATGGATTGATGGAGGGGAAGTCATGTTTGAAAAATTTGCTAGAATTCTTTGAGGATGTAACGAACAGGGTGGATAAAGGGGAACCAGTGGATGTGGTATATTTGGACTTCCAGAAGGCATTTGACAAGGTGCCACATTAAAGGTTAAAGGTTATTGCACAAGATAAAAGTTCATGGGGTTGGGGGTAATATATTAGCATGGAGAGAGGATTGGCTAATGAACAGAAAACAGAGAGTAAAGATAAATGGTTCATTCTCGGGTTGGCAATCAGTAACCAGTGGGGTGCCGCAGGGATCAGTGCTGGGACCCCAACTATTTACAACCTACATTAACGACTTAGAGGAAGGGACTGAGTGCAACGTAGCCAAGTTTGCCAACGATACAAAGATGGGAGGAAAAGCAATGTGTGAGGAGAACACAAAAAATCTGCAAAAGGACATAAACAGGCTAAGTGAGTGGGAAAAAATTTGGCAGATGGAGTGTAATGCTGGAAAGTGTGAGGTCATGTACTTTGGCAGGAAAAATCAAAGAGCAAGTAATTATTTAAATGGAGAAAGATTGCAAAGTGCTGCAGTACAGCGAGACCCGGGGGTACTTGTGCAACAATCACAAAACGTTAGTATGCAGATACAGCAAGTGATCAGGAAGGCCAATGGAATCTTGGCCTTTATTGCAAAGGGGATGGAGTATAAAAGCAGGGAAATCTTGCTACAGTTGTACAGAGTATTGGTGAGGCCACACCTGGAATACTGCGTGCAGTTTTGGTTTCCATATTTACGAAAGGATATACTTGCTTTAGAGGCAGTTCAGAGAAGGTTCACAAGGTTGATTCCAGAGATGAGGGGGTTGACTCATGAGGAAAGGTTGAGTAGGTTGGACCTCTACTCATTGGAGTTCAGAAGAATGAGAGGTGATCTTATCGAAAGGTATAAGATTATGAAGGGGCCTGACAAGGTGGATGCAGAGAGGATGTTTCCACCGATAGGGAGACTAGAACTAGAGGGCATAATCTTAGAATAAGGGGCTGCCCATTTAAAAAGATGTAGAGAAATTTCTTCTCTCAAGAGGGTTGTGGAACTGTAGAATTCACTGCCTCAGAGAGCTGTGGAAACTAGGACACTGAATAAATTTAAGACAGAAATAGACAGTTTCTTAAACGATAAGGGAATAAGGGGTTATGGAGAGCGGGCAGGGAAGTGGACCTGAGTCCATGATCGGATCAGCCATGATCGTATTAAATGGCGGAGCAGGCTCGAGGGGCCGTATGGCCTACTCCTGCTCCTATTTCTTATGTTCTTATGTAAGTCCGAAAAAATAATTCATTTTGTGAAGTGCTCGGCAATGTTTCTTGAAAAACCTATCTCTTGAACTTTACCGTTAAATGTCCTCTTTAGATATTGCTGCTTGATGGCAATGCTGTCACTTGCAAAGTGTTCTGAGACACTTACACAAAGACTGTTGTATAAATGCAATTAATCTTCACCTTGATCACAAAGTGTGATGCCATGGAAAGAATCAAAACTGGAAAGTACTCTCAAAAAAAATTAACAGCTCTCCTCCAAACATTAAGCAAAAATATATTTTCTTGATCAGTGTGTTTCCTGCCCAACAAGGAAGGAGGCATTGCTGGATTCAGTCCTGGGGAATGATGTGGGTCAAGTGGAGAATGTCACAGTGGAGGAGCATCTCAGGAATAGTCATCATAGTATCATAAGGTTTAGATTAATTATGGAGAGGACAAGGATCAAACTAGAATAAAACTACTTAACTGGAGAAGGGCTAATTTCAATTAATTGAGGAGGGATCTGACCCAGGTAATTTGGAGTCAAAGACTGGCAGGCAGAAATGTAATGGAGCAATGGATGGCCTTTAAAGAGATGATGGTTCAGGTACTGTCTATGTACATTCCCATAAGGGGGACACAGGAAGGGCAACCAAAGTCAGAACTCCCTGAATGATGAAGGAGTTAGAGAGTAGGATGAAGCAGAAATACTGACAGATGTCAGGCTGAATATGAAACGTACAGAGAAGTGAAAAAAAAAATAAGAGGAGCAAAGAGACAGTATGAGAAAAGGTTGGCGGCTAACATAAAAGATCTTCTGTAGGCATATTGGGCCAAACATTGCCCAAGCCGTTTTTTCGGCGTACTGACCTGAAGCGCGCCAACTTTGCGCGCTGGAAAGGGCACCAGAAAAAAGGGGTCCCATCCTGGCCGCTCTTCAGAGTCCCCGGAGTCGTGGCATGGCATGCAGGCTGAAGGGGGGGGGGGGGGCGGAGCAACAGGCCAGCACAGAAAACACTGCCGGCACCTGCGCGCATGCTCAGTGAGGGCTGCGCGCATGCTCCTGCCCTCCCAGCGCGTCCTGTGGGCTGTGAGCAGGACCCGATGCTCGCAGCCCATATCCCAGGCCAATGGGACGCCCGATCTTGCCGCACCCTATTCCCAGCCGAGTAGCCTCCCACACATGGCCAGCCGGCTCGCTGAATTCCCGGGCGAGGTAGGACTTCGGTTCTATTTTTTATTTAGTGGCTGTGCTTGAGACTTTTGATTGGGGTTGGGGGGGGGCGGAGAGAGAGTGCTTTATATACCAGCATCTCTCTCTCTCTGGCTACCCGCCCACTCCCCCCCCACCCCCGTGACATCACGGTCAACAGCTCACATTTCTCTGGGAAGATTTATTTCATTTTTATTAGTATTTTAATTGTTTGAGCTTTTCCTTGCAATGTTTGGTGCTTGGTTGTTGAGGTCCTCTCCAGTTCCCTTCCCTCCCCTATCCCTGCCCTAATGTCTACCGAATGTGTGCTGCTTTTTCTTCACTACCCACAAGGTTTTTCAAAGCTGGCTACATACGCTGACCTAAGTCAATTTGGAGTAAGTTTTTGCTGGCCAAAGTGGCATAAATGGCCAAAACTGGCGTAAGTGTCTGGGAACGCCCTCTTTTGAAAAAAAAACGACCTAAAAAAAATGGTACCTAACTGACTTACTCTGGAGCAAATTTTGGGGGGAAAATGGCATTTTTTAAACTTACGCCAGAAAAAGACAACTTACTCCAAAAAAATTGATGCAAGTCATGGCCAATATTGGGCCCATTAACAATAAACGGGCTGTTAGAGAAGCGGTGAGCCCAATTAGGGACCAAAAATGGAGATCTATTGGTGGAGGCAGAAGACATGTTTGAGATACTTTGCATCGATGTTTATCAAGGAAGAGGAGTTTGCCAAAGCTACAGTAAGAGAGGTTTTCAGGATACTAAATTAGATAAAAATAGATAAAGAGGTACTAGAAAGGCAGGCAGTACTTAAAGTGGATAAATCATCTGGTTCAAATGGGATGCATCCTAGGTTGCTGAGGGAAGTAAGGGTAGAAATTGTGGAGGTGCTGGCCACAATCTTCCAATCCTCAGATACAGAGGTGGGTGGTGCGAGAGGACTGAATGATTGCCTTTTTTTTTTGAACAAGAGTGTAACATTTGCAAAGGATAAACCTGCCAATTATAGGAAAGTCAGTTTAATGCCAGTGGTGGGAAAGCTTTTAGAAACAATTAGCCGGGAGAAAATTTAACAGCCACTCAGACAAGTACAGACTAATAAAAAGGAGAGCCAGCACCGATTTGTTACGGGCAAATTGTGTTTGACTAACTTGACTGAGTTTTTTTGATGAGGTACCAGAGAGGATGGATGAGGGCAATGCAGTTGATGTTGTGTAGAAGGACTTTCTAAAGGAGTTTGATAAAGTACCACATATTTAGCTCGTTAGCAAAATTGAAGTCAATGGGATAAAAGTGGCAGTAGCAGCATGGATACAAAATTGGCTAAGGGATAGAGAATGAAGAGCTGTGGTGAATGGCTGTTTTTCGGATTGGAGGGAGGTATACAGTGATGTTCCCCAAGGTTCAGTACTAGTACTACTGCTGTTTGATATATATTAGTGATTTGGACTCGGGTGGGGGGTTATGAAATTTACAGATGACAGGAAACTTGGAAGTGTAGTAAACAGTGAGGAAGATAGTAATACACTTGAAGACATAGACAGGCTAGTGGAATGGGCGCGCACATGGCAGATGAAATTGAACGCAGAAGAGTGTGAGGTAATATATTTTGGTAGGATGAATAAAGAGAGACAATACAAGTTAAATGGTACAATTTTAAAGTAGGTGCAAGAGCAGAAAGATCTTGGGGTTTTAACTATTACCTTTTCCTCATTCAGATGAATTCCACTGATTTCAAAGTCAAACATAAACAGCTCTGCCACTCTCCTGCAACATGAAAAAACAAACAACCTTGATGTCGCTCAATTATCAAGTGACAGTTTAAAAATAGCTGAATATTATGGCATTGTTTTCCAATTGATCAAAATTTAACATTTTAATTTTTGTTGAAGAAATTACTTATAAGCATTAAATTCAAAACTGTATTACAAAGTGCCTGGTTACTGACGCATATTGCAAACACAGAGGTTCTGTGGAGCATGTTAACTATTCCCTGGTCACAGTTAAGAGAGTAGGCCCCAACCTCAGGTAGTGAATGACAGCTGTTTGACATTTTCAAAAGGAGGGCAGGGCTGTTCATTGCCCGGAGCACTCTGTGATTGACAGCTTGGTGGGCAGAGACATTGATTTGGATTTTCCTGAAAACTTAAACAACAACTTGTATTTATATAGCACCTTTAACATAGTGAAACATCGCAAGGCGCTTCACAGGAGTATTATGTGCTAAAAATCTGACACCGGGTCGCACAAGTAGAAATTAGCACAAGTGACCAAAAGCTTGGTCAAAGGGATATGTTTTAAGGAGCATCTTGAAGGAGGAAAAAGAGAGATGTAGAGAGGCTGAAAGGTTTAGGCAGGGAGTTCCAGAGCTTGAGGCCTAAACAACAGAAGGCACAGCCATCAATGGTTGAGTGATTATAATCAGGGATGCTCAGGAGGGCAGAATTAGAGGAGCGCAGGCATCTTGGGGGGTTGTGGGGCTGGAGGAGATTACAGAGATAGGCGAGGCCATGGAGGGATTTGAAAATAAGGATAAGGATGAGAACTTTGAAATCGCAGCATTTCTTAACCAGAAGCCAATATAGGTCAGCAAGCACAGAGGGGAGGATGGGTGAGCGGGACTTGGTGCAAGTTAGGACATGGGTAGCCGAATTTTGGATCACCTCTAGTTTAAGTAGGGTAGAATGTGGGAGGTCAGCCAGGAGTGTATTGGAATAGTCAAGTCTAGAGGTAATAAAGACATGGATATGAGGGTTTCAGCAGCGGATGAGCTGAGGCAAGGGAGGAGATGGGCAATGTTACAGAGGTGGAAATAGGCGGTCGTAGTTATGTGGTCGAAAGCTCATTTCAGGGTCAAATATGACACCAGGTTGCGAACAGTCTTGGTTCAGTCTCAAACAGAAGTTGGGGAGAGGGATGGAGTCAGTGGCTAGGGAACGCAGTTTGTGGTGGGGACTGAAAGCAATGGCTTCAGTCTTCCGAATATACACCATAATAATGGCAACCTGCACAAAGTTCCAGGAAATTATGGTGCAAATGAATTCCGCCATTACATCCACCATGCTATAATTTCCCAAGTCTTCTATGCCACTCTGCCATTACGTTCAACAGTTGAAAATCAATTCCAATAGCTCCACACCACCAATATCAATGACTATTGAGAGTTTGCTGAATTAGTATAGTATTAGGCAGTCCCTTGTATCAAGGATGACCCGCTTCCACACCAAAAAGGGATGAGTTCACAGGTGTTTCAATGAGGGATCAGACATTCCAAGTCCCGAACTACACATTGAAGGGTGGAAGATGCCTGCGCGTGGATTCTTTTAACGTGGGGTGGCCGGTGCACACCAACCACAACACAGGCTTGACAAGAGCTAGGTCTTCATCCAGTGGCAAGGATTAACGAAGGCGACTGGAGACCAAGCTCTGCTGCACGGGCCTATTGCGCATGGGCTAGCCCACACTATGGACAGTAGAAGTATGTGTGCTGAAATAACGCTACTTTGATCACCGCTTTCCACTTAGACCATTGCAGAATGGCACTGGAGGATTCAGTATCAATCAAGTGATATTCAATTGCTAGTTTATTTAGAAAAAAACATGAAAATGAAGTTTTTCATCAGCCCGCAGTTAATTAAAGAAACAACTATATCTGAAAGACAAAACTGAAATTGGAAAGAATCTAGCAGCGGGAAAGTTGACAGTGCTTCCTTGGAGTTCACAGTAGTTACAGCTTTTTGAAATCCTCACCATATCCTCAATGTATTTGTGCACCAGCTAGGCCATTCTATGCAAGAAGAAACCAAATTAAGCACTTGAACAAACTTAGCCTTAAAATGGAAAAGTATCAAACCTGATCTTGCTCAAAACCAGAATTGATACTTCTTTCCAAATGCAGGCAGTTGGCAGGCCCTTCCTTAATGTTTTCATTGTAAAGTTCTAAATACTAAAATTCCTATCTTCATTTGATAAAGGGACCAATAATGGTGAATTGAAATAGATTAAAATATGAACAATAGGCAGACATTTTCCTTGCAGTACTCTGTAAATTATCTTTTGAACTGATAAATTGTTCAGGTGAATTTTGCAGTACATGCTACGCTGTAAAATAACATTTTGCTAGAATAATTTGTCTAATCCGCAGGCCATTAATTGTCCCAATCAATTTCAGATTTTTAAAAATTTAGTCACCAATTGTAAGGCCGAAAACCCCAAATTCATTGTAATTAGCCAGAGGGCGCTAGGCTAGAGTTTATAGTAAGTGATCTTTTGTTTAAAGATTAAAGAGAAAGCAAACTGCATCATTATTGTTCGATGTATCGAGAAGGGCAGGGAAATAAAAATCTCACTATGTTAAACTGTATATCATTCATTCATCAATCTCATGTAAATAAGACCACTTATTGGTTCAAAGCTTATGCCACGAAACAGTAATAGGATTAGCTAGTCCGCTATTCAAAGGGAAAGGCACATGATACATTTCAGTAGCCAGTGTACAGAATAAGAATTCTTTGTTATAATCCCTGGAACATTCTAATACTTACCTAGATATTGGGCAGGAAAAGGTACACTCTAGAGAGATATGCAAGGTTCATTTACAGGAGTGCCCAGTGACCCAAAGTATCTACTGAACTAACCCGAAGAAAGAGACACCCACAGACTCTCCATCATCAAACTGCAGTCTGTTTCCACAACATAAATCTTTCAGTACACTTCGGTCTTCAGCCATGAGACTTACTTTTAGACACAAGATTCTTGATTTTCTCCAAGACTGTGGGTGGAACGGAATGGGGAACAGAATCTAAAAATACCTTGTATCTGGATCCAGAGAATCCATGGCTTCTTTATCATTCAACAAGCTTTTCAAACTCTTACAAAGTTCAATATTAGTGTTCAATCTAGGAAAAAAGGAAAGTAACTTGTATCATACTGTGGAATGTTAGATTATATTGTGCAATGTAAAAAAAAAGGCAAAATGTATTCAGTATTAGAACTCTCCCAACAGGCTAACTTGAACAGTTTTACCCTACTGTGTTGTTGCAATAGTAATCCTGCTTAATAAGAGAGGAACCGCAGGTTCAGACATTTGGTATATGTCCTTGGCTGAGGAGCCAATGGTGCGAAGCTACCATCTGTCGGATTATGATTGAACGCCTCCAAGTCAGAATCCCCCCAATTGCTTCGGTGAGCGGTGACTTGCTATATTTCAGACTCATATGCTGCATGAATTGAATGTATTGTTGGTGCAGGCTCACATTTAATCCATTTCAGTTTTGCTCACTTCCACCAGTCTCTATTGCTTCAATCTCTGCATGACCAGTTGTTGCTGCTCCTCCAGGATCAGTCCATGTGTCCTCCAAGAAGGTTCCACTATGCTGTGCACAGATAACAATTTTGGTGGCAAGCTCAAGAACGATACTCTGCACCATCAGTGAGAAATCCACCACACTGATTACTGTCATGGTCAACACCCGGGAGAAGCGCCACCTAAAATTTTATAATCTCACCGGTGGATCAGCAGCTCATCCCTTTCATCAAGTAACAGACCCATTACCTCAGCTGCTCCTAGAATATGAATTATACAGCTGGATTTGACAGGCTGCTGCTGCTCAGAAGTCTCTAAGCACTATTCCCTGGTAACAATTTGTCTGCTGTCAAGCTGCTCTTCTTGCATATTGGCCTCCATGTTTTCTAACAAGAGGAGTCATGTGTGCTGAATCCCAATTTGCCCATCAATATATTATTTCTCTAATCAAAGATGATGCCAAAATTAAGATTTAACAAAATAACCCTTTAAAATGGCACTAAGGTGAATCCATTTCTAAATAAAACATTATGGGCCCAAGTTTCCACATGATTTGCGCCTGATTTTTAGGAGCAACTGGTGGAGAACGGACTATCTTAGAAATCGCAATTCTCCACATTTTTTTTTCTGCAGTTCTAGTCAGGTAGAACAGTTCTATTTTGGAACAGAATTTTTTCTTCAAAAGGGGGCGTGTCCGACCACTGACGCCTGATTTCAAAGTTTCCACAGTGAAAACGTACTCCAAACTAAAGTAGAATGGAGCCAGTGAAGATTTTTGTAAAACTGAAAAAACCTGTTCTACACATTAAAAAATCAGGTGCAGGTTACAAATTAGGCGTCCAGAACGAGGTGGGGGAGGGAGAGGGGAAGGGAACTCATTAAATTCTACAATAAATCCTTATTTATACTTCTACAAATATTATACAAATAAATCTAACCTGAATAAACATTTATAAGCCAAGAAAAGAGTAAATAAACCATCTTCCTACCTGTGTGAAAGTGCTTCAACCAGGGAGAATTCTGCAGCCGTTCGTGCCGCTGAGCGGGAGGTGGAGAGAGAGAGAGAGAGAGAGAGAGGGGGGAGGGAGAGAGAGGGGGGGGGGGGGGGAGGGAGAGAGAGGGGGGGGGAGGGAGGGGGAGGTCAGGTCGGATCGGATCCAGTCCGGGAGCGGGGGTCGGGTCCAGTGGGGGGGGGGGGGGGGGGGGGGGGCGGGAGCGCGGGTCGGGTTGGGTCCAGTCGGGGGGGGGGGGGGGGCGGGGAGCGGGAACAGGAGCGCGGGTCGGGTCAGTCGGGGGGGGGGGGAGTGGGTCTCGGGTCGGGGGGAAGCGGGTGTCGGGTCTGGTCCAGAGGCGGGGGGGGGGGGGGGGGGAGCGGGTGTCGGGTCTGGTCCGGAGGCAGGGTGGAGCGGGTGTCGGGTCAGTCGGGGGGGAGCGGGTGTCGGGTCTGGTCCGGAGGCGCGGGGGGGGGGGGGGGGAGCGGGTGTCGGGTCTGGTCGGGGGCGGGGGGGGGAGCAGGAGCTGGCCGTGGGAGGAGCCTTATTCACGCAGCCCCAGTGAGGCCATTCAGCCAGGGCTAGGGGCTGCGTGCTTCGGGCCCCTCCCACACAGTTCGGCGCCTGGACCTACTGCACTTGCATGCCCACTGTAGCGCGCATGTGCAGAGGTCCCGGCACTGTTTTCAGCGTAAGGACCTGGCTCCGCCCCCAGCACAGCTCGTGCTGGCTGCGCCGAGGGCCAGAGGACCTACAGGTAGGTGGAGAATACCGAGGATTTTTTTAGGCACCGTTTTAGGCGCGAAAAACGGGCGCCCAGCTCGGAGGGGCGCCCATTTTTTTTTCTTGTGGAAACTTGGGCCCTATATAACACCATTGCACCAACACATGGCAGAAGAGAGTATGAGACTGCCAAGGTTTAAAAATAATGCAATGTTGACACTTTGTTTGTCCGCTGTAAGAGCAGCTTACAAAAAGCAAGCAGCAGTCAGAATGCCCAGCAGAGACGAGCTGGTACACAGAAACATAGAAAATAGGTGCAGGAGCAGGCCATTCGGCCTGTCGAGCCTGCAACGCCATTCAATATGATCATGGCTGGTATAGTAGATGCTGCTCCAGTAATTGGGCTGGATTTTCAGGTTTTGGGCGAAAACGTTAGCGAATACCGATTTTAGGCCGAACTTTTGGCCTTTGGGGTCTGCGCCACACAAAGGGAGGCGTTGCATAATTATTCGCGGCGCAAAACGCAAGTTTCGCCAACTTTAGTGTAGGGTTGTTTGCGCTGTAAGAGGCCTTGGGAGGGGAAAAAAACATTTAAAAAAAACATTCAAACAACATTACCACGCCCCTCAGCTAACAAATCGCTGCAAAAAATAAATAAATAAAAACTTCAACTTACTTTTTTGCAAATTTTCTAACTTACCGCTGTTGGCAGGGCTGCACCGACAGGTTTTACCTGTTTTACCTATCGCTGTTCTGGGCACGGCGTACAGGTCAGGAGAGTGCCAAAACTCGGACAGTAACGCAATTCGCGTCGTTACATGTCCGGTGCAGCTCCCCCCGGTGGTACTTCCTGTTGGGGTAAAAAGACGACTTTTCTTCAAGGTGGATTCCCTGAAATAAGGAATCGACACCAGCTCTTATAACGACCACAGAATCAATCGGACAAAATCTTGGATTTACTTCTTCGATCTTTATTCAAGCACATGCAGGGGAAGCGTTTCAGTCCTAGCCACCAAAGACTAGTCCACATGAGAGACAAATACTATTGAATGAATTGCCAACCCCTAAACCAAATAGTAGGAATACGGAATTCTGGCAAAAGGTTAAAGAGATGCCAGTCGCCCGTAACCTAACGTTAGCAGACATTCACAATCTGGTGAAAGCCAAAACGGGTCTGGTAAATTGGCAAAAAATGACACAATTGGTACAAAGCGGACACTGGCAGTATAGGGGAGGGGACCAATTGGCAAAATCGCAAAAACAGGAATACCTCAAGCACAGGACTAATTGGAGTAGGATACTCAAAGTAACTCAAAAGGCAGGTGAAAGTGTAGGGGAATACGGGGAACGGAAGTGGATTGAATACAAAGACCACTCTGGCACGAATAACCCTGACAAAGATGATGCAGCATTTTTGAAAATGTTTAAGGATGGACTGAGGGAAGCCCATCAAAAGATTATTAAGTTAGGATTCAAAGGGGGGACGATTACAATGAAACTCTGGAATAGGCAGAGAACGTAGAGGAATTAAAGGCAGAACAAAAGGAAAAGATAGCTAAATTACATGGGGACAGGCATAGGCCAGTAGCATATTACTCAGGTAAACCACAACCTATAACTGCAGGACTATCCAGGTGCGTCGCTGCCCTCAACTGTGCTACATGGGCCATCAGAGTTAGCGAACCAATAGTAATACGTTATCCTACATACCCAGCATACCTTAGTAGAATTGCTTAACACAGAAAGGCTAAAAATGGTATCCGACGCACAAAGGTTTAGGTGGGAAGCAGTGCTCTTACCCCCCAACGGTACGGTAAAAATAATAAAAGACAACTGTAACAACCCTGCAGGGTGGATTATTATGGAGAGGAGCATCAGTGTAACCCAACAGGAGAAGAAGAGGGAAGTAGTCAGGCTAGCAAAACTCCACTTGAGGAGGCAGACATGGATCTATACGTAGATGGGTCCCGCAGTTATATCGACGGGACACCATGAACGGGATGGGAAGTGGTAGATAGTAGCGGACAGGTTCGAAGGGAAGGACGGCTAGAAGGGAGCCTATTGGCTCAAGTGACTGAATTGGTGGCTCTCACCGAGGCTCTGAAGATGGCCAAGGGAAAAAGAGTAAACATCTCTAGACAGTCGGTATGCTTTTGGAGTAGTGCATGATTATATGATAGCCTGGAGTACATGACCACAAGAGAAGGGCCAATAAAACATGAGGATATTGTTAAGAAATTAGTGGATGCCCTCCTCCTACCCCAAGAGTGTGCAATAATAAGTCAAAGCGCACATAAAAATTACTGATCAACACATGGGCAGACGAAGCAGCAAAGACAGGTTGAGACAGGTACACTGGCCGGGGAAGCCCAGGTCGGAGCATGTACATTTGGGCCTGAGGAAGTAAACATGCTCAAGGTACAGGAAGAAGCCACTCCGCAGGAAAAGGAGGGGTGGAAGCAGAGAGGAGCACAACAAGGGATTAACGGAGTATGGAGGAAAGATGGGCATGTGATAGGCCCAGAATGCATCCAGGGGAGCCTACTAAATTTATGCCACGGGTATGTCCATAGAGATAGAACCAACATGATAAGCTCGATGTCCAAATGCTAGTGGTGGAAGAGAATATAGAGAACCACTGTAGAAAGTGCGTGACATGCGCAAAATATAATCCAGGGGGGAAAGTAAAGGTCAGGATGAGACATCAACCCCGACCAAAGGGACCCTGGGAAAACTTAGATAGGTTTTACTGGGCCACTACCCAGCAACAAAGGGAAGATATACTGCTTAGTTATAATAGACCAGTTTACAAAGTGGATAGAAGTTTCGCCACTAAAAATTGCTCATCAGAAACTGTGGCCAGGATCCTAGCAGAGGAAATAATACCCCGATGGGGAATACCACTACAGCTGGACTCAGATCAAGATACACACTTCACAGGGAAGGTGATAAAACAGGCCTGCACTTTACTAGGGATCAGGCAAAAAGTCCATATCCCATACCATCCGGAATCCTCTGGATTAGTGGAACGAATGAATAGGACCTTAAAAACGGCACTAGCCAAGGCAATCGAAGAAACTGGAAGGGGGTGGGTAGACATGCTACCCAGAGTACTGATGAAACTAAGGGCAACCCCTAGTCAGACAACAGGACTGACACCCTTTGAATTAATGACCGGAAGGACAATGAGACTGCCAGAAGTCTTGGTTACAGGAAGCGAGGACATAAGATATGGAGGTTTGTGACGGAACTCTGTAAGCAGTTACATGACTTAAAAGCACAGGCTAGAGATCAACAAGTAATCAAAGACTTAGAGAACCACACTATAGAACAGAAGGTCTAAATACCTCAAGTCGGCAGTCAGGTAATGGTAAGGATTAACCGAGAGAAACCCGGGTTCTCATCAAAATGGACCGGACCCCATCAGGTAATAATGGTAAGTGACACACGTGCCTGCGTAGTTATAAGGGGACCCAGTTGAAAAGACATAGTCACTAAATAACCAGTGACGACCGGGAAATATTTTTTTTGCAGGATTCTGGTGCTCGTGGGAACGTGGGGTAACTCATCTTCATACCGAAGACAACCAGCTGAGGGACAGCAAGGCCTGTATTACAGGGACTCAGGCGGCATTAGTTATGATAAAGAACCAGGAACGCTGACAGTGACCGTCAGAGAAACAGTGGATTTAAATTGCAGCGTGGGACTAACGAGCATAAGACAACGTAGCGAGGGGTCGAACCGACAATGGAGGTGGACCAGTAATACAGGACTAACAATTAAGTTGAATAAGACCACAGTGTGTTTTGTAATCAGGAGGGAGGGACAAAGATACTGTACCCGGGAAAAGAGGGTGCAGATAATGTGCACGCCAAATTTCACTCAATTCTCCGCAATACCCCAAGCAAGGGGAGGATGAGTGGAAGATATGCCCGCCCTCCCAATGTGTAGACGCCTATGAATGGTGTTGGAGGGTTAGTTCCCAGGATAGACCCACCACCACTGCCGCCCCACCAACAACAGTGAGCACAACCAGGGCCCCGACCACCACACCCTCAGCGCCACCAACATGTCCCACTATGAACGCTGGAGTAAAAGGAGGATTGGTAATAAGATACACTTCGGGTACATCAACGTATAATTATGGTATTCCTAAACTTAACAGACATAACCATCCCCAGCTTCTGCAGACCAAAAACTATAAGCCTCCATAAAAATCTGACCCTGCGAGCACTTGAAGGCCCTGAATCAAAATTTATGAGGTTTAGCGTGGAAAGAGGATCGGGCAAAAAAACGGGACCGGGGAGAAAGAGGGATACTAGAAATGGTAGGCGCAAGATATGTGGTGGGAGTTGTGATGGTAAACACTATAAACCTGCACACAATAAATGATCGGGTCGATGCCCTAACCTGAACCTTTGGGGATTGTTGGATTGGGATGAGAATAATGAAAGGGTACAGGCACAACTGGGTAATGGCACGGAGGGGGAATTATAACTGGCCCACACATTGAGAGACCATGCCAGAACCATAAATTTGATAAACAGAGCTGAAAGGAACTTGAGCACAACCATACAGACAGAAATAGTTTGCGCAGGGTACGGAGCATGGTTACTCAGTGGTATACAACATAACCTAGAGCAACTCCAAAATGGAAAGGTGCCGAATTGGATCAATACCACAGTATGATGTAACAAAGGGAGATTCCCTATACCAAACAGACAATATAGGGGAAATAAGAAATCAAACTCGCATGCGTTATCATGACCTATCCAGATATGTGATGAAAGAGAACAACAGTACTAAGAGTCTCAACATAGATAATTGCTATAAAAATAACCAAGTTGTTTTATGTCGAGATCCACCATGACTGATCAAGGATGACTGTAGATATTGACAGGTGCACATTGAGTATCACACCCCTGGCGTGGGATTACAAAACAACCGCTATTCCACGAGGAAATGGGGAAAGGTGTGTGAGCACCACGGCAACTAAAATGACAGTTACAAATAAGAGAGGGGGCACCTCCTGCGCCATCATGACTACTGATTTCTGCTTTACCCCGTTTGATGAAACACATCTAAATGGGTACATTATACACTCTGAACTGAAAGAAGAAACCATCAATGGGACAATGAAAGACACTATTCGAGAGGGGTATGAGAAGGCCACCGGGACGCAAGGAGAACCGATACCCAAACTAAATGAAGAACAACTCAACTAGAGCAGGATATTCAGCGGCAAAGGCTGAAGTATATAGTTCTGATGGAAGAAATAAGACAAACGGCAAAAGGACACTGAGGAGATGATGGCTAGTCAGCCTTGGTACATGAAGTTTTGGAATGCTGGACTCAATGTGCAAGTACATCCGTGGATATGGATTATATCACAAGTGCAGGTTGTGGTGCAAGGGGTCATATTGGTAATCTTGCTGTTGTTAGCCTGTCAAAAATGTAACCGACGTAAGAGGCAGGCCATAGCACGAGCAATAGTTAAAACACTGAATAAAGGGATTATAGACAGTCCGGCAGAAAGGACTTATCTCGTATAACCTTGATGGGAAAGCCAACAGGTGGGTCCTGCAGTTCGGGAAGTAGCGCTACCCTGGCGAAAGGACAACCCTGGAGGCTCATCCATGAGGAATTAATTGGGAAATGGTCTATCTTGGGCATATAGCCAAGGGCCATAAGGGGGAGTTGTAAGGGGGTAAAAAGTACACTTGAGTAAGGATCAGATTAAAGGGAATTAGGTTAAAGTGAGTAGCTTTGCTTGTGCGCTTATCTTTAAAAAATGCAGAACTAGCTATGAAAAACAAGGGCAAAGTTAACACTGTAGAACAACACATTCCAATAGACAGAGATCGGCTCCACGTGCAATGGAGAGATAAAGATGCTGCAAGACCACTCAGCAGCCAGTCTGATAAGGGTTACCAAATCAATGTAGCTCCGCTGATCAGTTGTAAGCCAACCTGTGGCTGTAGAATAGAAGCACGAGTCCAGCACGCCTCGGAAACTGTACAACTGTGTGTGAAACCATTGTTCGTTGAAGGTTCAGACTTAGGCGGCTAGGACTGGAACGCTTTCCCTGCATATGCTTGAATAAAGATCGAAGAAGTGAATCCAAGGTTTCGTTTGATTGATTCTGTGGTCATAAGGGTTGGTGTCAATTCCTTATTTCAGAGAATCCATCTTGAAGAGGAGAAGTCTTCTTTCACCCCAACATTATTACCCCCTTACACTTCCCATCGCCGCTGCAAACAAGGAGCCGAGGATCCCGCCCGGGCTTTTCACTGCGAAGGGTCAAAATGCGGCAAAAACCTTTTGAAAATCCAACCTAACGTGTGTGTATCTTGTGCTCAAAATCTAAGTAGCATATACTGCATCTTTTTTTGGCATGTTTTTAAACAGTTTTAATTGCAAACAGAATAAATAAATCGAGACATTCAAGTGCTGAGAAAGTCAGTGGGGAAGAATGGAATTCGAATAGCCACAACCTGATTTAGATTGTCCATTACAAATTTAATTTGGTGTGTAGGGCACAGATTTCCTTGAAAGCTCACAAGTAGCTGGAGTACTTGCTACTCCTGTAGGTGGCACTATGATAGGTATTTTCAAATGTCAATGGTGTCAATTTCCTGTTGCAGCCTGTGACACACGCAAAAGGTACGATTTGTCATAAAAGTATATCACACTAGCAATATAGCTAGTGTTTCCAGGAATCACTCAAAACACTGGCTGAATTTTTTTTCCCACTCATATTTTTTCTCATCATATCAAATTTCTAAATGTCCAAAATAAGGGCATAACAAAAAAAATTCACAATACAATTTTTCTGCTGTCAAATTGCTCTCCTACCATATTGACCTCCATGTTTAAATAATCAAAAGAATGTGAAAGGCACTATATAAATGCAAGTACTAGAACTGTGAAACATTAGTGAAGATGGTCTAGAGTAAAGGTGCCCAAACTAGGAGGGGGGGGCGGGGAGGTAGGTGAGGTTATCCGGGGGGACAGGCTGGCCAAGATCGAGAGCCAAGTTGCAGCCTCGTATAGCCAGAGGAGGGTCAGTCATGTTCCTTCAGATGTCCCAAAGTGCTTCACAGCCAATTAATTGCTTTTGAAATGTACTCACTTATCTTGTAGGAAAATGTGACAGCTAAATTGTACACAGCAAGGTCCCACAAACAGCCAGTTGATATATTTTTGGATGATTGAATCTCTCCCGATTTCTACAGGGGACATTAGACCTATTAGAGCAGCTCCTTATGCTGAAATCGCTTCATAATGCATCTCCTCTGGCTATATGAGGCTACATCAATTAAAGTGAAAGACATTTCTGCATTAAGTAGAGAACATTTAAACAGTTGGCTATTTGAGGCATGCAATCCCTACATGAATTAAGGCAGGGTAAACATTTTGAACTTCTCTCACTTTATTCCCAGTTTTTGAAGCCAATAGGTTTAAACTCTGCCATCGTCTTGGGCACTACAAAACACTGGCCCGGAATTTGCGGTCAGCAGCAAAGCAACCCCGATCTCTGCTGACCTCGAAGAAAGCTGCCTACAAAGATTTTGCAATCTCTGCAGCAAGGTCTTTAGCTTTCTCAACCTTAATTTGTCAAAAGGGGATCCCCGGCGTACAGCAGCAGTATCTAAGTAGCCAATCACATTGAAGAATTATCAGACACCAAACCAGGAAATAAAAGGCAGCTTTTATCAATACCTGAACATTTTTTTTGAGAGCACGAATACACATGGGGTTAGGGTAGAAGCTGAAATATCAAACAAATTTTAAACAAATATTTGTTAAAAAAAATCTAGTAATTACTATAATGGAGAACCTTGGCACCCACAAATATAAAATTGTTTTTCTAGAGCCAGAACATTTGTTCAGCAGTCAAAATGCCATTAAAACCCTAGTTACAACTTTCAACAAGGCTTAATTTTTTTAATGGAGTGTTTAACAGCAATATTAGAGCAGAAAATGGGAAGTTTGTGTCAGTTCAAGTGATTTCATTGATTGCCGGCTACGAGGTGTTCCATAGCACAGCCTGTGTCAAAGCAGTGAATGACTGGCCACAACTTCAGGATTTCCACGTTTATCTGCACATGCAATCCTGATGTTATGGTCAGTTTCATTGGGGTAATGACAGCAAAAGCTGAAAGGTTCGCTGCCATTACCACCGCAAAATCCGGGCCACTGTTTCTTACAAAAAGCTGGGGGGGCGGGGGGGAAGGAGAGGGGCTGGGGTATTAAGGCTTAAATGGGACATGAATCCCTAAGTCGAGGCTCAGCAAAAAAAGTTTGGGAACCTCTGGTCTACAGTAACCACTCAAAAAGTAATGGGACTTTCCCCAGTGGCACAGCAGATCAGTATGTGTGACTGAGTCACAGCCCAGATGGTTCCAATGAGCCTTGCTGGAAATGCAAATTCAGACAACAGGCAAAGACAAAGCTGCATTCACTTGTGAATGCCACCACTCCCGCCCCGCCCCGCACCCCCCCGCCCCCCCCTGCTGAATAACCCAAAATCTCCTGTCCAAAACAACAATTATTTGATTTAAGGACCAACATTAGATACAAAACCACACCTCAAATATACTCCAGCTTTAGTTTGCTTCCTTCAGAAGAAACGCGGCAATGGCTTTATTTTCCTTTTGATTTTCTGCAATTACACAGAAGTAGCTTTTAGTTTGCATAAACAATTCTTCCACTGTCAATTTTGGGAACATACTTTTCCACCACTGTGCCAATGGTCATGCAGGTGATCTCCGCAGCTTCTCGAAATGAAGGGTCTGGGTGCGCTACCTTAACAAAATCTGCCTAGTATGAAAAATACAGTAATGAGTGACAAGATCATGCTACTTTTCCAATAGTCATAAACGCTTATTTTTCTAGAAATACACAATCCTTAACTTCACAGTCCAATGTTAACGAAGATATTGGGGCTATCATTTTGTAGTTCTAATCAACGTGCAAATTTAAATTTCTCATACATACAGATTGCTGCAAAAATAAAGATATTAACATACACCATTATCCCAACAAGTTACCATTGCACGGACAGTCACAGAAAGCATATATGCATATGTATAGAGGCCATAGCTACGTAAAAGTGCAATTTCCAAAAACAACATACAACAAAACTCAACAATGAACCATCAGCCATTTTCAGGCACATGGCAACTTAATACTTCCCATGAAATCTACCAAAATATTTGTAAAACTCAATTCACATCATAATTCTGATTTTAGTTGGGAAGACACATGCAGAAAAAAACAAATTAAAATTGCTACAGGAAAACAGCATACAAAAAGTAATATACCAAAAATCATTAATTGACAAGGCAATAAAATTAATGAAAATTCAAAAATACTATGTGAAGTCTAAAAAATCAAAGTTAATGAAGATAAACCAAAACTTTACTCGGGCATTTACAGGACCAATATAAGGGGCTCAATTTTGCCCAAGCCCATTTTCTGGTGTATTGCCAGTGTTACACCCGTTTTTTTAAGGCCAGAAATGCACCAGAAATATTTTGCCAAAGTTTCCCCAATGTATTAATTTAAATTTGGCACCACGCAGCGTGTCCAGTCTCCTCGGGTGGGAGTGGGGGATGGCGGGGGGGGTGGGGGCGGGGGAGCCTGCTGTCTGCGCCGAAAAAACTATGCCGCACCTTCTGTGCGGCGCAACAAAAAAATATGTTTTTGACGTTATTTCAATGGACTCGCATGTGCAGTACAGCTCCGGGTTGGCAATCGGCCATTTTTAAAGAGCCAGTTGTATGAGAAGGATTGCTGTGTGAGAGTATTGGAAAAATTGAATCTGCAGCAATACAAGATGCAATGCGGTGCAAGGACCAAGAATTTCTTACAGGGTGAAGTGAAGGCACTAGTTACTGTGATTGAGAACAGATGGCAGGAGCTGAACACCAGCAGAGGTCACATAAAAGTTCCACCCAAGAAATGAAGAAACACTGGAACCAAGTTGCAGAAGATAACTGCGCAATAGTGACCACCATTAGATCTGGAGGCCAGTGTAAAAAGTGGCAGGACCTTGGTCAAGTAGTTAGTGTAAGTAATATTTTCATTTATTCAATGGGATTGCAATTGCAAATGTGACCAGCTGTATATGTCCCATCCAGCAGAACGACACCCTCTCTAAAAAGTTGCATTTTCATCTTTGCAGAGGAAGGTGGCACATAATAAAAGGGAAAGAACTCGACCAGGAGGAGGCCCGGCAAATCTGCAGCTACTGGAAGAGAGGATCGCTGCTTTGATGGGTCCTGCCTGGAGAAAAGCAACAACCACTGCTCAAGGTGGGCCCACACTCGAGGGAGAGGGTAAGTCCTGCAAATTCCAGAGTCTGGCTTTACTAACGGCTAAGTACTGCGCGGGCTAGCCATGCTTCAGTTCATGGGGATGTCTCCGTCAGCTACGCTTCGGTTGATGCAATGTGCTATCATTCATTGTGGTCCTTCAAAATCAGCCTGCTGCCTGGCCTACGCTGTGTGAGCCTACTCATGCCACCCACCCTGCCCCCTTCTCTGCTGCTAACCATTTGTTTGTGTTCTGATTTATTTTGCAGAACTTGAGGCCGACTCGGACGATGCAGAAGATTATTCAGATGAGGACGAGCCTGAAGAGGAGAACATCTTTCAATCCCACCCTCCAGACCAAGAGCATGGGGGTGAGGGGTGGGGATGGAGATTGATGAAGCCCCCACTGTTTTACTGAATTTGGTGGAGGTGCAGGTGCCGCCCATTAAGGTGCCAGCCCCTTCCGTGACTCGTGGTTTGAGTGTTGGTGGGACATTCCATGATTTCCTAACGTCAGAGACTGCGGGTCCCAGTGCTGGGGTGCAGCGAAGCACACCCAGGGCCCCACTTTCCGAGGCTGCAGGTTCCAGTGGTGTGGTGCAGCGAGGCACACCCAGGGCCCCAGTGGTGGGGTGCGAGCCATACCCGTAGGGAGGAGGGAAAGGAGGGCTCGACCGTGCTCTCCTGACGTGCATGATCGAACAGATGTGGTTCAGATGATAGCAAGGAGTGCGGAGAACATTGACTTTACACGATCACTCCTGGACACCATCATGGGGTGGGTGATGTGGTAGTGAGACTGTCGGGAGAAGTAACAACAATCTCACGAGAAATAGGAACGATGTCCGGGACCATGAGTGAAGGAATATCTCAGTCAGCTGAAACCATGTCAGTGACCATGAGGGAGGAAATGCCACAAGTAGTTGATGCGTGGTCAGTGAACATCAGGAAGGGAATGTCAGAGATGGTGCAAACACTATCACTGAACGTCACATGTAGTTGAGACAGCTTTGCTCAACAAGAGGGAGGGAATGTTGCAGGTCGTTGAGACACTATCAGGGATCATGAGGGATGGCATGTTGGAGTTATCTGCTGCAGTAAGGGAACACGCCTAACTCCGCGTCTATTGACAGAATCAACTGCCACTTCAATCCCCAGACCAGCATCTGAAGAGCCCCAAGCCGGGCCCTCCACATTACCACCTGCCATTACCCCCTCAACAGGTGCACACTACCCGAGATCTTAGAAAGAATAAGTTTGGCACCAACTCCAGAATCATTGCGCCACTGCCTGCGGGCAGTGGTGGTGGAGTCATCAAGAACAAGCGCGGAGGGCAGTCTTAGAATAAGGTGGAGGAGAGATGGGTGCAGCCTTTCTTTGCTGCTGTTGTTATTATTATTGTTACTGTTATAACTTTTGTTCTCAATGAAAAGATTTTTGTAAGTTATGTAAATTTACAAGTTTAAAAGCTAGTAAGTGATCTTAAAGATTTTAAGTGAACTGAAAACTTTAATAACATTGTTCTCTTATCAAACTTTAAAGTTAAGTATAAAGAACTTTGTTAAACTTTTGAATAAAATATATTTTACACTAAATCTGAATCGTTTCCATTATTTGTTCCATTAACACAACACATTACAGAACAGGTCCAAACAGTAAACATGGTCCATGTGGAATAGTTGTTGCTGAGCCTTCAAGCAGAAAAGCGTTCATGGATGAGCTGCTAGCGCAAGGTTCGAGCAATCGTTAAAGGGGCACAATGGCCCGCCCTTCTCCGCCATCGTGCTTCGGGTTCAGGGACTTGCATGGCTTCCTCGTCCTCGTCATCTGCATCGTCCTCATCATTATCATCAGCCATCTTACTGCAGGTGGGTCTGCTCCTACCAGCTGCTGCTGCTGCCTCATGATGGCTAAGTTATGCAGCATGCAGCACACAACAGTGAACTGACCAACAATCTCAGGGGAGTATAGCAAGTAGCCTCAAGAATGGTCCAGGCATCGGAAACATTGTTTCAAGATGCCAACAGTCCTCTCGATGATGCTGCGCGTCGTAATGTGCGACATGTTGTATTCCCGATCAGCTTCCGTCCGGGTTACGCGTGGGGGGGGGGGGGGGGGGGGGGGGGGAGGGTAATGAACCAGGTGGCGGGGCCATACCCTTTGTCTCCCATTAGCCAACTCTGCCCTTCTGGCTGCTGCTGAAACATGGCAGATATAACACTCTCACGTAGGATGAACGCATCAGGGGTGTTCCCAGGGTACCTTGCATCGACTGACATGATGTGATGCATGTCGTCCCGCACGAGCTGTACATTAAGGGAGTGAAAGCCTTTTCTGTTCCTGTACATCTCAGAGTCCTTCAAAAAGGTGCTTGCAAGGCGATGTGGGTACAATCAATGCAGCCCTGTACCTTTGGGAATCCAGCAATCCTGGAGAAGCCCACAGCCCTGTCACACATTGCTTGGGTGGTCATGGGGAACTTTATGTAATCATTCCTCCGTGCATATACTGCAACTGTCATCTGCCAAATATAGATATGTGTTGAGTGTTGAGAGATGGCGCACACATCCCCACTTCTAGCTTGAAACAATCTGCAACCTTCACTTCAACTGACAAAGCAGTCCTCCTGACGCTTCTAGGTTGCAAGTCTGCTTTCACCAACTTTCAGATCTCAGTTACAACTTCTTTGCGGAAACACAGCCTTCTGACACAGTCTGCATCACTCAGGTGCAGGTATGAACGCCTGTCTCAATATACCCGACGTGGGTAAGGCCTCCTGCCCAGCACCCTATGGGCTCTGATATTCCTCATGCAATGATGTTGAATCAATTGTTTCCTACGTAGCACCATCATGCAGAAGGCTCGCGCAAGGTATGGCATTGTCAGTATTGTCCCCATTGTTAAATGTTACCTTTGCAAGAAGCTCAAAATGGCAGGAAGGCAGACAGTACAGGTTCTTTGTTCTCTCTCTCTTCCCCTCCCCGCCCCCCCCCTTCCCCTTCCCCCCCCCCCCCACCAACTCATTGCAGTCTTGTGCCTAGCGCAGCAGCCTTCCAATCGGCACCTCCCTCCCCAGGCTCAGTGCAGAAGCCTTCCGATCGCCATCTCTCATCCCGGGCTTGTTTTCCAGCCAAGCCCCGAGCCTGTGACGGCCGACTCTACGACCCTCCAGCCCTGCTAGAAGACGTGTGGTGGTGGCGTGCGAGTAAAAAAAAATGAAAACTTCAGAAATCCAAGAAACTTCCATGGACCCCGTTGAAAAGGTAAAAAAAGTTAAACTTTATTATGGATATTTCAAGTGTTAAGAGACTCCCTTCAAAAACTTTGATGAAAAACAATGGCATTATTCAGCGCTGTTTTCAATGTGCGTTGCTTTCTGTTAACTCACCAGAAGGTTTTTCGGGAGTGGCCAGATACGCCGAGCTGGGATAAAAACATTTTGGGAAAACTGCGAAAAATGCTGAAAACTGGCACAGACATGAGGGACATGACGACAAAAAAAACTAACGTAGAAAAATTGTAAATAAAGCTGTTACGCCGGCGCAGATTCCAGGGGGAAACTTTGAATTAAATAATTACACCAGAAAAAAACGACGCGCGCCAAAAAAACAGTGCAAATGACCCGGGAAAATTGAGCCCAAGATTCCTTGACCTAATTTTTGACAAGATCCCTGTCCCAAATAGTTTAAGTCTAAATGCAACAGGTAATTAACGTTTTTAAAATATTACAAGTTTGTGTGTGTGGAGTATGTAGTTTTATTGCTAATGTAAAGTATTTTAAACAAGTTAAACGAGACAACACAACTTTACAAAGCAGGTTAAGTGCATATTTGACTGCAATGCCTCCTGCAGTTTTACTAGCTTAACTGCTAATATTTCCAGATTTCTGAATAAACAATTTGCTAAACTAAAAAAGGTTCTTCTTGAATGTAAAGTTTGCTATTGTATAACTTTCTTCCTGCAAACCAATTTTCACTTTGTTAATTGTAATGCCTCAAGATGTAATAAGTAAATGTTTTAATCAAAAGACAAAACTAATTTAAACTATAAAACAACTGATTGTCAAAGTTGAAAGTCATATAAAACATTAGTAATACAAATAGTTATCACTACTTACCAAATCAGCAACTCGGCAAAGACAGTCTGAAAGTTTGTCAAAGATTTGAACAATCTGAGGACCAGGTGGTGTGATGCAAGCTTCCTCCACTAACTGTTCAGTTTCTTTCAATGCATTTTCTTGAGCCACCTGAAATCCTACGGGGGAGCTCAGCTCAGGTACACCAAAAAGGCCCTTAACAAAAAAGTATGAAACTTTAGATCATAAGCATGCAAAATTAAATTTCTCACACACAGCTGTCTGCAACACATTATGGAGCTCTTAACGAGCTACACCCAAAGAAGAACAGATTTGCATGGGCACCTAAAAAATATTCCAGTATTAATTGCAGCATAACTGAGAAGTTGAGAGATTAAAGCTGATAAACGATACGACATTTGGACTAAATTCTCAATGTATAATATTGAGGACAAAGTTCAAAAACTAACATTCTGAGGTGCAATCATGAAAGTTTTCAGTTAATAAAAGTAATTCAATTTATATCGCACCTTATGGGAACTCAGGGACACTTCCGGTGTCCCTGACGACTACGTGTGCGGGAAGTGTCTCCGCCTCCAGCGCCTGACTGACCGCGTTGCGGAATTGGAGCTGAGAGTGGATTCACTCTGGAGCGTACACGATGCTGAGAACGACGTGAGTAGCATGTGTAGCGAGTTGGTCTTACCGCAGGAGAAGGATCCACAGCCAGCTAGGGAATGGAAGACCAGCAGGAAGAGTAGTGCAAGGAAGGTAGTGCAGGGGTCCCCTGTGGTCATCCCCCTGCAAAACAGATACACTGCTTTGAGTTCATGGCACCGTGGCTGGCTCTGTTGCACAGGAGGGCAGGAAAAAGAGTGGGAGAGCAATAGTGATTGGGGATTCAATTGTGAGGGGAATAGATAGGCGTTTCTGCGGCCGCAACCGAGACTCCAGGATGGTATGTTGCCTCCTGGTGCAAGGGTCAAGGATGTCTCGGAGCGGGTGCAGGACATTCTAAAAAGGGAGGGAGAACAGTCAGTTGTCGTGGTGCACATTGGTACCAACGACATAGGTAAAAAAAGGGATGAGGTCCTACGAAACGAATTTAAGGAGCTAGGAGCTAAATTAAAAAGTAGGACCTCAAAAGTAGTAATCTCGGGATTGCTACCAGTGCCACGTGATAGTCAGAGTAGGAATCGCAGGATAGCGCAGATGAATACGTGGCTTGAGCAGTGGTGCAGCAGGGAGGGATTCAAATTCCTGGGGCATTGGAACCGGTTCTGGGGGAGGTGGGACCAGTACAAACCGGACGGTCTGCACCTGGGCAGGACCGGAACCAATGTCCTAGGGGGAGTGTTTGCTAGTGCTGTTGGGAGGAGTTAAACTAATATGGCAGGGGGATGGGAACCAATGCAGGGAGACAGAGGGAAACAAAAAGGAGACAAAAGCAAAAGACAGAAAGGAGATGAGGAAAAGTGGAGGGCAGAGAAACGCAAGAAAAAGAACAAAAAGGGCCACTGTACAGCAAAATTCTAAAAGGACAAAGGGTGTTAAAAAAACAAGCCTGAAGGCTTTGTGTCTTAATGCAAGGAGTATCCGTAATAAGGTGGATGAATTAACTGTGCAAATAGATGTTAACAAATATGATGTGATTGGGATTACGGAGACGTGGCTCCAGGATGATCAGGTCTGGGAACTCAACATCCAGGGGTATTCAACATTCAGGAAGGATAGAATAAAAGGAAAAGGAGGTGGGGTAGCATTGCTGGTTAAAGAGGAGATTAATGCAATAGTTAGGAAAGACATGAGCTTGGATGATGTGGAATCTATATGGGTAGAGCTGCAGAACACCAAAGGGCAAAAAACTTTAGTGGGAGTTGTGCACAGACCTCCAAACAGTAGTAGTGATGTTGGGGAGGGCATCAAACAGGAAATTAGGGGTGCATGCAATAAAGGTGCAGCAGTTATAATGGGTGACTTTAATATGCACATAGATTGGGCTAGCCAAACTGGAAGCGATACGATGGAGGAGGATTTCCTAGCATAAGGGATGGTTTTCTAGACCAATATGTCGAGGAACCAACTAGGGAGGAGGCCATTTTAGACTGGGTGTTGTGTAATGAGAGAGGATTAATTAGCAATCTCGTTGTGCGAGGCCCCTTGGGGAAGAGTGACCATAATATGGTGGAATTCTGCATTAGGATGGAGAATGAAACAGTTAATTCAGAGACCATGGTCCAGAACTTAAAGAAGGGTAACTTTGAAGCTATGAGGTGTGAATTGGCTAGGATAGATTGGCGAATGATACTTAAGGGGTTGACTGTGGATGGGCAATGGCAGACATTTAGAGACCGCATGGATGAACTACAACAATTGTACATTCCTGTCTGGCGTAAAAATAAAAAAGGGAAGGTGGCTCAACCGTGGCTATCAAGGGAAATCAGGGATAGCATTAAAGCCAAGGAAGTGGCATACACATTGGCCAGAAATAGCAGCGAACCTGGGGACAGGGAGAAATTTAGAACTCAGCAGAGGAGGACAAAGGGTTTGATTAGGGCAGGGAAAATGGAGTACGAGAAGAAGCTTGCAGGGAACATTAAGACGGATTGCAAAAGTTTCTATAGATATGTAAAGAGAAAAAGGTTAGTAAAGACAAATGTAGGTCCCCTGCAGTGAGAATCAGGGGAAGTCATAACGGGGAACAAAGAAATGGCAGACCAATTCAACAAGTACTTTGGTTCGGTATTCACTAAGGAGGACACAAACAACCTTCCGGATATAAAAGGGGTCAGAGGGTCTAGTAAGGAGGAGGAACTGAGGGAAATCTTCATTAGTCGGGAAATTGTGTTGGGGAAATTGATGGGATTGAAGGCCGATAAATCCCCAGGGCCTGATGGACTGCATCCCAGAGTACTTAAGGAGGTGGCCTTGGAAATAGCGGATGCATTGACAGTCATTTTCCAACATTCCATTGACTCTGGATCAGTTCCTATCGAGTGGAGGGTAGCCAATGTAACCCCACTTTTTAAAAAAGGAGGGAGAGAGAAAACAGGGAATTATAGACCGGTCAGCTGACCTCAGTAGTGGGTAAAATGATGGAATCAATTATTAAGGATGTCATAGCAGCGCATTTGGAAAATGGTGACATGATAGGTCCAAGTCAGCATGGATTTGTGAAAGGGAAATCATGCTTGACAAATCTTCTGGAATTTTTTGAGGATGTTTCCAGTAGAGTGGACAAGGGAGAACCAGTTGATGCGGTATATTTGGACTTTCAGAAGGCTTTCGACAAGGTCCCACACAAGAGATTAATGTGCAAAGTTAAAGCACATGGGATTGGGGGTAGTGTGCTGACGTGGATTGAGAACTGGTTGTCAGACAGGAAGCAAAGAGTAGGAGTAAATGGGTACTTTTCAGAATGGCAGGCAGTGACTAGTGGGGTACCGCAAGATTCTGTGGTGGGGCCCCAGCTGTTTACACTGTACATTAATGATTTAGACGAGGGGATTAAATGTAGTATCTCCAAATTTGCAGATGACACTAAGTTGGGTGGCAGTGTGAGCTGCGAGGAGGATGCTATAAGGCTGTAGAGTGACTTGGATAGGTTAGGTGAGTGGGCAAATGCATGGCAGATGAAGTATAATGTGGATAAATGTGAGGTTATTCACTTTGGTGGTAAAAACAGAGAGACAGACTATTATCTGAATGGTGACAGATTAGGAAAAGGGGAGGTGCAACGAGACCTGGGTGTCATGGTACATCAGTCATTGAAGGTTGGCATGCAGGTGCAGCAGGCGGTTAAGTAAGAAAATGCCATGTTGGCCTTCATAGCGAGGGGATTTGAGTACAGGGGCAGGGAGGTGTTGCTACAGTTGTACAGGGCCTTGGTGAGGCCACACCTGGAGTATTGTGTACAGTTTGGTCTCCTAACTTGAGGAAGGACATTCTTGCTATTGAGGGAGTGCAGCGAAGGTTCACCAGACTGATTCCTGGGATGGCGGGACTGACATATCAAGAAAGACTGGATCAACTGGGCTTGTATTCACTGGAGTTCGGAAGAATGAGAGGGGTCCTCATAGAAACGTTTAAAATTCTGACGGGTTTAGACAGGTTAGATGCAGGAAGAATGTTCCCAATGTTGGGGAAGTCCAGAACCAGGGGTCACAGTCTAAGGATAAGGGGTAAGCCATTTAGGACCGAGATGAGGAGAAACTTCTTCACCCAGAGAGTGGTGAACCTGTGGAATTCTCTATCACAGAAAGTAGTTGAGGCCAATTCACTAAATATATTCAAAAGGGAGTTGGATGAAGTCCTTACTACTAGGGGGATCAAGGGGTATGGCGAGAAAGCAGGAAGGGGGTACTGAAGTTGCATGTTCAGCCATGAACTCATTGAATGGCGGTGCAGGCTAGAAGGGCCGAATGGCCTACTCCTGCACCTATTTTCTATGTCCCAAAAGCACTTCATAAAACAATTAATTAAATGGAGTAATTTAAGTAGATAAACACAGCCACTAATTTTATTCTATTCATTCATGGGATGTGGTGGTGAGCCGCCTTCTTGAACCGCTGCAGTCTGTGTGGTGAAGGTACTCCCACAATGCTGTTAGGGAAGGAGTTCCAGGATTTTGACCCAGCGATGAAGGAATAGCGATATACTTCCAAGTCAGGATGGTGTGTAACTCGGTGATGGTGTTCCCATGTGCCTGCTGACCTTGTCCTTCGAGGTAGTAGAGGTCGTGGGTTTTGGAGGTGCTGCCAAAGAAGCCGTGCCGAGTTGCTCAGTGCATCTTGTAGCTGGTACACACAGAAGCCACGGTGCACTGGTGGTGGAGGGAGTGAATGTTTATGGTGGTGGATGGGGTGCCAATCAAGCAGGCTGCTTTGTCCTGGATGGTGTTTAGCTTCTTGAGTGTTGTTGGAGCTGCATTCATCCAAGCAAGTGGAGAACATTCCATCACACTCCTGACTTGTGCCTTGCAGATGGTGAAAAGGCTTTGGGGGAGTCAGGAGGTGAAATATTCGCCACAGAATACCGAGCCTCTGACCTGCTCTTGTAGCCACAGTATTTTTGGCTGGTCCAGTTAAGTTTCTAGTCAACGGTGACCTCCAGGATGTTGACGATGGGGGATTCGGCGATGGTAATGCCGTTGAATGTCAAGGGGTGGTGGTTAGACTCTCGCTTGTTGGAGATAGTCATTGCCTGGCACTTGTGTGGCGCAAATGTTACTTGCCACTTATCAGCCCATGCCTGAATGTTGTCCAGATCCTGGCACTTAAATGGCGTTAATAAATATTGTCCTGGCCAATATTTATCCAGCAATCAACATAACAAAAACAGATTATCTGGTCATTATCACATTGCTGTTTGTGGGAGTTTGCTGTGCGCAAGTTGGCTGCCGGGTTTCCCACATTACAACAGTGACTATACTTCAAAAAGTGCTTCATTGACGGTAAAGTGCTTTGAGATGTCCGGTGGTCATGAAAGGCGCTATATAAATGCAAGTCTTTCTTTCTTCTTTCTTTCTAATGTTACTTGCCACTTATTAGCCCATGCCTGAATGTCGTCCAGATCTTGCTGCATGCGGGCACGGACTGCTTCATTATCTGCGGAGTTGCGAATGGAACGGAACGCTGTGCAGTCATCAGCGAACATCCCCACTTCTGACCTTATGATGGCGGAAAGGTAATTGATAAAGCAGCTGAAGATGGTTGGGCCTAGGACACTGCCCTGAGGACCTCTTGCAGCAACGTCCTGGGGCTGTGACCACCACAACCATCTTCCTTCATGCTAGTTATGACTCCAGCCAGTGGAGAGTTTTCCCCTGGATTCCCATTGACTTCAATTTTACTACGGCTCCTTGATGCCACACTCGGTCAAATGCTACCTTAATGTCAAGGGCAGTCACTCTCACCTCAGGAATTTAGCTCTTTGGCCCATGTTTGGCTCAAGACTGTAATGAGGTCTGGAGCAGAGTAGTCCTGAACTCAAACTGGCGTCGGTGATCAGGTTATTAGTGAGTAAGTGCCGCTTGATAGCACTGTCGACGACATCTTCCAGCATTTTGCTGATGATTGAGAGTAGACTGATGGGAGTGGTAATTAGCCAGATTGGATTTGTCCTGCTTTTTGTCAACAGGACATAGCTGGGCAGTTTTCCACATTGTCGGATAGATGCCAGTGTTGTACTGTACTGGAACAGCTTGGCTAGAGGTGCCGCTAGTTCTGGAGCACAAATCTTCAGCACGACAGCCGGGATGTTGTCGCGGTCTATAGCCTTTGCTGTATCCAATGTGCTCAGCCGTTTCTTGATATCACGTGGTGTGAATCGAATTGGCTGAAGACTGGCTTCTGTGATGGTGGGGACCTCAGGATCACACCGAGTTGGATCATCCACTCGGCACTTCTGGTTGAAGATGGTTAGAAATGCTTCAGCCTTGTCTTATGCATTCACGTGCTGCACTCCTCCATCTTTGAGGATGGAGATATTTTAATGGTCCACCACCATTCATGACTGGATGTGGCAGGACTGCAGAGCTTTGATCTGATCTGTTGATTGTGGGATCGCTTAGCCCGGTCTATAACATAGGGATTCTGCTGTTTAGCATGCATGTAGTCCTATGTTGCAGCTTTCCCTGGTTGGCAGCTCATTTTTAGGTACACCTGTTGCTGCTCCTGGCTCTTCTCCACTCCTTATTGAACATGGTTGGTCCCCTGGCTTGATGGTAATGGTAGAGTGTAGGATATGCTGGGCCATGAGGTTACAGATTGTGGTGGAATACAATTCTGCTGCTGCTGCTGAGACAATGGAGGGTGTCCTCAGTGTGAAGATGAGACTTCGTCCCTACAATGACTGTGCGGTGGTCACTGCTACCAATGCTGTCTTGCACAGATGCATCTGTGACAGGTAGATTGGCAAGGACAAGGTCAAGTAGGTTTTTCCTCTCATAAAAAACTTAAGAAATAAGAGGAGTAGACCATAAGGCCCCTCGAGCCTGCTCCGCCAACCTACTCAATCCCTCATCTCCGGAATCAACCTAGTGAACCTTCTCTGAATTGTCTCCAAATCAAGTATATCCTTTCTTAAATATGGAAACCAAAACCATATACAGAATTCCAGGTGTAGCCTCACCCATACCCTGTATAACTGTAGCAAGTCTTCCTTGCTTTTATTCTCCATCCCCTTTGCAATAAAGGCCAAGATTCCATTGGCCTTCCTGATCACTTGCTGTACCTGCGTACTATCCTTTTGTGTTTCATGCACCAGGACCCCGAGGTCTCGCTGTACTGCAGCACTTTGCAATTTTTCTCCATTTAAATTATAACTTGCTCTTCGATTTTTTTTCTGCCAAAGTGCATGACCTCACACTTTCCAACATTATACTCCATCCGCCAAATTTTTGCCCACTCACTTAGCCTGTCTATGTCCTTTTGCAGGTTTTTTGTGTCCTCCTCACACATTTTGCTGACGATACAAAGCTGGGAGGAAAAGCAAACTTGACTATGTTACACTCGGTCCCTTCATCCAAGTCTTTAATATAGATTATAAATAGTTGGGGTCCCAGCACTGATCCCTGCGGCACCCCACTTGTTACTGATTGCCATTTATCCCTACTCTCTGTTTTCTGTTAGTTAGCCAATCCTCTATCCATGCTTATATATTATCCCCAACCCCGTAAACTTTTATCTTGTGCAGTAACTTTTTATGTTGCACCTTGTCAAATGCTTTCTGGAAGTCCAAATACACCACATCCACTGGTTCCCCTTTATCCACCCTGTCCATTACATCCTCAAAGAATTCCAGCAAATTTGTCAAACATGACTTCCCCTTCATAAATCCATGCTGACTCTGCCTGTCTGAATTATGCTTTTCCAAATGTCCTGCTACTGCTTCTTTAATAATGGACTCCAACATTTTCCCAACCACAGATGTTAGGCTAACTGGTCTATAGTTTCCTGTTTTTTGTCTGCCTCCTTTTTTAAATAGGGGCGTTACATTTGCAGTTTTCCAATCTGCTGGGACCTCCTCAGAATCCAGGGAATTTTGGTAAATTACAACCAATGCATCCACTATCCCTGCTGCTACTTCTCTTAAGACCCTAGGATACAAGCCATCAGGTCCAGGGGATTTATCCACCTTTAGTCCCATTATCTTACTGAGTACCGCCTCCTTATTGATTGTGATTGTGGTAACTTCCTCCCCCATCTATAGCCCCTTGACTATCCACTGTTGGGATATTTTTAGTGTCCTCTATCGTAAAGACTAATACAAAATATTTGTTCAGAGTTTCTGCCATCTCCATGTTCCCCATCACTAATTCCCCGGTTTCGTCCTCTAAGGGACCAACATTTACTTTAGCTCTCATGTTGGTTCTCTCACCACCTGCCGCAGGCCCAGTCTGGCAACTATGTCCTTCAGGACTCGGCAGGCTTAGTCAGTAGTGGTGCCATCGAGCCTTCTTGGTGATGGACATTGAAGCCCCCACCCAGAGTAAATTCTGTGCCTTTGCTACTCTCCGTGCTTCTTCCAAGTGGTGTTCAAGATGGAGGAGTACTGATTAATCAGCTTGACCTGAAGCCACGAGACTTCATGGGGTCCTCATATTGAGGACTCCCAGGGTGACTCCCTACCGACTGTATACTACTGTGTTTGTCCTGCCGGTGGGATAGGACATACCCAGGGATAATGGAGGAATCTGGGAAATTGGCTGAATGATTCTGAGAGTATAATTATGTCTGTGGAACAGCTCTCCCCATTTTGGCACAAGTCCCCAGATGTTCGTGAGGAAGACTTTGCAGGGTTGATTGGGCTGGGTGTGCAGTTGTCGTGTCCGCTGTCAGTGCCGAGGTCAATGCCTGATGGTCCATCCGGTTTTATTCTTATTATTTTTTCTCGTAGCAGTTTGTTACAACCGAGTGGCTTGCTAGGCCATTTCAGAGGGCAGTTAAGAGTCAACCACATTGTTGTGAGTCACAGGACGGCAGATTTCCTTCCCTAAAAAGGACATTAGTGAACCAGGTGGGTTTTTACGACAATACAATAGTTTCATGGTCACCATTACTGATAGTCGCTTTTTATTCCAGATTTATTTCATTAACTGAATGTAAATTCCCCAGCTTCCGTGGTGGGATTTGAACTCACTGTTGATCATTAATCCAACATAACCACTACACTACCGTGGACCATATACAGTAGACACCTCAAATTGCTGGAGAAATACCACCAACGATGTCTCCGCAAGATCCTGCAAATGCCCTGGAAGGATAGATGCACTACTATCAGTGTTCTTGATCAGGACAACATCCCCGACCACACTCGACTAGCTCCGTTGGGCGGGCCACATGTCGGGCATGCGGACAAAGACTCCCAAAGCAAGCACTCTACTCAGAACGCCTACATGGCAAGCGAGCCCCGGTGGGCAGAGGAAACTTTTCAAGGACACCCTCAAAGCCTCCTTAATAAAGTTCAACATTCCCACCGACACCTGGGAGTCCTGAGCCAAAGACCGCCCTAAGTGGAGGAAGAGCATCTGGGAGGGGGCTGAGCACCTCGAGTCTCATCGCCGAGAGCATGCAGAAAACAAACGCAGGCAGCAGAAGGAGCGTGCAGCAAATCAGACTTCCCACCTACCCTTTCCGTCAATGACTGTCTGTCCCACCTGTGACAGAGATTGTAATTTCTGTATTGGACTGTACAGTCACTGAGAACTCACTTTTAGAATGGAAGCAAGTCTCCCCGATTTCGAGGGACTGCCTATTACAATGACACTATCGTTTGGACACAGTATGATCCTCCAAACAGCAATTGGATGTATGATCAGCCAAGCTGTTTGTGCCAGCATTCCCTGATTTTTTTCCCAAATAATGCCATTGGATCTTTAGCATTCACCCAACGGACCTCAATTTAATACCTTATCTGAACGACATCACTTCTGACAATACAGCACTCCTTCAATACCACCACTGGAGTATCACCGTTACCTCTGGAGTTCCCCCAAGGATCTATCCTTGGCCCCCTTATATTTCTCATCTACATGCTACTCCACATCTGAAAATACAATAAGTTCCACATATATGCCGACGACACTCAGCTCTATTTCAGCACCACCTCTTTGGACCCTTTCTGTCTCTGAGGTGTCATGCTGCTTGTCCGACATCCAATATTGGATGAGCATAAATTTCCTCCAACTAAACATTGGTAAGACCGAAGCCACTATCTTTGGTCCCCGCCACAAACTCCGTTCCCTGACCACCGTTTCCATCCCTGGCAACAGTCTTATGCTGTGCAAGACCGTTTGCAACCTTGGTGTTGTGTTTGACCCCAAGATGAGTTTTCGACCACATCTGCTCCATCACCAAGATTGCCTACTTCCACCTCTGTAACATCGCTTGACTCTGACCCTGCCTCAGCTCATCTGCTGTTGAACCCCTCAGCCATGCCTTTGTTGACGATTCCAATACTCTCCTGGCTGGCCACCCATCTTCCACCCTACATAAACTTGTGCTCATCCAAAACCTTGCTGCCTGTATGTAACTCACTCCAAATCTTGTTCACCCATCAACCCTACGCTTGCTGACCTTCACTCGCTCCCGGTTTGACAATGCTTCAATTTTAAAATCCCTCCATATCTCTGTAGCCTCCTCCAGCCCTATAAGCGTTCAAGATCTCTCCGCTCTTTCAATTCTGGCCTCTTATGCATCCCCGGTTTTAATTGCTCCACCACTGACGGCTGTACCTTCAGCTGCCTTGGCCCTAAACTCTGGAATTCCCTCCCTAAACCTCTCCACCTATCTCTCCTCTTTTAAGAGTGCCTTAAAACCAGCCTCTTAGATCAAGCTTTTGATCATCTGTCCTAATATCTACTTCTGTGGCTCAGTGTCAAAAAAAGTATTTTAGAAACATAGAAAATAGGTGCAGGAGTAGGCCATTCAGCCCTTCGAGCCTGCACCACCAATCAATATGATCATGGCTGATCATGCAACTTCAGTACCCCATTCCTGCTTTCTCTCCATACCCCTTGATCTCTTTAGCCATAAGGGCCACATCTAACTCCCTTTTGAATATATCTAATGAACTAGCCTCAACAACTTTCTGTGGTAGAGAATTCCACAGGTTCACAATTCTCTGAATGAAGAAGTTTCTTCTCATCTCGGTCCTAAATGGCTTACCCCTTATCCTTAGACTGTGACCCCTGGTTCTAGACTTCCCCAACATCGGGAACATTCTTCCTGCATCTAACCTGTCCAATCCAGTCAGAATTTTATATGTTTCTATGAGATCCTCTCTCATTCTTCTAAATTCCAGTGAGTATAAGCCAAGTTGATCCAGGCTTTCTTCATATGTCAGTCCTGCCATCCTGGGAATCAGTCTGGGGAACCTTCGCTGCACTCCCTCAATAGCAAGAATGTTCTTCCTCAGATTAGGAGACCAAAACTGTACACAATATTCAAGATGTAGCCTCACCAAGGCCCTGTACAACTGCAGTAAGACCTCCCTGCTCCTATACTCAAAACCCCTAGCTATGAAGGCCAACATGCCATTTGCCACCTTCACCGTCTGCTGTACCTGCATGCCAACTTTCAATGACTGATGTACCATGACACCTAGGTCTCGTTGCACCTCCCCTTTTCCTAATCTGTCACCATTCAGATAATATTCTGCCTTCCTGTTTTTGCCACCAAAGTGGATAACTCACATTTATCTACATTATACTGCATCTGCCATGCATTTGCCCACTCGCCTAACCTGTCCAAATCACCCTGCAGCCTCTTAGCATCCTCCTCACAGCTCACACTGCCACCCAGCTTAGTGTCATCTGTAAACTTGGAGATATTACGTTCAATTCCTTCATTTATTGACATGGCTCTTGTTAAGCATCTTGGGATGTTTTTACTACATTAAATGCGCTACATAAGTATATAATAACAGCAACTTACATTTAAGTCGTGGAATGGGATTTTACTTTGCAATCTTTTACCCACCTTTTTGACCAAGCTTCGGGTTATCTGCCCTAATAGCTACTTATGTGGCTTGGTATCAAATGTTGTTCTATAACACACCTGTGAAGCGCCTTGGAACATTTTACTTCATTAAAGGCGCTATATAAATATAAGTTTATCAATGGAACCAAGACATACACGGAAAAAAAGTCATTTATTTAGCACCTTTCATAACCTCAAGTAATTTCCAAAGCACTTTACAACCAATTAAGTACTTTTGAAATGTAGTCACTATTGTAAACGCGGCAACGATTTGCATCAGCTAAGTCTACAAACCTATTATCATAGGCAATCCCTCGGAATCGAGGAAGACTTGCATCCACTTGTGAAGCGAGTTCTTTGGTGGCTGAACAGCCCAATACAACAGCCACAGACCCTGTCACAGGTGGGACAGACATTCGGCGGGGGAAGGGGGGGGTGGGACTGATTTGCCACAAGCTCCTTCCGCTGTCTGTGCCTGACCTCTTCACGCTCGCGGCGTTGAGATTCAAAGAGCTCAACGCCCTCTCGGATGCACTTTCTCCACCTAGGGGGGCTCTTCAGCCAGGGACTCCCAGGTGTCAGTGGTGATGTTGCACTTTACCAGGGAGGCTTTGAGGGTATCCTTGTAACGTTTCCGCTGCCCACCTTTGGCTCGTTTGCAATGAAGAAGCTCCCCATAGAGCAATTGCTTCGGGAGCCTCGTGTTTGGCATGCAAACTATGTTGCCTGCCCAGCGAAGCTGATCGAGGGTGGTCAGTGTTTCAATGCTGGGGATGTTAGTCTGGGCGAGGACACTGATGTTGGTGCACCTGTCCTCCCAGGAGATTTGCAGGATCTTGCAGAGACATCGTTGGTGATATATCTCCAGCGACTTGAGGTATCTTCTATACACTGTCCATGCCTCAGATCCATACAGGAAGGCGGGTATTACTACAGCCCTGTAGACCATGAGCTTGGTGGTAGATTTGAGGGCCTGGTTTTCGAACACTCTTTTCCTCAGGCGGCCGAAAATAAATAACCAGATGATCTGTTTAAGATGTTGTTTGAGGGATAAATGTTGGGCAGAACACCGGGAGAACTCGCCTGCTTTTCTTCGAATAGTCCTGTGGGATCTTTAATGTCCCACCCGAGAGGTTAATCATCTCATTTTTTTAAATTGCACTTCCAAAAGTGTAGCACTTCCTCAGTACTGCACTGAAATGTCAGCCTAGATTGTATGTAAATAAACATGCTGACCATCTCTTCCATGGTGTTAAAAATAAACAATTCAAAACTGCTGAAATATGCAAATAATTTAATTTTACAGTCCAACTATAAATCCATAGTTTGCAAACTGTGCTCACTGTACAAAGCCCCTTCTTGCCCTGCGAACTCCACAACACAAAGCTAACCAGAATGGTACAGGCTAATGCAAGGGGTAGCCACATCCAATAAAAATCCCTCTTCCTGAAGCATGCGAGACTATAGCTCCCAGCATAAATCAGTTCGTGACATTCTTGCCTTTGGAGGGTTGAAGGTTGTAGGTGATATTCTAGTGCAGCAGTGAGGTGCTATTGCCTGGCTGAGAAGTTAAACCAAAGTTGCTATTCTAATGGTTCAGCTGACCATCATATCATCATCATAGGCAGTCCCTCGAAATCGAGGAAGACTTGCTTCCACTCTAAACGCGAGTTCTTAGGTGACTGCTGAAGTTCAATACGGGAATTACAATCTCTGTCACAGGTGGGACAGACGTCGTTGAACAGTGGGTGGGTGGAACTGACCAATAGTAACCCAATGGCACTTTGCAAAGATCAGACAGGCCGGCAATGCCTCTCAGACACTATCACCAGAAAACAGATTAGCTGGCCATTCAATTCTGGGATCTTGCCGTGTACAACATGACTGCTGCATTGGCCAATAAAGAAAGTGCATGAGGGTCCGGTGACAACGTTCTGAAGTTCAAAGCTTAACGTGCAACAGCCTCATGCCCATCTCACCGACTGCTTCACTCACCACGTTTTTCCCAAATAAATCCGCTTTCCTCCTCGGTTTGTCATTGAAAGCCGCTCCCACAGGAGACCACGACGTGGAGACATTTCTGTATGTTTTAAAGCGGCAGCCCCGAATATATTTAAACGCCGTCAAGAGCCGCCTGTTCAACATCTCCGGGAGTTCGTGCAGCCGCACTTTACGTGGTGACCGGCTACCAACGTGCACGCACGCCGCAGGCTCCAAGCGCAACAGCTACCGCGCCTGCGTGCCGGAAAATCGCCTTGTGGGAGTTGGAGTTTCCCCGCCTGTGGCGGCTCCTGAAACATGGCGCGCGCGAAATCACAGCTCGCGATCGAACTCCCGTCCCCGACCTGGCAACGGAGAGCGCACGGCCTCGGCTAGTACTGCCACGTGCAGTTAGACAGGCCCTGGCATTGTTTGGCAGGGTCAGGGTCACATGGCTAAGTGGGAGCAAGACAACTTAGACTTACATATGCAACACAGCCATGCAAGTGGTGAAGGGGAAGGTGAGCTACAGGAAGTAAGCCAGACTTCGAAGTGGGGGCTAGAGAGGAAGACTGGTTTCAGGGGCTGAGAAGGGGGAGGTTCAGGGAGAGAGGAAGACTGCAAAATGGGAGCTTGGGGGAAGAGAAGAGGATTGTGGCTCAGGAGAGAGAGGTAGATTGGGAATGGGGTGTCAGAAGAGGAGACAGCAAAATGGGTGCTCGGGAGAGAGCGAATGGGGAGATTGGGCTTGAGCAGAGGACAGCGAGGAAGATTGGTGGAATAGGCGAGACATGAGAATCAATATTTTCTGCAGAGAGCAGCAGTAATGTAAGTGGGAACAGTGCCGAGAGAGGAGCAGCCAGTAAAGGGGTGAGGGAAACCTAGGGGTAACTAGTGATGGAGACTGATTATTCCAAGTAGAGGAACTAAGGAGGAAGCAAGAAGGAAGGTTCTTGAACTGAGGGCTTTTAGACTAATATGTCCTTACTATACAGTATAAATGCACACAAGGCCCACACTAGAGAGGTGGTCACTCCGTGACCAATAACCTTTATTCACCAGCAATGAAGTAATGAAGGTGGGTGGAGCTTCCCCTTTTACATAGAAAATAGGTGCAGGAGCAGGCCATTCAGCCCTTTTAGCCTGCACCGCCATTCAATGAGTTCATGGCTGAACATTCAACTTCAGTACCCCCTTCCTGCTTTCTCGCCATAACCCTTGATCCCCCGAGTAGTAAGCACTTCATCTAACTCCCTTTTGAATATATTTAGTGAATTGGCCTCAACTACTTTCTGTGGTAGAGAATTCCACAGGTTCACCACTCTCTGGGTGAAGAAGTTTCTCCTCATCTCGGTCCTAAATGGCTTACCCCTTATCCTCAGACTGTGACCCCTGGTTCTGGACTTCCCCAACATTGGGAACATTCTTCCTTCATCTAACCTGTCTAAACCCGTCAGAATTTTAAATGTTTCTATGAGGTCCCCTCTCATTCTTCTGAACTCCAGTGAATACAAGCCCAGTTGATCCAGTCTTTCTTGATGGGTCAGTCCCACCATCCCGGGAATCAGTCTGGTGAATCTTCGCTGCACTCCCTCAATAGCAAGAATGTCATTCCTCAAGTTAGGAGACCAAAACTGTACACAATACTCCAGGTGTGGCCTCACCAAGGCCCTGTACAACTGTAGCAACACCTCCCTGCCCCTGTACTCAAATCCCCTCGCTATGAAGGCCAACATGCCATTTGCTTTCTTAACCGCCTGCTGTACCTGCATGCCAACCTTCAATGACTGATGTACCATGACACCCAGGTCTCGTTGCACCTTCCCTTTTCCTAATCTGTCACCATTCAGATAATAGTCTGTCTCTCTGTTTTTACCACCAAAGTGGATAACCTCACATTTATCCACATTATACTTCATCTGCCATGCATTTGCCCACTCACCTAACCTATCCAAGTCACTCTGCAGCCTCATAGCATCCTCCTCGCAGCTCACACTGCCACCCAACTTAGTGTCATCCGCAAATTTGGAGATACTGCATTTAATCCCCTCGTCTAAATCATTAATGTACAATGTAAACAGCTGGGGCCCCAGCACAGAACCTTGCGGTACCCCACTAGTCACTGCCTGCCATTCTGAAAAGTACCCATTTACTCCTACTCTTTGCTTCCTGTCTGACAACCAGTTTCAATCCACGTCAGCACACTACCCCCAATCCCATGTGCTTTAACTTTGCACATTAATCTCTTGTGAGGGACCTTGTCGAAAGCCTTCTGAAAGTCCAAATATACCACATCAACTGATTCTCCTTTGTCCACTTTACTGGAAACATCCTCAAAAAATTCCAGAAGATTTGTCAAGCATGATTTCCCTTTCACAAATCCATGCTGACTTGGACCTATCATGTCACCATTTTCCAAATGCGCTGCTATGACATCCTTAATAATTGATTCCATCATTTTACTCACTACTGAGGTCAGGCTGACCGGTCTATAATTCCCTGTTTTCTCTCTCCCTCCTTTTTTAAAAAGTGGGGTTGCATTGGCTACCCTCCACTCGATAGGAACTGATCCAGAGTCAATGGAATGTTGGAAAATGACTGTCGATGCATCCGCTATTTCCAAGGCCACCTCCTTAAGTACTCTGGGATGCAGTCCATCAGGCCCTGGGGATTTATCGGCCTTCAATCCCATCAATTTCCCCAACACAATTTCCCGACTAATAAAGATTTCCCTCAGTTCCTCCTCCTTACTAGACCCTCTGACCCCTTTTATATCCGGAAGGTTGTTTGTGTCCTTAGTGAATACCGAACCAAAGTACTTGTTCAATTGGTCTGCCATTTCTTTGTTCCCCGTTATGACTTCCCCTGAAAGTCCAGGTTAGGAGTGTCTCCCACAAGTTCACCACCTTGTAGTCAGTGTTCTCAAAGTCTACAACTTAGGTCAGTTTATACATGGATTACAATGACAGTTAAATACATGACATCACCTCCCCCCCCAAGGTCTTATTGGGATCACAGGTTAAGTCTCTGGTGGTTTACGCTCCCTTGTAGAGCGCCTGAGTTGGGGCTCCGGTTGTTGGGTGCTGGCCTGAGTGTCTACTGTTTGCGGTGCCTCAGGTCTGTACGGACTGCCCACAGTGACTGGACTCTCCTCCACTTGGTTCCGGTGTTCGGTCACCTGTGGTGGAGTCAACTCTACATCGTGTTCTTCCTCTGCTTCTTTTTCTTTGATCCACGTGTTTGCGGCAGATTTGTCCATTGGCAAGTTTAACTGCCAGAATCCTATTCCCCTCTTTGTCAATTACAGTGCCTGCAAGCCATTTGGGCCCTGCAGCGTAGTTGAGGACAAAGACAGGGTCATTGACATCAATACATCGCGCCCTCGCATTCCCGTCATGATAGTCACATTGTGACCAGCGCCTGCTCTCAACAATTTCTTTCATGTTGGGGTGTATGAGGGATAACCTGGTTTTGAGCGTCCTTTTCATTAGCAGCTCTGCAGGTGGAACCCCTGTGAGCAAGTGTGGTTGGGATCTATTGGCCAACAGGAGGCGTGATAAGTGGCTTTGTAGGGAACCCCCTTGGATTCTGAGCATCCCCTGTTTGATTATCTGCATTGCTCGTTCCGCCTGGCCGTTTGAGGCCGGCTTGAACGGTGCCGTTCTGACATGGTTGATACCATTTCCTGCCATGAAGTCCTGGAACTCAATGCTTGTAAAGCACGGGCCATTGTCGCTGACCAAGACGTCCGGTAGACCATGGGCGGCGAACATTGCCTGTCGACTTTCTGCCGTGGCAGAGGATGTGCTTGAATTGAGAATGTCACACTCGATCCATTTGGAGTAGGCGTCTACTAGGTGAGCCTTCGCTTGCGAAAGCTTCAACTGCCATGACCATCTCAGCAGCATGCTCGGTTGCCCCCTCGGTGGTGGCTAGTGGGAGCCTGCTGAGTGCATCGGCACAGTTTTCAGTGCCCGGTCTGTGCCGAATTGTATAGTCATAGGCGGCTAACGCGAGTGCCCACCTCTTTATGCAGGCCAACGCATTTGCATTTATGGCGTTGTCAGCCAAAAGGGACGTTAGGGGTTTGTGATCTGTTTCCAGCTCAAATTTCCTGCCAAACAGGTACTGGTGCATTTTTTTTACTGCATATACATATGCAAGCGCTTCCTTTTCTACCATCCCATAGCCCCTTTCTGCCTGGGACAGACTTCTGGAGGCATAAGCTACCGGCTGTAACTGACCATTGGCATTAACATGCTGCAACATACACCCGACCCCATAGGACTACGCATCACACGTTAACACAAGTTTCTTACATTGGTCATATAGCATTAACAGATTGTTGGAGCATAACAAATTGCGTGCTCTATCAAAAGCCCTTTCCTGGCTGTCCCCCCAGACCCATTCGCGACCTTTGCGTAGGAGCATGTGTAGTGGCTCTAACAGCATGCTCAATTTGGGAAGAATGTTACCAAAATAGTTCAGGAGCCCCAGAATGAATGCAGCTCCGTCGTGTTACGGGGTCTGGGTGCTCTCTGGATCGCTTTCGTTTTGGATGCAGTAGGTCTGATCCCGCCTGCTGCTACCCTCATCCCCAGGAATTCTACCTCTGGAGCTAGGAAGACGCACTTCGCCTTTTTCAGTCGTAGACCTACCCGGTCCATTCAGCGTAGCACCTCATCCAGGTTGTGGAGGTGTTCTTCAGTATCGCAACCCGGGATGGGGATGTCGGCTTGAAAAACCACCGTCCTTGGAATCGACTTGAGGAGACTTTCCATATTTTGCTGAAAGATCGCGGCGGCCAAGCAAATCCCGAATGGACATCTGTTGTACTCAAACAACCCCTTGTGTGTCGTGATTGGTGGTCAGCTTCTTCGACTCACTCGCCAGCTCCTGGGTCATGTAAGCTGAGGTCAGGTCCAATTTTGAAAAAAGGTTTGCCACCGGATAGCGTCACAAAGAGATCCTCCGCTCTCGGTAGCGGTACTGGTCTTGGAGTGACACCCGATTGATGGTGGCCTTGTAATCACCACATACCCTGACTGACCCATCCGCCTTGAGCACCGACACAATCGGGCTCGCCCAGTCACTGAATTCGACTGGTGAGATGATGCCTTCCCTCAGCAGGCGGGCCAATTCGCCTTCTATCTTTTCCCGCATCACGTACGGCCTTGTGGTGTACTGGCCTGGCGTCTGGGTTTATGTGAATCACTACCTTGGTCCCCATGAAAGTGCCAATGCCGGGTTGAAATAGTGAGTCAAATTTGTCCAGGACCTGTGAGCATGATATTCGCTCCACAGAAGAAATTGCATTGACATCACCCCATTTCCAGTTCATGATAGCAAGCCAACTCCTCCCCAGTAGTGCGGGACCGTCCCCCGGGACAGTCCAGAGTGGCAATTTGTTCTCCGAATCTTTGTGGGTCACGACTACCGTGGCGCTGCCTAGCACTGGAATGATCTTTGTATATATCCGTAGCTGTGCGTCAATCGGCACTAATTTTGGCCTAGCCTTGGACGCCCACAAATTGTCGAACTGTTTGATACTCATCAGGGACTGACTGGCCCCCATGTCTAGCTCCATTGATACTGGGATGCCATTGAGGAGCACTTTCATCATTATCGGTGGCATCCTGGTGTATGAACTGTATATGTGCTCCACATGAACTCGCTGAACTTCAGCTTCCAGCGATTTCCCCCAGTGTCCATTTGGCCTCGTAGGGCTTACATCAGGCCCGTCCTCCTCGTACATCAACCTGGCTGCAGGCTTCCTGCACATACACGGCAAGTGACCACTGACGTTGCAATTTCTGCAGGTGTATTGCTGATACCTGCAAGCTCTGGCTGTGTGTTTGCCTCAACACCTCCAACATGAGCCGTTGTTGGAAACAAAAGGTCCATTACCAGTCGATCATCTCTGACTGTCTCTGTAACTGCCCTTAAACGTACCATTGACAGGTGTTGATGGCCCCATTACTGGCCGCATTGTCCCTTGCGATGGCATGAATCGCCGTTCAGGTAGCCATTGTCTCTGTTGAGTTCTCCCTTTGGGTTCGACTACATGATCGGGCATGTCCGATTGCCCTTGTCTGCCTGGGGAACTGTGTGCCGCGTTAACAATGTTGACTCCCTGTCCATTTGCTGCATTTAAACCAAGATTTTTGTCAAACATCATTCTGGTCTCTTCCTCCCCTGAGATAAATGTCTGGGCCATCAAAGCCGCTGTTTCCAGGGTCAAGTCTTTGGTCTCAATCAGTTTGCTGAAAACCCCAGCATGCCCGATGCCCTCAATAAAAAAATCTCGCAGCATCTCCGCCCTGCATGCATCTGGGAACTTACATAGGCTCGCCAGTCGCCGGAGGTCTGCCACGAAGTCTGGAACGCTTTGCCCTTCTTGCCGCCGGTGCGTGTAAAACCGGTGTCTCGCCATGTGCATGCTGCTCACCGGTTTAAAGTGTTCCCCGATCAACTTACTGAGCTCTTCAAAAGTCTTGTCCGCCGGCTTCTCTGGCGCGAGAAGGACCTTCATCAGGGAGTATGTCCTGGATCCACAAACCGTCAGGAGATGAGCCCTGCATTTGTCGGCCGAATCCTGTCCCAGCCATTCCTTAGTGACGAAACTTTGCTGTAGTCTCTCAATAAAATTGTCCCAATCATCACCAACACAGTACCTCTCGTCTGTGCTGCTAGTGGCCATGCTCGCGTGGTTTAAATCCCAGTTTCTCATCGCCAATAATATGTCCTTGCTATACAGTACAAATGCACACGAGGCCCATACTAGAGAGAAGGTCACTCTGTGATCAGTAACCTTTATTCACCAGCACTGAAGTGATGAAGGTGGGTGGAGCTTCCCCTTTTATACCTGAAAGTCCAGGTTAGGAGTGTCTCCCACAAGTTCACCACCTAGTGGTCAGTGTTCTCACAGTGTACAACTTAAGTCAGTTTTTTCATGGATTACAATGACAGTTGAATACATGACATAGACCATGTGATGCCTCACCATAAGTGGCTATTGAAGCAGACTAGACCGTTATTTAAAATGGAATGAGATAAATGTTTGAAAAGAAGGAATATAAAGGGATCTGGAGGTGAATGGGGTTACAGGAGAGAGCGTCAGCGCAGATTCAACAGAATGATCTGAATACTGCTGAGCTATGTTCCCTGTAATTTATTTTGGCCCTGCGCGGCCACTTTAAGCAAGCTGGCTGCGCGGGTTCTCTGGAGCAGTGCAATGCTGCGCACCTTACAGGGATCACTGCTGGTCTGCTGGTGAGGGCAATGGTTCCTCTGGGGTATCATCATCATAGGCAATCCCTCAGAATAGCTTCCACTCTGAAAATAAGATCTTAGGTGACTGAACAGACCAATACGAGAACCACAGTCCCTGTCACAGGTGGGACAGACAGTCGTTGAGGGAAAGGGTGGGTGGGACTGGTTTGCCACACGTTCTTTCCGCTGCCTGCGTTTGGTTTCTGCATGCTCTCGGCGATGAAACTCAAGGTGCTCAGCACCCTCCCGGATGCACTTCCTCCACTTAGGGCGATCTTTGGCCAGGAACTCCCAGGTGTTGGTGGGGATGCTGCACTTTATCAAGGAGGTTTTGAGGGTGTCCTTGAAACTTTTCCTCTGCCCACCTTTGGCTCGTTTGCCATGTAGGAGTTCAGAGTAGAGCGCTTGCTTTGGGAGTCTCGTGTCAGGCATGCAAACAATGTGGCCCGCCCAGCGGAGCTGATCGTGTGTGGTCAGTGCTTCAATGCTGGGAATGTTGGCCTGGCCGAGGACGCCAATGTTGGTGTGTCTGTCCTCCCAGGGGATTTGCAGGATCTTGCGAAGACATTGTTGGTAGTATTTCTCCAGCGAACCAAGTCCACGGCACCATGGGTGGTTCAGCTTTGCAGGCGGGAAGAAGGTAGGTCAGAAGAGCAATAGTGATTAGGGAATCAATAGTTTGGGGAACAGACAGGAATTTCTCCTGCCGCAGATGTGACTCCAAGATGTTGCTGCCCTGGTGCCAGGGTGAAGGATGTCAGTGAGCAGCTGCAGGACATTTTGCAGGGGAAGGATGAAGAGCCAGAGGTCATGGTCCATATCGGTACCAATGGCATAGTAGAAAGACGAATGAGGTCCTGCAGGCAGATTTTAGGGAGCTAAGAAAGAGATCAATAAGCAGGACTTCAAAGGTCCGGTTGCTACATACTATTGAGTACAGAGATAGGAGGATAGAGCAGATGAATGCGTGGTTGAAGAGATGGTGCTGGAGGGAGAGCTTTCGATTCCTGGGGCATTGAGACCGATTCTGGGGGAGGTGGGACCTGTACAAGCTGGACGGGTTGCACCTCAACAGGGCCAGGTCCTGTATCCTCATGGGGCGCGGGGGAGAATTTGCGAGTGCTGTTAGCGAGGATTTAAACTAGTTAAGCAGGGGAATTGGAACCTGAACGTAAATTCAGAGAGAGAGAGAAGCAAAGTTGGAAATGGAAGGCAGAAAATTAGTAAATGAGTTTCAAAGGCAGAGGAAACAACGGCTAGAAGATATACAACAAAGGAATTTGGCACTGCTTAATGGTATGTACTTCAATGCAAGGAGTTGAGTAAGAACATAAGAAATAGGAGCAGGAGTAGGCCATTTGGCCCCTTGGGCTTGCTCCACTATTCAATAAGATCATGGCTGATCTGATCATGGACTCAGCTCCACTTCCTGCCTGCTCCCCATAACCCTTTACTCCCTTATCGCTCAAAGATCTGTCTATCTCCGCCTTAAATACATTCAATGACCCAGCCTCCACAGCTCTCTGGGGCAGAGTATTTCATAGATTTACAACCCTCTTCATCTCAGTTTTAAATGAGCGGCCCCTTATTCTAAGACTATGTCCCCTAGTTTTAGTTTCCCCTATGAGTGGAAATATCCTCCCTGCATCCACCTTGTCGAGCCCCCTCATTATCTTAAAAGTTTCAATAAAATCACCTCTCATTCTTCTGAACTCCAATGAGTATAGGCCCAACCTACTCAACCTATCCCCATAAGTCAACCCACTCAGCGCCGAATCAACCGAGTGAACCTTCTCGGAACTGCCTCCAATGCAAGTATGTCCTTCATTAAATACGGAGACCAAAACTGTACACATTACTCCAGGTGTGGCCTCACCAATACCCTGTACAGTTGTAGCAGGACTTCTCTGCTTTTAATAAAGACCCACATTCCATTTGCCTTCCTGATTACTTGCTGTGCCTGCATATTAACTTTTTGTGTTTCATGCACAAGGACCCCTAGGTCTCTCTGACTGCAGCACTTTGCAATTTTTCTCCATTTAAATTATAATTTACTTTTCTATTATTTCTGCCAAAGTGGATAACCTCATATTTTCCCACATTATACGCCATCTGCTAAATTTTTGCCCACTCACTTAGCCTGTCTATATCCCTTTGCAGATTTTTTGTGTCCTCCTCACAATTTGCTTTCCCACCCATCTTTGTATCATCAGCAAACTTGGCTACATTACACTCGGTCCCTTCATCCAAGTCATTAATATAGATTGTAAATAATCAAGGACCCAGCACCGATCCCTGTAGCACCCCACTAGTCACTTTGCCAACCGGAAGATGACCTATTTATCCCGACTCTCTGTTTTCTATGATTCAGCCAATCCTCTATCCATGCTAATATATTACCCCCAACCCCCTGAGCTTTTATCTTGTGTAGTAACCTCTTATGTGGCACCTTATCGAATGCCTTCTGAAATTCCAAATACACCACATCCACTAGTTCCCCATTATTCACCCTGCACATTACATCCTCAAAGAACTCCAGCAAAATAGTCAAACATGATTTCCCTTTCATAAAACCATGCTGACTCTGCTTGATTGAATTATGCTTTTCCAAATGTCCTGCTACTGCTTCCTTCATAATGGACTCCAGCATTTTCCCAATGACAGATGTTAGGCTCACTGGTCTATAGTTTCCTGCTTTTTGTTTGCTTCCTTTTTTAAATAGGGGTGTTACATTTGCGGTCTTCCAATCTGCTGGGACCACCCCAGAATCCAGGTAATTTTGGTAGATTAGAACCAATGTATCCACTATCTCTGCAGCCACTTCTTTTAAGACCCTAGGATGTAAGGCATCAGGTCCAGGGGACTTGTCCACCTTTAGTCCCATTATTTTACCTAGTACTACTTCTTTAGTGATAGTGATTGTATTAAGTTCCTCCCTCCCTATAACCCCTTGATGATCCAATATTGGGATGCTTTGGGAATACACAATAAATGGTAGGATACTGAAAAGTGTAGAGGAACAGATGGACCTTGGAGTACATGTCCACAGAATTCTGAAGGTAGCAGGATAGGTAGAAACGGTGGTAAGAAGGCGTATGGGATACTTTCCTTTATTAGCCGAGGCATAGAATATAAGAGCAGGGAGGTAATACTTGAACTGTATAAAGCTCTAGTTAAGCCACAGCTAGAGTACTGCATACAGTTCTGGCCACCACATTACAGGAAAGATGTGATTGCACTCGAGAGGGTACTCAGGAGATTTACGAGGATGTTGCCAGGACTGGGGAATTTTAGCTATGAGGAAAGATTGGATAGACTGGGGTTGTTTTCTTTGGAACAGAGGAGGCTCAATGGAGATTTAATTGAGGTGTATGAAATTATGAAGGGCCTAGATGGAGTGGATAGGAAGGGCCTATTTCCCTTAGCAAACCCTTTTCAATTGGCAAATGGTGGGATGCCACAGGGATCGGTGCTGGGGTTTCAACTATTTACAATCTTTATTAATGACTTGGATGAAGGGACTGAGTGTAATGTAGCCAAGTTTGCTGATGATACAAAGATGGGTGGAAAAGCAAGTTGTGAGGAGGACACAAAGAGGCCGAAATTGCCCCTTCCCTTAAGGTCTGTTCCGGCGGCCAGGCTGTGGATTGCAATGGCCGCTGATTTTTCATGTAATGGCCGTCATTTTGAAAATTCTGCTCCGACGGTATCCGACGGTATCCCAGCGGTGACCCACTCACCCCCTACCGCTTTGCTGCTGACGATCCATCCTAAGTGCGTCCCCCCGCACCCCCCGCCCCGATGGCGAAATTCCGCCGAGAAAATCTTGCTCCCGCCGTGCAGTGCCAAAAGCTGCTTTTTTCTGCCAGTGCAGTGAGGTTGTAGTCCTTCTAAATTGGCAGTGCGGTTTCCATTAAAGGGAAGGACCTACTGCCGCTGCTGCCATGTTTATTTTGTCAGTGACTGCTATGTTGGGCCGACAGTTATGCCTCCGAGTTCGGGCGGGTAGCCCACATGCAGCCTGGCAACCCCTCTTGGGTGATAGGCCACTGGCCCGACCGAAACCCTCCCTGGTGGCCCAGTGGACTGAACGTAAACAATCGCGCAGGCTCTTCCCTTTAAGTGAAGGAGAGAGCCGTGGTGACGCGGCACCTTGATGACATTATCAGCGCTATGCTGATGACTGACAGCGGCGGACACTCTGCCCGCCCCCAGCTTCTACCCCTCTCAACTGCGATCCTCCGGTCACCGCCGCACTTCCGCCCCCCCCATCCACCATGCCGGTAAAAGCAACAGAAACAGGGTAGGTGTGCCCCGTTTACACCTGTGGGCAACTTCAGCCCCATAGAATCTGCAAAGGGATTTAGGCAGGCTAAGTGAGTGGGCAAAGATTTGGCAGATGGAGTATAATGTGGGAAAGTGTGAGGTTATCCACTTTGGCAGGAAAAATAAAAATATATTATTTAAATGGAGAGATATTACAAAATGCTGCAATACAGAGGGACCTGGGGGTCCTTGTGTATGAAACACAAAAAGTTAGTATGCAGGTACAGCAAGTAACCAGGAAGGCAAATGGAATGTTGGCCTTTATTGCAAGGGGGATGGAGTATAAAAGCAGAGAAGTCCTGCTGCAACTGTACAGGGCATTGGTGAGGCCACACCTCGAGTATTGCGTAGAGTTTGGTCTCTTTATTTAAGGAGGAATATACTTGCATTAGAGGCAGTTCAGAGAAGGTTCACTAGGTTGATTCCTGAGATAAGGGAGTTGACTTATGAAGAAAGGTTGAGCAGGTTGGGCCTATACTCATTGGAGTTTAGAAGAATGAGAGATGATCTTATTGAAACATGTAAGATACTGAGGGGGCTTGACAGGGTAGGTGCAGAGAGGATGTTTGCACTCGTGGAGGAATCTAGAACTAGGGCCATAGTTTCAGAATAAGGGGCCGCCCATTTAAAACTGAGATGAGGAGAAATTTCTTCTCTCAGAGGGTCGTAAATCTGTGGAATTCTCTGCCCCAGAGAGCTGTGGAGGCTGGGTCATTGAATATATTTAAGGTGGAGATAGACAGATTTTTGAACGATAAGGGAGTGAAGGGTTATGGGGAGCGGACGGGTAAGTGGAGCTGAGCCCAGGATCAGATCAGCCATGATCTTATTAAATAGCGGAGCAGGCTCGCGGGGCCAATGGCCTACTCCTGCTTCTATTTCTTATGTTCTTAGGAGAGGGGTCAATAACCAGGGAGCATAGATTTAAACTAATTGGGAGAAGGACTAGAGGTGAGTTGAGGAGAACTTTTTTCACCCAGAGGGTGGTGGGGATCTGGAACTCATGACCTGAAAGTGTGGTAGAGGTAGAAACTCATTTAAAAAGACTTGGATATGCTCTTAAAGTGCCATAACCTATAGGGCTATGGACCAAGAACTGGAAAGTGGGATTTGGCTAGATAGCTCTTTCTTGGTCAACACAGACCCAATCGGCAGAATGGCCTCCTTCTGTGCCGTAAATTTCTATGATACCAGGGTTTAAAGTGTTAAATTATGAAAATAGGTTGCAAAATTTGTCTTGTATTCCCTTGTGTTTAAACAGTTAAGGAGTGATCTAATTGAGGTGTTTATAATGATATAGGAATTTGATAGGTTAGATACAGAGAATAATTCCTCTGGTGGGGGAATCCGGAACAAGGGGGAACAATCTTATCAGGAGTGAAACCAGAAAGCATTTTTTCACATAAAGAGTAATGGTAATCTGGAACTCTTTCTGTTTTAAGCTTAGGGAGATTGAAGGCTTACAGTCTACATTATCTTTGTTCCCTGCCCCTCACTTCTCTTACTTTGATCTACATAGCGTAGCCATGCTTTCTCCCTCACCACTTCCTCCCACTACCTTTCATCCTGTGTCCATATATTCCCCTCTACCCATTTTCTCCAACCACCTCTGGCTGCCCTGAACACAGTGACTTGCTTCCCCTTGATACTGCCTCCCCCTTTCTCCTACCAATTTTAATTGCTACCACCCCAAATGCACATGACTTTGACCCCCTCCCCATCCGCTACAGCCAAACCCCTATTGCTGCCTTCCTGACCGTGATCTAGGGACAACTTCAAGTTCTTCAAAACACTTCCTCCATTTGTACTAAGACTGTAGAAGCAAAGTAAGTGCTATAAAAAATTAGATCCAGTTGCACAGTCATTGATACAAATGTGACTATAATGGTCTATGGTGCCCCATTACCCCACTCCCACTGTTCCCATCACCAAGATCCACATCCATTACTTCTACACTCAACTATGTTTCTCTCCAATACTCTTGACACCCCACCACCATCTCAGCTCTTCCACACCCTAAGACCTCCCTTCCACCTACACACCTCATCCCACCACTTTTGCATTTCCTCCACATCACTCCAGTACTACAAAACCTCAGAAAGCTCCCTTTCTATCTATTATCATCATAGGCAGTCCCTCGACCATTCCAATGATCTTCCCTAATACACCAACGTTCCTTTGCTCCTCCAACTCCTTACCACTCCCGTCCAACTACTTTAACAATTTTCCCTAAAGTACAAAAATTACACCAACATATGCTCATCTCCTGCCTACCTTCAACCTGATTTTGAAAAAAGATAAAATAAAATTCTCTAAATACCTAAACAAACATATTATAATAATTAAGACTGCTGATTTATAACTCATACAGAAATGTGTTTCCGTAAATCCAAAAATACGACAAACACTCCTGTAACACTAATAAAAATTATATATAATTAATGATTCAATCATGTTGTGGTAAAAAATAAACCACTCTCGAGTTACAAAGTCCAGCAAGTAAAGAGTTTATTCGAGCACATGCAAGGGAGTGATCCTCAGTTGCCTGGGATACCACACTCAACAATAGAGTTTGCAGCATACTCTTATAATTCACAAGTTACTGTAATTTGGGTTGTTTTGCAACAGTCATAAATCAGTACACACTGTTTCACCACTTATATTACATCGATGGAGTTATTCAAGTCCAGCAGGTGTCTCCCGTTATCTTAATTTCTTCAAGCCTTGGACTCCCATTCCCATGGCAACTCCTATTTTGGCCTTCAGTCTCCCTATCTTCTTGTTCTGCACATAACAATGAGTATTTTTCCCAAGCTTCTAAATAACACTTTATTTTCCCAAGCTTCTAAATAAGCTAGCTGTCCCTAAACATACCTGTGGTCAAGGATCCCAGCATGCCTCAGTGAAGAACCATTACTATCTATGGCGTTTATTTCAAAGATACACTTTACTAACAATTCAAGCATTGATATTATAATGTTAGCCTAGCCCCACTTGTCCCACTTCAAATCACTACAAATCAGTAGTCTGATAATACATTAGCATTACACAGTGAGTCTTTCGATTCACTATGAGCAATTTCATGGTTGTTCCTTAGTTTATTATAATTTGCAGGCATCGTCATTCTGCTGAAGAGGGTGGAGAAGTGAGTGATTTTTAAAAGTAACAGAATACTATATTGTTACAAATAGCAATACCCAACATAGTAGAATATTAGCTTACCAGAATTTTCTGAAGGAACTATCTATTGCACAGAATTGGGTGAAATACATAGAAATACTTCAAAAGTTACTACATAGAAACCAGCCATTCAGCCCAACCCGTCCGTGTTGGCAATTTCCCTCTGAAGAGGGAAAATTACAAATTGACAAAGTGGGATGTGGGAACATTCCACAGACCCCAGCAAACTTTCATTCATCGACCAATGTCCTTGGGATGTAGCAGCAGACAGATAACAAATTGTACTAGCAGACATAAGCAACAATAACAAGATAAGAGTAGAATAGTAATTACCCATGGTAACCTATATCCGAAATTACCATTTAAGGCAAGTAAACGCCAGATTGGTCGGCGTTGTATTAATCAATCACGTATTGATCAATCATTATAACCTGCGTAATTGTGTAATGACTTATGCTGAAACTGTATAAAGAACTAAGAGTCCGATCCATCGTTAAACGCGAAGGAAGAGTGTCTCCCCTGTCGACTTGTATTAATAAACTGCATTTACTTTAAGGCTGACGGACTCTGAGTAGTGATTTGAAGTTAACCCTTACACCCTTCATTTGAGCAAATAATTCTAATCACATTTTTCCATATCTCTTCAACCCTTTTTCCTTCATCCGCCTGTCCACTCTAATCTTGAATGTTGACATAGTTTCTGCTTCAACCACCTATCCTCATAACTTTCTGTGTAAAGAAGTTTCTGCTGCCCTCTGTTCTAAATCTCTCAACATAATCTTCAGCAAAACAACATCTGCAGTAGTGGAATACCTTTTCACCATCCCAAAACATAATTAGTTCTTGACATCATCCATGCCTTTGTTACCTCTAGACTTGGCTATTCCAATGCATTCTTGGCCAGCCACCCACGTTCTACCCTCGGTAAACTAGTCATTCAAAACTCTGCTGCCCACGTCATAATGCACCATGTCCCGCTCACCCATCACGCCTGTGCTCACTGACCTACATTGGCTCCTGATTAAGCAAGACCTCGATTTTTTAAAATTCCCATCCTTGTTTTCAAATCCCACCATGGCCTCGCCCCTCCCTATTTCTGTAATCTCCTCCCGCGTTACAACCCTCCAAGATATCTGCGTTCCTCCAATTCTGGCCTCTTGAGCATCCCCTATTTTAATTGCTCGATCAGTGACGGCTGTGCCCTCAGCTGCCAAGGACCTAAGCCCTGGAATTCCCTCCTTTAGCCTCGCCGCCTCTCATTCCTCCTTTAAGATGCTCTTAAAATCAAACTCTTTGACCAAGCTTTTGGGACACATTACTATGATAAAGGCCCTACGTAAATGCAAGTTGTTGGTGGTGATGGTGCAGTCTTTCACTAGACCCAGTCCCCTGTGGCTGCACCTGTTTGTGAAACAAAAAACTACAGGGAATTTACTGCAGCAGGTTTTTTTGTTTTTGTTTTTCTCCGAAGTGAATTTGCAATGAAGTTGCACAAACAACTATCAGCACGATTTCACAACAGTCACGAGAAAGGGCAGAGACTTTGAAAAACAGAAGGCGAATAAAGTTTGTGGCAACTGCATATGCATGAATTCTTGAATATTTACAGAGAATTACATAGAAATTTCAGCATAAAAGCAGTTCATGCAGCCCAAAAGGTCTATGCCAGTGTTTATGTTCCACACGAGCTTTCTCCCACCCTATCAACATATCCTTTTATTCCTTTCTCTCTCATGCACTTATCTAACTTCCCTTTAAATGTATCTATGCTATTCACCTCAACCACTCCATGTGGTAACGAGTTCCATAATCTAACCACTCTCTGGGTAAAGAAGTTTCTCATTAATTCCTTATTGGATTTATTAGTGACTATCTTATATTTATCCCCCTAGTTCTGGTGTCCTCTGCAAGTGGAAACATCTCCTTTATATCTACTCTATCAAAGCTTTTCATAATCTTAAAGACCTCTATCAGGTCATCTCTCAGTCTTCTCTTAAAGAAAAGAGCCACAACCTGTTCAGTCTTTCCCGATAGATATAACCTCTCAGTTCTGGTTTATCATTCTAGCAAAACATTTTTTGCACTCTCTCCAGTGCTCCAGTATAATATGGAGATCAGGACAGTGCATGATACTCCAAGTGTGGTCTAACCCAAGTTCCATACATGTTTAACATAACTTCCCTGTTTTTGAATTCTATTCCTCTAGAAATGAACCTCAATGCTATGTTTGCTATTTTTATAAGAACATAAGAAATAGGAGCAGGAGTAGGCCATACAGCCACTCGAGCCTGCTCCGCCATTCAATATCATGGCTGATCTTCAACCTCAACTCCACTTTCCCGCCCGATCCCCATATCCCTTGATTCCCCTCGAGTCCAAAAATCTATTGATCACAGCCTTCAATGTACTCAATGACTGAGCATCCACAGCTCTCTGGGGTAGAGAATTCCAAAGATTCACAACCCGTGGAGTGAAGAAATTTCTCCTCATCTCAGTCCAAAATGGCCGACCCCTTATCCTGAGACAAGGCCCCCAGTTCTAGCCTCTCCAGCCAGGGGAAACAGCCTCTCAGCATCTACCCTGCCAAGCCCTCTCAGAATCTTGGATGTTTCAATGAGATCACCTCTCATTCCTGAGAGTATAGGCCCGTTCTACTCAATCTCTCCTCATAGGATAACCCTCTCATCCCAGGGATCAATTAGTGAACCTTCGTTCCAACCCCTCTAAGGGAAGTATATCCTTCCTTAAGCATGGAGACCAAAACTGTACACAAATGTAGTAGAATTTAAAGAGATGAATAATCAACATTTATAAATGCAACCCATTTAAAATTTAGTGCAAACATATCTAAAGTACATATACAACACTGTCTAGAAGACCAGGGCAGAGACTGCATACTATGCCATTGGTAGCTAACCTCATGAACATTCATGTCTCTTCACCACCTTCAAGGCTCAAGTCAGTTGTGTGAGGGAATACTTACCACACGCCTGGAGGGAAGTAGTTACAACAACATTCAAAAAGCTCAACAGCATTTAGGATGAAGCAGTCTACTTGACCTGCACCCCTCCACTGAACTCAGTATGCACCTCTTCCACTACCAGTGCACTGTGACTGCAGTATGTATAATCTAAAGATGCACTGCAGTAAATCATCAAGCCTACTTTGACAGCATCTCCTAACCCCACAACCATTACCACCAAGGGCAAGATCAGCAATGTCATGGGAACGCCACAAACTATAAATTCCTCTCCAAGTTACATACCATCCTGACTTGGACATATATCGCTGTTCCGTCATGCTTACTGGGTCAAAATCCTGCAGTTTCCTTCCTAAACCATTATGGAAGCATCATCACCACAATGACTGCATTGGTTCAAGGAGAAATCCCACAAACATCTTCTCAAAGCAACTGGAGATGGCAATAAAAGTGGTCTTGCCAACATTATCTACAACTTGATAATGTTTTTTTAAATGTGTGTTTTATTTTACATATTTTTTTATTCCCATCCCTACTTGAGAGAAAGGGTTGTTGAATGTTCACCTCAGACCTTTATCTATCTTACTCTTGGAGATACACGAGAGCAGAGCAGATTGATTCTGCAAAAATGTTTCTCCTCTCTTTGTGTAAATATTTCACCTACACTCTGTGTCTGCTTCTGGGGACTATATTAAGATGGAGAAATACATTATATGGGAAATTTTACAATTATCTATGTAGTTTCTGTCTAGCAAATGATCAGGTTTCACCCAAATACATCAGCCAGAAAATCAAGACATGAAATTCTAAAACAAATTAGTTGTTATTAGATCAGGTAGCAAAGTTATAGCAAACATCTACCTCAAAACCCTGATGACTGCTGCAATGTTTGTCATTTTGAATGCAAGAATGCATGAATTTGAAAACTTCTGCACGGGGTCTCCCAATACACTCCTTGTACCACTTTGTCAGAGTAGACCCTGCTTCTACAGCAGCCTGACAGTGATTGATAGAGATAGTGCTCTAGAAGGAGTATTCTTGCAATCTTGGCCATAACCTGTGGATATCACATCCTTTGTCTCCCTCGTGGCCTGGGACAGATAAGTCAAGCAACTTGGTCCTCAAAGAAATTCACAAAAATTTTCTGCTAATTACATTAATAGGATTTGGCACTCCTTCCCAGTCATGTGCCTGACTCCAGGATGACACTATCAATGAAAGTGCTAAAAATATTCAGTTTATCTTTTATTTGCCAATGTTCTCTCTTCCCTTGAAAGTGTTGCTTCCTTACTAGGGTACAATTTAACAAACATTAAGCACCTTCTGGTATCTTACACAAGTGGTCATTATTCATGTGTGAGAGAACATATCAGCAGGCTATTTGACCATGTAAAGAATCAAGTACAGTTGTGTCCTTAAAGGAAGCCCACAGACACACGCTTCTAGCAGAGGTTACTGGATGATGATCAGGAATCGATTTTCCCCTCTCTAACCCAAGAACTTCAAGTTAATTTGTAACACCCTCACTTTCTCCCTGACTAAGATCAGCTAACCCAACACAGACTGCGGTGGGGTAGAAATTGGTACACATTGTGCCCTTTTTTCAGGTTTAAAATGGATGCAATGTATACTAATTTATCAGTAAGCCCACTGCTAAATTAATCGGTCCCATTCTTTAGGTGTCCCAGGTTGCGCGTTATACAGGTGTTAGATCTCTTGCAAATGTAAATAAGGGGCGTAATATTTGTTGAATGAGCAGACCAAGTTTTGGTTCTGTCCCGCTCTGCATTCTTGAGTGGTCCCTGCGACTGCCAACAAATGGTAGGATTTAAAAAAAAAATCTTCCTGTGGATCCAGGAGGGGCAGGAGTGCTCCCTTGATTCCACAGTCATTACAATAAGCCCTCCCTCACCGCTCTAGTCTGCTCCAACCCCTCGACTAGGAATTATCTGAGGGTCGTTGCCGGCGAGACACACAGCCTGAAATTGTTTTTTCCCCTCGGGTGAGCTGGCTGTGGAGATACGACAGGCACCAGCAGCTAGCTCAGAATATGTGGATGAGGCCCAAGGACCAATTCTTGACAATTTTGGGCTTCTCGGTTCAGGCATGCCAAAAGCTGTCCCAGACAAAAGCCTACCCCAGAAATCAAATGTGGAACCTTCTTCGTCTATAGGATTTAGCTAATCACTAGTTAAACTTGTTGAGTCATCAGGTGAGCCTTGAAGGATTTGCCTCTCCATTTTGGCATTATGTAAAAGTCCTGGGAGAATTCTAATTTGTTGGTCCAGTTGCGCACCATTGAACGGTAATAACGCCAGATATTATGACATAATACTATTTTGTTGTAACACAGTGCGAGCAAAATCTCATCTTATATTGTAATCTTATCCTAGAGCTAGTTTGCATTTTTATTCCCAAGTTTTCCATGAATACGGTGAATTATGCTACGATATAATTTCACTGATGCAGTGCAGCAGTGCACAATTCACCCAAACAAGCTCAGAATTCACACCGAGTCTAAAATTGTCCGCAACATTCATCCATATATGGTATTCCAGTAGTAACATGATCTCCATTACTGATACTAGCTTTAATTCTTTAAGTTTTGATTTTTTTTCAAGTACCACGCCACCACCGAACGTCTCCTCACCGGGCTCGAGGGTCGGTGCGTCGGCCGGCAGAATAACTCCCTCGCCCAGACACAGGGGCTCGGGGCTCGGCTTCAAAAGAAGCCTGTGGGGGGGTGGGGGGAATGGGTCAGGGGGCGGGGGGTGGAAGTTGAACTGAAGGGATGAGAACCCTTCGACATACAGCAGCTTCAGAAGAAACCCGGGTGGGGGGTGGTGGACACCGAGCCCCTGTGTCCGGTCGAGGTAACGATTCTGCCGGCCGACCCTCGAGCCCGGTGAGGAGACGTTCGGTCGGTGGTGAGGTGGTACTTTGAAAAAAAATCAAAAATTAAAGAATTGCATTAGACTTCGTTGCCCCAAATATCTTCATTGAATGCCTAGCTTCCCATTCTAAGCAAGCCTATTGCGCATGCGCAGACCAGGGTGTGGTTTACTAGGGCGTCGACCTTGGGGAGAGACAGGAAAGAAGGTTTGAGTCCTTTGTCCTGCTGCTTTGAGCTTCTTGAAAAGCTACAATTTAATTATGGGGGCAATATTGACTATGCCACACCTCGTGCAAACCTTCTGCATGATGGTGTTGCGGAGGAGAAGATTTACTAGACATCATCGCATGAGGAATCTCAGAGCACATAGGATGATGGGCAGGAGGCCTTACCCACATCGGGTATATCGAGACAGGCATTCATATCAGCACCTGAGTAATGCAGACAGTGTCAGAAGGCTGCGTTTCTGCAAAGAAGTTGTAACCGAGATCTGTGAGTTAGTAAAAGCAGACTTGCTCCCTTCAAGCATCAGGAGGACTGCTTTGTCAGTTGAAGTAAAGATTACAGCTGCACTTTCATTTTATACATTGCATCATTCCAGGCCACAATTGGGGATGTGTGTGCCATTTCTAAACATGCAACACATATCTACATTTGGCAGGTGACTGCTGCACTATATGCCCGGAGGAATGACTACATAAAGCTGCATTGATTGTATCCACATCGCCGAGTGAGCATCTTTGGAGGATTCCGAGATGTACAGGAACAGAAAAGGCTTCCACTCTGTGAATGTGCAGCTCGTCTGTGACGACATGTATCGCATCATGTCAGTTGATGCTAGATACCCTGGGAGCACCCATGATGCGTTCATCCTATGCGAGAACGCTATATCTGCCATGTTTCAGCAGCAGCCAGAAGGGCAGAGCTGGCTGCTGGGGGACAAGGGGTACAGCCTCACCACCTGGCTCATGACGCCCCTACGTGTAACCTGGATGGAAGATGACTGGGAATACAACATGTCACACATTGCGACGTGCAGCATAATAGAGAGGACTATTGGCATCTTGAAGCAGCATTTCCGATGCCTGGACCATTCTGGAGGCTCCTTGCTATATTCCCCTGAGATTGTCGGTCAGTTCACTGTTGTGTGCTGCATGCTGCATGACTTAGCCACCATGAGGCAGCAGCAGCTGGTAGTAGAAGACCGACCTGAGGTGAGAGTGGCTGATGATGAGGAGGAACATGCAGATGATGATGAGGAGGAGGAGGAAGCCATGCAACTACCTGAACCCGGAGCACAACAGTGGAGGAGGGCGGCCATTGTGTCCCTTTAACAATTGCTCGAGTCCTGTGCCAGCAGCTCATCCCTGAACACTTTGCTGCCTGAAGGCTCAGCGGCAACTATTCCAAATGGACCATGTTTATTGTTTGGACCTGTTCCATAATGTTGTGTTGTATTAATGGAACAAATAATGGAAATTATTCTTCTTCAGTTCAAAAAGTTGTGTTAATAATGGAAGAAATAATGGAAATGATTCAGTTATAATTTAAAATATATTTTATTAAAAAGTTTAACACATGTTTGTACTTAACTTTAATAAAAAATATTCTTGTATCAAACTTTAAAGTTTTCAGTTAAGATCACTTACAAACTTTAAGATCACTTACAAACTTTTAAACTTGTAAATTTACATCACTTACAAAAAACTTAATTTGAGAACAGTTATAACAATAACAACAATAATAACAACAGCAGCAGCAAAGAAATGCTGCACCCATCTCTCCAACACCTTATTCTAAAACCACCTGCTGCGCTTGGTCTTGGTGACTTCACCCCTGTCCGCAGGCGGTGGCGCAGTGTTTCTCAGGTTGGTACCAAGCCTATTCTTTCGAGCATCTCGGGGAATGCGCACTTCTTGATGGGCTGGGCTGGGGATTGGAGTGGGAGTGACAGTTGATTCTGTCAATGGCCATGGGGTCTGGGCATGTTCCCTTATTGCAGCAGCTAACTCCAACATTCCCTCCCTCATGTGCCCTGACAGTGTTTCAACTACCTGCAACATTCCTTCTCTCATGTTCACCGACAGTGTATCAGCTGCCTGTGACATTCCCTCCCTCATGTGCCCGGACAGTGATGGCATTTCTTGTGAGAGTGTTGTTACTTCTCCCGATACCTCATCATTCACCCCACTGATGGTGTCCAGGAGTGATCGCGTAAGGTCAATACTCTCCACACTCATTGTCATCATCTGAACCACATCTGTTAGATCCTGCACCTCAGGAGAACGCTGTCGAGCTCTCCTTCCCCTCCTCACCCTGGGTGTAGTTCGCTGCATCCCACTGGGACCCGCAGCCTCAGACGGTGGGTCCTGGGTATGACTCGCTGCATCCCACTGGAACCCACAACCTCGAACTGTGCGAAACCATGGAATGTCTCAACCACTCAGGAAAGGGACTGGCACCTCAACCGGCGGCACCAGTACCTCCTCCAGAGTGAGTACAGCAGTGGGGGCTTCATCCTCCCCCTCCCCCTGCCTCTCACCCTCACCCCCATGCTCTTGGTCTGGAAGGTGGATTGGAAGATGTTCTCTTCAGACTCATCCGCGTCTGAATCTTCTTCTGCATCGGCTTCAGCCTCGTCAGTGTTGGCCTCAAGTTCTGCAAAATATAACAGAACAGACAAATGGTTAGCAGCAGAGGAGGCTCATGCAGCGCAGGCAACAGGCTCATTTGAAGGACCACGATGAATGATAGCACATTGCATCAACCGAAGCGTAGCTGACGGAGACATCCCCATGAATTGAAGCATGGCTAGCCCGCGCAGTACTTGAGTTTTAGCAAAGCCAGAATGTGGAATTTGCAGAACTTACCTTCTCCCTCAAGTGTGGGCCCAGCTTGTGCAATGGTGGTTGGTTTTCTCCAGGCAGGACCCATCAAAGCATCAACCCTGGCTTCCAAGTGCGTCAGTAGGTGCAGATTTGCCGGGCCTCCGCTTGTTCGAGTTCTTTCTCTTTCGATGTGTGCCACCTTCCTCTGCAAAGATGAAAATATAACTTTTTAGAGAGGGTGTCTTGCTGCTGGGAGGGACATTCAGATGGTCACATTTAGAATTGCAATTCCAGTGAATAAATGAAAATATTACTTACACTAAGTACTTAACCAAGTACCTGCCACTTCTTTTTGCACTGGCCTCCAGACCTCGGGGTGGTCACCGTTGCACAGTAATCTTCTGCAAGTTGCTTCCCATGTTTCTTCATTTCTTTTGGTGAAACATTTAGGTGACCTCTGCTGGTGTCCAGCTCATGCTATCTGGCCTCAATTACAGTAACTGGTGCCTTCGCTTTGTCCTGTGAGACATTCTTGGTCCTTGAGCCACGTTGCATATTGCAGCTCTGATTTTTCCACTGAGAATTAAAGTTCTCACACAGCACTCAAAGTTCTCACACACACCTGGCTCTTTAAAAATGGCTGAATGCAGACTGAGAGGTATACTGGGCATGCGCGCCCATAGCAGTCACGTAAAAAATATCTTTTTTTTTGCGCATGTGTAGAAGTGGGGGCATAATTTGTTTGGCGTAGGCATTAGGTTCCACCCCCCGAAGTTAAAGGACAGGCTGCACAGCGTCAATTTCAAAAATTACAACGGGGAAACTTGCAAGTTACTTTTTTAGAGTAGTCGGGGCCAAAAAAAGCGGGTGTAACTCTTGCTAGTCAGAGCAGGAACCGTAGGATAGCTCAGATGAATACATGGCTTGAGGAGTGGTGCAGAAGGGAGGGATTCAAATTCCTGGGACATTGGAACCGGTTCTGGGGGAGGTGGGACCAGTATAAACCAGATGGTCTGCACCTGGGCAGGACCGGAACCAATGTCCTAAGGGGAGTGTTTGCTGGTGCTGTTGGGGAGGGGTTAAACTAATATGGCAGGGGAATGGGAACCTATGCAGGGAGACAGAGGGAAGTAAAATGGGGGCAGAAGCAAAAGATAGAAAGAAGAAAAGTAAAAGTGGAGGGCAGAGAAACCCAAGGCAGAAATCAAAAAGGGCCACATTGCAGCAAAATTCTAAAAGGGAAAAGTGTGTTAAAAAGACAAGCCTGAAGGCTGTGTGCCTCAATGCAAGGAGCATTCGTAATAAGGTGGACGAATTAACTAAACGGGCAGCAATTAATGAATACCCGTGGATGTTGAGTTCCTAGCCTTGGTCACCCTGGAGCCATGTCTCCGTGGCATCACGGAGACATGGCTCCAGGGTGACCAAGGCTGGGAACTCAACATCCAGGGGTATTCAACATTCAGGATGAATAGATAGAAAGGAAAAGGAGATAGGATAGCGTTGCTAGTAAAAGAGGAAATTAACGCAATCTTAAGGAAGGACATTAGTTTGGATGATGTGAAATCTGTATGGGTGGAGCTGCGGAATACCAAAGGGCAGAAAACGCTAGTGTACAGACCAAACAGTAGTAGTGAGGTTGGGGACAGCATCAAACAAGAAATTAGGGATGCGTGCAATAAAGGTACAGCAGTTATCATGGCAACTTTAATCTACATATAGGTTGGGCTAACCAAACTGGTATCAATACAGTGGAGGAGGATTTCCTGGAGTATATTAGGGATGGTTTTCTAGACCAATATGTCGAGGAACCAACTAGAGAGCTGGCCATCCTAGAATGGGTGATATGTAATGAGAAAGGACTAATTAGCAATCTTGTTGTGTGAGGCCCCTTGGGCAAGAGTGACCATAATATGGTAGAATTCTTCATTAAGATGGAGAGTGACACAGTTAATTCAGAGACTAGGGTCCTGAACTTAAGGAAAGGTAACTTCGATGGTATGAGACATGAATTGGCTAGAATAGACTGGCGAATGATACTTAAAGGGTGGGTGGTGGATAGGCAATGGCAAACACTTAACGATCACATGGATGAACTTCAACAATTGTACATCCCAGTCTGGAGTAAAAATAAAACGGGAAAGGTGGCTCAACCATGGCTAACAAGGGAAATTAAGGATAGTGTTAAATCCAAGGAAGTGGCATATAAACTGGCCAGAAAAAGCAGCAAACCTGAGGACTGGGAGAAATTTAGAATTCAGCAGAGGAGGACAAAGGGTTTAATTAGGAGGGGGAAAATAGAGTATGAGAGGAAGTTTGCTGGGAACATAAAAACTGACTGCACAAGCTTCGATAGATATGTGAAGACAAAAAGATTAGTGAAGACAAACGTAGGTCCCTTGCAGTCAGATTCAGGTGAATTTATAATGGGGAACAAAGAAATGGCAGAAAAGTTCAACAAATACTTTGGTTCTGTCTTCACGAAGGAAGACACAAATAATCCTCCAGAAATACTAGAGGACCGACGGTCTAGTGAGAAGGAGGAACTGAAAGAAATCCTTATTAGGTGGGAAATTGTGTTAGGGAAATTGATGGGATTGAAGGCCGATAAATCCCTGGGGCCTGATAGTCTGCATCCCAGAGTACTTAAGGAAGTGGCCCTAGCAATAGTGGATGCATTGGTGATCATTTTCCAACAGTCTATTGACTCTGGATCAGTTCCTATGGACTGGAGGGTAGCTAATGTAACACCATTTTTTTAAAAAGGAGGGAGAGAAAAAACGGGTAATTATAGACCGGTTAGCCTGACATCAGTAGTGGGGAAAAGGTTGGAATCAATTATTAAAGATGAAATCGCAGCGCATTTGGAAAGCAGTGACAGGATCGGTCCAAGTCAGCATGGATTTATGAAGGGGAAATCATGCTTGACAAATCTTCTGGAATTTTTTGAGGATGTAACTAGTAGAGTGGACAAGGGAGAACCAGTGGATGTGGTGTATTTGGACCATCAAAAGGCTTTTGACAAGTTCCCACACAAGAGAATGGTGTGCAAAATTAAAGCACATGGAATTGGGGGTAATGTACTGATGTGGATAGAGAACTGGTTGGCAAACAGGAAGCAGAGAGTCGGAATAAATGGGTTTTTTCAGAATGGCAGGCAGAGACTGGTGGGGTGCCGCAGGGTTCAGTGCTAGGCCCCCAGCTATTTACAATATACATTACTGATTTAGATGAGTGTAATATCTCCAAGTTTTCAGATGACACTAAGCTGGGTTGCGGTGTGAGCTGTGAGGAGGACGCTAAGAGGCTGCAGGGTGACTTGAACAGGTTAGGTGAGTGGGCAAATGCATGGCAGATGCAGTATAATGTGGATAAATGTGAGGTTATCTACTTTGGTGGCAAAAACACGAAGGCAGAATATTATCTGAATGGCAGCAGATTAGGAAAAGGGGACGTGCAACGAGACCTGGGTGTCATGGTACATTCGTCATTGAACATTGGCATGCAGGTACAGCAGGCGGTGAAGAAGGCAATGGCATGTGACCTTCATAGCTAGGGATTTTGAGTATAGGAGCAGGGAGATCTTACTGCAGTTGTACAGGGCCTTGGTGAGGCCTCACCTGGAACATTGTGTTCAGTTTTGGTCTCCTAATCTGAGGAAGGACATTCTTGCTATTGAGGGAGTGCAGCGAAGGTTCACCAGACTGAGTCTCGGGATGGCAGGACTGACATATGAGGAGAGACTGGATCGACTGGGCCTTTATTCACTGGAGTTTAGAAGGATGAGAGGGGATCTCATAGAAACATATAAAATTCTGACGGGACAGGACAGGTTAGATGCAGGATGAATATTCACGATGTTGGGGAAGTCCAGAAGCAGGGGACACAGTCTAAGGATAAGGGGTAAGCCATTTAGGGATGAGATAAGAAGTAAATTCCTCACTCAGAGAGTTGTGAACCTATGGAATTCCCTACCGCAGAGAGTTGTTGATGCCAGTTCATTGGATATATTCAAGAGGGAGTTGGATATGGCCCTTATGGCTAAAGGGATCAAGAGGTATGGAGAGAAAGCAGGAAAGGGGTACTGAGGTGAATGATCAGCCATGATCTTATTGAATGGTGGTGCAGGCTCGAAGGGCCGAATGGCCTACTCCCTGCATCTATTTTCTATGTTTCTATGTTTCTAAATACACCAAAAAAACGGCATTGGGGAAAATTAAGCCCCCAGGGCTAGAACCTCCGCTTTTGTGCTTATCACCCAAAAATGGGTGATATTTCCGGCATGGGCGGTAAAAAAGGGTTTTCAGATCGCCGGCTTCTCGCCCATTCTCAAAGCACCTAGTCTCCATTTTTGAAAATGGGCGTTACCGCGAGTGATATGAAATGGGCGTTAGCGTAAAATATTTTTGACCTTCTGCCGTAGTTTCGCCATCCTTAGCAACAGCATGGCAATGCTTGATTCCCGCGATTCAGGAGGTCAAGGGTCATTATGACATGCACAGAAGAGGAGACAGAGAGAGAGGGAGCCCAGAGGCACTGAAAGCGTGTGTGGCTGTGGTGTGTGCTTGTCTGGCTGTTGTGGGAGGCACGCGGGAGATTCACCATCAGCAAAAAGCCTACTAAGCACCAAGAACATAGTTGGCACCGACTTTTTGTCCAATAAATAAGATATAACATCGAAGGGATGGAGGAGGCCCTGGAGTTATTAGCCAGGAACACTGGTGGCAGAGGGCTCCACATAGTCCCGGAATGCGGCACTGCACCCCAAGGTGTCGCACCCCCATTGCCAACCACACATGAGAGCCAGCAGCAACATCTTGCTGCTGGCTCGGAGCACGTTCCCACCTTGGGACCGTCCTCTCCCATATCTGTCCAAGTAGTGGTTCGGTTGTCACTGCCTGCCCCCCCCCCCCGACAATGAAGCATCGCCTGAGGAGTTCCTCGGCCAGGCGGCTTGGAGTCAGGAGAGAAAGGGATAGAGTTGGGGACGAGAAGTGGGGTGGCGGGGGGGAGGGTTGGTTTGTACAGAAATACCGATGATTTCAGACTAATGTTCGGTTTAAATGTTTTTTATTTAACAAAACCTTGTAGCACATTGGCTCAGATAGCTGCACCATTACACGCTGGTGATTCCTTAACATCAAAGGGTATAATTACACTTAACTTCAATCAACTTAAACTTTAACTGTCAGCAAGGTGATGCCCACCATTGAAGTATCACCTACACACCCAGTAGTGTGTCAGCCTTGTAAATAACACCAATGTTCTTTCAGGCAAAGCTATCATTGATGAGCTCCTGACATAAGGCTCTTGCAGCTATCATGCCACCATGGGCCCTTTTATGTGGTCTACAGCGGGGCGGGGTCATGGCCTCAGCATCAGCTTGATTGTCTGGACTGATGTCAGCGTCCGCCTCCTCATCCTCCTCTTCCTCTCTCTGGTGAGGTGGACTGTCAGACTCATTCGACAATTCTTGTCCCCTCCTGATATCCAAGTTGTGCAGCATGGACACACCACAAGGAATTGAGCTACCTGCTCAGGATGGTATTGCAGCTCGCCTCCTGAGTGTTCCAGGCATCTAAAGCGCTGCTCCAGCACTCCAATAGTTTTCTCCATGATATTACGAGTTGCTCTTTGGTTCTCGTATCGCCTCTCGGCTTCGGTGTGATGGTCATCAGCCAGGTGGCGAGGCCATATCCTTTGTCACCAAGTATCCAGTATTGACAGAAAAACATAAGAAATAGGAACAGGAGTAGGCCATACGGCCCCTCGAGCCTGCTCTGCCATTCAATAAGATCATGGCTGATCTGATCATGGACTCAGCTCCAGTTCCCCGCCCGCTCCCCATAACCTCTTATCCCCTTGTCATTTAAGAAACTGTCTATTTCTCTCTTAAATTTATTCAATGTCCCAGCTTCCACAGCATTCTGAGGCAGCGAATTCCACAGATTTACAACCCTCTGAGAAGAAATTTCTCCTCATTTCTGTTTTAAATGGGCACCCCCTTATTCTAAGATCGTACCCTCTAGTTTTAGTTTCCTCCATCAGTGCAAACATCCTCTCTGCATCCACCTTGTCAAGCCCCCTCATAATTGGTACACTCATAATAAAGGATGAAACTGAGTGCTGTGTGCAATGAGCAAGTGTGACCTTAGCTCCTTTAATAAGACTCCAGAATCCAGGTACCTCGTGGATGGCCTGCTTATATACTGTGCTCCCAAGGGATGCTGGGATCTCTGAGACTCCAACAGGTGGGCCCTCTAGTGGTCAGGTGTCATGCAGGTTACAAAGAGTTAAATACATAACATCACTCCCCCGTGACGTCCACAGTACACTTAATTACAAGGTGAGACGATCTGGGGCTCTACGCTCCCTTGTCGATTGTATCGGTAAAATTGCTGGTTTGGGTGGGTTGGTCAGTTCTTCACTGGGCTGTTGGGCAGCCGGCCTTGCCAGGCTGCTGGGGATGATCAGTTCGGCTTCGTGGTCAACCATGATGTCAGTTGCCACTTGTGTGTGTGTTGGTGGGTCAAAGTTGGTGGTGTTCTCTTCGGATTGTTCATAGCTGTTGGTGAACCGCAATTTGATTTGGTCCAAATGTTTTCTGTGCGTTTGTCCATTGGCCAATTTGACCTGAAACACCCTACTCCCCTCTTTGGCTGTGACCGTGCCAGCGAGCCATTTGGGACCATGTCCATAACTGAGCACAAACACAGGATCATTGATCTCAATATCGCTTGACAAATTTGCGCGGTCATGGTGCACACTTTGTTGATGCCGCTTGCCCTCCACGTGATCATGGAGATCGGGGTGAACAAGAGAGAGCCTTGTTTTAAGTGCCCTTTTCATGAGCAGCTCGGCTGGGGGAACCCTGGTGAGTGAGTGAGGTCTGGTGCAGTAGCTGAGCAGCACTCGGGATAGTCGGGTCTGCAGGGAGCCTTCCGACACATGTTTCAAGCTTTGCCTGATGGTCTGAACTGCCCGTTCTGCCTGGCCGTTGGATGCGGGCTTGAACGGGGCAGTTGTGACTTGTTTGATTCCATTGCGGGTCATGAATTCCTTGAATTCAGCACTGGTGAAGAACTGCCCATTGTCGCTGACTCGGACATCAGGCAAGCCATGCGTGGCAAACATGGCTCGTAGGCTTTCAACAGTGGCCTTGGACGTGCTTACAGACATTATTGCACATTCAATCCATTTTGAGTAAGCGTCCACAACAACCAAAAACATTTTGCCTAGAAATGGGCCCTTATAGTCGATGTGGATCCGCGACCATGGTTTGGATGGCCACGACCACAAACTTAGCGGTGCCTCTCTGGGTGCATTGCTCAGCTGGGAGCAAGTGTTGCACTGACACACGCATGACTCTAAATCTGAGTCAATGCCGGGCCACCACTCATGGGATCTGGCTATGGCTTTCATCATTACGATGCCTGGGTGGGTGCTGTGCAGTTCACATATGAACGTATCTCTGCCTTTCTTGGGCAAGACCACGTGATTGCCCCACAATAGACAGTCTGCCTGCAGGGACAACTCGTCTTTGCGTCTGTGGAACGGCTTAATTGCCTCCTGCATCTCTACTGGGACACCGGACCTGCTCCCATGGAGGACACAGTTTTTTTTTAACCAAGGACAGTAAAGGATCCTGGCTGGTCCAGGTCCTGATCTGGTGGGCCGTAACGGAGGACTTCTCGTTCTCGAATGCCTCCATGACCATGAACAAGTCGGCTGGCTGTGCCATTTCCACCCCGGTGGTGTACAATGCCAGCCGACTGAGAGCATCTGCGCAGTTCTCTGTGCCCGGTCTGTGGCGGATTACATAGTTGTATGCCGACAGTGTGAGCGCTGATCTTTGGATGCGGGCAGAGGCATTGGTGTTAATCCCTTTGCTCTCAGAGAACAGTGATATGAGGACTTGTGGTCAGTTTCAAGTTCAAACTTGAGGCCAAATCAGTACTGGTGTATTTTTACCCCATGGACGCATGCCAGAGCCTCTTTTTCAATCATGCTGTAGGCCCTTTCGGCCTTGGACAAACTCCTGGAAGCATAAGCGACCGGTTGCAAAATCCCCGCTTCATTAGCCTGTTGTAACACACACCCGACCCTGTATGATGACGCATCGCAAGCTAGCACCAATCTTTTGCAAGGTTTATACAGGACAAGCAGTTTGTTTGAACACAACAGATTTTTGGCTTTCTTAAAGGCAGCCTCTTGTGAATCCCCTCATACTCAGTCATCTCCTTTGCGCAGTAGCGCGTGTAGGGGTTCTAGCAGGGTGCTTAACTCAGGTAGGAAATTACCGAAATAGTTAAGGAGTCCCAGGAACGACCACAGCTCCGTCACGTTCTGTGGTCGGGGCGCATTCTTGATGGCCTCCGTCTTGGCGTCGGTGGGTCTGATGCCATTTGCCGCGATTCTTCTTCCCAAGAACTCGACCTCCTGTGCCAGGAAAACACATTTCGAGCGTTTCAACCTGAGCCCCACGCGATCCAACCGCCTAAGAACCTCTTCCAGATTCTTCAAGTGCTCTATGGTGTCCCGACCTGTATGTCGTCCTGGAAGACCACAGTGCGAGGAATCGACTTTAGCATGCTCTCCATGTTCCACTGGAAGATAGCCGCGGCCGACCGAATCCCGAACGGGCACCAGTTGTATATAAACAGATCTTTGTGCGTGTTGATGCAGGTGAGGCCTTTCGAAGACTCCTCCAGCTCCTGCGTCATGTAGGCCGAGGTCAGGTCCAGCTTGGTGAACGTCTTCCCTCCAGCCAGGGTTGCAAATAGGTCATCTGCCTTGGGTACCGGGTACTGGTCCTGCAGCGAAAAACGTTTAATCGTTACTTTATAGTCCCCACAAATTCTAACTGTGCAGTCCTCCTTAAGTACCGGGACAATCAGACTGGCCCAGTCATTGAATTCAATCAGCGCGATGATGCCTTCACGTTGCAGCCTGTCCAGCTCAATTTCCACTGTTTCATGCATCATTAATGATTTAGACGAGGGGATTAAATGTAGTATCTCCAAATTTGTGGATGACACTAAGTTGGGTGGCAGTGTGAGCTGTGATGAGGATGCTATGAGGCTGCAGAGTGACTTGGATAGGTTAGGTGAGTGGGCAAATGCATGGCAGATGAAGTATAATGTGGATAAATGTGAGGTTATCCACTTTGGTGGTAAAAACAGAAAGACAGACTATTATCTGAATGGTGACAGATTGAGAAAAGGGGAGGTGCAACGAGACCAGGGTGTCATGGTGCATCAGTCATTGAAGGTTGGCATGCAGGTACAGCAGGCAGTTAAGAAAGCAAATGGCATGTTGGCCTTCATAGCGAGGGGATTTGAGTACAGGGGCAGGGAGGTGTTACTACAGTTGTACAGGGCCTTGGTGAGGCCACACCTGGAGTATTGTGTACAGTTTTGGTCTCCTAACTTGAGGAAGGACATTCTTGCTATTGAGGGATTGCAGCGAAGGTTCACCAGACTGATTCCCGGGATGGCGGGACTGACATATCAAGAAAGACTGGATCAACTGGTCTTGTATTCACTGGAGTTCAGAAGAATGAGAGGGGATCTCATAGAAACGATTAAAATTCTGACGGGTTTAGACAGGTTAAATGCAGGAAGAATGTTCCCAATGTTGGGGAAGTCCAAAACCAGGGGTCACAGTCTAAGGATAAGGGGTAAGTCATTTAGGACCGAGATGAGGAGAAACTTCTTCACCCAGAGAGTGGTAAACCTGTGGAATTCTCTACCACAGAAAGTTGTTGAGGCCAATTCACTAAATATATTCAAAAAGGAGTTAGATGTAGTCCTTACTACTAGGGGGATCAAGGGGTATGGCGAGAAAGCAGGAATGGGGTACTGAAGTTGCATGTTCAGCCATGAACTCATTGAATGGCGGTGCAGGCTCGAAGGGCCGAATGGCCTACTCCTGCACCTATTTTCTATGTTTTTATGTATCATGTACGGTACCGCCTGTGCCTTGCGGTGGATGGGTCGGGTGCTGGGAACCAAATGGATCTGCACCTTCGCACAGGAGAAGCTTCCAATGCCTGGCTCGAACAACGATGGGAACTTTCTCAGAACCTGGGTACATGTGGCGTCGTTGTCTTCGAACGAAAGTGCTCGGATGTCGTCCCAATTCCAGCGGATTTTTCCCAGCCAGCTCCTGCCAAACAACATGGGGCCATCCCCTGGCACAATCCACAGCGGGAGTTCGTGTACTGCTCCATCATAGGAGACTTTGACTTCTGCACTAACAATTACAGGAATTAGTTCCTTGGTGTAAGTCCTTAGTTTGGTGTGAATGGAGCTGAGCTTGGGCCTGTGCGCCTTTTTGCCCCACAGCCTGTCGAAGGCCTTTTTACTCATTATGGACTGACTTGCCCCCGTGTCCAGTTCCATAGATACTGGAATACCGTTCAGTTCAACTTTCAACATTATTGGTGGACATTTCGTAGTGAATGTGTGTACCCCGTACACTTCTGCCTCCTCAGTACGAATCTCAAATTCAGCCTGATCCACAGTAGATCGATCTTCCTCTGCAACTTGGTGGTTTGCAGGGTTTGCAGCTCGCCTGAACATTCGTTGGAGGTGTCCCATTGTTCTGCAACCATTGCACGCATAGTGCTTGAAGCGGCATTGATGGGGCCGATGATCACCTCCACAGCGCCAACAAGGTGTTAACTGGCTCGCATTAACAACTGATGGCAGAATCTGGGTCAACTGAGGTCAGGCTGCAGCAGCCAGCGTGTACGTTCTGCCATGTACATTTCTGCTTGAGACCATTGTTACTTTATGCACAGTACTGGCCGAAACTTCTTTACTCTGCGAAATCTGTTTGGTGTTGTTGCTGGTGGACATAAATGCCTGGGCTATCGTTATGGCTTTATTTGGATTCGGAGTTACTACAGTCAACAGTTTGCGAAGGATTGTCTCATGTCCAATGCCCAGTACAAAAAAGTCTCTGAGCATTTGTTCTAGGAATCCCCCAAACTCACAATGTCCTGCAAGGCGCCTTAGTTCAGCGACATAGCTCGCCACGTCCTGGCTTTCTGATCGTTGATACATGCAGAACCGGTATCTCGCCATCAAAACGCTTTCTTTAGGATTTAGGTGCTCCCGGACCAGTGTACACAATTCTTCGTAGGATTTCTCTGTTGGTTTTGCCAGGGCCAGGAGATTTTTCATGAGGCCATAGGTTGTTGCCCCACAGATAGTTAAGAGGATCGCCCTTCGTTTGGTAGCGTTCTCGTCCCCTTCCAGCTCGTTGGCCATGAAGTATTGGTCGAGTCTCTCCACGGAGGCCTCCAAATCATCTCCTTCTGAGAACTTCTCCAGGATACTGACTGTTCTTTGCATTTTCGTGTGGTTGTTCGTTACCTCGTCGCCAATTGGTACACTCATAATAAAGGATGAAACTGAGTACTGTGTGCAATGAACAAGTGTGACCTTAGCTCCTTTAATAAGACTCCAGAGTCCGGGTACCTCGTGGGTGGCCTGCTTATATACTGTGCTTCCAAGGGATGTTGGGATCCCCTGGGACTCGAACAGGTGGGCCCTCTCAGGTGGGCCCTCTGGTGGTCAGGTGTCATGCAGGTTACAAAAAGTTAAATACATAACAATAATCTTATACATTTCGATAAAATCACCTCTCATTCTTCTGAATTCCAATGAGTAGAGGCCCAACCTATTCAACCTTTCCTCATGAGTCAACCCCCTCATCCCCGGAATCAACCTAATGAACCTTCTCTGAACTGCCTCCTAAGCAAGTATATCCTTTTGTAAATATGGGAACCAAAACTGCATGCAGTATTCCAGGTGTGGCCTCATCAATACCTTATATAGCTGTAGTAAGTCTTCCCTGCTTTTATACTCCATCTGCTTTGCAATAAAGGCCAAGATACCATTGACCTTCCTGATCACTTGTTGTACCTGCATACTATCTATTGTGTATGAAATAATCTCACATGGCCGAGTACTGTAAGCTGAAACTAGTATGACCTTGGTCTCTTTAATCTGACTCCAGAGTGCCTAAACAACAAGGTCGCAAGCCTTTCATACCAGCACAGCACGAGGTGTGGGTGACCCGTAGGACTCCCGCAGTCACGCCCTCTGGTGGCAACTATATATAGCTACATACATAACATCACTTCCTCCAAAATCTTTGATACAACTATCTACAGGTTGAGACGCTCGGGGACCCTTCGCTCCCGGATTGATCGTCTCAGTTCGAAGCTGGACGTGGGTGAGCTGGTCAGGGCATCGCTGCACTGCGGTGCAGTGGGTCTGGCCGGACTGTCCCGGGGGATAGGTACTTCTTCATGGTTGGCAGCAGGGTCGATTGCTGGTTGTGATGTTATGGTGGGTCGTCAATGTTGATGTCTTCTTCCGTTTGTTCCTGGTTGTTGGTGAAACGCAGCCTGGTCTGATCAATATGCTTTCTGCATATTTGGCCATTTATCAATTTGACTACAAACACCTTACTTCCCTCCTTGGCCAAAACCGTGCCAGCAACCCACTTCGGATCTGGAGCATAGTTGAGCACAAACACCGGATCATTCACATCAATATCACGAGTTACAGCCGCACGGTCATGATGCATGCTCTGCTTTTGTCGCCGGATTGAGGGCCCTCTCCATAAGAAGTTCGGCGGGCGGGACCCCTGTGAGCGAGTGAAGTCATGTCCGAAAGGCGAGCAGAACGCGAGAGAAGCAGGTCTGCAAGGAGCCATCCGTCGCTCGCCTCAGGCTCTGCTTAATCGTTTGGACTGCCGCTCCGCTTGGCCGTTGGAGGCGGGCTTGAAAGGAGCAGACCTGACAGGCTTGATGCCGTTGCGGGTCATGAACTCGCTGAACTCGAAGATGGTGAAACAAGGTCCATTGTCACTGACAAGGACGTCGGGCTGGCCATGGTGGCAAACATTGCCCTGAGGTTTTTAATGGTGGCTGTGGACGTGCTGGATGACATTGTCACACATTCAATCCATTTAGAGTAAGCATCCACAACTATTTAGGACTGAGATGAGGAGAAACTTCTTCACTCAAAGAGAATTGTTAACCTGTGGAATTCCCTACTGCAGAGAGTTGTTGATGCCAGTTCATTGGATATATTCAAGAGGGAATTAGATATGGCCCTTTCGGCTAAAGGGGTCAAGGGGTATGGAGAGAAAGCAGGAAAGGGGTACTGAGGTGAATGATCAGCCATGATCTTATTGAATGGTGCTGCAGGCTCGAAGGGCCGAATGGCCTACTCCCTGCACCTATTTTCCATGTTTCTATGTTTCTATGTTTCTATGAGAAACATTTTCCTGAGGAAAGGACCGGCATAATCCACATGAATCCTGGACCATGGTTTGGAGTGCCATGACCACAGGCTCAGGGGAGCCTTCCTGGGTGCATTGCTCAGTCATGAGCAACTGTAGCATTGGTGCACGCATGACTCAAGATCTGAGTCGATGCCGGGCCACCACACATGCGATCTGGCAATGGGCTTCATCATGACTATGCCTGGGTGTGTACTGTGGAGGTCGCGCATAAAGGTCTCCCTGCCTTTTTTTTGGCAAAACCATGCGATTACCGCATAATAAGCAGTCAGACTGAATGGACATTTCATCTTTGCGGTGGTGAAAAGGCTAAATTCATCCTGCATTTCCCTGTGAATGGCTGACCAGTTCCAGCTTAGGACACAACTTTTTACTTGAGATAGCACCGGGTCCTGGTTGGTCCAGATTTTGAACTGGCGAGCCATGACGGGTGACCCCTCACTCTCAAAAGCCTCCATGACCATTACCAAGTCTGTGGGCTGTTCCATTTCAACCCGGGTGGTGGGTAATGGAAGCCAGCTGAGTGCATCAGCACAGTTGTCGGTGCCTGGTCTGTGGCGAATAACATAGTCGTACGAGGATAGTATCAGTGCCCATCTTTGAATGCAGACTGAAGCATTGGTGTTTATACCTTTGCTTTTAGAGAACCATAAAATGAGTGGCTTGTGGTCAGTTTCGAGCTCAAATCGCAGGCCGAATAGGTACTAGTGCATTTTCTTAACTACATAAACGCATGCTAAGGCTTCTTTTTCAACCATACTATAGGCTCTTTCAGCCTTGGAAAGGCTCCTGGACACATATGCAACCGAGTGGAGCTTCCCCGATACATTGGCTTGCTGTAGCACACAACCGATCCCGTACGATGAGACATCACAAGCTAGCACTAATTGTTTGCATGGGTGATATGGTACAAGTAACTTAGAGCATAACGGGTTCCTAGCCTTCTTGAAGGCTGTCTCTTGAGATTTACCCCAAAACCAGTCATTACCCTGATGTAGAAACATGTGCAAAGGTTCTAACAACGTGCTCAACCCAGCTAGAAAGTTACCAAAGTAATTGAGTCCCAGGAATGAACGCGACTCCGTCACATTTTGGGGTCTAGGTGCATTCTTGATGACCTCTGTCTTGGAGTCCGTAGGCCTGATGCCATCAGCTGCGATCTTCCTCCCCAAAAATCTAACCTCTGGCGCCAGGAAAACACACTTGGAACATTTCAGCCTGAGTACCACTCTGTCCAGGCAACGCAGGACTTCTTCCAGGTTGTGTAAGTGTTCTGTGGTGTCATGACCAGTGATCAGGATGTCGTCTTGGAACACGACAGTCCTCGGGACGGATTTTAGCAAGCTCTCCATGTTCCTCTGGAATATTGCAGCAGCCGAACGAATCCCAAAGGGACATCAGTGGTAAGTAAACAGTCCCTTGTGCGTGTTGATGCACGTCAGCTTTTTCAAGGATTCAGCCAGCTCTTGAGTCATGTAGGCAGAGGTCAGGTCCAACTTGGAAAACAACTTCCCGCACACCAGCATTGCAAATAGGTCGTCTGTCTTCGGTAGTGGGTACTGGTCCTGTAGCGAGATTTGGTTGATTGTCACCTTGTAGTCCCCGCAAATTCGGACCGTGCCGTCGTTTTTCAAAACCGGGACGATGGGACTGGTCCATTCATTGAACTCGACAGGCGAAATGATTCCTTCACGTTGAAGTCAGTCCTGCTCGATCTCGACTTTCTCCCTCATCATATAAGGGACTGCCCGAGCCTTGTGATGGGCAGGCCGTGCATCCGGGACTAGGTGGATTTGCACCTTGGCTCCCGTAAAGTTGCTGATGCCTGGTTCAAATAGCGAGGGGAACTTGCTCAAGACCTGAGCACACGAGGCGTCTTCTGCCAAACAGCGTTGGGCCATTGCCTGGAACAATCCATAAGGATAAATCATGCACAGCTCCATCGGACGACATCTTCACAGCCGCACTTCCAATGACTGGAATGAGTTCCTTGGTGTAGGTACGAAGTTTTGCATTGATGGGGCTCAGTTTAGGCCTCTGTGCCTTGTTGACCCACAATTTTTTGAAAGCCTCTGGCTCATTATTGACTGACTTGCTCCCGTGTCTAACTCCATAGATACTGGAACTCCATTTAGCTTTACTTCCAGCATGATAGGAGGGCTCTTAGTGGTGAAGGTGTGCACCCCATGCACTTCTTCCTCGGGTTGAGTTGCCTGTTCTGCGTGATCCACGCCGGATCGATCATCCTCTGCCCCATTGTTGCACAGCCTTTGCACACGTAGTGCTTGAATCGGTATTGATGGGCCCGATGATTGCCCCCGCAGTGCCAACAAGGTGCTAATGGATTCGCATTCACCCATGGTGGCGGACTTTGAGTCACTCCAGGCAAACTAGCCCAGCTATGAGCAGTTCTGCCTGCTGGCGACGTTAGTTTGTGTACAGCACTTGCCGGTCCTGTTGAGCCGCGATGTTGAGAAGAGATCACTTTAGTGTTGTTGTCCGTGGACATGAATGCCTGGGTGATCATGATGTCTCTGCTCAGGTCTAGGTTTTCGTCAGCCAGCAGCTTGCGAAGAATGACCTCGTGGCTGATTCCTAGCACGAAAAAATCCCGCAGCATTTCCCCCAGCGCAGCTCCGAATTCGCAGGGCCCAACAAGATGTCTCAGTTCAGCGACAAATCCCGCCACGTCCTGGCCCACAGCGCGATGGTGCGTGTAAAAGCGATACCTTGCCATGAGGATGCTCTCCTTCAGTTTTAAGTGGTTGAGGACCAGCGTGTACAGCTCGGCGTAATCCTTCTGTGATGGTTTCGTTGGGGAGAGGAGATTCTTGATGAGTCCGTATATTTTGGACCCACAAACGGTGAGGAGGACAGCCCTGCGTTTAACAGCGTTGTCGGCTCCTTCCAGTCCATTGGACATTCAGGGAGTGGAATCCCTTGCAGTTCCTGAAAACCTCTGCATCCTGAAAAGGTGCCCGCATCGCGATCTGCATACAGTCTATTGCTCCCTGCACCTTGGGGAAGTTTGCAATTCTGGAGAATCCTCGAGCCCTCTCACTCTGTGCCTCCCTGGTCATAGGGAAGCTGATCAAGTCCCTCCTGCGTGCATACAGGGCTTCAGTGACCTGTCTAATGCAGCGATGTGTGACATGCTGAGAAAGTCCGCAAATGTCTCCAGCTGTGGCCTGAAAAGAACCCGAGGCGTAGACGACAGTGCCGTGGTGACTTTGACCTTGACAGACCGGCAGGCTGCAGATCTGCCCTTATCAGCTGGCATACCTCAGTGACAACCTCTTTGTGGAAGCGCAGTCTCCGAAGGCAGGTGGTGTCGGGCAAGTCGAGGTACGAATGCTTCTTCTTGTACTTGCGGGGGGTGTAACGTCTGGTCCTCCTCATCACATCTTACATTGGGCACATAATGGAGTGGAGCGCTCCTTCGGTGATCTCGAGTCTGCTACATGTAATTGGTCACCAAGAGAGGGTGAGAAAGGACAGGCCCCATTTGAGTAGCTTTCTGTTTTCCACCGATTGGTCACAAACAATGAATGTCCCGACGAAGACACCTATTCAATTCCAATCGGTCACAGTATGGTCAAGCTATTTGTAGAGATGTTCACATCAACTCCAATGACCTGCAGAGTATATCCGAACTCCGCCAACGTTGAAGCACAGCAGTCTTTTAAAAGACGCGACATGTGATCTAGAACATGGCGTCCATAACACTGTGATTCGTTCCGGTTAGTTCCACTTTTTCTGGTGTTTTTTTGGGCGAGCGATATTGTGGACGAGGTGGTGAAATTGACGCTGGGCGATCTCATGACCACTAGTTTCGGTAAATATGCTTTTTATGACAAAAAAAGTGGGCGGGTGTTAAATCAGTGCAGAAATTGATGCTGGGCGAAATTATGGGCATTGACTTCGCCCATTCTGATGATTCCGCCCAAAAAAAGTGGGCGGGCGGTAATATTTTTTCCCGGTGTGAAACACATGGGGTAAGTAACACTGGTGATAAGTTTCCTAAAAATGCCCGTCAGTTTCCATTTTGTGCCAATTCATTTCAGCAGTAAAGTGGGTGTTAAACATGCAAAAAAAGTGGAGGTTCTAGTCCCTAATCTTTTTGCTAAAAGAGAACTGAAATGTAGGCTTTAAATTGGTAATGTTGACAGTTGTTCAACTTTTCAAAAACATTTATACAAGAGTTCCCTCCCGCTACTCCATTTTCTCTTCTCTGAAGGAAAATTCTGTTATGTTCAGAATAAATCTACAGACTATATTGCAAGCTCAAACTGTTGTGATCTTGGTCTCTTTTTTCAGACTCCAGAGTGAGGAAGCAGCATGGTGAATCACCTTTTATACCTGCTTGCCCCAGGGTGCACAGGTGACCCTTAGGTGTGCCCCCGAGTGGCAAGTCTTACATTTTGGTAAGGTTTACATACAAACATAACAAATTCCAAATTCAGTATTGTACTGAATCATGAGTCTATTAAAATATTGTTGTAGGAGTATGAGTGATTGTGGAAACTGAGGGTCTGGAAGGAAATTAGACCAAATTTCCAAGCAATGGGTAATTGCTGCGGTTCTGAGTCTCTCGCTTAGGGAGGGTGGCCAGGCATTCGCACCCAGGTTGCTGCTTTCCACCTTCAGACCCTGCAGCAATATCTGCACATCAAGGATCTTTCTAGATGGTGTACGCTGGCGATGTATTTCTTCCGGCAGCAGCATAGCCTGAGTTATGACATGCAGCTCCTGTTTGTTCATTTGTTCAGTATCTGCATGCCCTTGCAGGAGCTGCCAGTCTTTTACCAGGATCTGATCAGGGTCTGAAATATGATTGTCTCCAGCGAGAGCTCTCCCCCAGTAGGGCACTGATCATCCTACAGGAGCTGCTTCTTAGGAATTTGCACTTCTGCATGGTCAGCTTTGACAACACATGGCTGGCGGAGAGGAGGATCCTGGTTGCCAAGATAACCAGAGTCAGGGACATACTGGATGGGGGAGGAGCAGGCTAGATGTCACCGGAGACTTTAGCAGAATGGATGTCCTGGTACTAGGTCCAGTTCACGGGCAATTCCATCAAAGCACTAAAAGTCACACTTGGCCCTGAGTCCACTAGGTGTGTTGAGGAGGCTCAATCATGTGGAGCAATTCCATCTGAGCTGACTCCCATTCAGATGGAATTTCTCGTCGGCCCCAAAACTCCAAACCTCCCTTTGAAGTCTGCGCCTGCATCACAACTTAATCCAACTCTCAGAAATTCCCTCTGCATGAAGGAGTTTCCCGTATGGGCTGTTCCTGCACACTCTGTACTTCCTCGTACCTGTGTTCCGTCATCATGCCATCTTGCCATCTGACCGAGGCGGGGTCCCCAATGGAGGTGTCGAGGAAATTTCTAAGTTAAATTAACTCAGGCGGAGGCGTTCAGAGTTGCGCTTCGAGAGAAGTTTATTTCTAAAACTAACGAAATATCTCGGAGAGCCTGCTTAGTCCACACCAAGGCAGAACTCTGAATTTTACAAGCAACTTCGCTTTATCTTTATACAGTTGAAACAGGAATTTTATCTGCAACTCACCACACATAAACATTGTATCTATTATATATGAGCATTATTCATACGAAACTGTGAGTACAAAGTTCACCCCGGTAGGCACACTTTATCTGTTTCTTGCATAGTTACTCTCTGTCCCTATGCTGATAAGCAAGGTATCTGGAAACTCATGCAAAGACCAGACAGTCATGTATATACAACATTCTATTCTTTGAGGCTGATAAGTTTCGGTAAACACCAGATAGTCATGTATATACAACATTCTGTTCATTGAGGCTGATAAGTTTCGGTAATTTTCTCTAGCTCCGTGAATTCTACAGAATCAGCAAAAGCGAACTTAACCCTTCCTTTAACCTAGGACATGGATTGTTTTCTTCTACAGGAGGGCTCGCTACACGGGAGTCCTTCCCTGCATCATTGGGGATCAGGGTGGAGAGTGCTGCATAGAGCAGTACCAACATACCCTTGCCTCTGAGTCAGAAGGTGGTGGGTTCAAATCCCACTCCAGAGACTTGAGCACACAAACCTGGGCTGACACTCCAGTGGAGTACTGGGGGAGTGCTGCACTGTTCGAGGTGCCATCTTTCAGATGAGACTTTAACCCAATGTCCCATCTGCTCTCTCAGGTGGATGTAAAAGATCCCAGGGCACTATTTTGAAGAAGAGCAGGTGAGTTATCCCCGGGGTCCTGGCCAATATTTATCCCTCAATCAACATCACTAAAATAGATTATCTAGTCATTATCACATTGTGTGCAAATTGGCTGCCGTGTTTCCTACATTACAACAGTGACTACATTTTAAAAAGTACTTTGTTTGGCTGTAAAGTGCTTTGAGACATCTGATGGTCATGAAAGGCGCTATATAAATGCAAGTCTTTCTTTCGAAGTCACTTCATGGACTCCCAAGCCACCTGCAAGTTTTGTGGTCTGGATCGGTTCCTGTTTCCTATATGCATCGAAGGTGAGAGGTTGCAGCCCCAGTTCCTTTCTGTGAAGGGGCTGCTCCTCAATATCTGGCTGGACTTCAGTTCCACATTCCTGATCTTTGGCCACCCGGTGCAGAGGGGGATGGGCAAGTCAGAGGACCGCCTCATGGGTCTGCTCCTGAGCCTGGCCAAGGTGGCCATCCACAGGTCCATGTTAGATGCAGCCAGTGGGGTGGTCACTCTGGTTGCCTGCCACTCATCCACTGCTATGTCCGCACCTGAGTGACCCTGGAGAAGGAGCACGTGGTATCCGTCAGAACGCTTGAGACCTTCCACGACCAGTGGGCACCGCAAGGACTGGAGTGTATTGTTGACACAGATAATAGAATTTGTATTTAATTTGATAAGTTTCCTTTGGTTATGATTTATTTTTCTATAAGTTGTAGCCTTTGAAAGTGGTACTTGTGTAAGATTTATTAGATCTGTCAGATTTATTACATCGGTTAGAAGAGACTTATGTCCGTGACTACAACAAACCACACTGGGTACATGTATTTTGTAAATAAGCACAACAGATTTTATTAAGTAGTTTGCTTCCAGGACAAATAAATAATACTTAACAAGGCGATAGTCGACAGTCTGTTCCTTGAAATCGCAACGGTAGCCCACTGAGTGACCACGGCACTTGTCTCTTGCTGTGTTCTGTTGACTATAGTCCTTCTTCAGTTTCCTTCTGTGTTAGTGCTGCCCCCAAAGTCCAATAGCTATTACTTTATACCCTTTTCCGCCCATACAATTGCTGTGAGAGTCTGCAACTGTCTCAGGCTTACAATAGAGCATTCTAAGTCTGTGCCTCTGACCTTCTATTCATCTTTAGTTCTTCTGAGAAATTTTACAAAGACTGTGTCACAGAATTCATTACTGAGCTTGGCTTTACAAAATGGTATATGCTGCATACTTTTATCTTATTGATTATTATTTGGCCTTGGACATTCTAGTTCTAAATTAAGCTGTTTCAGCAAATTACAAAAAAAAGTTAACATAATAATGGCTCTTCCATCATGCTTTACTTAAAAAGGGTTAACATAATAATGGCTTAATCTATCATGATGCTTTGCTTAAAAATGGTTAACATAAACTTATACACACTTTAGTTCATTTTATCATATAACAGTTAAACAAAAGCATTATCAAAACACTATTACAACATGCAGGTAAGTTTTATCTTACACTTCTGCTGGATTTTAAAAAATTGGGTTGTTGACACTGGGACAACCCAGTTTCTCCTTATTGGACAATAATAAGAATAGGCCAAATTTCCACAGCTGAATAATTCTGTTCATGAGACAGTATAGAGTGTGCATTTATTCTACAACTCACACATGTGATCTGTACAAGTGGTACTCAGCTTCCCAAATAATTAGCAATAAGGAAATAAACTTGCTCTTTCGGGGCTGTCTTAAATGTTCTCACTCCAAGCCAAATATATAGGGCCCAAAATTCATCATACTACCGCCCACTACTGCTGAGCTACCGCCCCAAAATCCCAGTTTGGTGGAAAAAAATCACCTACCACCGACTTACCGTCCAACTACCGCCCAGCGGTAAATTCATCTGAGAAGTACCGCCGGCGGGAGTCAATACTGCCCGTCCATAGAAAAATCCCCCAAAACGCCAGTTTCATCAGTAAGATCGTCTAAGATCCTGTTACCACCCACCAGAAAGACCGTTTTGAAAAAGGTGGTCTTACCTCGATCTTGAGCAGACAGTATGGACAATGGAGGTGAGCCCTACAGAACAGTAGATCCCAGGTCTGATTCATAGCTCTCCGGAATACCACGTTGTAGAGATGCAGAGATCAGAGTTTGGCTGCACGATCTTGGTCATTTGAATTTTGATATCCACCTCCGGGCCATCAGTTTTTCTTTGTGATTTGGGAATGACCGCTTTGGATAGTTTCACAGACAGGTAGTGTATGGTGCTGTCAAAAGAGGTGACTTGTCCAGGAGCTGGCCGATGCTCCTTCAACATTCTATATTAGACCTGAAGGTGACATGATACTTGATATGTCCTTACTATACAGTATAAATGCACACGAGGCCCATACTTGAGACAAGGTCACTCTGTGACCAGTTACCTTTATTACCAAGACCTCAAGTGATGAAGGTGGGTGGAGCTTCCCCTTTTCTACCTGAAAGTCCAGGTTAGGATTGTCTCCCACAAGTTCACCCCCTTGTGGCCAGTGTTCTCAAGGTGTACAACTTAGGTCAGCTTATACATGGGTTACAATGATAGTTGAATACATGATATCACCTCCCCCCCAAAGTCTTATTGGGATCACAGTTTAAGTCTCTCTGGTGGTTTATGCTCCCTTGTACAGCGCCTGAGTTGGGGCTGGCCTGAGTGTCTGCTGTTTGTGGTGCCTCAGGCCTGTCCGGACTGCCCACAGTGATTGGGCTCTCCTCCACTTGGTTCCGATGTTCGGTCACCTGTGGTGGAGTAAACTCTACGCCGTGTTCTTCCTCTGCTTCTTCGATGAGGTTGCTGAACTTTCTTTTAGTTTGATCCATGTGTTTGCGGCAGATTTGTCCATTGGTAAGTTTAAGTACCAAAACCCTATTCCCCTCTTTGGCAATCACAGTGCCTGCAAGCCATTTGGGCCCTGCAGCGTAATTAAGGACAAAAACGCGGTCATTGACATTAATACATTGCACCCTCGCATTCCTGTCATGGTAGTCACATTGTGACTGACGCCTGCTCTCAACAATTTCTTTCATAGTAGGGTGTATAAGGGATAACCTGGTTTTGAGCGTCCTTTTCATGAGCATCTCTGCGGGTGAACCCCTGTGAGCGAGTGTGGTCGGGATCTATTGGCCAACAGGAGGCATGATAAGCGGCTTTGTAGGGAACCCCCTTGGATTCTGAGCATCCCCTGTTTGATTATCTGCACTACTCGTTCCGCCTGGCCGTTTGAGGCCGGCTTGAACGGTGCCGTTCTGACATGGTTGATTCCATTGCCTGCCATGAAGTGCTTGTGAAGCACGGACCATTATCGCTGACCAAGACATCCGGTAGACCATGGGCAGCGAACATTGCCCGTAGACTTTCTACCGTGGCAGAGGATGTGCTTGAATTTAAAATGGCACACTCAATCCATTTGGAGTAGGTGTCTACTACAACCAAAAACAATTTTCCCATGAAAGAACCTGCGTAGTCCACATGGATGCGTGACCATGGCTTGGCGGGCCAAGATCAAGGGCTAAGGGGGGCTTCCCTGGGCGCGTTACCCAGTTGAGCACACGTGTTGCACCTGCGAACACAAAGTTCCAGGTCTGCATCTATCCCTGGCCACCAAACGTGTGACCTGGCAATTGCCTTCATCATAACAATGCCCGGGTGCTCATTGTGAAGTTCTCTGATAAACACCTCTCTGCCCATCTGGGGCATGACTACTCGGTTTCCCCATAGTAGGCAATCGGCCTGAATCAAGAGTTCATCCTTGTGCCTATGAAACGGTTTAAATTCCTCAGGGCATGCCCCGTACGTGGCTGCCCAGTCCCCATTCAGGACACATTTATTAACTAAAGACAGTAGTGGGTCTTTATTTGTCCAGACTTTAATCTGACGGGCTGTCACAGGTGAGCCTTCGCTTTCGAAAGCTTCAACAGCCATGACCATCTCAGCATCATGCTCAGCTACCCCCTCAGTGGTGGCTAGTGGAAGCCTGCAAAGTGCATTGGCGCAGTTTTCAGTGCCTGGTCTGTGCCGAATTGTGTAGTCATAGGCGGCTAACGTAAATGCCCACCTCTGTATGCGGGCCGATGCATTCGCATTTATGGCCTTGATGTCGGCCAAAAGGGACGTGAGGGGTTTGTGATCTGTCTCCAGCTCAAATTTCCTGCCAAACAGGTACTGGTGCATCTTTTTTACTGCATATACACATGCTAGCGCTTCCTTTTCTAACATCCCGTAGCCCCATTCTGCCTGGGCAGACTTCTGGAGGCATAAGCTACCGGCTGTAACTGACCATTGGCATTCACATGCTGCAACATACACCCGACCCCATAGGACTACGCATCGCACGTTGGAACACGTTTCTTACATGGGTCATATAACGTTAACAGTTTGTTGGAGCATAACAAATTGCGAGCTCTATCAAAAGCACTTTCCTGGCTGTCCCCCCAGACCCAATCGCGACCTTTGCGTAGGATCATGTGTAGCGGCTCTAACAGCGTGCCCAATTTGGGAAGAAAGTTACCAAAATAGTTCAGGAGTCCCAGGAACGAACGCAGCTCCGTCGTGTTACGGGGTCTGGGTGCTCTCTGGATCGCTTCCGTTTTGGACGCAGTAGGTCTGATCCCATCTGCTGCTACCCTCCTTCCCAGGAATTCTACCTCTGGAGCTAAGAAGATGCACTTCGCCTTTTTCAGTCGCAGCCCTACCCGGTCCAGTCTGCGTAGCACCTCCTCCAGGTTGTGGAGGTGTTCTTCAGTATCGCGATCCGTGATGAGGATGTCGTCTTGAAAAACCACCGTCCTTGGAATTGACTTGAGGAGGCTTTCTATATTTTGCTGAAAGATCGCGGCGGCCGAACGAATCCCGAACGGACATCTGTTATACTCAAACAACCCCTTGTGTGTCGTGATGGTGATCAGCTTCTTCGACTCACTCGCCAGCTCCTGGGTCATGTAAGCTGAGGTCAGGTCCAATTTTGAAAACATTTTGCCACCGGATAGCATTGCAAAGATGTCCTCCACTCTCGGTAACGCGTACTGGTCTTGGAGTGACATCCGATTGATGGTGTCCTTGTAATCGCCACATATCCTGACCGACCCACCCGCCTTGAGCACCGGCACGATTGGGCTCGCCCAGTCACTGAATTCGACTGGCGAGATGATGCCTTCCCTCAGCAGGCGGTCCAATTCGCCTTCTATGTTTTCCCGCATCACGTACGGCACCGCTCTGACCTTGTGGTGTACTGGCCTGGTGTCCAGGTTTATGTGAATCACTACCTTGGCCCCCATGAAAGTGCCGATGTCGGGTTGAAATAATGAGTCAAATTTGTCCAGGGCCTGTGAGTATGATACTCGCTCCACAGAATAAATTGCATTGACATCGCCCCATTTCCAGTTCATGACAGCAAGCCAACTCCTCCCCAATAGTGCGGGACCGTCCCCCGGGACAATCCAGAGTGGCAACCTATTCTCCGAATCTTTGTGGGTCATGACTACCGTGGCGCTGCCTAGCACCGGAATGATCTCCTTTGTATATGTCCGTAGCTGTGCATCAATCGACAATAATTTTGGCCTCCTGGCCTTGCACACCCACAACCTTTCAAACTGTTTGATACTCATCAGGGACTGGCTGGCCCCCGTGTCTAGCTCCATTAATACTGGGATGCCATTGAGGAGCACTTTCATCATTATCGGTGGCGTCCTGGTATAGGAACTGTATATGTGCTCCACATGAATTTCAGCTTCCAGCGATTTCCCCCAGTATTCATTTGGCCTTGTAGGGCTTACATCGGACCCATCCTCCTCATTCATCAACCTGACTGCAGGCTTTCTGCACATACGTGCCAAGTGACCGCTGACTTTGCAGTTTCTGCAGGTATATTGCTGATACCTGCAAGCTCTGGCTGGGTGTTTGCCTCCACACCTCCAGCATGAGCTGGAGGCCCAGTTGTTGGAAACAAAAGGTCCATTACCAGTCGATTGTCTCTGATTGTCTCTGTAACTGTCCTTAAGCGCACCATTAACAGGTGTTGATGGCCCTATTACTGGCCGCATTGTCCATTGTGATGGCATGAATCGCCATTCAGCTAGCAATTGTCTTTGTTGAATTCCCCCTTTGGGTTCGACTACATGCTGGGGCATGTCTGATTGCCCTTGACTGCCTAGAGAACTGTGTGCCGCGTTAACAATGTTGACTCCCTGGTCGTTTGCCGCATTTGAGCCAAGATTTTTGTCAAACATCATTCTGGTCTCTTCCTCCACTGAGATAAATGTCTGGGCCATCAAAGCCGCCGTTTCCAGTGTCAAGTCTTTGGTCTCAATCAGTTTCCTGAAAACCCCAGCGTACCCGATGCCCTCAATAAAAAAGTCTTGCAGCATCTCCGCTCTGCATGCATCTGGGAACTTACATAGGCTCGACAGTCATCGGAGATCTGCCAAGAAGTCTGGAACGCTTTGCCCTTCTCGCCGCCGGTGCGTGTAAAACCGATGTCTCGCTATGTGCATGCTGCTTGCCGGTTTAAGGTGTTCTCCGATCAACTTACTGAGCTCTTCGAACGTCTGTCCGCCGGCTTCTCTGGCGCTAGAAGGTCCTTCATCAGGGAGTACATTCTGGATCCACAAACCGTCAGGAGATGAGCTCTGCGTTTGTCGGACGAATCCTGTCCCAACCATTCTTTAGTGACAAAACTTTGCTGTAGTCTCTCAATAAAGTCGTCCCAATCATCATCAACACAGTACCTCTCTTCTGTGCTGCTAGTGGCCATGCTCGTGTGGTTTAAATCCTAGTTTCTCATCGCCAATGATATGTCCTTACTATACAGTATAAATGCACACGAGGCCTATACTTGAGAGAAGGTCACTCTGTGACCAGTTACCTTTATTACCAAGACCTCAAGTGATGAAGGTGGGTGGAGCTTCCCCTTTTATACCTGAAAGTCCAGGTTAGGAGGGTCTCCCATAAGTTCACCCCCTTGTGGTCAATATTCTCAAGGTGTACAACTTAGGTCAGCTTATACATGGATTACAATGATAGTTGAATACATGACAGTACTGATACACGGCCTCGTTCCTGCAATGTATTTTGATATAGTTTACTGCCAGAGCTATCGGCGTTCCCAATGATCCCTTCTTCACAACCGGCTCCTTGTGAGTTATTTTCTGATTGGTTATCTGAAAAGTCACCTTTGAGAACCACTTGGTCATTGCCTTATTCAAGCTAGAAATGAATCCAACGACCGACTGCTTTCCCCTGACGAGGTCGTGGTACATGTCCATTCAGATCACCATCAATTGCTTCAGTGGGATGTCTACACCCCACAGCTTGCTGCTAAGTTTGCAGTTGATATATAGCAGGATCCATTTGAAAATTACATTTCCAGGTCTTGAAAGGAGACTGTACTCTTCCTTTTCATTTTAATTGTGCACATCAAAATTGAGCACCTTCTGCTTCAGTATAGATTTCCATCTTGGTATTTCCTCAAAAGCAGCTGAGAGCTCAACAGTGGCTTAGCAGCACAATTTATGGGGAGCGGGCAGGGATTTTGACAATTTTAGCACACTGCACTACAGTTAAAGGACATTTGTGTGCATTTCATCACATATCCCTCATTATCTAAAAGATAAAGACCAAGAGTAGTTAAAAAAAAATATCTGCATTGAACTGTACAACATTCAAAAGTGGCAGAAGATTCAAACATGTCAAGCAAAATATTTTAAACTATCCAAAAACAGTAAATTTTACATCAAAAGGCAACATCTTAAGTAACAACAACATGAACAGTATATATAAACATCACCAACACCCAATCCTCTACCCACTCCCACCACCTCTCTTCCCCCCTCCAAGTGAGCCCCATTCTCCTCTTGATGGGTTGCCCATCCCCACGCTGACCCGCACCCCTGTCCCTCACCGCATCGGTACCAACACATTGTGCAGCAGTGCACCTGGAGCGCTGCTGTCGCGTTCGTCAGGGAGAGAATGGCGGTGCTGAGCTGGAAGATGCGGCATCTCCCAACCCTCTGGTTCTGTCGGCCTGGCTGGTATGGCATGGGGAGGGGGGGTGATTGCATACCATATCCCGAGACCATCGATTGCCGCATGGCATCGACAGACTTGATGGTTTGCTGCACCGCGGTGATCAGCAGCGACGTCCTGTTGGTATGCTGCTCTGCAAATGAGGCAATGTTAGCAGCTATCCCAGCCATGGCCTGGAGGAGCTCTCGAACTAGGTCGACGCTCGTCCTCGACAGCTGAACCATTTCCTGCATTGCTTCCACTCGTCTTGCAGCATCATCTCCTTGCTGCATCCACCTGGGTGGATGCAGCATGGTGGCTTGAACGGCACGGGTGCAGCGCTGCACAACGCTTGGTCCCGCTTCCTCCGAGTCGAACCCCAAAAACTCGGACCCCGATACTGATGTTGTGCGCACAGGTGGCACACATGTCAAGAGGATTGAGTCCTCCTCTTCCACCTCCTCGAGCTCAAGTGGGACAAATACTGGCCCTTCTCTCTGCTCTTCCTCCTGGTCTTTGTCTCTGTGGGCTGTGGAGGTGGGGGCAATGGGGGTTGTTGGGGGATGGGGGTGGGGCGGAAGGTGGTGCTGGCGTGGGCTCCTGATAAGGTCAAGGTGGATGGTTTTGGTGTTGCACATGGCTTTTGTGTGCCATTCTCTTCCCTCTCTCTCTCTCAATGACTTCTCTAACTGTCAGGTGGAAGTCACTCCAGAGCTTTTCTGCGTATGCGCAGCTGACCCCTCAGCCCCAATCACGGGAAAAGTTGAGTTCAGCATTAAAAAAAAACTACAAAAAAAAATCCCAAATCTCGTGCATGCACAGTACACGACTTCCAATCTTTCCCAAGACGAGAGGCCTGCACCTTCCGCTGACTCCCGCTACCGCCCGCTGCCTGCCACTCCCGCTCCCGCTCCCGCCGAGAAAACCAGGATGATCTCACATCCAATTGGCCCCAGCGGTAGCGGGCAGTACAAAAGCAAGGACTGCCTGGGTAACGTCGAGAAATGGGCAGAAACGGCAGTTGACGAATTTCGGGGCCTTAGAGTATTGTGATTAAACTCCCCCTTCAGTTCAAGTTTGTGAAGATTTGGCTCTTTTCTGATAAGTAATCTAATTATTTATCTTCCTATAAGCCACATATTTTTTATACAGAATATGGAGGATCTATATGGAATTGTGGATCATTACAGGTAAGCTAAATTGTATGGTACTTTGATCTGTTGTCAGAAAACTTCCATTCAAGTTGAAATTAAAGCCCCTAATTATGATGAAATTGAATTGTCTCCTACACTCTCTTGGCTGGTCTCCAATATTCTTGCTTTGTCCTCCTACCTACTCTTGAATAATTTGATGTAAATCTGGCAGAACCGTGTTACAATACTGACTGAGCCTGGCACTGCATTTAGTGTCAAAGAAGCTCTGCACATACATGCTTGGGTGCATTCATAGAGTAGCTAACCTTTAATGGTAACAGGAAAGTTTCCAAGATGGATGAAAAAGACCATTCAACCCATATTAATACATCCATCTAGAAGCACCACCATTGTGATGTTTAAAGAAAGGAGGAACTTGTTTTTAAATAGGATGAGAGATAAATATTGGCCAGGACACCAGGGAGAAGATCTCTCCTCTTCGAATAGTGACATGGGATCTTTTATGTCCAGCAGGCAGAGCCTCAGTTTAACATCTCATCCATAAGATAGAACCTCCGACGGTGCAGCAGTCCCTCAAAAGTGCACTTATTATATCTAGTTATTTCTTAAATGCATCTAGGAATTTTGCTTTCTCTAGTCTGCTTAGCTGTCAATTCTAAGGCTTTATCACTGTCTGTATGAAGAACTCCCTGATATCAATCCTAAAATTATTTTTTACTAGTTTGAACATATATTCTCTTTCTCTACTCCTACAATTTTAATTAAAGTAATATTCAAAATGTACCATATCCATATAATTTACTATTGTGGATACCTTTACAAAAGAGCCTCTTGCATGCCTCCTTTTCATGGTGTAAAGCCCGAGTGTCTCCAGTCTTTACTCATAGACCCCTGACACCAAGAATCAACCTTTTGGTCTTGTCTGCACTGCCTCCAGTGTTTGAATGTCTCCCTTATGTCTCAGCAAACAAAACTTGATGCAAATATTCTGACCAGAGCCCTGTTCAATTTGATGATGACTTACATTCGACTACTTAGTTAGCAAAGCATATGGATCTTGGGCTTCATAAATAGAGACATAGAGTTCAAAAGCAGGGAAGTTATGCTGAACTTTTATAAAGCTCTGGTTGGGCCACAATTAGAGCATTGCATCCAGTTCTGGTCACCACACTTTAGTAAGGATGTGAAGATGCTTGAGAGAGTGCAGAGGAAATTTACCAGAATGGTTCCAAGGATGAGAGATTTTAGTTACAAGGTTAGGTTGGAGAAACTGGGTTGTTCTCCTTGGAGCATAGGAGGTTGAAGGGAGATTTGATAGAGGTGGAGACGATTATGACAGGTTTGGACAAGGTAGACAGAGAAAGGCTGTTCCCATTACAAGGACTAGGGAACACAAATTTAAGGTTTTGGGCAAGAGATACAGGGGGAATGTGACGAAGAAATTTTTAATGCAGCGTGGTAATGACCTGGAACTCGCTGCTGGTGAGGGTGGTGGTAGCAGAGATGCTCAATGATTTCAAAAGGAAATTGGATAGGCACTTGAGGGAAATAAACTTGCAGCGCTACGGGGATAGAGCGAGGGTATAGGACTGACTGAATTACTCTTCAGAGAGCATGGACTTGATGGGCCAAGTGGCCTCCTTCTGTGCCATAATGACTCTCTGCTTAGTTATGTTGTTCAACAGTCTATTGGTTATGTTGATTGCTACTTTGCATTGTTGGACATATGTAGCAATGGAGTCTACTAAGGCTGCTAGGTCTTTTCCACTTTAACCTTCGTTATTTCAATGCCATTCATGGAGAATGTGTGCGCTTATTTTTCCATCCTTTGTGCAATACTTCACAGTTGTCGGCATTAAATCCAACTTGCTTTTTATCTGCCCACATATTTACTTGTTCCAACTCACACTAATTTTTGAGCTGCATCTACTGCCCCTTCCTGTTTGGCATTGTCAGCAAACTTGATCACTTTGCACCGAGTTTTTGAGTCTATCATCGATGTAAATGAGAAACAGTAGTGGTCCCAACACCGAGCCCTAGTCGGGAGAGGGGCACCCCCACTCTGTACTCTTCCCCCACCCCTCCAAAACCTAACTCCGCTTAATGAGGATTTGTTGCTTCTACTCTTTCAACTAGTTTCTTATTCATTCCCAGGTACTTCTTCAGAGAGGAGTTTCACGAGGTTGTAAGTACACCTGAGCAGACCTATTTGTTTCTCTTTGTGGAGAACAAGAGATAAGGCAGAACTAATTAGGATGTAGGGAGGGGGGAACAAACAAAACAGAAAATAGTTTTTAATGCTGCAAAAAGTACTTTCAAAATGCCTTCAATTTAAAACAAAAGGATCAGCAGCCGAAATTCTATTGCAAATTATACGTTTGTGAGCGAAATGAGAAGTTTGGAGATAATCCCTTGTCACAGTATGCGCTGGGGAGCTGTGGTACAAATACAGGGCAGCCCAGCGGGAGCGAACACTTTGCTGGTGACACACCAGACTAATTTCGTTTAGCCCGTGTTGAATTTAGCGAATCCCCAGCAATATGAAGGAAAATATCCCGATTATCGATTATGTGTTAATATATGACCAGCCGGTCGGAAGCATCGACGTTTACGCAAAACAGAGGATGGAATTTCTGAGGCAAGTGAAAAGTACCGGACTTCGGGCAGATCTCACCTTAGCCGAGCAAAAAGGAACCGGGAACAAGTATCGGATTGTTAAAATCTACTCGCCCTTTGAGCTTTTGAGCCACACAGCTGAGAGAATGAGATTGAAGATGCCTTTGGCTGAGGTAAGGGAGTCCTGACCAATTCTACACTGTCCATCAATTATTGAAAGAGTTGGTGCAACATCTGGAATGGACTGGAGGTTTCTGATGTAAACGGTTAGCTCCCATTGTAACTTGCTTTAACAACAACGACCCTGTCGTTATAGTTTATTAATTATCACCTTGTCAGAAATGAGCTTTTTGTTTGAAATATGCTCTTATTGAACAATATGCAAAGTCTGAGGCTGGGCTGTTTTACTGTAACAATGACGGAAGCTAGTCAGAGCAGCATATTAAATTAGAGTGACCAATTGTACTGCATGGCAATACTAACGCTGAAACTAAAGCAAAACACTTTGGATTCTGCAAATTTGAAATAAAAGCAGAAAATGCTGCAAATACTCAGCGAGTCAGGCAACATCTGTGGAGAGAAACAGATTTAACGTTTCAGGTCGATGACCTTGTGACCTTTCGCCAGAATAATCATCGACCTGAAATATTAACTCTGTTTCCTTCTCCACAGATGCTGCCTGACCTGCTGAGTACTTCCGGCATTTTCTGTTTTTACGAATACTGCAACACAGTTGCCGTTTTATTGTCTATGCGCCTATAGATCGACGTTTCTACGGGGAGCTCGCAATCTAAAGTGGAAGCATTTCAAATTAAGGAATTGATTGAATTAATTTTGTGTTTAACTGGATGGGAGAACATTAGGGCTGGATCCCAGTGTCACTGGTTTGGATATGAAGTGAAAACTGTCTGTTTTATGGTGGTTACCTCTTCTGAGGTTGCCGGGCAAATGCAGAGCTTGGTTTTAATGCCTGACTTGATTGAGGAGCCACACAACGCAAAGTGCATCCTAACCGAGCTCCTGCTGATGGACAGTTACATACACTCTTGGTTCAATGGCGGCAGCCGCCTGTCTGGACTACAAAAACTTGGAAGTCTGATTTTAAAAAAAAGTGTACAAAAATCGCTGCTGAGGCAATTAGCACCAATACAACTTCTGTAATGTTTCCTGATCATGAAATAGACAATTAATGTTGTTATATATGTGGACTTGTATTTACTCTGTACAGCCACCAGGGGGCTCATTCCCCGGAGTCCCAAGGGAGCACAGGTATTTAAGAAGGCTTCACAGGTTGGAGAGGCACTCTGGAGACCTTCAATAAAAGACTAAGGTCACCCTTTACTTTGAGCTCAGTGTTCAGTCTGACTCTTTCCCCATACACAACAAAGTTCTTGCATATGCAAACAAGAATTTTCAAAATCAAATCCTACCCTCTCCAAAGAAGTTTTCTCTTTTTTTAAATCCCTTGCTCTAACATGATCCTTTAGCCTCAAAGCCAGATTACCTGTTCTCTGATGTCTGTCTAGCTCATTGTGGCTAGAGGTGCTTAAGCAATCTAGAGTGACTCTACTATATATATATATATATATATTTACTCCCTTGATGCCACCCCCAGTTCAACTATGGCAGCACTTGGCTTTTACTTATCACAGAAGGAGGTCATTTGGATAATTGTATGTGCCAGCTCTTTGCTACAGCAATTAAAAACTAACCACCATTCTATGTTCTCTTTCTTCCCCCCGCCCCCCCCCCCCCCGCACCCCGGCCGCCCAGATCTTGTGTCTTCCTCTGTTTCAAAAATATATGTTCTTGCCTAAGGATGTATCCTCTCTCTCTTTCTTCCCCCCCCCGCCCCAACATGGCCTTCTGCGCATGTGTGGTTGACCCCTGACCTCCCGAAATGCACACAATGCTGTCAACTGGAAAAAAATTGCACAGAAGGCTGTTGCTAGGGAAGCTTTTGCCTGTCACATCGCTGACCTTTTGCATCGCCCATTTGGCATCGCTGGCCAATCGCCATCCAAAAAATGAGGTAGCGATCGGGAAGGCTGGGACATCGAACATCGCCCATTTTTTGGGTGATAGACAGCAAAGTGGAAAGTCTAACCCCCCATGTCTTTGATTTTCCCGTTTGTCTTGTGTGAATATTGCTTCTGTGATATAACCATTTTGTGTTCCACCTAAGCAATTTACAGGTCATTCTATTTCTTTTCCTGTGTGTTGATGTTTTTCCCCTCTCTCTTCTGTTCCTCTTTTTTTAAAATGCTGTTCATCTGCAATGTCTTCCAGTTCTGAGGCCGGGTCTATTTCTGAATGTCAATTTTTGTTCTCTTCACAGATGCTGCTTGACTTGCTGAGTATTTCACTTTTTGTAGATCTTAATAGGACACCACAAACAGAGTGCAGTTCAGCTAAAAGTGCTGATCGTGGGTTAGTACCTTGGGACAGATAACCTAGGTGCTTTCCATCTGTCATGAGCTAAGCTACATATGGATTCAAGTGCAGTAGGCAACATGATGTAGAAGGGAAAACACTTCTTGATTTAGTAGTGAATAGGTCTATACTTCAGTAGTTTAGTCAGCACATCCCAGATCAGTGATTGAGATGGCATTCACTCAGGTTATAGCTTCTCCACTTGCTTCCTGAAATATGGATTGGACTGCTACTCATTGTGTAGAAAGACAATTGCTAATACTCCCATGTAGATCAGCATTATGTGGATTATTGCATGAATTGTATGTGGGATCAAAACATGAATTTTCTGTTTATTGTATTGGCAAACTGTAATTATTGTGGCTAAGTTCTGACTGTCTTAAATTCCCAAAAGGTAGGTATTGTACTGCTGTTTGTTTGGAAGTTGCGCACTTTGCACGTACAGCGGTTCCTCTTTAGACTCCTAGAAGACAATTACCATAAATTTGCTCCTATAATGACTGCAAAAGAGAGTGCCTCACAGATTGCAGGTACTGAAATAGCTAATGTACTTTTTTTGTTCTATCAAGGTTATCGATCTGAAACCGTCTGGATATTTTCAGAGATTCATGGACTATTTCACAACCGAAGTTGTGGACAACTATATCAGCGCGCATTATGAACATAACAAAAGACGTCTGTTCCACGGAATTGAAAATGAGGAAACATTTTTTCGCCCTGCACTGAGATCTCTAATTGTAAAGAGTATTTTGTTATAATAAATTCTTAAAAGTGTAGGACAATCTAGAGTGGGAGTACTTTCCATTCAGATTAGTCATCCATTATCTATTTAATTTTTTTTTATTAAAGGTTCATCTCCTCCATGCCATACTGATTAAGTCACTGATGTGGATTGGCTCCATTAATTGCAGTGGAGGCTGTAACTTTAAACTGGCCTGGAGGGTAATTTGGAACCGTGGGTGTTTCGATCCTTCCATAACTCTACATGAAATATGTTTGGGCAATCTGAAGTCTGTTCGAGATACAAATGACACCAAAGCTCAAAAATCTGTAAAGGATTCTGACAGTGTGTTGGGTAATGAGAGGACGGGGGTGATAAATAATCATGGCTTTGTACAGGATATGATGTGGCGTGTAAACACCTAAAGAGTTTACGATTTGTGAAGTGTGGAACTTGGGAGACTGACCAGGAGAGCAATGGGGAAATTAAGCCTGGCGATGACAAAAGTGCAACTGAGGGTTCTGCAGTAGTTGGAGTGAGATTAGGGGTAGATCTATTATAAATGTCGCACAGTACTGACAATAGTCCTATACATAATTTGTACATGTGGTAGTTGCTGTTTGTGTGTGTGTGTATGTGTGTATATATCATTAATTATATCTTGACACTGAGCCATATAGCACGAGACATGAATGAATTGCTAGCTGATATTTGTTAGCCATTGAATATGCGATTCCCATATTAGATGGAACATATTTTAGTTGAAAAATCTTAGAGGTATGCATTAAAATAACTAATCTATTCTGTGCTGCTTTGTAGGTTCACTACATCCTTACAAACATACCTTTAGATATTGGAAATGAAGATGCGGAAGGTAACTTTAAATTATAATCTCTATATGCATAATCTCTTGTTTACATCTGTGATCAATGTTGTCCCAATTTAAAGCACTCTGTGTAGAATCATTAGATTTTGAGTTATAATTACTGTTGAAAATAAAAAAAAATGTTTGCTAATACTTGATTTAAGGCAGAAATGATCCTGAAATTCATTTGGTGACTGTACATAGCCAGGTACACTATACTTTCTCTGAACTAAAGCAGCTTAATGATTTCTTTCACAGCAAGTGAATATACTGAGCAAGAGCTATGATCAGAGTCACTTAGTTCAATTAATACAACTTGTCTTTATGTAATAATGAACATGCTACACTATACATCAGTGGGTCAGCCATGTAAATGGACCCTTACCTGCAAACCTAAAATCTACATATCTTCAGTCTTGAATTATAGTTGGCTATGCTCCAATAGTACACGCAGAAGCAGGCCATTCGGCCCATAGTCTGCGCCGGCTCTTATAATAAGCAATCCAGTTAGTCCCACTCCCCGCTCTTTCCCCTGCAATGTATTCTCCTTCACGTATTTATCCAATTCCCTTTTGAAGGCTATATTGGATTGATCAGGCAGTGCATGCCAAATCCTAACCACTCGTGTGAAAATGTTATTCCTCATGTCTCCTCTGGTTCTTTTGCCAATCACCTGAAATTTGTGCCTCATGTCTCCTCTGATTTTCAGCCCTTCAGCAATTGGAAACCATTTCTCTTTTTTTATTTTCTCTATCTAAAGGCTTCATGAATTTAAACACCTATCAAATATCCTCGGCCTTATCTACTGTCAGGAGAACAACCCCAGCTTCTCCAGTCTATCCATGTAACTGTAATCCCTCATTCCTGGAACCATTCGAATAAATCTCTTCTGTACCCTCGCATAGCCTTCACATCCAATATTCCAGCTGGGGCGGAACTAGTGAACTAGGAACTAGGTTTAGTATAACATCCTGGCTTTTGTACTCTATGCCTTTTATTTATAAACCCCAGAATCTCATGTGCTTTATTCACTAATTTGTTAACCTGTCTTGTCACCTTTTTAAAGATTTGTGCACAAACCACCCCAGGTCTCTCTCTTCTCGCACCTCCTTTTAAAATTGTACCATTTAGCATGTATTGTGTCTCCTCATTCTTGTTACCAAAATGTGTCACCTTATACTTCTCTGCATTGAATTTCATGTGCCATGTGTCCGCCCATTCCACCAGCCTATCTGTCCTCTTGAAGTCTATTACTGTCATCCTTGCTGTTGACTACACTTCCAAGTTTCGTGTCATCTACAAATTTTGAAATTGTGCCCTGTACCCTCAAGTCCAAGTTTCCTAGGGCTAGACTTTCCACTTCAGATCGCTGGGCTAGTGCCCATATATCGCCCAAAAAGGCAGACTATTGCCATTTTGATTAAAAAGTGGAAAGTTGGGCTGGAACATCACTGAAAATTGCCAGCCCAATTTTCGTGTTTCATCGCTGAGGTGATCGCCCACACATCGCCCAGCGCAACTTTCGGCACATCGGCCACACATCACGGGTTGATCGCTTGCAGAAAAGATCGCTGGAGAAAAGCTGCTTTTACCTGGCCTTCCTCACTGAACTCAGCACTATGGATGCCATTTTGAACATCGGAAGAAGTGAGGAGGCTGCTTAAACAAGGGGCTTATAATTTGTGAGTTATTTAAGGGTCTTTTACTGATAGATCCAGTCACATTTATACTTCACTTTATATTTATAATTTTGTTTTTTTAGTACAAAGGGCATTTATAAATGTTAGGTATGTAACTATGTAATACTTGCCACCAGAGGGCATGCCTGTTGGAGTCCTAATGGTCACCTACACACGTGCAGGGCCAGTATAAAAGGTTGGCTGCCATATTGTTTAGGCACTCTGGAGTTGTAATAAAGAAGACTAAAGTCACACTAAGTTTAGTTCACAGTACTCAGCCTCGTGGAGTTCTTCTATACATAACAACTGGCGACGAATAACAGGATACGAATCTTCACGCAACCATGGCTGCCATTGGAATATTAGATTCGTAGAGGGTGATGATTGGGAAGCCTTCGTTGAGCGTCTTGACCAGTACTTCATGGCCAACGAGCTGGAAGGAGTCACTGACGCAGTCAAGCGCAGGGCGGTTCTCCTAACTGTCTGTGGGCCTAAAATATATGGCCTCATCAAGAATCTGCTTGCATTGACACAACTAACGGAGAAGGAATATACAGAGTTGTGCACACTGGTTCAGGACCACCTCAAGCCGAAGGAGAGTATCCTCATGGCCACGTATCATTTTTACATGCACCATCGCTCCGGGGGCCAGGACATGGCAGATTATGTCGCCGACCTGAGGCGTCTCGTGGGACCTTGTGATTTTGGAGCTGCGTTGGGGGAAATGCTGCAGGACTTTTTCGTGCTTGGCATCAACCACGAGGTCATTCTTCGAAAAGCTGCTGGCTGCTGAAATCCTAGACCTGAGCAGGGCCATTGCAATTGCCCAGGCATGCATGGCCACGGATGATAACACCAAACAGATATCTTCTCAACATCGAAGCTCACCGGCAAATACTGTGCATAAAATGACGTCGCTAGCAGGCCGAACTGCATATGGCAGGGCCTATACATCTGCGGCTGCAAGACCTGTGATGACTCAGTCCGCCAATGGGGGTGAATGTGAATCTGTTAGCACTGTGCTGGTGCTGCGGTGGTAATCATCGGGCCCGTCAATGTTGATTCAAGCACTACGTGTGCAAAGGCTGCGCAACAATGGGGCACCTCCAGCGAAATGTGCAAATGTGCTGTGACACACCATGTGGCAGAGGATGATCGATCTGGCGTGGATCACGCAGCACAGGCAACTCAACCTGAGGAAGAAGTGTATGGGGTACATACCTTCACCACCAAGAGCCCTCCTATAATGCTGAAAGTCAAATTAAATGGAGTTCCAGTATCCATGAAGTTGGACATGGGTGTGAGTAAGGCTTTTGAGAAACCTTGGGACAATAAGGTACAAAGGCCGATTAATGCAAAGCTGCGTACCTACACCAAAGAGCTCATACCAGTCATTGGAAGTGCGGTAGTGAAGGTATCGTATGATGGAGCTGTGCATGACCTATCATAGAAACATAGAAAATAGGTGCAGGAGTAGGCCATCCGGCCCTTCTAGCCTGCACCGCCATTCAATAAGTTCATGGCTGAACATGCAACCTCAGTACCACCTTCCTGCTTTCTCGCCATACCCCTTGATCCCCCTAGTAGTAAGAACTTCATCTAACTCCCTTTTGAATATATTTAGTGAATTGGCCTCAACAACTTTCTGTGGTAGAGAATTCCACAGGGTCACCACTCTCTGGGTGAAGAAGTTTCTCCTCATCTCGGTCCTAAATGGCTTACCCCTTATCCTTCGACTGTGACCCCTGGTTCTGGACTTCCCCAACATAGGGAACATTCTTCCTGCATCTAACCTATCTAAACCTGTCAGAATTTTAAACGTTTCTATGAGGTCCCCTCTCATTCTTCTGAACTCCAGTGAATACAAGCCCAGTTGATCCAGTCTTTCTTGATAGGTCAGTCCCACCATCCGGGGAATCAGTCTGGTGAATCTTCGCTGCACTCCCTCAATAGCAAGAATGTCCTTCCTCAAGTTAGGAGACCAAAACTGTACACAATACTCCAGGTGTGGCCTCACCAAGGCCCTGTACAACTGTAGCAACACCTCCCTGCCCCTGTACTCAAATCCCCTCGCTATGAAGGCCAACATGCCATTTGCTTTCTTAACCGGCTGCTGTACCTGCATGCCAACCTTCAATGACTGATGTACCATGACACCCAGGTCTCGCTGCACCTTCCCCTTTCCTAATCTGTCACCATTCATATAATAGTCTGTCTCTCTGTTTTTACCACCAAAGTGGATAACCTCACATTTATCCACATTATACTTCATCTGCCACGCATTTGCCCACTCACCTAACCTATCCAAGTCACTCTGCAGCCTCATAGCATCCTCCTCGCAGCTCACACTGCCACCCAACTTAGTGTCATCCGCAAATTTGGAGATACTACATTTAATCCCCTCGTCTAAATCATTAATGTACAGTGTAAACAGCTGGGGCCCCAGCACAGAACCTTGCAGTATCCCACTAGTCACTGCCTGCCACTCTGAAAAGTACCCATTTACTCCTACTCTTTGCTTCCTGTCTGACAACCAGTTCTCAATCCACGTCAACACACTACCCCCAATCCCATGTGCTTTAACTTTGCACATTAATCTCTTGTGTGGGACCTTGTCGAAAGCCTTCTGAAAGTCCAAATATACCACATCAACTGGTTCTCCCTTGTCCACTCTACTGGAAACATCCTCAAAAAATTCCAGAAGATTTGTCAAGCATGATTTCCCTTTCACAAATCCATGCTGACTTGGACCTATCATGTCACCTCTTTCCAAATGCGCTGCTATGACATTCTTCATAATTGATTCCATCATTTTACCCACTACTGAGGTCAGGCTGACCGGTCTATAATTCCCTGTTTTCTCTCTCCCTCCTTTTTTTAAAAGTGGGGTTACATTGGCTACCCTCCACTCGATAGGAACTGATCCAGTGGATTGTTCCAGGCAATGACCCAACGCTGTTCGGCAGAAGCTGGCTAGAAAAGATTAATGGAATTGGAACGACATCAAAGCACTATCTTCAGTGGATGACGCTTCGTGTGCTCAAGTGTTGAGCAAGTTTCCCTCGCTATTTGAACCAGGCATCAGCAACTTCACAGGCGCCACGGTACAGATCCATCTCGGCCCTGATGCACAGCCCATCCATCATGAGGTCCGGTCGGTTCTGTACATGATGAGGGAGAAAGTAGAGATCGAACTGGACAGACTCCAACGCGAAGGAATCATATTGCCAGTCGAGTTCGAGTGGGCCAGTTCAATTGTTCCTTTGTTGAAAAGCGATGGCATGGTCAGAATCTGCAGACGCTACAAGGTAACAGGTACAGCAGGCGGTGAAGAAAGCAAATGATATGTTCGCCTTCATAGCTAGGGGATTTGAGTATAGGAGCAGGGAGGTCTTACTGCAGTTGTACAGGGCCTTGGTGAGCCCTCACCTGGAATATTGTGTTCGGTTTTGGTCTCCTAATCTGAGGAAGAACGTTCTTGCTATTGAGGGAGTGCAGCGAAGGTTCACCAGACTAGTTCCTGGGATGGCAGGACTGACATATGAGGAGAGACTGAATCAACTTTGCCTTTATACATCGGAGTTTAGAAGGATGAGGGGGGATCTCAGAAACATATAAGATTCTGACGGGACGAGACAGGTTAGATGCGGGTAGAATGTTCCCGATGTTGGTGAAGTTCAGAACTAGGGGACACAGTCTTAGGATAAGGGGTAGGCCATTTAAGATTGAGATGAGGAGAAACTTCTTCACTCAGAGTTGTTAAACTGGAATTCCCTGCCGCAGAGAGTTGTTGATGCCAGTTCATTGGATATATTCAAGAGGGAGCTAGATATGGCCCTTACGGCTAAAGGGATCAAGGGGTATGGAGACAAAGCAGGAAAGGGGTACTGAGGGAATGGTCAGCCATGATCATATTGAATGGCGGTGCAGGCTCGAAGGGCCGAATGGCCTACTCCTGCACTATTCTGTGTTTGTTTCTAACAATTAACCGAGTCTCGCTACAGGACTAGTACCCGCTGCCCAAGGCGGATGACCTGTTCGCAATGTTAGCTGGGGGGAGGGGGCGGGCGAGGGGGAAGTCCTTCACCCAGTTGGACCTAACCTCCGCCTACATGACGCAGGAGCTGGCTGAATCTTCGAAAAGACTGACTTGCATCAACACACACAAAGGACTCTTTATATACCACAGGATTTCGGGATTCACTCGGCTGCAGCCATTTTCCAGAGAAACATGGAGAGTTTGCTGAAATCTGTTCCGTGTTTCAAGACGACATCCTGATCACCGGTCGTGACACCATCGAACACCTACACAACCGGGAAGAGGTTCTAAGTCACCTAGAGTGGGACTCGGGCTGAAATGCTCCAAATGTGTTTTTCCTGGTGCCAGAAGTTGAATTTTTTGGGAGAAAGATTGCAGCAGACGGCATCAGACCCATGGACTCAAAGACTGAGGCCATCAAGAATGCACCCAGACCACAGAATGTAACGGAGCTGCGTTCGTTCCTGGGACTCCTCAACTATTTCGGTAACTTCCTACCCAGGTTGAGCACGTTGTTAGAGCCTTTGCACATGTTACTACGTAAGGGTGATGACTGGGTTTGGGACAAATCTCAAGACACAGCCTTTGAGAAGACCAGGAACCTGCTATGTTCAAATAAGTTACTTGTACACTGTGACTTATGTAAACGTTTAGTGCTAGCTTGTGTCGCCTCATTGTACGGGGTCGGCTGTGTGTTACAGCAAGCCAATGTATTGGGCAACCTCCAACCGGTTGCATACGCATCTAGAAGTCTGTAAGGCTGAGGGCTTATAGTATGGTCGAGAAAGAGGCGTTAGCATGTGTATATGGGGTTAAGAAAATGCACCAACACCTATTTGGACTTCGGTTTGAGCTTGAAATTGACCACAATCCGCTCATTTAGCTGTTTTTCAGAGAGCAAAGGTGTAAATACCAATGCTTCATCCCACATCCAATGATGGGCACTAACATTATCCACTTATGACTGTTATCTGTCAGATGAGGCACCGAAAACTGTGCCAATACTCTCAGCCAGCTACCATTACCTACCACTGGGGTTGAAATGGTGCAGCCCGCAGACTTGCTACTGGTCATGGATGCGTTTTTGAGAGCGCGGGGTCACCCATCACGGCTCGCCAGATCAAGACCTGGACCAACCAGGATCCTGTGCTATCATTGGTAAAGAGTTGCATCTTAAATGGGAACTGGTCAGTCATTCCCAAGGAAATGCAAGATGAAATTAAACCGCTTCACCGACGCAAAGATGAAATATCCATCCAGTCAGATTGTCTTTTATGGGGTATTGGCGTGGTTTTGCCAAAAAAAGGCAGGAAAACGTTTACGCAACCTACACAGTACCCACCCAGGCATTGTCATGATGAAGGCAATTGCCAGGTCGCATATTTGATGGCCCGGCATTGACTCGGACTTGGAGTCATGCGTGCATCAGTGCAACATTTGCTCGCAACTGAGCAATGCACCAAGGGAGGCTCCACTGAGTCTGTGATCATGGCCCTCCAAACCGTGGTCCAGGATCCACGTAGACTTTGCCGGCCCCTTTATAGGAAAGATGTTGTTTTTAGTAGTAGTGGACGCTTGCTCCAAATAGATTGAATGCATAATCATGCAGCCACCATTGAAAGCATCCGGGCCATGATTGCCACCCATGGCTTGCTCGATGTCCTTGTCAGCGACAATGGATCATGTTTCACCAGCTCGAAATTCAACGAGTTTATGACCCGCAATGGCATCAAGCATGTCAGGTCTGCTCTGTTTAAGCCTGTGTCTAACGGTCAAGCGGAGCGGGCAGTCCAAAAAATCAAGCAGAGCATGAAACACGTAACTGACGGCTCCCTGCAGACCCGCTTGTCTCGTATTCTACTCAGTTACTGGACGCGACCCCACTTGCTCACCGGGGTTCCCCTGGCAGAATTGTTAATGAAGAGAGCCCTCCAAACCAGGCTCTCCCAAGGCCACCCGGATCTTAATCACGTGGAAACCCGGCGACACTGGCAGAACATGTATCACAATCGCGTGGCTGTTTGACATGACATTGATAAATACCCTGTGTTTGTCCTGAATTGCTGTCATGGTCCCAACTGGGTTGCTGGCACCGTTTTGGCCAAGGAAGGGAATAGGATGTTTTTATAATCAAACTGTTAAATGGCCAAACATGCAGAAAGCATTTAGATCAGACCAAATAGCGGTTTACTGACCACCAGGAACGACTTGAAGAGGACATCACCATTGACAATCCACCAAAATGCACCCAAGCAGCAATCGACCTCGCCGTCAATCATGAGGATGAACCCACCGTTCCTGACAGTTCAGTCAGACCAGCCGCGGTGCAGTGCAGCAATAGTCCGACCAACTCTCTCACGCCAGGGTTTGAACTTGGACGATCAACCAGGGAGCGAAGGGCTCCGGATTGCCTCAACTTGTAAATAACTTGTCCCAAAGACTTTGCAGGGGAGGGGGGAGAGAGTGTTACAGAAACATAGGAAATAGGTGCAGGATTAGGCCATTTGAGCCTGCAACACCATTCAATATGATCATGGCTGATCATGCAACTTTAGTACCCCATTTCTGCTTTCTCTCCATATCCCTTGATCCCTTTAGTCATAAGGGCCGCATCTAACTCCCTTTTGAATATATCTAACAAACTGGCCTCAACAACTTTGTGGTAGAAAATTCCACATGCTCACAACTGATTGAACAAGTTTCTCCTCATCTCAGTCCTAAATGGCTTACCCCTTATCCTTAGTCTGTGCCCCTGGTTCTGGACTACCCCAACAACGGGAACATTCTTCCTGCATCTAACCTGTCCAATCCCGTCAGAATTTTATGTTTCTGAGATGCCCTCTCATTCATCTAAATTCCAGTGAATATAAGCCTAGTCAATCCAGTCTTTCTTCATGTCAGTCCTACCATCTTGGGAATCAGTCTGGTAAACTTTCGCTGCATTCCCTCAATAGCAAGAATGTCCTTCCTCAAATTAGGAGACCAAAACTGAACACAATATTCCAGGTGTGGCCTCACCAAGGCCCTGTACAACTGCAGTAAGACCTCCCTGCTCCTATACTGAAATCCTCTCATTATGAAGGCCAACATGCCATTTGCCGCCTTCACCGCCTGCTGCACCTGCATGCCAACTTTCAATGACCGATGTATCATGACATCCAGATCTTGTTGCACCTCCCCTTTTCCTAATCTGCCACCATTCAGATAATATTCTGCCTCCCTGTTTTTGCCACCAAAGTGGATAACCTCACATTTAGCTACATTATACTGTATCTGCCATGCATTTTCCCACTCACTTAACCTGTCCAAGTCACTCTGCAGCCTCTTGGCATCCTCCTCACAGCTCATACTGCCACCCAGCTTAGTGTCACCTGCAAACTTGGAGATATTACATTCAATTCCTTCGTCTAAATCATTAATATATATTGTAAATAGCTGGGGGCCCAGCACTGAACCTTGTGGTACCCCACTAGTCACTGCCTGCCATTCTGAAAAGGATCTGATTATTCCTACTCTTTGCTTCCTGTCTGCCAACCACTTCTCTATTCACGTCAGTACATTACCCCCAATACCATGTGCTTTTAATTTTGCACACTAATCTCTTTTTTGTGGGACCTTGTCAAAAGCCTTTTTTGAAAGTCCAAATACACCACATCTACTGGTTCTCCCTTGTCCACTCTACTAGTTACATCCTCAAAATTCTGGAAGATTTATCAAGTATGATTTCCCTTTCATAAATCCATGCTGACTTGGACTGATCCTGTCACTGCTTTCCAAATGCGCTGCTATTACATCTTTAATAATTGATTCCAACATTTTCCCCATTACCCATGTCAAGCTAACCGGTCTACAATTCCCTGTTTTCTCTCCCTTTTAAAAAAAAAAAAAAATGGGGTTACATTAGCTACCCTCCAATCCATATGAACTGATCCAGAGTCTATAGAATGTTGGAAAATGTCTACCAATGCATCCACTATTTCTAGGGCCACTTCCTTAAGTACGCTGGGATGCAGAATATCAGGCCCTGGGGATTTATCGGCCTTCAATCCCATCAATTTCCCGAACAAAATTTCCTGACTAATTTCCTTCGGTTCTTCCTTATCGCTACACCCTCAGTCCCCTAGTATTTCCGGAAGGTTATTTGTGTTTTCCTGAGTGGAGTCAGAACCAAAGTATTTGTTCAATTGGTCTGCCATTTCTTCGCCATTATAAATTCACCTGATTCTGATTGCAATGGACCTACATTTGCCTTCACTAATCTTTTTCTCTTCACCTCCTTATAGGAGCTTTTGCAGTCAGTTTTTATGTTCGCTGCAAGCTTACACTCATACTCCATTTCCCACCTCCTAATTAAACCCTTTGTTCTCCTCTGCTGAATTCTAAATTTCTCCCAGTCCTCAGGTTTGTTGCTTTTTCTGGCCAATTTATATGCCTCTTCCTTGGGTTTAACACTATGTAATACTTGCTACCAGAGGGTGTGACTATTGGAGTCCTAATGGTCACCTGCACACATGTGCAAGGCCAGTATAAAAGGTTGACTGCCATGATGTTTAGGCACTCTGGTGTTGTAATAAAGAAGACGAAGGTCACACTAAGTTTAGCTCACAGTACTCAGCCTCGTGGAGTTCTTCTTATACATAACACTAACAACAGTGATAGTGATATAGGTGCAGCGTCCCAAATTCGGAACCCTCGGGACCGAGGCCGTTCCAGATTTTGCCTTTTGCCAGATTTTGGATCGTCTTTCTGACGTCATGAATCTGGAAACACCTGAGCCCAGGTTCAGGTATTTCCGGATTTCGGAATGTCGGGGGTGAGAGCTCGGGCAGCGGTAGCACCTCGGTCGGCAGGGTCTGGATTCCAGAACTCCGTATTTTGAACGCTCCACCTGTAGTGATAGTGATGGGGCTTGTAGCTTCTCTACCATTGCTTGTAAATGTGCACATGCTGGCGTCTGAAGTTGAGTTTAGTGAAGGGGCCAATCGAAGAGGTGGCAGACTAATGTGAAGAAGGAGAACGTACAGCCGACGAACTTACAGGGAAAAGCAATCTTACCTCAAGTTGTCTGAGAACACATGCCTTAGGAGACTGCGCTTCCAGAAGGAGGTCATCGATGAGATATGCCAGCTCATTAAGGGGGATCTGCAGCCTACTAGCTCCATCAGGACTGCACTGCCCGTTGAGGTAACTGCGGCACCATCCTTCTACGCATCTGGCTCCTTTCAGGCTTCAGCTGGCGATATCTGTGGTATCTCTCAGCACGTCACACACTGCTCCATTCGACAGGTGACTGAAGCCCTTTATGCTCGCTGGATGGACTTTATAAACTTTCCTATGACCAGGGAGGCACTGACCGGGAGGGCTATAGGTTTCTCGAATAGCAAACTTTCCCAAGATGCAGGGAGCAATAGATGGCACGCACATCGCCCTGAAAGCACCTTTACATAACGCGGAGGTGTTTCGTAACTGAACGGGATTCCACTCCCTGAATGTGTAGCTCGTTGTCGACCACAACCAAATAATCATAGCAGTTATTGCTAAATTTCCAGGCAGCATCCATGATGCGCACATCCTGCGTGAGATCACTATCTCAGACCTGTTTGACAGTCAGCCGGAAGGTCATGGTTGATGCTGAAGGATAAAGGATGTGGCCATGCCAGCTGGCTCATGACCCCCCCTGTGTAATCCCATGGCTGAAGCCAAGAAGCGTTACAACGAAAGCCACATAGCTACACGCAATATCGTCAAAGACAATTGGAGTGCTCAAGCAGCGCTTCAGATGCCTGTACTACCCTGGAGGCAGCCTACAGTACCACCCTGACCAGGTCGCTGAGTTTATTGTGGTGTGCTGCATGTTGCATAACCTAGCTATAAGGAGAGGACAGCAATTGCCAGATGGGGCTGCTGGTCCACCTCGGAGGAGGAGGAGGCTGGTGAGGAACTCTGAGGACAATTGGCCTGGCGATGAATCTATGGTCGCCCCGCCTTCCCCGGAAGACCAGAGAAATCCTGTGGGAGTTTCGCGGCTGCAAAGCTGTTGCACCAGCAGCTCATAAATGAACACTTTGCATGAATTTACATTGGGGACAGTTACAGTTATGGTTTGACAACATTTGCATTGAGTTACGTTTTATTCTTGCCTGGCCATTGTTGTACAACAGTTGCATTGTTTTACCTTGCGTTATTAGACGACACTGCACAACAATTGTAAAATTCAATAACATTTTTTAATAATTTAACTAAATTTTTCAACTAACAAATCCCACGCCCCCCCCCCACTCCCAACAATCACCTAATAAATTTAAACAGCAACAACAATATGAAAATACAACAATATTTAACAATAAAACACTGTTAAACGCTTTGGCGTCGCTGGCTGCAGGCCGCTTGGTCCCGTTACCTCTTCAGTCGAAACCGACAAAGTGGCCGCAGGTCCCACATCAGCCATGGTCTTGGTCGGGGCATCCTCCTCCGATTCCATTAGGGCATCCTCCTCCTCATGGTCACTGCTCTGCTCCTTCTCCCCTCCCGTGGTGAGGGTCACCTGCAGCTGGAGGGGGAGGGTTTCCAGTCATGCCTCGCTACACAAGTGTTGGTGGACCTGCAAAACACAATTGAGCTTCTTGAGTTTCAAAACGGAAAGGTATACATTCTTGCACTGCTTTGCGCTGGCATACGAAAGAGGAGCAGCAGAACCACAATAAATGAGACCAGAGACATTGCATAATACATCACATGGTAGTACATATGGTGGTAAATCAGAGTTGAAATTCAATGACCCAGAGAGCTCTGGAGGCTGGATCAGTCGGAGAAAGACAGAATGATATGGGAGTGAATGTTTATGGGGAACAGACAGAGAAGGGGACAGATCGCCTGATCTTATTTCTTGTCAACCTGAGAGTAGCACAGAGGCTGCATGGGAATCAGGATAGCTGCATGCATAACATAACATGACATCATTCTTGTAATGTCATTTCATTATAATATATTACTTTAACACTGCTTGATGCATTACTCGCGTGACTCAAGCGAGGGCTCTGCCTCACCACGGGTGGCCGACTCAGTGTGGCCCCCGACCAGTGCCGCTGCCCGTTCCTTTAACTCCATGAGCGGAGTTAGCTAGGCAGGGCCTCCTCCAGTGCGCCTTCGCTCCAAACAATTCTTTGCTAACTTCTGCAAACATGAAAAGAGCATGGCATAAGCTCATTGACTAGGTAATATCATGGAAAGACAGCAGTCATCGTTATATGCTAATAAGGTTTTTATCCACAATTGATGCACGGTTATAACAAAGATCGTGCTTAGGAGCTAATGTTTGACAAAAACATCTCTCTCGACTACAATCTGCATTGAATTCGGCAATGACCGATGCTGATGTCCCAAAGTGTCCCAGGGCATACAGTGAGGAAGGGCAGCTCTCTCTCTTCCCCACACCCCCCCCCCCCACCCCCGCCAGTCCATGCTGGGTCACTGTGTAAGTGACAGCAGCTTGAGAGACTTAAAAAGGGCGCAGGTTCATAGCCCTGTCCAGATATTAGCAGGGAATACATGTGATATATATGCAAGAATAACAAGCTTAATTTCAATCCTGGATATTTTATAATTATATAATTACAATTTGCATCATTACAATATAAAATCTCTACTTACTCTTGCTGAAGCAACCAGGCTGTTCCAGCGTTTGCGGCACTGATCCGAGCCCCTCGCCTCTGATGCGGTGGAGACCACATCGGAGATCTCGCTCCATAATTTGCGATAGGCCCAGGGTGGAGGTTTCCCACGCCCACCCCGGGTTAATTGGGTCCACCGAGAGTGCACCTCGTTGACGAGGGTCTCATTTGCTTCGTCGGCTTGGCCCTCCTTCCCTCCACCTGCCCACTCTCAGCGGATTCATGGTTGGACATATTTTAATATATGATAGTTTACTTCCCCTTCCCCTTCCTCCCTACTCAGAAGGCTGTTGCTATGGAAGCTTTGCCTTCCACATTGCTGGGCAATTGCTGAGCCAAAAGTCAAGATCCCAAAAATGGGCGATGTTCCAGCGATCATGAAGGCTGACACATCGGCCTTTTTTTTGGGCCCTAGCGATCTGAGTGGCAAGTCTTGCCCCTTGGTCCTTCGGCAGCACGGGAACTATTGTCTTCCCAAATAGTTTATTACCTCGGTCTTTATTTAACCATAGTTCTCAATTGTTGAACTGAATGTTTGTTAGTTTTGTTCAGCTCTGTTTTGGAGGACCTAATGGACAGAGTATTTAATGGCCCTGAATTCACAGTTGGTATGACGGCGTACTCTGAGTACGCCATCATTTCAGCTTTGAAATTTATGTGCGAAGTTCCGACTGTGCATCGGCTTCGCTGCATGTTTCACCTATCCATTCTAATCAACATGCTGGCAAAAAGTTGGGCTAATTGCCCACTACTGCGCATTAATTACCCTGAATTTTTATGTCTGGTGTAAACAGGTTGCATGGCGAGGGAATGAGATAACTATTAGTTGACGACCTATTGAGTGTTTCCAGCATTTTCTGATTAAAAATTTACTGGCCAGACACACAGCTCTCTGCATCAAAATCTTTCCTGATGAGTTCTTGAACACAGAAATTAATATAGAAACATAGAAAATAGGTGCAGGAGTAGGCCCTTCGGCCCTTCAAGCCTGCACCACCATTCAATAAGATCATGGCTGATCATTCACCTCAGTACCCCTTTCCTGCTTTCTCTCCATACCCCTTGATCCCTTTAGCTGTAAGGGCCATATCTAACTCCCTCTTGAACTGGCATCAACTGCGGTAGAGAATTCCACAGGTTAACAACTCTGAGTGAAGAAGTTTCTCCTCGTCTCAGTCCTAACTGGCTTACCCCTTATCCTTAGACTGTGACCCCTGGTTCTGGACTACCCCAACATCGGGAACATTCTTCCTGCATCTAACCTGTCCAGTCCCATCAGAATTTTGTGTTTCTCTCACTCTTCTAAACTCCAGTGAATACAGGCCCAGTCGATCCAGTCTCGTCTCTTATATGTCAGTCCTGCCATCCCGGAATCAGTCTGGTGAACCTTCGTTGCAGTCCCTTAATAGCAAGAACGTCCTTCCTCAGATTAGGAGACCAAAACTGAACACAATATTCCAGGTGAGGCCTCACCAAGACCCTGTACAACTGCAGTAAGACCTCCCTGCTCCTATACTCAAATCCCATAGCTATGAAGGCCAACATGCCATTTGCTGCCTTCACCGCCTGCTGTACCTGCATGCCAACTTTCAATGACTGATGTACCATGACACCCATGCTGCACCTCCCCTTTTCCTAATCTGTCGCCATTCAGATAATCTGCCTTCCTGTTTTTGCCCGCAAAGTGGATAACCTCACATTTATCCACATTATACTGCATCTGCCATGCATTTGTCCACTCACCTAACCTGTCCAAGTCACCCTGCAGCCTCTTAGCATCCTCCTCACAGCTTACACCGCCACCCAGCTTAGTGTCATCTGCAAACTTGGAGCTATTACACTCAATTCCTTCATCTAAATCATTAATGTATATTGTAAATAGCTGGGCTCCCAGCACTGAGCCCTGCGGCACCCCACTAGTCACTGCCTGCCATTCTGAAAAGGACCTGTTTATCCCAATTCTCTGCTTCCTGTCTGCCAGCCAGTTCTCTATCCAAGTCAATACATTACTCCCAATACCATGTGCTTTAATTTTGCACACTAATCTCTTGTGTGGGACCTTGTCAAAAGGCTTTTGAAAGTCCAAATACACCACATCTACTGGTTCTCCCTTGTCCACTCTGCTAGTTACATCCTCAAAATTCTAGAAGATTTGTCAAGCATGATTTCCCTTTCATAAATCCATGCTGACTTGGACCGATCCTGTCACTGCTTTCCAAATACGCTGCTATTTCATCTTTAATAATTAATTCCAACATTTTTCCCATTACTGATGTCAGGCTAATCGGTCTCTAATTCCCCATTTTCTCTCTCCCTCCTTTTTTTAAAATTTGGTGATACGTTAGCTACCCTCCAGTCCATAGGAACTGATCCAGAGTCGATAGACTGTTGGAAAATGATCACCAATGCATCCACTATTTTTAGTGCCACTTCCTTAAGTACTCTGGGATGTAGACTATCAGGTCCTGGGGATTTATCAGCCTTCAATCCAATCAATTTCTCTAACACAATTTCCTGACTAATAAGGATTTTCTTCAGTTCCTCCTTCTCGCTGGATCCTTGGTCCCCTAGTATTTCCGGAAGGTTTTTTGTGTCTTCCTCCGTGAAGACAGAACCAAAATATTTGTTGAATTGGTCTGCCATTTCTTTGTTCCCCATTATAAATTCACCTGATTCTGATTGCATGGGACCTACATTTGCCTTCACTAATCTTTTTCTCTGCAAAAACTTCTATAGATATGTGAAGTCAGTTTTTATGTTCCCAGCAAGTTTCCTTTATACTCTATTTTCCCCCTCCTAATTAAACCCTTTGTTTTCCTCTGCTGAATTCTAAATTTATCCCAGTCCTCAAGTTTGCTGCTTTTTCTGGCCAATTTATATGCCTCTTCCTTGAATTTAACACTATATCCTTAGTTTCCCTTGTTAGCCACGGTCGGGCCACCTTCCCCGTTTTTTAATTTTTACTCCAGACAGGGATGTACAATTGTTGAAGTTCATCCATGTGATCTTTAAATGTTTGCCATTGCCTATCCATCGTCAACCCTTTAGTATCATTCGCCAGTGTATTCTAGCCAATTTACTTCTCATACCATCAAAGTTACCTTTCCTTAAGTTCAGGACCCTAGTCTCTGAATTAACTGTCACACTCCATTTTAATAAAGAATTCTACCATATTATGGTAACTCTTCCCCAAGGGGCCTCGCACAACAAGATTGCTAATTAGTCCTTTCTCATTACATATCACCCAGTCTGGAATGGTCAGCCCTCTATAGTTGGTTCCTCGACATATTGGTCTAGAAAACCATCCCTAATACACTCCAGGAAATCCCCTTCCATCATATTGCTACCAGTTTGGTTAGCCCAATCTATATGTAGATTAAAGTCGCCCATGATAACTACTGTACCTTTATTGCACGGATCCCTAATTTCTTGTTTGATGCTGTCCCCAACCTCACTACTACTGTAAGCACAGTAAACACTAGCATTGGGCACTCTGGTTTAAGGCAGTGGTGAGCAAAATACGGACATATCCAGTCCGCCAAGACCTGGCTTCGAAGCAGCATCTGACTCCTAGCCTGACCCCGTCCCACATCAGCAGGCGGGTCATTGTCTAAGAGGCAGCAAGAGGGTCTAGCAATAGGCCTTCGAAATGGGAGGCCACCGTGAGTCACAGATTGGGCCATGCCACCCCCGGGTGGGGGCCTTTTACCGACCTGTAGCGGCGTGGAAGGCGCAAACCCATTTTCGTGTTAACCAGTTATTAACTACCACCTAACTAATTAATTAGTGCAAAACTGATTTGTGTTTACTAATTAGCTTTCTAATTGTCTTATTTAACATTGATCATAAACTTAACACTCTCTGCTCATTAGGCAAATGGTAAGCAATTTAACTGTTAATTACTGTACTAATTACACAGCTATTAATTTAGAAACTGCCAAGTGGCTAGCGGGGGGGGCCTCAAGCCACGCAGCAATCTGATCAGGAACATTGTTGTGTGGCCCTTAATAGCTCACCTAAACTTGCTTAGTGGCCCTCTAGCCGTAATTGCCCACCCTGGATTAAGATCAAAGTTTTTGTGTGCCAATTATTTCTCAACATATTACAATTTTTTTTAAACCTACTGATTTTAGATAAGCATTTTGTACTGGGGTTTGCTACTTTGGGCACAATTCAAATAAGAGTATCTAATCGAATACTGAGTATGTAAGAACCATGTATCTAACAAATGCAGTATTATTATTTTCACATAATTAATGAATATCTCCCTTCAACCAACCTTTCTAATTCAGAGTGGCTATTTGCTTTCCCACCCATCTTTGTATCATCAGCAAACTTGGCTACATTACACTCGGTCCCTTCATCCAAGTCATTAATATAGATTGTAAATAGTTGATCCCTGCAGCACCCCACTAGTTACTGTTTGCCAACCGGAAAATTACCCATTTATCCCGACTCTCTGTTTTCTGTTAGTTAGCCAATCTGCTATCCATGCTAATATATTACCCCCAGACCCCGTGAACTTTTATCTTGTGCAGTAACCTTTTATGTGGCACTTTATTGAATGCCTTTTGGAAATCCAAATGCATCACATCTACTGGCTCCCCCTTATCCACCCTGCTCATTACATCCTCAAAGAACTCCAGCAAATTTGTCAAACATGATTTCCCTTTCATAAAACCATGCTGACTCTGCTTGATTGAATTATGCTTTTCCAAATGTCCCACTACTGCTTCCTTAATAATGGACTCCAGCATTTTCCCAACGACAGATGTTAGGCTAACTGGTCTATAGTTTCCTGCTTTTTATCTGCCTCCTTTTTTAAATAGCGGCATTACATTTGCGGTTTTCCAATCCGCTGGGACAGCCCCAGTGTTGTGTGTATACAATAACTGTTAGGCTGAGTACTGTTTAACTCCAGGAAGTATGACCTTGGCTCTGCTTTATTAAGGCCCAAAGTGACTAATATACAAAATGGCTGGCCTTTTATACTTGGGCTGCATACCAGTGCATGCAGCTCAATGGCCTCCAACAGTGATGCCATCTAGTGGCTAGTGATCCCAAAAGTACATGCATGACAATAGCCCCCCCTGAGATATTAACAGTCTTTTACACTCCCGGGTTGACCATCTCCGTTCAACTCCAGCCTTGGTTGAGTGTTCAGAGTCTGTTGTGACTGATGGGAGTGGCAATGGCCAAGTCAGGGATTGAAAGTCGATTTTCATTGAACATGTCAGGGATTGAAAGTCCCGATTCACTGATGACCACTGAGTCCTCTGATGACTGGGGGTAGGTTGGTTGATCGTCGATTGTCTCTTCCTCCGACTGTTCCGGTTCGTCTGTGTGCCACAGCTTTGTCTGATCCATATGTTTCCTACATGTTTGCCCATTTTTGAGCTTGACAAACACTCTGTTGCCTTCCTTGCCCATGACAGTACCAGCGATCCACTTGGGACCCTGACCATAATTCAGAACATATACAGGATCATTTACAGAAATATCGCGTGACACAGCTGCACGATCGTGATACCCTTGCCGACTTTGTCCTCTATATTCAACGTGATTATTCAAGTCGGGGTGTATAAGAGATAGCTTGGTCTTAAGACCTCACCATCGTTAGTTCAGCAGGCGAGACCCCGGTAAGCGTGTGTGGTCTTGTCCTGTAACTCAGCAGTATGCATGACCGGCAGGTCTGCAGTGACCCTTGTGTTACTCGCTTCACACTCTGCTTTATGATTTGTTCTGCTTGCCCATTGAATGGTACTGACCTTACATGTTTGATACCATTTAGTTTCATGAACTCTTGAAACTCCTGATTGGTGAAGCACGATCTGTTGTCGCTAACAACGATGTCAGGCAGACCATGTGTCGCGAACATGACACAGATTCTCAATGGTAGCTGTGCATGTGCTGGATGACATGATTATACACTCTCTCCACTTCGAATATGCATCCACCACAACTAAAAACATCTTCCCCAGGAAGGGACCTGAAAAGTCTATGTGGATCCTGGACCATGGTTTGGATGGCCACGACCACAGACTCAGCGGCGATTCCGCTGGTGCTTTGCTGAGCTGCATGCAAGTGTTGCACTGATGCATACATCATTCCAGCTCAGTCAATTCCCGGCCACCATACATGAGACCTGCCGATGGCTTTCATCATTACAATGGCGGGATGTGTGCTATGTAGCTCACATATGAATTTCTCTCTCCCTTTCTTGGGCGTAACAATACGATTGCCCCACAGTATACAATCCGACTGACTAGACAGTTCATCTTTGTGACGAATGTACGGTTTGGTCTCCTCACACCATTGGTCTGCCATACCCAAGCAAATCACCTTTCGAGGATGCAACTCTTCACCACCGATAAAATTGGGTCCTGGCTGGTCCAGGTCTTAACTTGTTGAGCCGTGACAGGGGTTCCTTCAAACTCCAAAAGCATCCATAACTAACAATCGATCTACCAGTTGTGGCGTTTCCACCTCCGGTGTGGACAACGTCAGACGGCTCAAAGCATCGGCACAATTCTCGGTGCTAGATCTATGGCGAATGACATAATCATAAGCGGATAATGTCAGCACCCACCTCTCGATGCGGGGTGAAGCATTGGTATTGATACCTATGTTTTCAAACCGAAGACCAAACAGGTACTGATACATTTTTTTAACCCCATACATGCAGGCTAGTGCTTCTTTCTCTACCATGCTGTAGGCTCTTTCCGCTTTAGGCAAACTTTTTGAAGCGTACACGACTGGTTGAAGTTTACCCGACTCATTAGCTTGTTGGAGTACACACCCAATTCCATATGACTAAACATCGCAGGCCAATACTAATCGTTTACATGGGTCATAATATACCAGCAGCTTGTTAGAGCAAAGCAGATTAGTGGCTTTCTCAAAAGCTCCATCTTGAGACACACCTCATACCCAGTTGTCACCTTTTCTTAGCAGCATGTGCAGTGGTTCTAATAAGGTGCTCAAAATTTAGGTAGAAAGTTACCGAAGTAGTTGAGTAGACCCAAGAATGAACACAGCTCCGTCACATTCTGCAGCTTGGGTGCATTCTTGATGGCCTTGGTTTTCATGTCCGTGGGCCTGATGCCGTCAGCAGCAATTTTCCTCCCCAGGAATTCGACCTCTAGTGCCATGAAAAGCGCACTTCGAGCGTTTCAGTCTGAGTCCCACTTTGTCCAGATGATGTAGAACCTCTTCCAGGTTGTTCAGATGTTCCTGGGAGTCACGACCTGTAATCAGGATGTCATCTTGGAACATGTTCCTCTGAAATATTGCTGCAGTCGAGCGAATTCCAAAAGGGCACCTGTGATAAATAAACAGTCCTTTATGCGTGTTAATGCACGTAAGTCTCTTTGACATCTCGACCAGCTCCTGTGTCATGTACGCTGAAGTCAAGTCCAGTTTGGTGAACGACTTCCCCCGGCTAGCGTTGCAAACAAGTCATCAGCCTTCGGTAACGGGTACTGATCCTGTTTCGAAACCCTGTTGATCGTAGCCTTGTAGTCTCCACAGATTCTGACTGTGCCATCACTTTTCAGCACAGGAACAATGGGGCTGGCCCATTCATTAAATTCAGCTGGTGATATGATCCATGCACACGGGAGTCTGGCCAGTTCGATTTCGACCTTCTCCCTCATCATATACAGAACTGCCCGAGCTTTATGATGGACGGGTCTTACATCCGAGTCCACGTGGATCTGCACCTTGGCTCCCGTGAAGTTGCCAGTGCCTGGCTCGAACAACGAGGGAACTTGCTCAGTTCTTGGGCACATGTATCTTTCTCCAACGCCTTGATGTCGTTCCAATCGCATCTGATTTTTTTTCAAGCCAGTTCCTGCCGAACAGCGTTGGGCCATTGCCTGGGACAATCCATAGCGGTAACTCGTGAACCATACCATCATACGACACTTTAATTGTGGCACTGACAATCACCGTTATGAGTTCTTTGGTGTATGTGCGCAACTTGGCATTGACTGGACTCAGCCTGGGCCTCACAGCCTTAGTCTCCCACAGCTTATCGAATGCCCTCTGGCTCATTATTGATTGACTCACCCCCGTGTCCAGTTCCATCGATACCGGCACCCCATTAAATTTCACAATCATTATCGGTTTGCTCTTTGTTAGGAACGAGTACAGTCCATACACTGCCTCCTCTGGTATCTCGGATTGCGTATCCAGATCCGCGCTAGTCTGACCATCATCCTCCACGTGGTGTGTCGCAGCTCACTTGCTCATCTGCGGACACTTGCGCTGGAGATGCCCCACTCTCAGACAGCCTTTGCAACTATATTTCTTAAATCGGCACTGCTGGTGCCGGTGATTTCCCCTACAATGCCAACATGGAGAAATCGGATACATTCCCGCTGACGGACTTTGGGCAGCCACAGATTTCACATATGCAGTCGGGTAGGCGTTGCCATGTGCTGCTTTGCCGAATGCCAAATCAATCATATTTACAGTACTTGCTGAATTTTGATTTTTTTTCACATATCTGCTTTAGACTTCTATCCATCGTCATGCATGACTGAGCGATCGTGATGGCCCTGTTCAAGTCCAACGTCTCCACCGCCAGTAGTTCACGCAGGATCAGCTTGTGGTTGATGCTGCTTACAAAGAAGTCCCGCAGCATGTCTGCCAACACAGCCCCGAACTTATACGGTCCTGCTAGATGTCTCAGGTCGGCAACAAATTCCACCGCATTCTGGCCCTCTGAGCAAACGTGCGTGTAAAATCTGTATCTCGAGATGATGATGCCTTCATCTGGCTTAAGGTGGTCCTGTACCAGTGTACACAATTCTTCATATGTTCTCTCTGTTGGACTCACAGGCAGGAGTAGATTCTTTATCAGACCATACATTTTTGGACCGCAAATCGTGAGGAACCCCGCCCGGCGCCGATCTGTGTCGCCGACCTCCTCCATTTTGTTGGCCATGAAGAACGGCTCTCAAAGTCTGCCCAATCTTCTCCTTCCACGAATCGCTCCAACAATCCAATTGTTAATTTTTGCATGCAAAGGTTCTTGCCTCGTCGCCAAATGTGTATGTAATAACTGTTAAACTGAGTACTGTTTAACTCCAAGAGGAATGACATTGGCTCTGATTTATTAAGGCCCAAAGTGACTAATATACAAAATGGCTGGCCTTTTATACTTGGGCTGCGCACACGTGCGTGCAGCCCAATGGCCTCCAACAGTGACACCATTCAGTGGCTAATGATCCCAAAAGTACATACATGACACCCAGAATCCAGGGAATTTTGGTAGATTACAACCAATTAATCCACTATCTCTGCAGCCACTTCTTTTAAGACCCTAGGATGTAAGGTATCAGATCCAGGAGACTTGTCTGCCTTTAGTCCCATTATTTTACTGAGTACTACTTTAATTAGTGATTGTATTACGTTCCTCCCTACCTATAGCCCCTTGATTATCCACTATTGAGATGTTTTTAGTGTCTTCTACCGTGAAGACTGATACAAAATATTTGTTCCATATCTCTGCCATTTCCCTGTTCTCCATTATTAATTCCCCAGTCTCATCCTCTAGGGGACCAACATTTACTTTAGCCACTCTTTTCCTTTTTATGTACCTGTAGGAACTCTTACTATCTTTATATTTCATGCTAGTTTACTTAATCTATCTTCCCTCTCTATATTGTTTTAATTGTTCTTTGCTGGCTTTTAAAAGTTTCCCAATGCTCTGGCCTCCCACTAGTCTTGCCCACATTGTATGCCCTTGTTTTCAATTTGATACCATCCCTTATTTCCTTAGTTAGCCACAGATGGTTATCCCTTCTCTTACAGTCTTTCCTTCTCATTGGGATATATTTTTGTTGTGTGTTATGAAATATCTCCTTAAATGTCTACCACTGTTCATCCATCGTCCCATACTTTAATCTAATTTCCCAGTCCACTTTAGCCAACTCTGCCTTCCTACCTTTTGTAGTGTCCTTTTATTAAGCTTAAATATTTAAAGTGACAAGAGCAAATGCCCAAATGTATTTGCATTAACGACTATAAGCATTTTATTAAAGTAGTTTATTCTTTTGCAGCAGCAACACAAGTTACAAGAAAAGTTCCAGCTCTCCCATACCTACTTATGAAGAAGGCATTTAGATCATCTTTTGCACTGCACGATCGAAAAATGTTGCAATCTGAAGGGGATTCCATTCTATCTTCATCACGAAACAGTGGTGAGTAGAAGAAAACCTGCGCAGCATGACTACAGGTGACGTTTTGGAGATGGATAATCTATTCTGGCAGTCAATCAAATTTCTTAATTAAAAACAGAAAATGCTGGAAATGCTCATCTGGTCAGACATTCTGGATACTCGGAGAATCGCGAGGTAAGTATTCGGCGCAATTTTTGTTCTATAAATTAGGCGAGCCTCTCCGATGTGTGCCGTTCTAGCTGGCGCTCCGTGTCCCCGGGTCGATCGCCTGGGTTGAAGTCCTGACGTGGTGGGTTCATCCTCGTGGTTGATGGCGAAGTCGATTGTGTTAGTGGGTCGCTGGGGGCCAGGTCCTTTCACAGTGGTTCCTGGTTATCTGTGGTTCGCAGTTAGGTCTAGTCCAAATGTTTTACGCGTTTTCCCAGTACATGGTTTCACAATCAAACGCTCCGTTTTCAACACACAAACTCCATTCCCCCCCCTTGGCTAATGCGATGCTAGCGGCCCAATAGGGGCCCAGAACATGGTCTACATCACTTATTCTGATGTCGCGTGGGGGGGGGGGGGGGGGGCCGTGCAATCATGGTGCATTCGCTGCTGATGGCCTAAAGAAGGCTCGGTTCTGAGTGATTCTGTCTGGTGACTGCCCAGGATAGCTGAGTCTGTGGGGAGTCTACCGTGACATGCCTGGTGCTTGGTTTAGTGATTTGGGCTGCCTGCTCCAGGCTATTGTCGCTGACCCGGAGGTCTAACAAGCCCACGATGGCTGCAATGGCCCTGAGACTTTCGGTAGTGGTGGGAGGCCTAGTGGGTCCTGGGCCGTAGTATGGGGGCCCCGGACCACTGACTGTGTGTAGCCGCCCTGTCTTACTTTGCAACGTTGGGATGGGCCTTTTGTCTTTGCAACGGATAGATTGCCACATCCCGTTTAGCAGTTCACCTTTGGCAGGCGGTAACATGGGATCCTGGCTGGTCCAGGTCCTAACCTGGGGGGCCGTTACGGTTGACCACTCGCTTTCGAGCAAAGACCGCAAGTGGGTCTGCAGGCTGCGCCGTTTCCACCCCGGTGGTGGGCAACGGTAGCCAACTGAGGGCATTAGTACTGTTCTTAGTGCCTGGCCCGTGGCAGATCATGTTACAATGCTCAGACAGTGTTAGAAGTTCTCGAAACATCGCATCGAAATTGGTGTCTCTGCTCTCCAAAACTTGTGGGATGGGCGGCTTGTCTGACTCGAGCACATTTTGGGACACTTTGATACGTCTCTTTAGTCCCGTGCATACAGGTTGCTACTTTGTTTAACTTATTGGATACATGTTCAATCGTTTGGGGCTCGCCCACTACTTTTGCTTGCTGCACAACACCCCCGACCCTGTGCAGTAACATCACTTGCCACGAATACTTTGTCAGATACATATACGATCGGTTGGTGTTTGCCTGCTACTTTGGCTTGTTGTAAGGTACCCCCGACCCCATATAATGGTACATCATTGGCCGCGAAGGATCGCTCACATGGGTTACACAGTGCAAACAACTTATTGGAACGTTGTGGGTTCCTGGCCTTCTCAGCAGCCGTCCCTTTCCCTTTATCCCAAACCCAGTCGTCTTCCTTGCTGGGTGACGCATTAATCCGTTCCGTTGCGTCCAGACCACGCGTGGTCTCATCGCGTGGTCTGGACGCGCCCTCGTCGCGTGGTCTGGACGCCCTCTCGTCCGTGTCCGTGATGCCGACAGCTGCGATCTTCCTCCCCAGGGATTTTGCCTCTGGCGTTCGGATTGTTTCGGCCGGAGTCCCACTCTGCATGGTCGACCTGGAGCCTCTTCCATCGTCGCAAAGAGGTCGTCGGCTTCGGGTGGTGGGTACCGTCGCTCGGTTGATCTTCACCTCCTCGTGGTCGTGATGAGCGGCTTGTGCCTCGGGGATCTGCACTTCGATGCCTGGTTCAGCTGAAGGTGGGGGTTTGTTCAGCCTTTGAGATGGGGAGACGTCGTTCGCCGGAGAAGGTACGCAGAGGTCTTCCCAGTTCCATCGAATCTTTCCCCACCCATCTTCTACCAAGCAGTGTTGGCCCATCACCTGAAACAATCTACAGTGGTAAATCATGCACTGCTCCCTCATGGGATACTCTTATGTCCGCATTACCAATAGCTGGTATCAGTTCCTTGGTGTAGGTGCGCAGCTTTGCCTGAATCGGGATCAGCTTGGGTTGCTGTGCTTTGTCATCCCACAGGCTCTCGATTGCCTTCTGGCTCATAACTGACTCGCCCCCGTGTCTAGTTCCATGGAGACTGGAGTACCATTAAGTTCAACTTTTAACATTATCGGAGGGCTTTTGGTGGTGAAGTGTGTATCCCATATACTTCCTCTTCATCCGCAGGTTCAGTTGCCTCTTCTGTTCGTTCATCGTGATCCTCGCTGGATTGATCGTCCTCTCCTGACTCTGCCACGTGGTGAGTCAGAGATTATTTGCACATTTGCTGGAGGTGCCCCATTGTTCCACAGCCCTTGCACACATAGGGCTTGAAACAACATTGATGAGCTCTGTGGCTGCCCCCGCAGTGCCAACATGGTGCTAATGGATACGCATTCATGCCCCGGGGTGGACTCTGAGTCACTCTAGGCCTAAGGCTGGCCTCTGCAGTCGTGTGGGCCCTGCCCTGTGCTGTTCTGCCTGCTGAAAATATTATTTTATGCACAGTACTTGCCAGTGAGCTTCGATTCTGTGAAGATATCCGATTCGTGTTATCGCTCGTGGATATGAAGGCTTGGGCTATCGTGATGGCCTTGCTCAGATCTAGGGATTTGGCAGACAGTAGTTTGTGAATTGCTGTTCGTGGCCAATTCCAAGCACGAAAAAGTCCTGCAACGTTTCCCCCAAGGATCCTGCAAATTCGCACTGCCCCGCAAGGCGTCTTAGATCGCCGACAAAACTCACCACGTTCTGGCCCTCGGAGCAACGGTGTATGTAAGTGATACCTGGCCATCAGGATGCTCTCATTTGGCTTGAGGTGTTCCCTAACCAGCGTACACAGCTCTGCGTAAGATTTGTCCATTGGTTTGACCTGTGCCAGCAAATTTTTTAAGGAGGCCATATACCGAAAACCCACATACGATGAGGAGAATCGCCCTGCGCTTGATCTCTGTTTCAGCTGTGTCCAATTCGTTGGCCACAAAGTACTGGTCGAGGCGCTCAATGAAGGCTTCACAATCATCACCCTCAACAAATCTCTCAAGAATACCAACGGCAGCCATTACCGCGTGAAAGTTCTTGATCCGTTACTCATCGCCAAATTGTTATGTTCAGAATAAATCCACAGGACTATTTCGCAAGCTCAAACTGTTGTGACCTTGGTCTCTTTATTCAGACTCCAGAGTACAGAAGCAGCATGGTGAATCACCTTTTATACCTGCTTGCCCCAGGGTGCACAGGTGACCCTTGGGTCTCCCACAGGTGTGCCTGCTCGTGGCAAGTCTTACATTTTGGTAAGGTTTACATACATACATAACAGATAGAAAGACATTTTAGTTATATTCTTTTCATCGAAAAATATTGTGGAGATTTTTTAACAAGGGGCCTGTATTATCTCCGTCTGTATTGCTGATAACCTGTGTAATGGAAGAACCAGATGTGAGGAAGTTTATTCAGCATAGTTATCATGCAGATACAGGAATTGCCACAGGGGACTGCGGGACCACCTGCAGAGAGTGCAGGAGACGGAGGAGGAAAAAGGGGACAATGAGGGGCAGGAGGATGACGAGGTGCTTGCAAATAAACCCATGGCACCACCCACCCCAACACCACAGTGGAGGGCAAGCGGAGCGTATGCCACTGCAAAATTGTTACGGCAGCAGCTCATAAATGAACGCTTTGCTTGAATGTGGAGAGCTGCGTTTTGGAACCCTCATGACTGTTACCCTAAAAGTTTGACACTGTACAAGAGTGCTTAAATTCAATTCAAACGTTTTATGTAAAAATATAAATATACAAGTTTCAAAATTTTGTAAAACTTATAACTAAAACTACTTTAATAAACTAAAAAAAATCTCTTACTTTGCCCGCCCCCACCCTCTGCCCCATCCCCGCCCACATGCTACACCATCCTTGGGACTATTTCTCCCCCCGCCCATCCCCCCTCCCTTACTCCCGTTCTTCCCTTTACCAGTGTCCCTGGGCATAGACCTCCCCGTGTTGATACCAAGCCGGCGTGCAGCACCACATCCCAAGTGTGGTTGTAGGGGGGGTCAGACATTGGAAGCGCAATAAATGGGGCCTCAGGAGAAGCTCGCGATGTGGAAGGCGAGACTTCAGACCTGGGTGATGTCAGCTCCCCACCCTCGGGTGCTGTCAACCTGACTACTATGGCACGGGGGTGGGGGGGGCGGGGGGCAGGGGGCAGGGTTCCGTGCCATTTCCCGATCCCATCAATTGCCGCATGGCTTCAACAGCGTCGGCAGTTCGCTCCATCGCGGCGATCATAAGCGACATGTCCTCCGACTGCCGCTCTGATAGAACCACGATGTTTGTGGCTATTGTAGTCATGGCCTTGAGCAACTCTCGACCTATGTCGATGCTGGCCTGTGACAGACGCACCATGTCCTGGTACACATCTACAGCAACTGACCTATCCTGCACCAACCTCCGTCGCTGCGGCAAAGGCATTGCAACACTGGGGGTGCCTTGCTGTGCACGGCTTGGTCCCACAGAATCGGAGGAGCCATGGGGGAATCCCCTGAATACAGACTCCATGGTGGAGGATGTTCCAGCTGTCCCACATGGAGCTGGTGTATCCTTTCCGTCTCGACCCCCAGTTCCACCTCCATTGGCTGCCGGATCAGCGGCTCTTTGTCTTCCTCGTCAGGAGAGAGCTGGGTGATGCCAGAGGTGGAGGCAGTGGGTCTGTCGTCTGTCACTGGTCTGAGTCATCCGAGTCTGGAAGTACAAAGCAACATTTTAAAAAAGCTTGGCACCAGTGGAGGGGGTCAAGGTTACATAGTACAGTGAATTATTACAGTCTTTCTTAAATGTCCACCACTGCTGCAGTACTGCATTACATATCGCAGACAGACAATACATGCCCCCAACATTGCAGTACATCACATGAGGCCAACATTACAGTGCAATAAACTTACATTTTATAATGTCAGGTCAACGTTAGTTACAGTTACATTACATGACATGAGAGGACTGCAACACAGACTGCATTTTATTCAACTTATCACCATCTTGTGTGAGTGGGTCAGCTCCAATGCTGGTGGTGGCACAGTTGCTCTCCCCAACCAAATTTTGAACAATTTTGTCCCCTTCGGTCTCAGCGGTATGCCGGCAGTGTGAAACGACATACCACTGAGAAATGGGCGGACCTTATGCATCGACCGACTTCGGCCTCTAAAGATGCAGTATATCTAACCTTTTTTTCCTTGCTTCTCTTCTCTGGTCTTCATTCAGCCTATTTGATGGTTGAAACCAGCTATTGATGAGGAGGAAAGAAGGTTTTTTTCTCTCAAATCTATACTTAAAAAAAAATCTTGCCTCAGAAAATACTCTGGTATAAACTGAAACTGGATTGTAGACCTGATAAACATATCGGGTTAAACATGGATTTCAGCTTCTTGTGTGGACAGCCACCAAAATTATGAGAGGAGCTGAAGCCAGGTTGAAAGTGAAGTTCATATGGTAGCTGGCGAAATCTTTGTCTGTTCAGGTGCCACTGTTCCCCCTACCTTCTGGTCTGTTTTTTTTTCCCGATGGAAAGATTCCTTCTCTCTGCTGAGCACTTTAGTCAATGGCCTTGTTGAGATAAGGAGTTCCATATGTAGAGAATCCTATTGAGCCACAACCTGCTTTCTCAATGTCATGTATGTAACCTTTATGTAACAACACTGCAATATTGTATATACGTAAGAAATGCACACCTTGACTACAGGGGGTGAACTTGTGGGAGACACTCCTCACCTGGTCATCCAGGTATATAAAGGGAGGTCCCACACAGGGTCATCACTTCTTGGTCCTGGGAATAAAGGTTCAGGTCATGGAGTGACCTTGTCCATAGAATGTGCCTCATGTGCATTTGTGGTATTGTGTAAGGACTTTACATTGGCGACGAGAAACGGGAATCAACGACCCACGAGAATGGCCACCGGCAGCACAGATGTACTGTGTTGGTGAGGACTGGGACGATTTCATTGAGAGGCTCCAGCAGAGTTTTGTCACAAAGGACTGGCTGGGAGACACAGCGGCCGATAAGCGAAGGGCTCATCTGCTGACCAGCTGTGGACCTAAGACTTACGCACTCATGAAAGACCCACTAGCACCCGAGAAGCTGGCGGACAAAACCTTTGAAGAGCTCAGCAAACTAATCGGTGAGCACCTCAAACTGGCGAGCAGCATACACATGGCCCGACACAGATTCTATACCCACCGACGTCGGGAAGGACAGAGCATATCGGATTTCGTTGCGGACCTCCGGCGCTTGACCAGCCTCTAAGTTCACAGACGTCTGCAGGGGGGAGATGCTAAGGGATTTCTGTATTGAGGGCATCGGTCATGCTGGGATTTTCAGAAAGCTAATTGAGACCAAGGACTTGACCTTGGAAGCGGCGGTGTTGATGGCTCAGACTTTTATGGTGGGGGAGGAGGAAACCAAGATAATATACTCGCGCAATTCTGCCTCCAACGTGGAGTCAATATCATAAATGCGACGCAGAGCCCCGCAGGCAGGCAAGGGCAGTTCAACACACCCCAGGCAGCAATAGACCCAAGAGTAAGTCCCCAACAGAGACAATGGCAGGCTGAATGGACATTTAGGCCTCCCCAGTGGACAAGTGGCCCAGGATGGGGCCATTGACACCCACTCAAGAGCAATCAAAGGGACAATCAGCGAGGAATGCCTTGTAACAGCTCTTTTGTTCACAACAATGGGAATCTCAGTTCATGCTCGAGGTGTGGGGGCAGACATGCTGCCAGGACTTGTAGGTTTCAACAGTTCAGTTGCAGAAATTATAACCTCAGTGGCCATTTAGCCAGAATGTGCAGAAAACCTGTAACCAGGCTAATATATGAGGCGGATGAACCAGATGAGGGGTCTGCGAGGCAGGGTGACGCTTGGGGCAAATCAATGGACGCTGAAGTTCAGCGGGTTCATGTGGCAAATATTCACAGCTCATATACCAAAACGCCACCTATGATGATGAAAGTCCTATTAAATGGCATCCCTGTACGCATGGAGCTGGACACGGGGGCCAGCCAGTCACTCATGAGTGTGCAACAATTCAAAGCTGTGGCCACTCAAAGCTAGCAGACCCAAACTAGAACACATTGAGACGCAATTACGGACGTACACCAAAGAAATCATTCCAGTGCTAGACAGTGCAATGTTGGCGGTCACACACAATGGAGTGGTGAACTGGCTGCCACTCTGGATTGTCCCGGGCAATGGTCCCGCATTGTTGGGGAGGAGCTGGTTAGCTGAGATGAACTGGAAATGGGGGGATGTGCACGCCATGTCATCTGTGAAGCGAAGTTCATGCTCACAGGTCCTACAGCAATTTGAGTCACTATTTCAACCTGGCGTCGGGACGTTCAAAGGTACCAAAGTAGTGATACGCATCACCCCGGACGCCAGACCAGTGCACCACAAAGCCAGAGCTGTGCCATATGTGATGCGGGAGAAAATTGAGAGCGAGTTGGACTGGTTGCTGAGAGAGGGCATCATCTCGCCCGTTGAATTCAGCAACTGGGCGAGCCCCATCGTTCCCGTCCTAAAAGCGGATGGCTCAGTCAGGATCTGTGGCGACTACAAGGCCACTATCAACCGGGTATCTCTAAAAGACCAATACTCGCTCCCGAGAGCGGGGGACCTTTTTGCCACGCTGTTAGGTGGCAAGCTGTTCACAAAGTTGGACCTCACTTCAGCCTACATGACCCAAGAACTGGCCGACGAATCTAAACTACTGACCACCATCACCACGCACAAGGGCTGTTTGTTTACAACAGGTGTCCGTTTGGTATTCGGTCAGCGGCCGTGATTTTTCAAAGAAACATGGAAAGCCTACTCAAATCCATTCCGGGAACGATCGTATTTCCGGACGACATCCTCATCACGGGTCGTGACACCGAGGAACACCTCCACAACCTGGAGGAGGTGCTACGCCGACTGGACCGGGTAGGCCTGCGACTCAAAAAGTCTAAGTGCATGTTTTTGGCTCCCGAGGTCGAGTTTCTGGGCAGGAGGGTTGCTGCAGACGGGATTCGGTCTACCGAATCCAAAACTGAGGTGATTCAACGAGCGCTCAGGCCCTGCAACACATCGGAGTTGCGTTCATTTCTGGGACTCTTGAACTATTTCGGGAACTTTCTGCCGAACTTAAGCACATTGTTGGAGCCGCTACACGTGCTCCTGCGTAAGGGTTGCAATTGGTTTTGGGGAGACTGTCAAGAACGGGCTTTCAATCGGGCGCAGAACCTACTTTGTTCAAATAAGTTGTTGACCCTGTACGACCCCTGTAAGAAATTGGTTCTGACATGTGATGCATCGTCCTATGGGGTTGGGTGCGTGTTGCAGCAGGGTAACGCTGAGGGCCAACTACAACCTGTGGCTTATGCCTCCAGGTCGCGCGCTCGAGCTGAAAGGGGATTTGGGATGGTTGAGAAGGAAGCACTCGCATGTGTCTATGGGGTGAAAAAGATGCATCAGTACCTTTTTGGCAGGAGGTTCGAATTAGAAATGGACCACAAGCCATTAACATCCCTGCTGTCAGACAGCAAGGCTGTCAATGCCAATGTGTCAGCTCGCATACAGCGATGGGCTCTCACGCTCGCTGCATATGACTACACCATCCGGCACCGGCCCGGCACCGAAAATTGCGCTGACGCGCTCAGCAGGCTTCCACTGGCCACCACTGAGGGAGCAGCGGAGCAAAGCGTTGAGATGGTCATGGCTGTCGATGCCTTTGACAGTGCAGGCTCCCTCGTCACAGCCCGCCAGATCAAAATCTGGACCAACAGAGATCCCCTCCTATCCTTGATTAAGAAATGTGACTTGACTGGGGATTGGGCGCCCGCACACAGAGCATGCCCTGAGGAGGTCAGACCGTTTCACAGACGGATGAATGAGCTCTCCAGCCAAGCCGACTGTCTACTATGGGGCAGCCGGGTAGTCATGCCACAGAGGGGCAGGGAAGCATTCATCAGGGAACTCCACAGCGAGCACCCAGGCATCATGCTGATGAAGGCCATTGCCCGGTCACATGTGTGGTGACCGGGAATTGATTCAGACCTGGAACACTCTGTTCGCAGATGCACGACGTGTGCCCAGCTAGGTGAGGCCCCGCTCAGCCCGTGGCCCTGGCCCACCAGGCCATGGTCACATATTCACGTCGACTATGCGGGCCCATTCATGGGAAAAATGTTTCTCATTGTGGTTGATGCGTACTTGAAATGGATCGTGTGCATCGTTTTGAAATCGTGCACGACATCCACCACTGTGGAGAGTCTGCGCGTGGTCTTTGAAACCCATGGCTTGCCGGACATCCTTGTTAGCGATAATGGCCCATGTTTCACAAGCTATGAATTCCGGGAGTTCATGTCGGGTAATGGCATTAACCATGTCAGGACAGCACCGGTCAAGCCGGCCTCCAATGGCCAGGTGGAACGTGCGGTCCAAATCATAAAACAAGGCATGCTCCGGATTCAAGGACCCTCCCTTCAATGCCGCCTATCGCGCCTCCTGCTGGCCTATAGGTCCCGACCACACTCGCTCACAGGAGTCCCGCCCGCGGAGCTACTCATGAAACGAACACTCAAAACTCGGCTGTCCCTCATTCATCCAGTCTTGTCCGACATAGTTGAGGGCAAGCGCCAGTCCCAAAACAAGTACCATGACCAAAATTCAAGGGGGAGATGTATAGAAATTGATGACCCCGTATTTGTTCTCTATCACGCTTTGGGGCCCAAATGGCTTGAGGGTACTGTAATAGACAAAGAGGGGAATAGGATCATAGTGGTTAAACTTAACAATGGGCAGATACGCTGCAAGCATCTGGATCAAGTAAAAAAAAAAGGTTCAGCATGGACACTGAGGAACCTGAGGAAGATCATGAGATGGTATTAACACCACCACCAAGGAACGAGCAACAAGAACATTCAGCAGACCACAGGTGACAGACACGCACACCAAGGCTCAACAACCAGAGCCCCAACTGCGGAGCTCCACGAGAGAGCGCAGATCACCCGAGAGACTTAACCTATGATCCCAATAAGATGTTGAGGGGGATGTGATGTCATGTATGTAACCTTTATGTAACAACACTGCAATACTGTATATACGTAAGAAATGCACACTTTGACCACAGGGGGTGAACTTGTGGGAGACACTCCTCACCTGGTCATCCAGGTACATAAAGGGAGGTCCCATGCAGGATCATCACTTCTTGGTCCTGGGAATAAAGGTTCAGGTCATGGAGTGACCTTGTCCATAGAATGTGTCTCATGTGGATTTGAGGTATTGTGTGAGGACTTTACACTCAACACAATGCATTATTGCAACAATGGGTCTACCAAACAATAATACATTCACGTTCCATTTAATTCACACAAAAATAATTGATATCAAATGACATGTTTTATTATACGTTTTATGAAAATATATTTTACATTTTAAGTTAACCTGTGGGTTTAAAGTGTTAACAGAAATCTTTTATATTACAGTTTTCATTTGTTATAATAAACATTTTTTGTCTCTGCAGGTAGAACCAGATCAACCGATTATCCGGATGCAAGGACAGAGCTTAATGAGTTATGGGCAAAGAACTACCTAAAATTCCAGCCCCTCCATAAAATCCGAAATTATTTTGGTGAAAAAATCGCACTTTATTTTGCTGTGATGGAAACACTTTTAATTACTCTGATCATTCCTGCACTCATTGGTTTGGTTATTTTCATTTATGGCCTTTATTCCAGGTACTGTAATTTTCTCATTTATTTTTCAGGAGAGTTTGTGAACTGTTAATGCTTGGGTGGTACAACTGGAGTATTACATTTTTCATGGTATCACAGTTGACTCCTATTAAAAATAAATAGGATTTTCTGGTCCACAAAATGTTGCTCTGGGGTGATGGGATTGTGCACTAGCACCCTTATGGGCTATTTCACAAGGTGGAATGCCATGGATTTGTAACTGTCTAATGCTGGGATCTTGATTATTTCCTCTCATGGGTGAAATGGCTATGGGACAATTGTCAGTTGGAGCAAATGATACATGGCAGGTTGTCTGGGAATCTGAGGAAGCTACAGTAAACAACCACTGCAGCTCTGTATACCGAGCTTGGTAGTTTTGAAGGCTTGGTATTCGAACACACTTTTCCTCAGGTGGCCGAAGGCTGCACTAGCGCACTGGAGGCGGTGTTGAATCTTGTCCTCAATGTTTCCTCTTGTTAAGAGGCTCCTGAAGTATGGGAAATGGGCCACGTTGTCCAGGGCCACGCTGTGGATCTTGTGACTGGGGGGGCGAGGACAGGCTGGTGGAGGACCTTTGTCTTACGGATGTTTAGTGTAAGGCTCATGCTTTCGTGCGCCTCAGTAAATACGTCGACTATGTCCTGGAGTTCAGCCTTTGTATGTGCGCGGACGCAGGTGTCATCTGCGTACTGTAGCTCAACGACAGAGGTTGGGCTGGTTTTGGACCTGGCCTGGAGACGGCCATTGAAGCACTGACCACACTTGATCAGCTCCGTTGGGCAGGCCACATTGTCCGCATGCCAAACACGAGACTCCCAAAGCAAGCGCTCTACTCCGAACTCCTTCACTGCAAACGAGCCAAAGGTGGGCAGAGGAAACGTTACAAGAACACCCTTAAAGCCTCCCTGATAAAGTGCAACATCCCCACCACACCTGGGAGTCCCTGGCCAAAGACTGCCCTAAGTGGAGGAAGTGCATCCGGGAGGGCGCTGAGCACCTCGAGTCTCATTGACGAGAGCATACAGAAATCAAACGCAAGCAGCGGAAAGAACATGCGGCAAATCTATCCCACCCTCCCTTACCCTCAACGACTATCTGTCCCACCTGTGACAGGGACTGTGGCTCTCATATTGGACTTTTCAGCCACCTAAGGACTCATTTTTAGAGTGGAAGCAAGTCTTCCTCGATTCTGAGGGACTGCCTATGATGATGAAACAGCCACTCTTTCTTCACCTCCCACTCCCCCACAAAAGCACCCAAATTGCCTACAAGAAAAAGATATTGACCAGTACAAAGAGCATGCAAATCTCATACATGACCTATCCTTGCAGGACCAAATTGGGCAGAACCTCTCCCAAGCATCAACACAACCTAGGGGGAATTATTGGACTGTTCAGCAACTACCTGTGTACACACAGCCGACTAACCTTGTACCTTCCAATAGCACTGTGTAAACTATATACAAGTTATTGATGTGTACTAAAACATTCTGAAGTATGTGGACGATTACGTATGATTATTGGCAATAAAGAAAGCTTTCTTTGAAATTTGCCTTCAATGTGGAGAAAAAGTAAAATTTTTATTTAGACACTTCTCCTGCAATTAATGGAAAAGGTTCATTATGAGTTCTTCCAACATTTGATAATTTGACTATCTCAAATGTATACTAAAACATAAATACAATATTTAGTAATTGATTACGCAAACCAAATCTTAATGGTTGAATTTGAGAGACTTTACATCCATAGGGATACAGATAATTTATTCATGGAGTTTGCATAATTGTGTATGGAAATACAATTGCAGAGCCAGTCTATTTTTTTATACTGTAGCTTCAGCATTGCTGCTGAGTAGTTTTTGCTTCATTGACACTAAAGTTGCTCTACGCTCCATATTTGGGGCTGAACTCCATTCCAGAGCCCAGCAGGAACCCTCCTGGTGGGGGTCATCCCACATTGCTTGGATTTGACACCGCATGGCAGTGGCACCATCAAATCTATTTATATTTTTAAAAATTGCGAGACCAAGTGTTGATTTTTAAATGTTTATATGAATGCATATGCTGCTGCTCAAGCTCTCAAACACCATGCAGAACCGTTTCTCCTGGTCAGAAGAATTGCAGTATAAACTAGTTACTACTTGGCTGAAATCTCCTTCCCAGTTTTGGCTGGGTCTGCAGTTATGCTGCTATACATGCTTTCATTTTTTTTAATCCTATGGATATTTGACTTGTGCATTTATACTCTCTCTCATTTTATAACTCCATCTTCTGTGAAGACCTTCTATTCCAATCTCAAACATTATTTCCTTGTCCATTTGATAGTAGTAGCTTTGCCTCCATGAAAACAAATTGAAGTGAAAATTAACCGGGCAAAGCTGAGTCTTGGGAACCAAATGGCCACAAAATGGTGTGAGATGCTATAAATTTATATACAAACTCTGACTTTGTTTTATATATAGGTCAAGGTATTTTTACTGGGCTCAGTTGGTAGCACTCTCAGTTCGTGTCAGAAGTTTCCAGGTTCAAACCCCACAACAACAACAATTTGTATTTTTATAGCGCCTTTAACGTCGTGAAATGTCCCAAGGCACTTCACAGGAGTATTATGAGATGAAAAAATTTGACACCGAGCTGCATAAGTAGAAATTAGCGCAGGTGACCAAAAGCTTTGTCAAAGAGGTAGGTTTTAAAGCGTCTTGAAGGAGGAAAGAGAGGCTTAGACAGGGAGTCCCAGAGCTTTGGGCCTAAGCAACAGCAGGCATGGTCACCAATGGTTGAGCGATTTATAATCAGAATTTTGAAATCGAGGCGTTACTTAAGCGGTAGCCAATGTAAGTCAGCGAGCACAGGAGTGATGGGTGAGCGGAACTTGGTGCGAGTTAGGACATGGGCAGCTGCGCTTTGGATGCTATATCCCACTCCAGCGAGCACAAAATCTTGGCTAACGCTCTAGTGCAGTACTGAAGGAGTGCAGCGCTGTCGGAGGTGCTGTCTTTCATGAAACGTTAAACCGAGGCCTTGTCTGCCCTCTCTGGTGGATGTAAAAGGATGTAAATGGCACTATTTTGAAGAAAAGCAGGGGAGTTCTCCACCTTTTATCTTGACCAATATTTATCCCTTAACCAACATCACTCAAAACAAATGATCTGGTCATTATCACATTGCTGTTTGTGGGACCTTGCTATGTGGAAATTGGCTGCTGGGTCTCCTATAGTGACCAAACTTCAAAAGTGCTTTGGGATGTTGTGAAGGGCACTATATAAGTTCTTCTGATGTACTGTACCTGTTTTTCTGTTAATATAAATCTTCCAACTGTTCATCTTATTGATATATTTTTCTCTCTCAGTATATCCTGTTACATTGCCAGCAGTTACCTAGAAGATTTTTTGCAGAGGCAAAATTACAAAGAGCTTTGTTCATCTCCAAACAAGATCTCAGAGCTGATAGACAAGTCTATGGATATAATCAGGTAAATATTGATTTTGGGCAATTGTTTTAAACATTGTATGTTCTATTTCTAAAATACATGCTTTAGTGTATCCTTAATACTTTACTATCTAATTAGCTTGAAATAATGAAAGGATAGTGTGCCAGTAATAGTACATTGCAGGAGTATTTACTCTAGTTGGTACAAGCTCATAAGTTATGGCAACGTTTTTCACAAGTGAAAGTACCTATGTAATACAACAGCAATGCTGCAATTTTTGTTTAATTGCATGGTATTCTATGTTCTAGAAAATGTTATGTAATGCAGAAAATTGTAATCCTGTTTTCGTTGCTCCAGAACATCACTAACACCCAGGTAAGTATTCAGAATAATTAAGTACTAAAATTTGTCAATTGAGCATGTGACATAATCTTAAAGGTAGGTACAGATGAGGGGGGCTTTTGGTCTATTTAACTCATCATTGTGTATAAACCTACTATCCCTCCACCACAGTATCTAACTGCCTCTTGAATGACACAGTACCTCCTTGGAAGATCATTCCAGACATTAATCACTTTTTGTGAAGAAGTGCTTCCTTACATCAATCCTAAATCCTGAAACCAGATTATATATCCCTTATTCTTTAATTTGAAATAGTATTCATGATTCACCTTTTCTATTTCACTTAGTATGTTATACACCTCTGCATACAAACCCTTCTCATTTACCGCTTTCAAATCTGAAGAATCCAAACTTTTCTAACCTAATTTTCCGAATTTAATCACCACTCTGAACTAGTCTGTATTCTGATTAGCGACCAGCAATAGTTTCCAATTCTATTGAAGGTCACTTTGTGTGATGGGATGTGTTCCCAGCCTGGGTTCACAGCAGTTTGGATGGGAGGCTAACAGGGCAGGGATGATCTGTTGGTAAGATATCCATTATCACTATTGGAACATAAGAAATAGGAGCAGGTGTAGGCCATTCGGCCCTTTGAGCCTGCTCCGCCATTCAATAAGATCATACTTAGTCTTCTGCCTCAACTCCACCTTCCCTCACTATCCCCATATCCCTTGATTCCCTTAATATCCAAAAATCTATTGATCTTTGTCTTGGACTATACTCAACAACTGAGCATCCAAAGACCTCCTGAGGGAGAGAATTCCAAAGATTCACAACCCTCAGTGCAGGCATTTCTCCTCTCAGTCCTAAATGGCCAACCCCTCATTCTGGGATTGTTCCCCCCAAGTTCCCAGCCGGGGAAACATCATCCCAGCATCTACCCTGTCAAGCCCTGTAAGAATTCTATGTTTCAATGAGATCACTTCTTATTCTTCTAAATTCTACTCCTCAATCTCTTCTCCCCTCCCCTCCCCAGGGCAATTACCCCCATCCTAGGAATCTAGTGAACCTTTGTTGCACTCCCTCTAAGGCAAGTATATAATTCCTTGGGTAAGGAGACCAAAATAGTACACAGTACTCCAGTTGTGGACTCACCAAGGCCCTTTCATTGCTAAAGAAACAATTTCCCAGGATGATCTAAATAAGAACTCAATCCCACCAACCTTGCACCGAAACCAACAAAAGTCTCACATCAATATTACCAAACATGTCCTGAGCTCCATTGTAGATCTGAAACCTGGCAGCATCCATCCTCCATGGCTGACGAAGCAAGTGATTGAGGAGTATGTGAGCCAGAGTGGTGAGCAAAAAGTTTCTGAACTTTGGGACCAGCTTAACCGCCTTTTCAAGTACTGTACTATGTTCCTATTACTGCCAGTGATCTATGATACTCGGATAGCCACATCAACACACAGTGGTAAACCTAACCAAGTCTTGTGTTGCTTTATTTCAGGGGTGTATGTAATAACATTGCTGGAAGGAAACGTATAATTGAGAAAGGACTTAATGCAACCTGTGCTAATACGAAATTGAAAAATTCAACTTTGCAGTAAGTGTTTTGCTCCTGATCTGAGGTTTTTGAATATCTCTATCTGTATCCCTTTATATCTATAATGTATATTAATCTTGCATCGATGCTGTTTGACTTCCCATTGTCATGTTTTTGCCACTCTTTGTTCTGATTAGAACTTCTATGTCCACATTTGCAATGGAATTCATGTAAACCTGTCCTGCTGATTGTGCAATTGGATAGCTGTGAGAGAGTTTTTGCCTGTCTTTTGTTACCATCTATCTAAAAATGGCTGAATCAAATCGTTCTCTCCTCCAATCTATATTTTTAGCCAATGTCTTTGCTTTGTTTGCAGTTATTCTCTAATTTTGTTTTTGTTACAGGATTGCGTCAGATGATTTCTTTACTATAATCCAGTCTTCCTTTGATAATGATGCCACACCATGGTTTGCTCTTGCTGTTTGCCTGTGGGGTAAGGAATCTGTGAATGACAACAATAGAGAACACCAAAAAAATATATTTTATCTATATATATATATATATATATCTAATATCTATCTGGAGCAGTGAACACCTTTTTAGACAATATTTACACCATAGAATACTTCATGCTAATGAAATATAAAGATAAATTTGGCCTGGCATATCTTGAATTCAAATTGGTAATATTTCAGATAATTGGCAGAATTAACAGCATGATTTTTTTTAGAATTGCAGTGTTTGAACTATAAGGAAAGAAAGTCTTGCATTTATATAGCATCTTTCACGACCACCGGATGTCTCAAAGCGCTTTACAGCCAATGAAGTACTTTGAGTGTAGTCACATGGGAAACGTGGCAGCCAATTTGCGTAAAACAACTCCCATAAACAGCAATGTGATGTGATAATAACCAGATAAACTTTGAAAACATTTTTTTGATTGAGAGATAAATATTGATTAGGACACCGGGGATAATTGTTGCCAAATTAAGTTAATTTAAGGGTTATGTCATGGCAGGAGAGCTCAGACCTGTCATGCTCCTCCTGTGCTATGTGTGAAATCAGTACTATGTGTGCGGGAAGTGTATCCAGCTGCAGCTCCTGTCAGACCGCATTGCGGCACTGGAGCTGCGCATGGATTCACTCTGGAGCATCCGCGACGCTGAGGATGTCGTGAATAGCACGTTTAGTGAGTTGGTCACACCGCAGGTAAAGGTTACAAAGGCAGATGGGGGATGGGTGACCATCAGGCAGAGTGGAAGTAGGAAGGTAGAGCAGGAGTCCCCTGCAGTCATCTCCCTCCAAAACAGATATACCACTTTTGGATACTGTTGGGGGAGATGGCTCATCAGGGGAAGGCAGTAGCAGTCAAGTTCATGGCACCATGGGTGGCTCTGCTGCACAGGAGGGCAGGAAAAAGAGTGGGAGATCTATAGTGACAGGGGATTCTATTGTAAGGGGAATAGATAGGCGTTTCTGCGGCCGCAAATGAGACTCCAGGATGGTATGTTGCCGCCCCGCCCCGGTGCAAGGGTCAAGGATATCTCGGAGCGGCTGCAGGGCATTCTGGAGGGGGAGGGTGAACAGCCATTTGTCGTGGTGCATATAGGTACCAACGATGTAGGTAAAAACCGGGATGAGGTCCTACAAGCTGAATTTAGGGAGCTGGAAGTTAAATTAAAAAGTAGGACCTCAAAGGTAGTAATCTCAGGATTGCTACCAGTGCCACGAGCTAGTCAGAGTAGAAATAGCAGGATAGTTGAGATGAATATGTGGGTTGAGGAATGGTGCAAGAGGGAGGGATTCAAATTTCTGGGACATTGGAACCAGTTCTGGGGGAGGTGGGACCAGTACAAACCAGACAGTCTGCACCTGGGCAGGACTGGAACCGATGTCCGAGCGGGAGTGTTTGCTATTGCTGTTAGGGAGGGTTTAAACTAATGTGGCAGGGAGATGGGAATCTATGCAGGGAGATAGCGGGAAGTAAAAAGAGATAAGGAAAAGTGGAGGGCAGAGAAATCAAAGGCAAAAATCAAAAAGGGCCATATTACAACATAATTGTAAAAGGACAAAGAGTGTTTTAAAAAAAAACAGGCCTGAAGGCTCTGTGTCTCAATGCGAGGAGCATTCGTAATAAGGTGGATGAATTAACTGCGCAGATAGCTGTTCACGGATATGATGTAATTGGGATTATGGAAACATAGCTCCAGGGTGACCAAGGCTGGGAACTGAACATCCAGGGATATTCAATATTCAGGAAGGATAGATAGAAAGGAAAAGGAGGTGGGGTAGCGTTGCTCGTTAAAGAGGAGAGTAACGCAATAGTAAGGAAGAACATTAGCTTGGATGATGTGGAATCTGTATGGGTAGAGCTGTGAAACACCAAAGGGCAGAAAATGCTAGTGGGAGTTGTGTACAGACCACCAAACAGTAGTAGTGAGGTTGGGGACAGCATCAAACAAGAAATTAGGGATGCGTGCAATAAAGGTACAGCAGTTATCATGGGCGATTTTAATCTACATATAGATTGGGCTAACCAAACTAGTAGCAGTACGGTGGAGGAGGATTTCCTGGAGTGTATTAGGGATGGTTTTCCAGACCAATATGTCGAGGAACCAACTAGAGGGCTGGCCATCCTAGACTGGGTGATGTGTAATGAGAAAGGACTAATTAACAATCTTGTTGTGCGAGGCCCCTTGGGGAAGAGTGACCATAATATGGTAGAATTCTTTATTAAGATGTAGAGTGACACAGTTAATTCAGAGACTAGGGTCCTGAACTTAAAGAAAGGTAACTTCGATAGTATGAGATGTGAATTGGCTAGAATAGACTGGCGAATGATACTTAAAGGGTTGACGGTGGATAGGCAATGGCAGACATTCAAAGATCACATGGATGAACTTCAACAATTGTACATCCCTGTCTGGCATAAAAATAAAACGGAGAAGGTATCTCAACCATGGCTAACAAGGAAAATTAGAGATAGTGTTAAATCCAAGGAAGAGGCATATAAATTGACCAGAAAAAGCAGCCAACCTGAGGACTGGGAGAAATTTAGAATTCAGCAAAGGAGGACAAAGGATTTAATTAGGAAGGGAAAATAGAGTATGAGAGTAAGCTTGCCGGGAACATAAAAACTGACTGCAAAAGCTTCTATAGATATGTGAAGAGAAAAAGATTAGTGAAGACAAATGTAGGTCCCTTGCAGTCAGAATCGGGTGAATTTATAATGGGGAACAAAGAAATGGCAGACCAATTGAACAAATACTTTGGTTCTGTCTTCACTAAGGAAGACACAAATAACCTTCCGGAAATACTAGGGGACCGAAGGCCAAGCGAGAAAGAGGAACTGAAGGAAATCCTTATTAGTCAGGAAATTGTGTTAGGGAAATTGATGGGATTGAAGGCCAATAAATCCCCAGGGCCTGATAGTCTGCATCATAGAGTATTAAGGAAGTGGCCCTAGAAATAGTAGATGCATTGGTGATCATTTTCCAACATTCTATAGACTCTGGATCAGATCCTATGGATTGGCGGGTAGCTAATGTACCCCACTTTTTAAACAAAGGAGGGATAGAGAAAACAGGGAATTATTAGATCAGTTAGCCTGACATGGGTAGTGGGGATAATGTTGGAATCAATTATTAAAGATGTAATAGCAGCGCATTTGGAAAGCAGTGACAGGATCGGTCCAAGTCAGTATGGATTTATGAAAGGGAAATCATGCTTGACGAATCTTCTGGAATTTTTTGAGGGTGTAACTAGCAGAGTGGACAAGGAGAACCAGTGCATGTGGTGTATTTGGACTTTCAAAAGGCTTTTGACAAGGTCCCGCACAAGAGATTGATGTGCAAAATCAAAGCACATGGTATTGGGGGTAATGTACTGACATGGATAGAGAACTGGTTGGCAGACAGGAAGCAGAGAGTCGGGATAAACGGGTCATTTTCAGAATGGCAGGCAGTGACTAGTGGAGTGCCGCAGGGCTCCGTGCTGGGACCTCAGCTCTTTACAATATACATTAACGATTTAGATGAAGGAATTGAGTGTAGTATCTCCAAGTTTGCAGATGACACTAAACTGGGTGGTGGTGTGAGCTGTGAGGAGGACGCTAAGAGGCTGCAGGGTGACTTGGACAGGTTAGGTGAGTGGGCAAATGCATGGCAGATGCAGTATAATGTGGATAAATGTGAGGTTATCCATTTTGGGGGCAAAAACACAAAGTCAGAATATTATCTGGATGGCGGCAGATTAGGAAAAGGGGAGGTGCAACGAGACCTGGGTGTCATGGTTCATCAGTCACTGAAAGTGGGCATGCAGGTACAGCAGGCAGTGAAGAAGGCAAATGCTTTGTTGGCCTTCATAGCGAGGGGATTTGAGTATAGGAGCAGGGAGATCTTACTGCAGTTGTAAGGGCCTTAGTGAGGCCTCACCTGGAATATTGTGTTCAGTTTTGGTCTCCTAATCTGAGGAAGGACGTTCTTGCTATTAAGGGAGTGCAGCAAAGGTTCACCAGACTGATTACCGGGATGGCTGGGCTGTCATATGAGGAGAGACTGGATCAACTAGGCCTTTATTCACTGGAGTTTAGAAGAATGAGAGGGGATCTCATAGAAACGTATAAGACTCTGACTGGACTGGACAGGTTAGATGCGGGAAGAATGTTCCTGATGTTGGGGAAGTCCAGAACCAGGGGACATAGTCTTAGGATAAGGGGTAGGCCATTTAGGACTGAGATGAGGAGAAACTTCTTCACTCAGAGTTGTTAACCCATGGAATTCCTGCTGGAGAGAGTCGTTGATGCCAGTTCATTGGATATATTCAAGAGGGAGTTAGATATGGCCCTAACGGCTAAGGGGATCAAGGGGTATGGAGAGAAAGCAGGAAAGGGGTACTGAGGGAATGATCAGCCATGATCTTATTGAATGGCCTATTCCTGCACCTATTTTCTATGTTTCTATGTAATATCTCCAAGTTTGCAGATGACGCTAAGCTGGGTGGCAGTGTGAGCTGTGAGGAGGATGCTAAGAGGCTACAGGGTGACTTGGACAGATTAGATGAGTGGGCAAATCATGGCAGATGCAATATAATAAATGTGAGGTTATCCAATTTGGTGGCAAAAACAGGAAGACAGAATATTATCTGTATTGTGTTCCTAACACAGATGAGACTGCACACAGGGAGGTTAAAGTAACAGTGACCTCAGTCTTTATTAAGACACTCCAGAGTCAGGAACAGGTCTTAGGCGCTGGCTTATATACAGTGCTCCCAAGGGATGCTGGGATCCCTTGGGATTTCAGGGGATGCACTCCCTGGTGGTGGAACATGGGAGTGCATGCTTTACAGATACACAAGATCACTCTTTCCACCCGCCCGGCGCCCTCTCCCCCCCCCCAAAGTCAAAGTGAAAACTATTTACAAGGTGAGGCAGTCGGGAGCTTTTCTTTCCCTGGTGGTCCTCCTCGGTACAAATGTCTGTTCTGGTGTGTTTGCTGTGCCCTCGCTGGTCTGGCGTGTTGTTGGCGCTGCAGGGCTGCTGGGTGAGCCTCGCCTTGCTGGGCTGTTGGGCATGATGGGTTCAATTTCCTGGTGCGGGATGGTGTCGTTCATCTTTTGGGTGTGTATTGTGGGCTCGAGAAAGATGGTGTCTGCTGTGGGTTGTTCAGGGCAATCTGTGAACCGCAGCCTCGTATGGTCCAGGTGCTTTCTGCAAATTTGTCCATTGTCTAATTTGACTATAAACACCCTACGTCCTTCTTTAGCTATCACCGTGCCTGAGATCCACTTGGGACCATGTCCATAGTTTAGCACATACACAGGGCATTCAGATCAATTTCCCTTGACACAGTGGCGCGACCATCGTTTACATTTTGTTGCTGCCGCCTGCTCTCTACCTGATCATGCAGGTTGGGGTGAACCAGCGAGAGTCTGGTTTTAAGTGTCCTTTTCATGAGTAGCTCAGCCAGGGGCACCCATGTGAGCAAGTGGGGTCTCTTGCCGTAGCTGATCAGTACTCGGGACAGGCGGGTTTGGAGTGAGCCTTCTGTGACTCGTTTAAATCTCTGTTTGATTGATTGTACTGCCCGCTCTGCCTGCCCATTGGAGGCTGGTTTAAATGGGGCTGAGGTGACATGTTTGACCCCATTGCGGGTCATGAATTCTTTAAATTCGGCACTGGTGAAACATGGCCCATTGTCACTGACCAGTATGTCAGGCAGGCTGTGGGTGGCAAACATGGCCCTCAGCCTTTCAATGGTGGCGGTGGCAGTGCTCCCTGACATTATTTCACATTCAATCCATTTTGAAAAAGCATCCACCACCACCAGGAACATCAACCATGGTCTAGAGGGCCAGGACCACAAACTTAGTGGTGCCTCTCTGGGCGTGTTGCTCAACTGAGCACACACGCTGCATTGCTGTACACAGGACTCTAAGTCAGAGTCGATACCGGGCCACCACACGTGGGATCTGGCTATCGCTTTCATCATTACTGTACCCGGATGTGTGCTGTGGAGATCCGAAATGAACGTCTCCCTGCCCTTTTTGGGTAGCACTACGCGGTTACCCCACAACAGGCAGTCTGCCTGATTGGACAACTCGTCCTTTCGCCGCTGGAACGGCTTGATTGGCTCTTGCATTTCAACGGGGATGCTGGCCCAGCTCCCATGCAGTACACAGTTTTTTTACTAGGGACAGCAGAGGATCTTGGGCTGCTCCAAGTCCTAATCTGGCGGGCCGTGACAGGTGACTTATCATTTTCAAATGCTTCCATGACCATTAACAAGTCTGTGGGCTGTGCCACTATCAACAAGTTTGCAGGCTGCGCCATTTCCACCCCCGTAGTGGGCGATGGTAACTGACTGAGAGCATCCGCACATTTTTCGGTGCCTGGCCTGTGGCAGATGGTATAGTTATACGCTGATAGCGCGAGTGCCCACCTTTTGTATGCGGGCTGAGGCATTAGTATTTATCCCCTTGTTTTCAGCGAACAGGGATATGAGGGGCTTGTGATCGGTTTCCAGCTCAAATTTGAGGCCAAACAGGTACTGATGCATTTTCTTTACCCCAAACACACACACGAATGCCTCTTTCTCAATCATGCTGTAGGCCCTCTCGGCCTTAGACAAGGTCATGGAGGCATAGGTGACAGGTTGCAACTTCCTCGCAACGTTAGCTTGTTGTAATGCACACCCGACTCCGTATGATGACGCATCACATGCTAGCACAAGTCTTTTACATAATACAATACAAGCAGCTTGTTGGAGCATAAAATGTTTCTGGCTTTCTCAAAAGCAATTACTTGTTTTTTTCCCCATACCCAGTTCTCACCTTTACGCATTAACACATGTAAGGGCTCTAAGAGGGTGCTTAACCCTGGTAGGAAGTTACTAAAATAGTTGAGTAGTCCCAGGAACGACCGCAGCTCCGTGACGTTCTGTGGCTAGGGCGCGTTCCTGATAGCCTCTGTCTTGGCGTCTGTGGGCCGAATGCCGTCCGCCTCGATCTTTCTCCCCAAAAACTCCACTTCTGTTGCCAAGAAGATGAATTTCGACTTCTTCAGCCGCAGCCCTACGCGATCCAATCGCTGGAGGACCTCCACCAGGTTTTGTAGGTGCTCGATGGTGTCCCGACCCGTGACCAATATGTCTCCCTGAAAACCTACCGTGCGTGGTACCGACTTGAGTAGGCTCTCCATGTTTCTCTGGAAGATCGCTGCAGCCGACCGAATTCCAAACGGGCATCTGTTGTAGATGAACAGTCCCTTGTGCGTGTTGATGCAGGTGAGGCCCTTCGAAGACTCCTCCAGCTCCTGGGTCATATAGGCCGAAGTCAGGTCGAGCTTGGTGAACATCTAGCCTCCTGCCAGCATCGCAAATAGGTCGTCTGCCTTAGGTAGCGGGTATTGGTCCTGTAGCGAGAAACGATTAATAGTTACTTTATAATCGCAGCAAATCCTGACCGTGCCATCACTTTTGAGTACTGGAACAATCGGGCTGGCCCACTCGCTGAATTCCACTGGGGAGATGATGCCCTCGCGTTGCAGCCTGTCCAGCTCGATTTCCACTCTCTCCCTCATCATGTGAGGTACCGCTCGCGCCTTGAGGTCAATGGGTCGTGCCTCTGGGACCAAGTGGATCCGCACCTTCACCCCAGAAAAGTTTCCAATGCCTGGCTCAAAAAGGGAAGGAAATTTGTTAAGGACCTGGGTACATGAGGCCTCATCGACATGTGATAGCGCTCGGATGTCATCCCAGTTCCAGCGGATTTTGCCCAGCCAGCTCCTTCCAAGCAGTGTGGGGCCATCATCCGGGACAATCCAGAGCGGCAGTTCGTGCACCGTGCCCTCATAGGTGACCTTGACCATGGTGCTGCCCAGGACAGTGATAAGCTCTTCGGTATACGTTCTCAGTTTCGTGTGGATGGAGCTCAGGGCTGGTCTGAGTGCCTTGTTGCACCACAGTCTCTCAAACATCTTTTTACTCATGATGGATTGGCTAGCGCCAGTGTCTAGTTCCATGGCTACGGGTAAGCCATTCAATTTTATGTTTAGCATTATAGGTGGACATTTTGTCTCAAATGTGTGCACCCCGTGTACTTCAGCATCTGCCTCCTCTCTCTGAGGCTCGAAATTGCTTTGATGCACCATGGACTGATCTTCCTCTACCACGTGGTGGTTAGCAGGTTTTGCAGACTCGTTGGAGGTGCCCCATTGTTCCACAGCTCTTACAAGCATACCCTTTGAAGCGGCATGAATAGGCTGAATGGAAGCCTCCACAATGCCAACAAGGTGTGAATTGCCTTGCATTCATCCTTTATTGCGGACTCTTGAGTCATCTGGGACACCTGAGGCCTGCTGGCAGTTGCAGACTCATGGTTTCTGCCCTGTACGTTTCTGCTTGCAAACACAGTTCCAGTTAATTTATGAACATTGCTAGCACTTGTGCGCTGAGAGATTTGTTTTGTGTTATCACTGGTGGACATAAACGCCTGTGCTATCGCAATGGCCTTACTGAGCATCGGTGTCTCTACAGTCAAAGATTTTCGTAGGATGGTCTCGTGGCCAATGCCCAGTACAAAAACGACACTGAGCATCTGCTCCAGGTAGCCATCAAACTCACATTGTCCTGCAAGTTGCCTTAGCTCGGCGACGTAGCTAGCCGCTTCCTGACCTTCAGATCGCTGGCATGTGTAGAACCGATACCTCGCCATCAGCACGCTCTCCCTCGGGTTAAGATGCTCCGAACCAGTGTACACAGCTCCTCATACGACTTATCTGTGGGTTTCACCGCAGCCAGAAGATTCGTCATGAGGCTGTAGGTCGGTGCCCCGCAGACCGTGAGAAGGACCACTCTTTTTGTAGCACTTCCTTCTCCGTCCAGCTCGTTGGCTACAAAGTACTGGTCTAGCCGTTCAACATAGGCTTCCCAGTCCTCACCCTCCGAGAACATCTCGAGGATGCCCACAGTTTGCTGAATCTTTGCGTTGGATTCGTATACTCGTTGCCAGTTATTGTGTTCCTAACACAGATGAGGCTGCACACAGGGAGGTTAAAGTAACAGTGACCCCAGTCTTTATTAAGACACTCCAGAGTGGGTAACAGGCCTTCGGGGCCGACTTATATACAGTGCTCCCAAGGGATGCTGGGATCCCTTGGGACTTCAGGGAATGCGCTCCCTGGTGGCAGAACATGGGAGTGCATGCTTTACAGATACACAACAATCTGAATGGTGACAGATTAGGAAAAGGGGAGGTGCAATGCGACCTGACTGCCATGGTACATCAGTCATTGAAAGTTGGCATGCAGGTACAGCAGACGGTGAAGGCAAATGGCATGTTGGCCTTCATAGCGAGAGGATTTGAGTATAGGAACAGGGAGGTCTTACTGCAGTTGTACAGGGCCTTGGTGAGGCCACACCTTGAATATTCTGTACAGTTTTGGTCTCCTAATCTGAGGAAGGACATTCTTGCTATTGAGGGAGTGCAGCGAAGGTTCACCAGACTGATTCCCGGGATGGCAGGAATGACATATGAAGAAAGACTGGATCGACCAGGCTTATATTCACCTGGAATTTAGAAGAATGAGAGGGGATCTCATAGAAACACATAAAATTCTGACGGGATTGGACAGGTTAGATGCAGGAAGCATGTTCCCGATGTTGGGGAAGTCCAGAACCAGGGGTCACAGTCTAAGGATAAGGGATAAGCCATTTACGACCGAGATGAGGAGAAACTTGTTAACCTGTGGAATTCCGAGGCCAGTTCGTTAGATATATTCAAAAGGGAGTTAGATGTGGCCCTTATGGCTAAAGGGATCAAGGGGTATGGAGAGAAAGCAGGAATGGTGTACTGAAGTTGCATGATCAGCCATGATCATATTGAATGGTGGTGCAAGCTCGATGGGCCAAATGGCCTATTCCTGCAACTATTTTCTATGATAACTCCCCTGCTCATCTTTGAAATAGTGCCATGGGATCTTTTATGTCCACATGAGAGGGCAGATGGGGCCTCGGTTTAACGTCTCATCTGAAAGACTGCACCTCCAACAGTGCAACACTCCCTTAGCACTACACTGCAGTGTCAACCTAGATTTATGTGCTCAAGTTCCTGGCGTGGGACTTGAACCCACAACCTTCTGACTCGGAGGCGAGTGTGCTATCCACTGAGCCATAGCTGACACTAAATATCCACATATTTACTGATCGAAGTTTGAAAAATGCCCATTGTTGGTATCATCTGTCGTGAAAACAAATTTAGTTCACCTTCAGTGCAAAATGTGTACAATTCTGCCTAAATACATCTTCAAGTGGTTATTTAAAGAAAGAAAATTAATCTGTACATAAATAGAATAGGTTCCCTGTGCTGGCCAGCCAATTCACCTTGAGTAACTTAAATGAGGCACATGGTACCTTGTAATCATTCAGTTGTATTATCAGGTCAACCAGTGAAATACAAGTCCATAGCATCGTCTTGCCTTAGTCTTTACTTATGTAGGTCTTGCCTTTTGAACGCAATATAATATGTAGAAAGACTAGAGTAGAAGTTATGTAGCTATTATTCTGTACAGGGCACTATGGCAAAATATAAACATTTTAAAATTCTGAATTTACAATTTTTAATTTAAACAAAATATGAATTACAATTTTAAATTTGATATAAATATGAAAGTGTGAAAAATGCACCATTCAACAAAATAAAAATGAGTGCTGGGTTAAAGCAGTATGCTCCTGCCCCTCTGATACATTATCTGCACTGTTTTTGTAAATTTATCATTGTAGTGCTCTGATAATATCACAAGTAGCATTTCTTTGCACACTACTTCCAATATGGCTTCCCACTGACATCTGCTAAACTGAGAATTTACAGCATAATGTCCACCATTCTGTCTTTTGTATATGATTTCTATGGATGTAATAACTTAAATCACTCTGACCAGGAAGATCTTTGGACTAGGCTGAGTTAGCAGATCCATACAAGGGGGTCAGTAGCACAGGGAAAAAGAAATACAAAATTGTAAATCTGTTGGCAATCTGAAATGAAAACAGAAAATATTGGAAATTCATAGCAGGTTTGTCAGCATCTGTGAAGATAAAATATAGGTTACACCTCAAATATTGGATGCTTCCTCAGATTGGAGGAAGGGAAGTTTTGAAAGTACATCTATTGGGCGAGAACTGGATTGCGCTCGGCTCCATATCTCCCAATAATCTGACAGCACTTGTTGCTTAGACTCAAAATATCTGCTTGGGCAGGTACTAGTGTATATGAGGAACAATACCCCAGCATGCATTCCTGCTTCTAGGAAAATTGGGCGAATGAAAAAAATTGCGGAGCTGTTGGTTAAGGAACCTACATATGACTGTGAACTTAGAAAACAAAAGTGCAAGCAGGTTGGCTTTTTTTTTAAGTCTAGTGATCCACCTATAAGTTGGATTTTAAAAACAGCAACAAAAATTGCATTGTAGATTAAGAAAACAGTTGTGTTTTGATTTGGCCATGATGCTCCTTAAAACCTATCTCTTTGACCAAGTTTTTGGTCACCTGCCTTAATTTCTCCATGTGTGGCTCGGTGTCAAATTTTTTTGTCTCTTAATACTTTGGGATGTCTCATTACATTAAAAGTGCTATATAAATACAAGTTGTTGCTGATACTCCTATTGTGATCATTTGAGGACCAGTACAAGTCTTGGTGGTCAAATTCACTGACTAAAATGCATTGTCTCTAGGAACAATTTTTCTGGAAATGTGGAAAAGGATTAATGCAAAACTAGTGTACGAATGGGATGTTGAGAACTATGAAAATGATGAGCCAACCAGAGCTGAGTTTTATGGAATATCCGTAAGAAAGGTACATGTTTTTGCTACTCATAAATTCTTAGTCAGATTAGGTCACTTTACTGAAGTATATGATTCTGTCAGAAAATTCTCTGGCTGACTTTCAACAAAGTGAAAAACACAATTTTGGGGCAGAAATTTGGATTTGATTACCATTAATCAAAATCAGCCATTATGTTTGGATGTCAGTACACATCAGTTGATCCAGGTAGAGGATACATCTTAATACACTATTTGTGATTCACAAGGCTCTATCTATAGCATTAGAACTAGAGCCTACAAATGATTTTATCACAGATCCTTTCCAACCCCAATGGAGATTGTATTGGTACAGGTATTATTCACAATGTAATCTTAGAAGGTGGCTATTTAAGCTTTCATGGTGCAGGCTTATGCTTCATTTTTCATAAAGCCAATAGTTGTCAACATAGCAGAAACTCTCAAATTCACTAATACTGTACTGACAATTCTCTGAGCTATGTATCCTTTGAGCATAGTACCCCACTGGGAGTGCAAGATTGGTAAATTTACCCTTCTATGCAGTCGCAAAATTTCCAGAAGTGGCAGCTGTCCTTGACTGTACATCCATAAAAATGGGGGACATCCTTTGGTTTACATTAGTCTTGAAGAATTCCACAACCTACAACATGCAGGTAACCTGCAATTCACAAAATATTACAATGCATATTTTAACAGGATAAACTTCTGCAAGAATGTGCCTTGGATGACCAAGGATATGGCTTGAAACCAAGGCCTATTTCATCTATGAAGTCCACAAAATGGAAACTGGCCCAATTATAACCGGGCACTTCAATTCAGTTGAACATGATTGATCTGGTGGTGTTTAATTGTTTGACTCAGCAAAGGTGTGCAAAATGCATGGTGAGGCAAGACAGGACTACACAGCTTCAGATTAAGCCATCTGTGAAAGTAATAGGTCACTGATAATTGCAATTGAGGTCGCGATCAAAAAGGTCCAGTATTGATCTGAACAGGTTCATGTGCCTGATTATAGAATTTCCAAAGCTGTCTTCTATGTCGAGCTGCAGTCCAGATATCACACCAGAGGTGGGCAGATGAACCACCATAAAGATGTTCTAACGGCCACTTTGAACTCTTGCAATGTTAGGTCCAACACCTCGGAAAATACAGTCACCAACAGACCACGATGGCAATATGCCTGCCGAGTTGGTTTGAATGAATTTGTGAGATTCATTGTGAGATGTTGTGAGATCTGGCTGCCAAGCGTCTGGCAAGCAAGGCAACTCATCTACTGGCCCTACCTGGCTTTGAATGGAATATGTGTGACCTATATGTACATCTAGGATGGGGCTTTTCTCCATTCGACAGGAGACTCCATCAAGTCAGCCAGAGGAAATTCAGTGTCCTATAAGGCTTGTTTAAGATATGCAAGTCCTCCCCTCAGAATCTGACCCTCAGTCACTACTGATCACAGAAGACTGTAAAATATCCACCACATAGCACTTTGCCTGAAGAATTGCTGGATTTTATGAAAGTGACAAACCTTATTGTTTACTGATCTAGATATTGCTTGTATTGATGCTTTTTAAAAAAACATTTATTTCAGCCTTACGTATTGCTACTAAGGATATTAAATATGTTTGAAAATAAAATGAAAGTGAGTACAAAGCCATTTAGTTGTCTCCTCTCTATCGTGTAGATAACAAGATAGATTTATATCCGTAATGCTTATTCTGATTCTTTAAATTGAAGGTCCTTTCCACACCAACACCGGTTTTGGTCCTAAAATCACAGCTATTTGGCTTTTTTATGGTCCCTTTCCTCTTGCTACTGCTATAGGTTAAGAGAAATATCTCATGTCAGCTATTTCCTGAAAGAATGCCATTATAGTACATCTACAATTCAAATTCTGAAAAAGCCACAATTACCTCGGTGTGAGTGTTTTGAAGTTTTTGGGACTTTCCACTTGAGGAATACAGAAACATCTGCTTTTACTTGCTTTCCCTGAGATCTTCTTCGCTCAACACATTGGCAATCCATACCCAAGTAATATTCCTACGTGGTATGGTGCGAGATATGTCGGCGAGAAGATCGGATCATAAGATAGTAGTAGATAACACAATTACATCAACATTAATCGGACCTTTTTAGGATCATCCAAGCAACAAATGATTTGTTTAAAAAAAAAGTGCTGTGATGACCAAGAGTTCCCAAATAAACGTTTGTCTACTTGGGCAGTGCTCGCCAAAGAGGAATGAGGCTGTGTTGCTTCACTGACATCCATCCTCATCAATGATAAGCAACAATCTTAAAATGTTTTGGAAACTTCTGAAAGAATTGCTAAGCTCTGCACATAATATTGTGGTTGGCAGATTCTCCTGGGGATCTAGTGTGCACTGCTCAACATTTTGAATAATAGGCTAATCCATATAATATGCTGGATACCTCAAAATGCAGGATTAAGCTTTGTACAGTTTGAGGACCTCTGTATTAGGTCTGTTCCAATGATTGAGAACTTTTCTTTTGGAACTGTGCTAAGAACACCTTTGGTCTTTCTCATCTTTGTTCTATGACAACAAACACTTCTGTCATGGTTCAGAATCCCTAGTGTTAAATGAAGGGGCGAAGAAGGCAAATGGCATGTTGGCCTTCGTAGCTAGGGGATTTTAGTATAGGAGCAGGAAGGTCTTACTGCAGTTGTACAGGGCCTTGGTGAGGCCTCACCTGGAATATCGTGTTCAGTTTTGGTCTCCTAATCTGAGAAAGGACGTTCTTGCTGTTGAGGGAGTGCAGCGAAGGTTCACCAGACTGATTCCAGGGCTGGCAGGGCTGACATAGGAGGAGAGACTGGATCGACTGGGCCTTTATACACGAGTTTAGAAGGATGAGAGGGGATCTCATAGAAACGTATAAGATTCTGACGGGACGGGACAGGTTAGATGCGGGAAGAATGTTCCCGATGCTGGGCAAGTCCAGAACCAGGGGACACAGTCTTAGGATAAGTGGTAGGCCATTTAGGACTGAGATGAGGAGAAACTTCTTAACTCTGAGTTGTTAACCTGTGGTATTCCCTGCCGCAGAGAGTCGTTGATGCCAGTTCATTGGATATATTCAAGAGGGAGTTAGATATGATCCTTAGGGCTAAAGAGTTCAAGGGGTAGGGAGAGAAAGCAGGAAAGGGGTACTGAGGTGAATGATCAGCCATGATCATATGGAATGGTGGTGCAGGCTCGAAGGGCCGAATGGCCTACTCCTGTACCTATTTTCTATGTTTCTATGACCTGGGCCAATGTTTAAGAACATAAGAAATGGGAGCAGGAGTAAGTCATATGGCCTCTCGAGCCTGCTCCGCCATTCAATAAGATCATGGCAGATCAGATCCTGGGCTCAACTCCACTTCCCTGCCCAATCCCCATAACCCTCGACTCCCTTATCATTCAGGAATCTGTCTATCTCCACATTAAATATATTCAATGACCCAGTCTCCACAGCTCTCTAGGGTAGAGAATTCCAAAGATTCACAACCCTCAAGAGAAGAAATTTCTCCTAATTTCTGTTTTAAATGGCTGAACCCTTATTCTGAAACTATGCCCCCTAAATCTAGATTCCCCCATGAGATAATGGACCAAGCTGTGAGGTGAATTTAAATGGATGCAGGGTAGAAAGGCTCTGGCCTATACCATCATCATCATAGGCAGTCCCTCGGAATCGAGGAGGACTTGCTTCCACTCCCTAAGTGAGTTCTTTGATGGCTGAACAGTCCGATACGGAAGCCACAGACCCTGTTACAGATGGGACAGACGTTTGTCGGGGGAAGGGGTCGCTGGGCTGGTTTGCCACGCGTTCCTTCCGCTGCCTGCACTTGGCCTCTTCATGCTCCTTCCGTCGAGACTTAAAGAGCTCAACGCCCTCCCGGATGGACCTTCTCCACCTCGGGCGGTCTGTGGCCAGGGTCTCCCAGGTGTCAGTGGTGATATTGCACTTTACCAGGGAAGCTTTGAGGGTGTCCTTATAACATTTCTGCTGTCCTCATTTGGCTCGTTTACCATGAAGGAGCTCCGCGTAAAGCATTTGCTTAGGGAGTCTCCTAGCTAGCATGCGTATTATGTGGCCTGCCCAGCGAAGCTGATCGAGTGTGGTCAGTGCTTCAATGCTGGGGATGTTAGCCTGGTCGAGGACACTGATGTTGGTGCGCCTGTCCTCCCAGGAGATTTGCAGGATCTTGCGGAGGCATCGTTGGTGATATATCTCCAGCGACTTGAGGTGCCTTCTATACATCGTCCATGCCTCAGACCCATACAGGAGGGCGGGTATTACTACAGCCCTGAAGACCATGAGTTTGGTGGTAGATTTGAGGGCCTAGTCTTCAAACACTCTTTTCCGTAGGCGGCCGAAGGCTGCGCTGGCACACTGGAGGCGATGCTGAATTTCCGCATCAATGTCTGCCTTTGTTGATAAGAGGCTCCTGAGATATGGGAAATGGTCCACGTTGTCCAAGGCCGCGCCGTGGATCTTGATGATTGGAGGGCAGTGTTGTGCGGCGGTGACAGGCTGGTGAAGGACCTTTGTCTTACGGATGTTAAGCTTAAGGCCCATGCTTTCATATGCCTCAGTGAATACATTGACTATATCCTGGAGTTCAGCCTCTGAATGTGCACAGACGCAGGCATCGTCCGCATACTGCAGCTCAACGACAGAGGTTGGGGTGATCTTGGACCTGGCCTGGAGGCGGCGTAGGTTAAACAGCTTCCCACTGGTTCTGTAGTTTAATTCCACTCCAGCGGGGAGCTTGTTGATTGTGAAGTGCAGCATGGCGGCAAGAAAGATTGAGAAGAGGGTTGGGGCTTTCTCCATCCACTACTTGTTCTTTAAGTCCTGAGTTTTTTTGTTGGACCAGAGCCTTGAGCCGTCTGTAATGTTGTTTTGCAGCTCCCGAATTGGGCTGTTGCTTGAGGGTCAGAAATGCTTTGCGCTTGCGATCTATTAGTTCTTCGATCTCCTGATCATTTTTATCAAACCAGTCCTGATATTTTCTGGTTAAGTGACCAAGTGTCTCTTCACAGGCACTGGTTATAGAGACCTGGAGGGCAGACCAAGCGCTATGGGGATTCAGCATCTCAGGGTCATCAAGGCACGCCAGATTGGCTGTGAGGCGCTGGTTGTATAGGGCTCTCTTAGCTGGGTCTCGAAGTGCCCCGTCATTAACTTTTTTGCGGAACTGCTTCTGCTGTCCCCTCTGCTTTGGAGCAATGTTAATGCTGATGATGGATCGGATTAGGCGGTGGTCCGTCCAGCAGTCGTCAGCTCCTGTCATGGCGCGGGTGATGCGCACATCCTTACGATCCCTGGCTTGGACGATGACACAGTCAAGCAGATGCCAGTGTTTGGAGCGAGGGTGTTGCCACGATGCTTTGTATTTGTCCCTCTGGCGGAACAGGATGTTGGTGATGAGGAGTTCATGTTCTAAACATTTTGTCAGGAGTAGCGTACCGCTGGAATTGGCTTTCCTTACCCCCTCTCTGCCAATCACGCCTCCCCAGAGCGCTGTGTCTTTGCCAACCCTAGCATTAAAATCACCCAGGAGGATCAATTTGTCGCCCGTGGGGACACGGGACAAGAATGTCTCGAGGTTGGAATAAAAATCCTCTTTAGTCTCATCTGTTGCATCGAGTGTGGGGGCATACTCACTGATGACTGTGGCACATTGGTTCCGAGATAGGGTGATACGGAGAGTCATGAGGTGTTCGTTGACCGTCTTTGAGGCGGTCGACCAGCTCATTCTTGACGGCAAAACCGACTCCATGAAGGCAGCGTTCTGCCTCTGGTTTCCCTTTCCAGAAGAAAGTGTAACCTCTACCATGTTCCTTCAACTGGCCTTCCCCTGCCCGCCGGGTCTCGCTTAGGGCGGCGATGTCAATGTCGAAACGACCGAGTTCCCGGGCAACTATGGCGGTGCGACGTTCTGGTCTGTTGCTGTTGGGATTGTCCATGAGGGTCCTGGTGTACCAGGTCCCGAACTTCATACTGATGAAGTGGAAGATGCCTGTGCGTGAGTTCTTTTAACGTGGGGTGGCCGCTGCACACCGGCAACCACACGGGCTTAGCTGAACAAGGTCTTGGTCCAGTGGCAAGGGGGTCCAAGACAACTGGAGACCAGGCACAGCTCGATAAGCCTAATTGCTGACGGCGAAGTGTTGGCTGCAAGCTCGGTGCCAAGTAGTGCCATTGATGGTAGACTTGGTTGGGGAGCAGGCATTAGGAAGGTGACTTCCAAAGTTATTTTAAAAGATTAAAAGTTGATAAAGGTTCCCAATTTATTTCAAAAGTTTCTAAGATTTGTTAAAAAATCTAAGATGTAAGTCAATAATAGATTATAAAAGTTTCCCCAATTTAAAAAGTTTCTAAAAGTTGTTAAAAGTCAAAGATGTAAGTTAATAATAGATGGTTTAAAAGTATTTCGGTTGAGAGTCTAAATTGTAAGTTTTAAAAGTTCTCCCAAATTGTTTAATAAGTTTAAAAGTTTAAAAATTAATTAAAAGTTAGTTGGGAGTACGAGACGATGCCACGCCTCAGTCCCTTCAGCCGGTTTGGAGCCGTCCTCGAGTCCCTTTGGCAGGTCGTCCCGGAGTTCCATCGGCCGGCCAGACACCCTCCGAATCTGGTGCTCCTCTCGGGCCAGGTGGCCGTGGACCGAGCGCTTCTCCTAGGCCGGATGGCTGGCTGGCTGGAAGATGCTGCGCTGCACCGAGCCGGAGCCGCTCCCCGCGATGCGAAGACGATGCGAAAACACCAGCAGAGACCCTTTGGTCCGGGCCGGGGACAGAAGCGGCCGGTGCAGAGTGCAAACTGGGCGCGGCTGGTGTCCCTGGAGCTCCGCTGGGCTGGAGCCCCTGCTCCCTCGATGTCAGTCAGGAGTGGACTGAGCTGTCATTGCAACAGGCCTATACCAACCTGTTGGAAGTCACCGTCAAAAGTCGACAGATCTCTTCCCTTTCACAAGAAACTGGATTAAACCTTTGAACTGTGAGCCTGGTGCATGGCGTGGGATTTGAAAAGCTGAAAATAATAGGTGTTTGTTCCCCTCATAGCTGCTTCCACTACATCGAAGGCAAATGTCCTTCACTTACCCAGGGATGTATTCAAGAATATAAGTGGATTTAGAGTATATTAACCTTTGATTTTTGAAGGAAAGTGTATGTTCATTTTGGCACCTATTGCTCTCTGTTCCACCTCTTATAGAAACATAGAAAATAGGTGCAGGAGTAGGCCATTCGGCCCTTCGAGCCTGCACCACCATTCAATAAGATCTTGGGTGATCATTCCCTCAGTACCCCTTTCCTGCTTTCTCTCCATACCCCTTGATCCCTTTCGCCATAAGGGCCATATCTAACTCCATTTAATCCAGTTAATTGGATATATTCAACAACTCTCTGCGGTAGGGAATTCCACAGGTTAACAACTCTGAGTGAAGAAGTTTCTCCTCATCTCAGTCCTAAATGGCCTACCCCTTATCCTAAGACTGTGTTCCCTGGTTCTGGACTTCCCCAACATCGGGAACATTCTTCCCGCATCAAACCTGTCCAGTCCCGTCAGAATCTTGTATGTTTCTATGGGATCCCCTCTCATCCTTCTGAACTCCAGTGTATAAAGGCCCAGTTGATCCAGTCTCTCCTCATATGTCAGTCCCGCCATCCCAGGAATCAATCTGGTGAACCTTCACTGCACTATGTTTCATATGCCAGGGTGGTGAGCGCTTTTATTCTTTGACCAAAAGTGGATTTCAAACTTTAACAGATCTCAAATTGACACGTGTGCAGTCATACTGGAATAAAATATCCAAGGTGCATTATAACTGCCTCATCTTAGTTAAATAGCAGTTATTAATCACTGCTGAGCACTCCTGGCCTGCGAATAAGGGAAATGCTGCCTACTGCTGAATGCAAGGGAAGTAAAGTGGTTGCTCAGACGACATGACGAGTCCTGAGAGGGTATGGCCTATCCATTTTCTTAATTGTTACCGCATAAACTGATGAAGAAATACTTTGCTATTTAGAATGACCACTACTGGAAGGCGTAGCTTGGAGGTCAAGTATGAGAACATGCCGGCGTATATTGGGATTTAGTGCCTCCATAATTATCGTGATTTGGGCTGCTCACTAGGCCACGTGAGAAATTCTTGGTATCCACTGTCTGAATAATAAAGGACTTAAATTCGCACCTCAGTTGTAATAACTAACTACAACGTGCATTTATATAGCGCTTTCATGACTTCAGAACATCATAAAAATCTTCGGCCAACGAATTATTTTGAACTAAAGTCATCATTTTGTAGGTAAATGTGATGGACAGTTTGCACATCGCAAGCTCTCACAAACGGTGAGATGTATGACCAGTTGGTCTGAATTGGTTGAGGGGAAAAAAGTTGGCTAAAGGGATACATTTTGATGAGGACACCAGAAGCAAAATGTGCCATGAAATCTTTGACCACCTGAACAAGCAGATCGCATTTTAGCACCTCGTCCAAAAGAAGGCACCTTCAACAATGCAGCAGTCCATTAGCACTGAAGTGACGGCCTTCATCATTCTGCCAGTTATGACTATCGCCTTTGGGGACAGTAAGTGTATTCTTTTTAAAGCCAAATTGGCTCAAAGCTGACAAGCCTGATGATGGAAGTTTGGAATCAAGTTGCTCTTCTGTGGCCGATTTTCCAGTATATCTGCTAGGATTATCTGCCATACTCTGATGAACTGCTGATGATTGGCAAGCCGGCCTGCTCATTATTGAGATTTTAAAGGGTACACCTGTTATTGGGGGTTGAGATTCTTTACAATTATTTTCAGATGATAATGTTGAAACCTTAGAAATGACTAAGGCAAATGCCAAAATGAAGTAGCAAGTAAATTATTTACATATTAGAAGTAGGGCAAGTGATTTTGGAGTGGTACAACATCCATAGAAATATAACATCCTGGAATTTGCAAAGCGAAGGTGTTCTCCGCTGTCCCCGAAGCAAACTTCGCACAGAGATCTCACGATCTCTCTCGAGGTTTGGGTTTTCGGATGTTCAATTCAAATCAATGGAGATTAGTGGGAATCCCATAGTGTGAGCTGCTGTGATATCAACAAGCTGTCTAAGCAGCCAAGTAAAATGCAGAATTCTCAAAGTGAATAAGCGCATCCTCACTTGCCGTGACCTTGCTTGCTCGAGTTATGAAATGAGCCTAATAATTGCATCATGGTAATTTTCCTCTTGTAACTGTAGAATTTCAGAGTGCCCACTGATGGGTGATTGTGAAACTGATATAACTCCTGTTATGATCATAACTGTTGAAGGTGCTTCATTAACTGATTGATACCCAGTTTTTGGGTTAAAGACCAGATGTTTCCCTACTTTGCATCTCTGCATCAGGGCAAGAAATAATTTATCTTCACAGGGGCCTCAATGTCTTTTTTCCTTCTGTGGAAATAACACGAGTTAGACATTGAAGACCATTCACAGGCATGAATACTGTTAATACTATTGGTTTGTCTCTGATCCCCAAGGTTTTGTTCAATCATGATTTGTAGTTGCTCAGTGCCCATCAAGAGAGCTGATACCAGTCTGGATAGCATTCCTTACCTCTGTAAAGCCATCCTTATTGACGACGACAGACCCTAAAAGCTCCTGCTGGTAACCACAGACTGTAAAGCATCTACTATGATCTTCAAATTATTTTCGTAGTGGACTGCTTTGCTGTCGTTACGGAGTCCAACATATGCACATGAAGAATCCCTCAAGATGCTGAAGTGCTTCATTGTTGGCTAAATATCCTGGTGATGCAATTATTGTCTTGATTTGAAGACTTGCCTACTAACCCCTAATATCCATATTCCTCTGCTTTGGAACCTATAAACCAGCAATTTTTTTTTTCAATTTGCCCTTCTTAACTGATAGCAATTCTTCTCTGCTGATGTGCAGAACAACTTCTGTGCTCGTGTGCAGAACATCTAACTAATGTTTGTGAGGGTGGAATTCCAGTTGTGCTGGTATTAAATTTAGGTTTATTTTGTGGTACAGCTGTTGCTGGTAGTGATGGCAATTTTTGACATAACTGACAGTAAATTGAAGTGTGCGTGTGAAAAGAAAACTAGTAAACACCATAAAGAAATATTTTCTGGGGTTTTATACTTCTGCCTTTTTTACTTGATTTGTGGTCTTCCTCTGTTGAAGACCACTTGTGCCTTAGATACCCTTATTTGTTGAGCCTCCTTCATTTTGTGGGATGCTTTATTATTTTTAAATTACTGGCCATTGCTGCCTCCTACCTAAATCACGCAGCTTTCCCTCTCTCAACCTTGGTTTCTGTAGTAACTTGGACATTTTCCACTTAAAATTACTGACTAAACAATTGACCAAGAAGCTGCATGTGTGTCTATAAAAGGGTCTAATTTCTGGCTTGTTGCAACATTTATTTGATTGCATTGTATGAATTCTCCAGTGCCCTGGTAATTAACAATTATATTGTTGGATGGATTTTTTTTTCTTGCCACCCCTCTCCCCAATGTAAACCCCATCAAAATACCTTTAGGACATAACACATGAAATAAGAAAATGTTTTTTGCCACATCAAACCTAGAATCTACCTCATTGCTCCATCAGGGAGGGAGAGAAAGCAGGGAATTATAGACCGGTCAGCCTGACCTCAGTAGTGGGTAAAATGATGGAATCAATTATTAAGGATGTCACAGCAGCGCATTTGGAAAGAGGTGACATGATCGGTCCAAGTCAGCATGGATTTGTGAAAGGGAAATCATGCTTGACAAATCTTCTGGAATTTTTTGAGCTTGTTTCCACTAGAGTGGACAAGGGAGAACCAGTTGATGTGGTATATTTGGACTTTCAGAAGGCTTTCGACAAGGTCCCACACAAGAGATTAATGTGCAAAGTTAAAGCACATGGGATTGGGGGTAGTGTGCTGACGTGGATTGAGAACTGGTTGTCAGACAGGAAGCAAAGAGTAGGAGTAAATGGGTACTTTTTAGAATGGCAGGCAGTGACTAGTGGGGTACCGCAAGGTTCTGTGCTGGGGCCCCAGCTGTTTACACTGTACATTAATGATTTAGACGAGGGGATTAAATGTAGTATCTCCAAATTTGCGGATGACACTAAGTTGGGTGGCACTGTGAGCTGCGAGGAGGATGCTGTGAGGCTGCAGAGTGACTTGGATAGGTTAGGTGAGTGGGCAAATGCATGGCAGATGAAGTATAATGTGGATAAATGTGAGGTTATCCACTTTGGTGGTAAAAAGAGAGAGACAGACTATTATCTGAATGGTGACAGATTAGGAAAAAGGGAGGTGCAACGAGACCTGGGTGTCATGGTACATCAGTCATTGAAGGTTGGCATGCAGGTACAGCAGGCGGTTAAGAAAGCAAATGGCATGTTGGCCTTCATAGCGAGGGGATTTGAGTACAGGGGCAGGGAGGTCCCTCTCCTCTCCCTTCTCCTCCTCCCTCCCTCCCTTCTCCCCCTCCTGCTGCCCCTCTCTCCCCCCCGCTCTCTTCAGCCCCCCCTTGCTGTCAGAAACACAGACACTGACAGACAGAGAGTGAGAGAGACACACACAGACAGACGGAGAGATAGAGACACTGACAGAGACACACTGGAGGGGCGGGGGGGCCATCCCAGCATGCTGTTGGAGGGCTCCCGGTGCTGCAGTCAGTAAGTAGAAAATGTTTTATTTATTGATTTTTAAAATGTTTTAAATTTTTTGTTAATTTTTTTGATTGATTTATTGGTTGATTTATTGATGTATTTATCATTTATTATTGATGATGGCTCTTTATTTGTAAAACTGAAGTGTTTAATGTTTGTAAACTTCCCTTTAAACCCCCCCTCCCCCATTCCCTATGCCTGATTTGTAACCTACGCCTGATTTTCTAAGTGTAGGCAAGGTTTTTCTGAGCGTACAAAAATCTACACTTACTCCATTCTAAGTTAGTTTGGAGTAAGTTTTCACTGCCTAAACTTTCAAAACAGGCGCAAGTGGCCGGACACGCCCCCTTTTGAAAAAAAAAATCTGTTCCAAACTGAAACTGTTCTAACTGACTAGAACTGGAGCAAACTAAATGCCGAGAATTGCAATTTCTAAGATACTCCATTCTAAACCAGTTGCTCCAAAAAAACAGGAACAACTCAGGCTGAAACTTGGCCCCAATGTTTCTGGGCTCTGCCCCATCTATTTGATCTCTCTAGGGCAAGCTCTGCAGATTTCCTCCATTTCTCTCTCTGCACTCCCCTTCGCAATACAAAGGTAATTGAGCATTATCCGCCCATCTGCACCAGTCTGCCCTAACATTAGGTTTTCACAGGTTTTTCCACAGTTGACAACTTCTCCTTGGTCAGAGCAGCACATAAAACATTGTGTTCCTTGGTGTACTTGATTTATCTCTATAGCCTTCAAATAGTCAATTACTAGAAATTAATCGCATTAATTGCTAGTCAGGACTCTGTGTTCCACTATTCTAGCGAGTGGGCGAATTTTCTAGTTGCTTGAGGCTTATTAGTTTTACTCTAGTGCTATGGTTTTAGTCTGTTAAATAAGCCTATATACCATCTTGCTTTCCTGTCTGCTACCTAAATAATAGCTTTTGGATGCAGCTTTGACCAACTCAGACTTGAGTGATTTTCTAATGTGTTCTATATAATGAATAGGGGGAAGTGCAGAATATTGCAAACTACCTGCTGGATATTTTTAAATATTGTACAGAATACTGATCACATTTTGTTTTAATTTTTAGAACATTCATGTTGCTGTACATGAGGATGGTTTACTCTGACTAATTTAGGCTGCCATGTTAATATAACTTGGCCTTTTCATCTTTCTGTTATTGAAACAAAAAAACTGTTGTTTGAGCTAATCTTGGTGTTAGATATATTTATCATGGTTGGATAATTTTGCAAAGATCGTTTTAAATTTTGAAATTTTAATGAACCTCAAGGAAACCCCAACCAAGTCCATTGCCAACCTGAATTTGCATGTATGGTGAGTGAGAGTGTGTTTACTCCAAGTTTTGTGTGTATCTAGTTCTGCTATATTATGGAAGTACATTTTTTAAAAAAAGGCTTTTACTTCTACGTGGAAAAGAAAGCAATTCAACTGCTGGTGTAAAATGAGCAACATCTCTAACTTCATCCAATATTCATTAATTTTGTAGGACCCAGTTACAGGTGAAATTGAACCTTACTACCCAGGTACTCTGCGACGCACAAAAATGCTACTTTCTTTTTTAGTGGGGTTTCTGATGGTAAGTATCATGTCCTTTCACCATTCTTTTCATCCCTGCTTTATGTGGTGTGCACAAGCACATAATGGCCTGGTTCCGTCAATCAGCTAATTTATATGCTAAATATGTCTCTCTGTCTCTCTGTCTGAACTGGTTTCTCAATTATCAACTTGCATACAATGCCTGTTGTTCATGACTGTGTCTTCATAAGTACCATTGTTAACTGAATTTTATTTTGATTTGTAATACGATTCTTTTATAGAACAAACCTCAACTATTTGCCAAAAATGAATATTGATATTCATGACATTGCAGAGTCACCAAGAGAGACACACATTTCAAAACTTAATGTTACTGGCTTGCACAAATGCCTAAAAATCTTAAGTACTGTTTCACTTACTCGCATGTTTCTACGAAGTTTTTGTCTCGTGGGTTCATGAGGTGGAAGGCTACTATGGCTCAGATGAGCATTCTTGATCAACAACCTCTAGGAACTTGGGCCTGAGACTGCAGCAACTCGGCGGTCACTAGTGCAATAGGGCCCAACTGGCTTTCTGGAATCAGGGCAGACATTAGTGGAGGGAATCGCAATGGTGCAGACATGCTCTCCTCCTGAGAAGGCAACCTGTTCCACTCCTGTTGCATGTCTGTCCCTGCTATTGGATTGTGGCTCAGCACTTCCACTGATCTGCAGGAAAGCACATTGTAGGAGATCCATGCTCCAATTGAAGCCCTTGTCTATTTGGCCCCTCAGCCTGTGCAAGATGGAGGAGCTGATGGTCCCCAGAACCTGTATGTACACAGCATGTGCATCCCTGAGGTATGCTAGTATTATCATGGATGCTCAAGGAGGGCCCTGCTGTATTGCCCATTGAGGTGACCATGTGCTGAATGGTTGACTGCAGAGTATCAATGAAAATGAATGAGATCACTAACCACTTCAGCACCTAATCACTGTTTTATATTAATACAGGTCCTCTGGGTATTTGCCAGTGTCCTTGCGGTGGTTATTTACAAAACCTGGGCAAGGATTAGAATAACAACCTCTAACTCGATTGAGAGCTTTTTATTGACTACAGTTGGTGCCTCATTCCTCAACGCAGTGTCCATTATAATCTTGGGAAAAGTAAGCTTTTTAAAAAAAATATATGTATAGTTATTCCTAACTTTGACTAACTATTTAATAAGGTATTATAAAATCTCACACATCTGTAACAGAACTGTGTTGTCTCTATCATGGGACAATACTCCTAAGGCTGAATACATGGTGAATATTTAGCTCCTATACTTGTAGTTCAAGCTATTATGTAGATACCTGGATACAGAAATATGTTTTAAGGCTGGATTTTTGGCTGATGATTTCAGTGGGGCAGTAAAGTTTGCGCCCGGGAACAGTTTGCACCTCAGTAAGTAAAATTGGGCAGGTGGGCCCAGAGTCAGGAAGCGCAGTGCTAAGGGAGGCGTTCTACACCTCTCTTGGCGTTTAGCTGGGAAAGAGCTGGGCCGGGAGCTCTCCAAGACACCTGGGAGAAAAAAAACCTTTTATTTAAAAAAACCCCACATAAACATTCCCAAAACATTGCCCACACCACCACAACATAAATCGCAAAACAAATTAAAAGAAAAAACAATCACACTTACTTACCTCTCTGCAGTTGGTATTGTTGGACCACTTGATTTCCCAGGCATTCGCTGCGGGCGCGCTGTGGGGCGGACGGGTTGGGCGGGAGTCAAAACGCGCCGGTGTCGCAATCAGGGGTATTGTACACCAGCGCAGCTCTTCCAGATGGTGCTATTCCGTTCCTCCGCAAAACCGGACCAGAAGATCCCTGCGGGGCACTGGAGGCTGACCACACTGCCGCCACTCTGGGGCGAAAAACAGAGCGCAGAAGACCTGAAAATCCGCCCCATAATCTTTACATGAGCTATTGTTCCCTTTTTGGCCAGAAATGATGAGAGTGGTGAAATGATGCATCTTTGGATGATAGGATTTTGCCCAAATCTCAAGCTTTCCTGAAAACCGATACTTTAATAAGCTAATTTTAATGTAATTAGAATTTGCACAAATTTGGATTATTAAAACAAATGTATTCTGTTACTCAAATCTGGAAGGAGTTATACTGTCATGGCTAACCGTTAGATACTTTTACATGTATTCTGACACCACATCTCTCTAGCATCTGTCTGAGGCTGAACCAGACTGTTTGCAACCTTGGTGTCACATTTGAGCATTTGACCTCATAGTCTCTCCATCGCCTGCTTTGCAGGTTTAACCCTGGCCGCTGGGTTTCCCAGGCGTGTGGAAACCCAGCAGCTGAAGGGAGGCCAGGATAGCTTCGGGGAAAAGGAAGTGTCTTTACAGCACTGCTTGTGGGTCAGGAGGAGGAGGCATGCTTCCCACCCTCCTGCCCTCACCCCAACTGGTCCCCTAAGCTTACCCTCTTGCCTGGGATCGTATCCCACCCCCCCGCCCAACACTACCAGTAGCAGCTGCAGGCTCCCTACCCAGGGTTGCGGCCTGCTCTGGAGTGTTCCCCACCTGATTGGAGGCCAAGCCTGTCAAGTGGGTGGGGATCCTGGCAAAAAAAACGCACGCTCAAAACTTCACAGCATGTAGGTGTTGGGGTAAAAAGAAGACTTCTCTTCTTCAAGGTGGATTCCCTGAAATAAGGAATCAACACCATCTCTTTATAACGAACTACGGAATCAATCAGAAGAAACCTTGGATTCACTTTTTCGATCTTTATTCAAGCATATGCAGGGGAAGAGTTCCAGATCTAGCCGCCTAGGAATGAACCTTCAACGAACAAGGGTTCTACACACACTTATACAGTTTTCGAGGCGTGGTGACGTTGTGAACACTAGACTACAGCTACCAGTTGGCTTACAATTGATCAACGGAGCTACATTGATTCGTTAACCCTTATCTGAGTGGTTTCGCAACCTCTCCATCTCCCATAGCATGTGGGACTGATCTCAGTCTATTGGAATGTGTTGTTCCACAGTCTTAACCTTGCTCTGGCTTTTCAGCTTGGTCTGCAATTTTTAAAAGATAAACACACAAGCAAAGCTATTCCCTTTAACCTGATTCTTACTCAAGTGTACTTTTTACCCCCTTACACGGGGAAACCCACTTCCAGGTTCCCCCTCCCCTATGCAACTAGACCCTGTTGAGATTGGGGCCTACATCATTTACACACAATGTATTAGCACAACCTAGTGAACAGTGAACCGAATCTGAAGAGATTACAGAGTTGATAAACCTTGATAACATATTGTTAAATAAGATCTTTATCTTTTAAAAGCATACTAAGTAGAATATGTGCCAATATCCTGTATCATGGATTTATAAGATGCAGACTTATTTCCATAAGGTTAAAAGGAGATTTGATAGGTGTTAAATCATAAATGTTATGATCAAATAAATAAGGAGAAACTGTTTCCAATGACAGAAGGGTTGATAACCAGAAGACACTGATTTAAGGTGATTGACAAAAGAATCAGAGGTGACATGAGGAAACTTTTTTTTTACACAGTGAGTTATTGTGATCTAGAATGCATTGCCTGAAAGAATGGTGGAAGTAGATTCAATAATAACTTTCAAAAGTGAATTGGATTAAACACTTGAAGGGGAAAATAGGGCCAATTCCTATAGCTTTTCAAAATTGGCTTGCAACCTATTGATTCAGTCTAAATTATCTCTCCTATTTTGGTGGGTATCTACAAATTAAGGGCCTAAATTTGGCCAGGAGTTGCTTTGTTTTTTTTGGAGCAACTTGATTTTTCTGGAATATCTTAAAAATCCCCATTCTGCACATTTAATTTGCACCAGTGTAAGTGAGTTAGTTAGGATTTTTTTTTTTAAGTTTAGTTTTTTTTTCAAAAGGGGGCATTACTAGCCACCTACGCCTGTTTTGGCCATTTAAGTACGTTTGCACAGCTAATAGTTGCTCCAAACTAACTTAGGCCAGCATATGTAGCCACTTGTGGCCGCACAGAAAACCCTTGCCGAGAGTTAAGAAATCAGCGCAGATAAGTACATTCTAAAACACCAAGCACTAAACAAAGTAAAAAAATAAGCATTCAATATGAGGAAGGACATTCTTGCTATTGAGGGAGTGCAGCGAAGGTTTACCAGACTGATTCCTGGGATGGCAGGACTGACATATGAAGAAAGACTGGATCGACTAGGCTTATATTCACTGGAATTTAGAAGAATGAGAGGGGATCTCATAGAAACATATAAAATTCTGATGGGACTGGACAGGTTAGATGCAGGAAGAATGTTCCCGATGTTGGGGAAGTCCAAAACCAGGGATCACAGTCTAAGGATAAGGGGTAAGCCATTTAGGACCGAGATGAGGAGAAACTTCTTCACTCAGAATTGTGAACCTGTGGAATTCTCTACCACAGAAAGTTGTTGAGGCCAGTTCGTTAGATATATTCAAAAGGGAGTTAGATGTGGCCCTTGCGGCTAAAGGAATATGGAGAGAAAGCAGGAATGGGATACTGAAGTTGCATGATCATATTGAATGGTGGTGCAGGCTCGAAGGGCCAAATGGCCTGCTCCTGCACCTATTTTCTATGTTTCTATAACATATAAAAAATACAAGGAAGCTGAGAGGACCTGTACCTAGCACCAAGACTTACAAAGCACTAAACAAAGCACAAAAAGTAATAAGCAATTAATAAAAAATAGAAGGAACCATGCACCTAAAGCACCAAGACCAAAGTAATAAGCAATCAATCAATCAATAACAAATAAAAAATAGAAGTCCTACCAAAACACAGTCCGGGAAGGCAGCGGACCGCCGATGAGGGAGCCCATTCGGGCAGGGATAGGGGCGGCGCGCTTCGGGCCCTCCCACATAGTCTGCAGCACACTCAGGTTCTGGGGGCGAGGAGCTACTGCACATGCGTGCACACTCTAGCGCGCATGTGCAGAGGTCCTGGCTCTGCCCCAGAATCCAGTGGCCACGCTACGCCACCATCGAGGAAAGGCTGGGGAGCGGCCAAACTCAGCCTGAAGAGTTTTGGAGCACATCGAGGCGGACAAAAGCAGCGCACCTCTGGTGAGTGCGGCAGAAATCTTTCCTGCCCAAATTCTCTCCCTATCAGTGGCCATTTTTAGGATTTCATCTCAATTACTTAATGATGATGAACAGCAATGATCCACAGCCTTGTAGAGCTGTGCACTGCATTAATGCCTAATGGGATTTCAATCCGCTACCTATCCATCATAAAATCTATCCAATAATCCTATATGATCTCATTTTATCCAATAGCCTTTTATGCATACTTTGTTAAATACCTTTTGGAAATCAAGGCATTTAACACCAACAGGAATACAATTATTCACCTACCTGGTGAATTCTGCAAAAAACTCATTCAGGTTAGTGAGGTAGGATCTGTTTCCTGAAGATATGCTGGGAATCCCTAATCACTGAAATTTTCCTAATGATTATAACTTCATATGCTTTCAAACAAATTTCCTACCACCAATGTTAAATTAATAAACATTTAATTACCTTCCTTTTCTTAAATAATTGGACTACATCAGCCTTCCTCCAATCCATGAGAACCAGCCCAGACCTCCATGAGCTATGAATATATCTTCAGTTTTATGTATAAGAATAGAAAGCAATTTGTGGCATTTGTTCCTTAACAATAAGTACTTCTATTTTAGGTATATCATATAATTGCGGTTAAAATGACAGATTGGGGTAAGTAACTATATATTTGTACATAGTTCTAGTACTCTACAGTATATATCTGAACAAGTAACTCTTAGAATGGAAATAGGGTGATGGTATGTTGATGTGCAACAAATGGTAGGAAGTTGTTCACACAACAAATCTCCAATCTCTGCTGTAAGATGTTGGCAAAAGTCAATGTGCCACTTCATAATGTTGGTAGGACACATATTCTCGGAGTTGAGCTTTCCATCTTGGCCACTCTGAAGAGATGGTGTGATGACCAATGGTGTTTTCCCAGAACAAGCAAAAGTTGGTAAAGGCTACTCAAATACATCTTGGTGGCTGTTTACATAGCAGCAATGGGGATGCTCAGGCAACATGTTGTATGCCACATTCATGGAAAGGCAATGCGCTACACAAAGGGCCAGAAAAATAATTTCATGTTTATGTATAAATGGGGTGAGGGAAGAAAAGGAATTCTGATGAAAAGCCTTCAACAATCCATGTGATGTCCTTTTCTCTTTTTGACCGCTTCAGTTCTGTTTCTCCAGTTGGCATCCTTTTCCTGCTCGTTTCATCACAGGCAGTCCCTCGGAATTGAGGAAGACTTGCTTCCGCTCTAAAAATGAGTCCTTAGGTAGCTGAACAGTCCAATATGAGAACCACAGTCCCTGTCACAGGTGGGACAGATAGTCGTTGAGGGAAAGGGTGGGTGGGACAGGTTTTCCGCACGTTCTTTCCGCTGCCTGCGCTTGATTTCTACATGCTCTCGGCGATGAGACTCGAGGTGCTCAACGCCCTCCTGGATGCACTTCCTCCACTTAGAGCGGTCTTTGGCCAGGGACTCCCAGGTGACAGTGGGGATGTTGCACTTTATCAGTGAGGTTTTGAGGGTGTCCTTGTAACGTTTCCTCTGCCTCCCTTTGGTGGCTCGTTTGCCGTGAAGGAGTTCAGAGTAGAACACTTGCTTTGGGAGTCTCGTGTCTGGCATGTGAACAATGTGGCCTGCCCAGCGGAGCTGATCAAGTGTGGTCAGTGCTTCAATGCTGGGGATGTTGGTCTGGTCGAGGACGCTAACGTTGGTGCGTCTGTCCTCCCAGGGGATTTGTAGGATCTTGCGGAGACATCGTTGGTGGTATTTCTCCAGTGACTTGGTGTCTACTGTACATGGTCCATGTCTCTGACCAATACAGGAGGGTGGGTATTATTACAGCCCTATAGACTATGAGCTTAGTGGCAGATTTTAGGGCATGATCTTCGAACACTCTGTTCCTCAGGCGGCCGAAAGCTGCACTGGTGCACTGGAGGCGGTGTTGAATGTTGTCGTCAATGTCTGCTCGTTGATAAGAGGCTCCCGAGGTATGGGAAATATTCCACGTTGCCCAGGGCTGCGCCGTGGATCTTGATGACTGGAGGGCAGTGTTGTGCGGCAAGGTGGAGGACCTTTGTCTTATGGATGTTTAGCGTAAGGCGCATGTTTTCGTACGCCTCAGTAAATACGTTGACTATGACTTGGAGTTCAGCCACTCTGTGCGCAGACGCAGGCGTCGTCCGGGTACTGTAGTTAGACGACAGAGTTTGGGGTGGTCTTGGACCTGGCCTGGAGACGACGAAGGTTGAACAGGTTCCCACTGGTTCTGTAGTTTAGTTCCACTCCAGCGGGAGCTTGTTGACTGTGAGGTAGAGCATAGCAGCGAAGTGGGTTGGGGCGATGATGCAGCCCTGCAGCACTCCAGCGGCAGCAGATGGGCCTCTCCTCCACAACGATGGCTGGACCTCTCCTTCCCCACAGGTGGCCACCTCCTCAACGGCGACCGGCTCTCCTCTTCTACGATGGCGGTTGGCTTCTCCTCCTCCTTCAACGACGACTGGACCTCTCCTTCCCCACTGATGACCTGGCCTCCTCTTCTCCTCCAGCACGTGGTGAGTACCATGGCTGTGACCCCCCCTCTGACCTTCCACTCTGAAGTCCAGTGGACCACTGTACCTCCCAATGCCTGCCCCCAACCAAGCCTCGGAACACCTACCATCAAAGGCGCTACTCAGCGGCGAGCTTGCGGCCAACATCTCGCCGTAGGCAACTAGGCCCATACAGCCGTGACTGGTCTCCAGTTGTCTTGGACCCCCTTGCCACTGGACCAAGATCTTGCTCACACACAGGTATCTTTAACATGAAGTTCCGGACCTGGAACGTCAGGACCCTCATGGACAACTCCAACAGCGACAGGCTGGAACGCTGCACCGCCATCGTTGCCCAGGAACTTGGATGCTTTGATATCGACATTGTCGCCTGAAGCGAGACCCGGTGGGCAGGGGAATGCCAGCTCAAGGAACAAGGTGGAGGTTGCACCTGCTTCTGGAAAGGGAAACCAGAGGAAGAATGCCACCTCCATGGAGTCAGTTTCGCCATCAAAAACGAACTGGTCGACCGCCTCAAAGACTCCCCCTGTGGAGTTAACGAACGTCTCATGCTCTCCGACTCGCCCTATCCCGGAATCAATGCGCCACAGTCATCCGTGCGTGCGCCCCAACATTCGATGCGACTAAAGAGAGCTTTTACTCCAACTTCTCAAAATCCCTGTACCACATCCCTGCGGATGACAAACGGATCCTCCTCGGTGACTTCAACGCCAGGGTCGGCAAGGACACAGCCCTCTGGGGGGGCGTGATTGGCAGAGGGAGTAGAGAAAGCCAACTCCAGTGGTACCCTACTCCTGACAAAATGTCGAGAACATGAACTTATTATCACCAACACCATCTGCCAGAGGGACAAATACAAGACATTGTGGCAACACTCTCGCTCCAAACACTGGCTCCTGCTCGACTATATCATCGCCTGAGCCAGGGATCTGTTCTAGTGATAAGAACATAAGAAATAGGAGCAGGAGTAGGCTATGTGGCCCCTTGAGCCCGTTTAAGATGCAATTGTTATAATGGCTGTGGGCCTAATTTTTACTTGGCATTTAACTAATTTTGTTGGCATTCCAGTACAAATTTCCATATTGACCGCTATTTAATATATTCAAATTTAATAGCTATGCAAGAGCAGAACAAAAGAATTAGGAACAGGAGTAGGCCATCTAGCCCCTCGAGCCTGCTCCGCCATTCAACAAGATCATGGCTGATCTGGCCGTGGACTCAGCTCCACTTACCCGCCCGCTCCCCGTAACCCTTAATTCCCTTATTGGTAAAAAATCTATCTCTGACTTGAATACATTCAATGAGCTAGCCTCAACTGCTTCCTTGGGCAGAGAATTCCATAGATTCACAACCCTCTGGGAGAAGAAATTCCTTCTCAACTCGGTTTTAAATTGGCTCCCCCGTATTCTGAGGCTGTGCCCCTAGTTCTAGTCTCCCCGACCAGTGGAAACAACCTCTGCCTCTATCTTGTCTATCCCTTTCATTATTTTAAACGTTTCTATAAGATCACCCCTCATCCTTCTGAACTCCAAAGAGTAAAGACCCAGTCTACTCAATCTATCATCATAAGGTAACCCCCTCATCTCCGGAATCAGCCTCGTGAATCGTCTCTGTACCCCCTCCAAAGCTAGTATATCCTTCCTTAAGTAAGGTGACAAAAACTGCACGCAGTACTCCAGGTGCGGCCTCACCAATACCCTATACAATTGCAGCAGGACCTCCCTGCTTTTGTACTCCATCACACTCGCAATGAAGGCCAACATTCCATTCGCCTTCCTGATTACCTGCTGCACCTGCAAACAAACTTTTTGGGATTCATGCACAAGGACCCCCAGGTCCCTCTGCACCTCAGCATGTTGTAATTTCTCCCCATTCAAATAATAATCCCTTTTACTGTTTTTTCCCCCCCCCAAGGTGGATGACCTCACACTTTCCGACATTGCATTCCATCTGCCAAACCTTAGCCCATTCGCTTAACCTATCTAAATCTCTTTGCAGCCTCTCCATTTCCTCTACACAACCCGCTTTCCCACTAATCTTTGTGTCATCTGCAAATTTTGTTACACTACACTCTGTCCCCTGTTCCAGGTCATCTAAGTATATTGTAAACAGTTGTGGTCCCAGCACCGATCCCTATGGCACACCACTAACCACTGATTTCCAACCCGAAAAGGACCCATTTATCCCTACTCTCTGCTTTCTGTTAGCCAGCCAATTCTCTATCCATGCTAATATATTTCCTCTGACTCCGCATACCTTTATCTTCTGCAGTAACCTTTTGTGTGGCACCTTATCGAATGCCTTTTGGAAATCTAAATACACCACATCCATCGGTACACCTCTATCCACCATGCTCGTTATATCCTCAAAGAATTCCAGCAAATTAGTTAAACATGATTTCCCCTTCATGAATCCATGTTGCGTCTGCTTGATTGCACTATTCCTATCTAGATGTCCCGCTATTTCTTCCTTAATGATAGTTTCAAGCATTTTCCCCACTACAGATGTTAAACTAACCGGCCTATAGTTACCTGCCTTTTGTCTGCCCCCTTTTTTAAACAGAGGCGTTACATTAGCTGCTTTCCAATCCGCTGGTACCTCCCCAGAGTCCAGAGAATTTTGGTAGATTATAACGAATGCATCTGCTATAACTTCCGCCATCTCTTTTAATACCCTGGGATGCATTTCATCAGGACCAGGGGACTTGTCTACCTTCAGTCCCATTAGCCTGTCCAGCACTACCCCCCTAGTGATAGTGATTGTCTCAAGGTCCTTCCTTCCCACATTCCTGTGACCAGCAATTTTTGGCATGGTATTTGTATCTTCCACTGTGAAGACCGAAGCAAAATAATTGTTTACGGTCTCAGCCATTTCCACATTTCCCATTATTAAATCCCCCTTCTCATCTTCTAAGGGACCAACATTTACTTTAGTCACTCTTTTCCGTTTTATATATCTGTAAAAGCTTTTACTCTCTGTTTTTATGTTTAGCGCAAGTTTACCTTCGTAATCTATCTTTCCTTTCTTTATTGCTTTCTTCACCATTCTTTGCTGTTGTTTAAAATTTTCCCAATCTTCTAGTTTCCCACTAACCTTGGCCACCTTATACGCATTGGTTTTTAATTTGATACTCTCCTTTATTTCCTTGGTTATCCACGGCTGGTTATCCCTTCTCTTACCGCCCTTTTTCACTGGAATATATTTTTGTTGAGCACTATGAAAGAGCTCCTTAAAAGTCCTCCACTGTTCCTCAATTGTGCCACCGTTTAGTCTGTGTTTCCAGTCTACTTTAGCCAACTCTGCCCTCATCCCACTGTAGTGCCCTTTGTTTAAGCATAGTACGCTCGTTTGAAACACTACTTCCTCACCCTCAATCTGTATTACAAATTCAACCATACTGTGATCACTCATTCCGAGAGGATCTTTTACTCGGAGATTGTTTATTACTCCTGTCTCATTACACAGGACCAGATCTAAGATAGCTTGCTCCCTTGTAGGTTCTGTAACATACTGTTCTAAGAAACAATCCTGTATGAATTCCTCCTCCAGGCTACCCCGTGCGATTTGATTTGACCAATCGATATGTAGGTTAAAATCCCCCATGATTACTGCCGTTCCTTTTTCACATGCCTCCATTATTCCCTTGATTATTGCCCGCCCCACCGTGAAGTTATTATTTGGGGGCCTATAAACTACGCCCACCAGTGACTTTTTCCCCTTACTATCTCTAATCTCCACCCACAATGATTCAACATTTTGTTCATTAGAGCCAATATCATCTCTCACAACTGCCCTGATATCATCCTTTATTAACAGAGCTACCCCACCTCCTTTCCCTTCTTGTTTATCTTTCCGAATCGTCAGATACCCCTGTATGTTTAATTCCCAGTCTTGGCCACCCTGCAACCACGTTTCTGTAATGGCCACCAAATCATACCCATTTGTAATGAACATTAACTGCGCTGTCATTTTTGTGTTGGCAAAGGTGATAAATTGGAGTTCAGGGACATTCCAAAAGAAAAGCACCTCTAAGAATATCTTTTAATATTACTCTCTTCGCCCTTCAAGATCAATATTTTCAGTCCTCTGATGCTCTCAGAATTTGCTGTTATCACCATTGGGGAAACATTAGAGATACCCCTTGTTGGTGGAAGCAAAAAGAATGAATTTGCATTTATATAGCGCTTTATCATGTCTCCCAGAAAGATCCCAAAGGTCTACATCTAAAATTAATTACATTGTGCATTTGCTATTGTCATGTCACTAAACATGGCAACTATTTTCCATGCAGCAAGGTCCCTCAAACAACAGAGATGCACGACCAGTTAATTTATTTTTGATGGTCTAACAGAATTACACAGAATCTACAGCGCTTGTACTCTGTATGAGCATCCTCCTGCTCTAATTGCCTCTTCCCACCCTGCCGCCCCCCCCCCCCCCCCCCCATATCCTTCTATTCTCCAAGTATTCATCAGGCTTCCCTTTAAAGGCTGCTTCAACCACTCCATATGGCAGAGAGTGTAATTGAGAATGTTGAACTCAATGTAAAGAAATTCCTCCCAAATTCTTTATATGATCTCTTAGTGGCTCTCATGTTTGTGCCCCTTTATTCTGGACTTCCATACAGTTCCAAACAAGCGTTGGTCATTTAGGACTGAGATGAGGATAAATTTCTTCACTGGGGATTTTGAATCTTTGGAATTCTCATCCCAGAGGGCTGTGGATCTTCAGTCGATGAGTATATTCAAGGCCGAGATTGATTTTTGAACTCTTGAATCACATAGCCTAAGGGATATGGAGATGGGGTGGGAAAATCATATTGAATGGCAGTGCAGGCTCAAGGGGCCACATAGCCTACTCCTACTCCTATTTCTTATGTTCTTATCATTAGAACAGATTATCTGGTCATTATCACATTGCTGTTTGTGGGAGCTTGCTGTGTGCAACTTAGCTGACACATTTCCTACATTACAACACTTCAAAAGTAGTTCATTGGTTGTAAAGTGCTTTCAGACATCCTGCGGTTGTGAAGGGCACTATATAAATGCAAAGTAATGAAATTGGTTGATCTTCCATCCTTCAATGTGTAGTTCGGGACCTGGAATGTCAGGTCCCTCACTGAAACACCTGTGAACTCATACCTTTTTGGTGTGGAAGTGAGTCATCCTCGACACGAGGGACTGCCTAATACTATATAAATGCAAGTTTTAAGTCTTTCTTTATGGTGTTTGGCCATTGGGTTTTCCGGTTCTGATGTAAATGAAAAATACTAACTGAATAGTGATTTTAATTCTTAATTATGTTTGTTATTCACTGACATGTGCTGAGACTTAGCATATTTATGAAGTTCTGAAATGCAGTAAAAACATTAATATTTAAGTCTAACCTGCCTCAAGTTGACAATGATTTAGAAATTATTACCATGTTATCCTGAACTAATACTAAATCGCACTTTCTCGCCTTGTACATTTGTACCAGATCTTGGCTTTTCTCTCTCAACATATTATGCCAATCATTATAATACTTTACACTTTATATTCCCTGTAAACAATAGACTCAGTTAGATTCAATCCACAATGCTCCATGGAGACCAGGTCCATTCACTAAGGCGAGAAAGAGCCATTGAGAATTTTCACTTTACATCTATTTTATAAAATAAAAATGTGTGATACTAACTTGTACTAGACAACAACATCAATACTAACACAAACTGTCTTTATCTCTAGAAAACTACAGGACTCAAACCAACTACAATGACGCTCTGATATTAAAGCTGTTTGCCTTCCACTTTGCCAACAGTTACACATCCCTGTTTTATATTGCATTTCTTAGAAAGGTAGGTAATGCAGTGTAGAATATTTAAGCAAAAAGTGTTTACATGGATATTTAAACATATTAACCATTGATTTTTGTTAAATTTATTCACAGAACAATCAAAAGTTTTTTCAATTGATTGGACTAACTGATTTTGAAGATAATTGTGGCGTGCTGAACAATTGTATGTCAGAGCTTGGTATTCAGGTCGTTATACTCATGATCTTCAAACTGTGTCCCAAATTTCTGACAGATGTTTGCATACCGTAAGTCTTTACAGTGCTAAATGTTTGCTATGTTATAGTAAATCATTCAAAATGTAGGCTTTTCATTTTTATATTTCAAATCACTTGGGTTTAGGCAGTCCAGTATGGAAGGAAAGAACTTGATTTTCTATAGTATTGTTTCGGGTCCTCAGGATGTCCCAGAGCAGTTCACATCCAATTACTTTAAGTGCCGTCACTGTCGTATGCAAAATGGCTGTTGCATTTGTTTACATATCAAGAGTCCAGAATCGGCAAACAAAAGCAATAAGCAGTTAAATTGTTTTTGGTAGTGGTGGACACTAATTAAAGGAGAAATATTGGCCAGGGCACTGAGTGGGAACCCCTTTCATCCAGTAGAACCTTGGTATCTCTTGTATCCACCTGAACTACTGACCAGGCAGATGTTTCATCTGAAACATGGCACCTCTGACAAGCGGCACTCTCTGAAATATTCCAGAATGATACAGTATCGAAACTGACCATCAGGCCTGCATCAGTGCCCTTCCCCACACAAGCCATTCAGCTGCTTACTTCCCCATACCCTTAAATATCTCGATCAATGACTTGCTGCAGTGAATTCCAGAGTTCATAAATTATTTTAAGCAATCTAATTACACTCTGTGTAAAGGCTTTTTGGGTTTAAAAAAAAAAAGTGTGTTCACACCCCCAACCAACAATAATATTTTTGTGATTACTTTAAATTTGCACCGTCATTACCATCTCGCCAACCAGTGGCAACAGTCCATCACAATCAAGTTGCCCCTTATTCCAGGAAATACAAGCTCTCCTCATAATTTAACTCTTGGAGCCCTGGCACTTTTGGTGCCTTTTAATGATTGATTATCTTACCACCAAGGTCTCTGTTCTCCATATAAAACCTTAGCCTTTAAGATAAATTTCCTTTTCTTCTAATGACTTCACGTTTCCGACATTTATTCTACCCATACTGCTACTCTATGTCCTCCTGTAATTTTTCATGATTCTCAATACAATTTGCCACATCTCCCAAGTCTCAAATGATACCTTATCAAATGTTTTTTTTTTAAATCCTTATAAACCACATTCAGTGCATTTCTTTATCTATAGTCTGTTATTTATTTAATGTAAAAAAGATTGTCGGGCACAGCTTGCCTCTTAGAAATTTGTGATGACTGGCACTGATTAACTCCTGCTTATACAAGTGTTTATAATAGACTCTATGGCCGCTAAATTCAGTAGCCCCAAAAAACAGGCGTGGGGATCACGATGTTCAAATAAATTGCGCCTGTTGATTCCGATGCTGGCAACAACCAACTTTGTGCTACCTGCTCCTTTAAATGATCGCAGCGTCCAACAGGCGCTAACCGTGCAATTCATTGGCTGGTGTAGCAGCAGGGGTCATTATCATGAGAGGCTAGCACTAGTTAAAGCTAGCTTCCACTGCTTAAAGCTAGCCTGCACCTCTTGGTGGAGGTGCATTGTGGCTGGAACAGGTATTGGGAGTCGTGATTGAAGAGATTTTGACCTGAGAGTAAGGCATAGCGCATCAGAGAAGAGAGCGGTCTCAAAAGTTTTTGGATGCTGCACTGGAGGTCTTGGTGTAAAGGAGGCTCTAACACCTATGGAGGAGAAGGTTCTGGCCATTGCAGAGGCCATGGCCAATGGGGCTGAATCAATTGAAGCTGACGGTATCTTTGTACCTAATCCTCCTCCTCATTATCCCACTTCCTCCTCATCCCATAATCTTTTCTGTTTTACAAGCTTCAGATGGTGTAAGCATGCACCTGCGAAGGGGGGAGGGGAAGAGAAAGGCCCTTCAGACAAATGGTCAAAAGGCAGTGGGAGCAGATAGCCACAGAGGTCAATGCAAGGAGTCGTGCCCCGAGGACTTGAATACAGTGCTGCAAAAAGTTCTATGACCTCACACAAATGGTCAAGGTCAGTGAATGAATCTTCAAATGCACTATCCTACCAACTGCACCACTAGCCTCAGACAGTCTTCAATTCACCACACCCCGATCACTCACCTACCAACAATCTCTATCAATCAGGCCTTGTACCCAACATTCATAGTTTCACCTCCCCCTCAGACACTTAGCACTGCTGCAAGCCTCACAACCACATCTCACAGCTTGCACACACTGCCAGCTATTCAATCATGACAGCCACATCGCCCAAACAGATTGCATGACCCTCACCAACATACTTCCCTCTCTCTTGCTAGACAAGATGGCGCACAACCAGAGGCGGTAGGAGCTGACCGGCGAGGGAGAGGCAGGCCGGCAGGCTCTAACACCCATGGAGGAGAAGGTTCTGGCCATTGCAGAGGCCATGGCCAATGGGGCTGAATCAATTGAAGCTGACGGTATCTTTGTACCTAATCCTCCTCCTCATTATCCCACTTCCTCCTCATCCCATAATCTTTTCTGTTTTACAAGCTTCAGATGGTGTAAGCATGCACCTTTTTAACTTTCTCCCCTCCCTTCATCGCAACCGTACCTTTGTGCCTTTGTCCTTTCAGATAACCAAGACTACAACCTGGCCAGGCAGTGGAGGGATAGCAACAAGACAGTGATGACGGAGACGTGCTATCACCCGATTTCACACACGCACCCACCTGCTCCGATACTGACATTGCGTGTAATTTAGAGGATAGAATATAGAGTCGGGATTAATAAGAGTGGCCTGCGGCTAGGGCAGGGGGCAAGGATAGTGCAGGTGCCAGCTCGCTGGAGGGAGCAGTCGCACAGGACTCAGATGAGAACTTCAATGGGGCAGGCTACAGAAGGCGGCTAATGGGTAGGCACAATGAAATTCTCCGTGCATTGAGAAGCCTTCCAGAAAGCCTGTGTGCAATGTCGAGGACCATGGAGAAGTCTGGCATAGGGCTTTGGACAGAGCTGGGAGCCTGTCCTTTCCAGCATGGAAGTGGTGGGCAACTTCATTAGCACACTTGTGGATCCAACCATGATGCAGCATCTGATGGCCAATTGTTCAACTTCCATGGGCTGCTTGTGCTGCAAATGTTGGTGCTTCAATGAAAGCTCAGATTGCTGCCATGCAAGCGCAGACTGCTGGCGTCATGGATGCTTGCATGGTGTCACAGCAGTCCAGCAATCTGTCCTCCAACAGATTACTAGGATTGCTGAGGCACTGACCTGGAGGACCGTCAGTGGCTCCATGGAGCACAAACCTGTCCTCTCTCAGGACAACAACATTCGTCCTCCTACCCCTGCCACTCCCAGTACCCTTGCTGTTGCCCATGACGAGATGGTGCAGTCTGAAGCCGGGTCCTCTAGGCCTAGAGCTGCTTGAGGTTGTCCTCCATTGCCATCTGCAGACTCCTCCATTGAAAGTCAGCAGCCTTCCACCAGTCATGCTGCAGCCACTGGGGTAGCGCTGCGTCGGAATATTAGAACAGGCTAAGGCACATGGAAGACAGGCAATTCATAAGAGTGATTAGTTTGCATTTGTATGCAATATGGCATGATTTCATTTATAAATTTGGTTTTGAATGTTTACTTTGTGGAGGGTTTTATTTTTGCATTGTGGTAACTGCTGTAAGATGTGGGACTATTGGTGATGGGCAATTGGGATTGCGATCACTGGTAGCTCACATGGATAAGTGCATCATGGACAGCCCAGCCAGAAAGGGGCTGTCTAGGTTTCCTCCACCTGCTACTCATGCTGCCTATGGTCACACACCAACTGAATGTTGAGGGAGTGGAATCCCTTTCCGTTCCGGTACATGGCAGAGATGCATCAGCGGATGGCAAATTGAGATGTTGCAAATATCTCCAGCTCCAGCCTGGAAGGAGCCAGACACAAAAGTTCATCGCCATGGTCACCTTCACAGCCACTGGCAATGCAATCCTTGCCCTACTCTGAGATTGCAGTTGTGCCTGCAGCAGGTGGCAGATTTCAGTGAGGATGTCCTTACTGAAGCGCAGGCATCTCAAACATCGTTCCTCAGTTTCATGTAGGAGAATTATTCCCTGAACGGATATGGCCACCTGTTGAGAGCCCTTCTTCCTCCCCCGATCCCCTCATTCCAGCAGCTTGTCCTGCTCTACGTGCCCTCTGTTCATTCTCCAAGTCATGGTGTATTTGAAGAGGAATTCCTACTAGTGCACCCATGTGTTTGTGAAGCCTTGACGTCAGAACAAAGTCCTTCAGCACTAGCCACACCAATCTCTCTAGACATGGGCAACTTTAAGCAACTATAGAAAGCACTCGTAGAATCATAGCAACAGCCAGTAGAAATCAATCAGCAACTAACCTGTAAGTAGGTGGTGATCCCTTTAAATAGCACTAGTGGTGGGTCCTTTCTGCTGCTAAACACTTCAAGGTTGATGGGGCATCAGCTATTGAGCTCCAAAATGGCACAGCTGGCATTAAATAGCATTGCATCAGACATTGTAATCTGCCTGCTCTGCATACTTCTGATGGACGTTCACTGCGCGCGCAAACACTCTCCTCAATATGGCACGGCACAATTCGCCCCACAAGTGTGCACATGTGCCGTGGGTGCCATTTTGGAAGCAAAACAGCACTCGTAGCACTGAATAAACGGGCGCTAAGGATCTGAATTTTGCATCCTTGTAGTTTACTATAAGATGAAGTTACTAATAAATGGTTAAAATTGGCTCAGTGTCAGTTGGGCTCAGTTAGTAATATATGCCTGAAAGACAGATGGTTCTGGATTTAAACATCCCACCAGGATTGGCGCACATAATCAAAGTAGATGTTGCATTGGCATAATGAGGGTGTGCAGCATTGTAAGAGGTACCATCCTTTAGATATGTTACACAAGGCAGATGTAAAGTGTCTTATGGCAGTATTTGAAGAAGGGCAGGTATTACTTTTGTCCTGGCCAATATTTATCACTAAATCAACAGTACCAAAAAATACAATTTTCTAGTCATTCATCTGTTACTTGTGGGGCCTTCCTGTGCATAGTTTTCCAACTGCATTAGCCTACACAATAATAAGGACTGCACTTTAAAGGTAAGTAATTTGTTAAGTGCTTGCCGATGTCCGAGTACAAGATGCTATAAGTGTAATATTTGTTCTAGATTTATTCTACCTCCATTTTTGAAGAGGGGAGACACACTTACCACCTTTTCCCATCTATTACTACAGTTTTTCTTTGCTACAGAAGTTTGGAAAATTATAGTCAGCACCTATTCTCTCAACTTTTGAGTAACTTCTTTAGTACAATTTCCCTTTGACAAGTAACCTCCACTAACTGTTCTACATGTGCCTACGAATGTTCCACAGCACAATGTTCACAACCTCTGAAAACAGATGAATAGTTATTTAGTATCTCTGCCTTTCCCTCAGTCTCCTACAAATTTGACTTCCTTATTTTCTTAGCGAACTATCCTATTAATACAAATGTTTCAACTTCCCTTGATGCTTTTTGATAATTTTCTCGTACACCCTTTTAGCTTTTCTTCTTTATTTTATATTTTCTGCAGGTTTTCATTTTTATTGTTTACCTCGAGCTCTAAATGCTTTTCCTTGTTTCAGATTTGATCTGATCCCTTATTCATCTGTGGAACTGGAGCCTATGATTTGTACATTATCCATATCCTATTTAAAGATTTCGAATTGCTAGTCTAAGGTTCTGTTTGCCAATTTTCCTTCCATTTTAAATCTAGCCAAGATCAATTCTGATTTCTTTATAATTTGAAATAAAAAGGGCCTTGCCCAGGTTAAATGAATCAATGTTTCCACTGAATCCAATTGTGTGGTCATTGTATCGGTTTTCTAAGTTTACCTAAATGCAATGCCTCGTTGCCCAGAGCCAGATGCTTCCTTTCTTATTGGAGTAGCAACATATTGGCTGAGAAAACAGTCTGTAAATACATACTATGGACAGTGCTTGGCCATTTTGTTTACAAGAAATGTAAACATTTGAAAACAATGCATGTTTATCAAATACATTTATCAAGAACTGTGAAGCTATTAAGTGCTGTACAGCTATTTTAAATCTGTTTTGTGCGCAATGTTTTACATGAATCATAGAATCATAGAAATTTAAGGCACAGAAGGAGGCAATTTGGCCCATCATGTCTGTGCCAGCTGAAAAAGAGCTATCCCGCTTAATCCCACTTTGTAGCTGTTGGTCCGTAGCCTTGTCAGTGATGGCACTTAAATTGCATATCCAAATACCTTTTAAATGTGATGAGCGTTTCTGCCTCAGCCAGTGAACTCCATACCCCCACCATCCCCTTGATGAAAAAAGGTTCTTCTCATCTCCCCTCTAATCCTTCTACCAATTACTTTAAATCTATGCTCCTGGTTATTGACATCGCTCAGGGAAATAGGTCCATCCTATTCACAGTCCCTTATAGTTTTATACACCTCCCTTGTGTCTCCCCTCAGCCTACTCTGTTCCAAAGAAAACAACCCCAGCCTATCCAATCTTTCCTCATAGCTAAAATTCTCCAGTCCTGGCAACATCTTCGTAAATCTCCTTTGTACCCCGAGTGCAATCACATCTTTCCTGTAATGTGGTGGCCAGAACTGTATGCAGTACTCTAGCTGTTGCCTAACTAGTGTTTTACACAATTCCAGCATAACCTCCCTGCTCTTGTATTTATGCCTCGGCTAATAAAAGCAAATATCCCATGTGCTGCCTTAACTACCTTATTTGCCTTCAGGACATAAGAACATAAGAACATAAGAATTAGGAACAGGAGTAGGCCATCTAGCCCCTCGAGCCTGCTCCGCCATTCAATAAGATCATGGCTGACCTGGTCGTGGACTCAGCTCCACTTACCCGCCCTCTCCCCGTAACCCTTAATTCCCTTATTGGTTAAAAATCTATCTATCTTTGACTTGAAAACATTCAATGAGCTAGCCTCAACTGCTTCCTTGGGCAGAGAATTCCACAGATTCACAACCCTCTGGGAGAAGAAATTTTTTCTCAACTCGGTTTTAAATTGGCTCCTCCGTATTTTGAGGCTGTGCCCCCTAGTTCTAGTCTCCCTCACCAATGGAAACAACCTCTCTGCCTCTATCTTGTCTATCCCTTTCATGATTTTAAATGTTTCTACAAGATCACCCCTCATCCTTCTGAACTCCAAGGCGTAAAGACCCAGTCTACGCAATCTATCATCATAAGGTAACCCCCTCATTTCTGGAATCAGCCTAGTGAATCGTCTCTGTACCCCTTCCAAAGCTAGTATATCCTTCCTTAAGTAAGGTGACCAAAACTGCACGCAGTACTCCAGGTGCGGCCTTACCAATATCTTATACAGTTGCAGCAAGACCTCCCTGCTTTTGTACTCCATCCCTTTCGCAATGAAGGTCAATATTCCATTTGCCTTCCTGATTACCTGCTGCACCTGCAAACTAACCTTTTGGGATTTAAGCACAAGGACCCCCAGGTCCCTCTGCACCTCAGCATGTTGTAATTTCTCCCCATTCAAATAATATTCCCTTTTACTGTTTTTTTTCCCCAAGGTGGATGACCTCACACTTTCCGACATTGTATTCCATCTGCCAAACCTTAGCCTATCCAAATCTCCTTGCAGCCTCTCTGAGTCCTCTACACAACCCGCTTTCCCACTAATCTTAGGGTCATCTGCAAATTTTGTTGCACTACACTCTGTCCCCTCTTCTAGGTCATCTATGTATATTGTAAACAGTTGTGGTCCCAGCACTGATCCCTGTGGCACACCACTAACCACTGATTTCCAACCGGAAAAGGACCCATTTATCCCGACTCTCTGCTTTCTGTTCGCCAGCCAATTCTCTATCCATGCTAATACATTTCCTGACTCCGCGTACCTTTATCTTCTGTAGTAACCTTTTGTGTGGCACCTTATCGAATGCCTTTTGGAAATCTAAATACACCACATCCATCGGTACACCTCTATCCACCATGCTCGTTATATCCTCAAAGAATTCCAGTAAGTTAGTTAAACATGATTTCCCTTTCATGAATCCATGCTGCGTCTGCTTGATTGCACTATTCCTATCCAGATGTCCCGCTATTTCTTCCTTAATGATAGTTTCAAGCATTTTCCCCACTACAGATGTTAAACTAACCGGCCTATAGTTACCTGCCTTTTGCCTGCCCCCTTTTTTAAACAGAGGCGTTACATTAGCTGCTCTCCAATCCGCTGGTACCTCCCCAGAGTCCAGAGAATTTTGGTAGATTATAATGAATGCATCTGCTATAACTTCAGCCATCTCTTTTAATATCCTGGGATGTATTTCATCAGGACCAGGGGACTTGTCTACCTTGAGTCCCATTAGCCTGTCCAGCACTACACCCCTAGTGATAGTGATTGTCTCAAGGTCCTCCCTTCTCACATTCCTGTGGCCTGCAAATTTTGGCATGGTTTTTGTGTCTTCCACTGTGAAGACGGAAGCAAAATAATTGTTTAAGGTCTCAGCCATTTCCACATTTCCCATTATTAAATCTCCCTTCTCATCTTCTAAGGGACCAACATTTACTTTAGTCACTCTCTTCCGTTTTATATATCGGTAAAAGCTTTTACTATCTGTTTTTATGTTTTGCGCCAGTTTAATTTCGTAATCTATCTTTCCTTTCTTTATTGCTTTCTTAGTCATTCTTTGCTGTCGTTTAAAATTTCCCCAATCTTCTAGTTTCCCACTAACCTTGGCCACCTTATACGCATTGGTTTTTAATTTGATACTCTCCTTTATTTCCTTGGTTATCCACGGCTGGTTATCACTTCTCTTGCCGCCCTTCTTTTTCACTGGAATATATTTTTTTTGCGCACTATGAAAGAGCTCCTTAAAAGTCCTCCACTGTTCCTCAATTGTGCCACCGTTTAGTCCTTGTTTCCAGTCTACTTTAGCCAACTCTGCCCTCATCCCACTGTAGTCCCCTTTGTTTAAGCACAGTACCCTCGTTTCTGATACAACTTCCTCATCCTCAATCTGTATTAAAAATTCAACCATATTGTGATCACTCATTCCAAGAGGATCTTTGACGAGAACATGCACTCCAAGGTCCTTCTGTTCCTCTACACCAGTGTCCACCATTTATTGTGTATTCCATTGCCTTAGCCCTCCCCAAGTACATTACCTCACACTTCTCCGGATTGAATTCCATTTGCCACTTTTCTGCCCACCTGAGTAGTCTGTTGATATCTTCCTGAAGTCTATAGTTTTCTTCCACACTATCAACCACACGGCCAATTTTAGTCTCATCTGCAAACTTCTTAATCTTGCCCCCTACATTGAAGTCCAAATCATTGATATATATTTTTAAAGATAATCTTGGCTGGGGGTGGTGGACACAAAAAGCAAGGGACCTAGTACTGAGCCCTGCAGAACCCCACTAGAAACAACCTTCCAGTCACAAAAACACCTGTTGACCATTGCTCTTTGCTTCTTGCCACTGAGCCAATTTTGGACCCAACTTGCCACTTTCTCTTCGATCCCACGGGCTTTTACTTTTCTGACCAGTGTGCCAAGTGGGACTTTATCTAAAGCCTTGCTAAAATCCATGCAGGCTACATCAAATGTGGTACCCTCATCGACCTCCTTGTTACCTCCTCAAAAAATTCAATTAAGTTAGTCAGACACAACCTTCCCGTAACAAATCCTTTCTTGACTGTCCCTGATTAATCCTTTCCTTTCTAAATGATTATTAATACTGTCCCTCAGAAATTTTTCCAATAAGTTAGGCTTACTGGCCTGTAATTACTCGGTCTATCCCTTTTTAAACAATGGTACAATGTTAGCAGTCCGTCAATCCTCTGGCACCACACATGCAGCCAGAGAGGATTGGAAAATTATGGTCAGAGCCTCTGCCTCCCTTGCTTCTCAACAGCCTGGGATACATTTCATCCTGGCCAGATGATTATATCTATTTTCAAAACATGCTAAACCCTTTAATACTTCCCTCACTCTGTTTATCTCTAATTTTTCACACTCTTCCTCCTTAACTATAATGAGTGAACAATCCATATAACTTAATTCCATCCAAACCACGTTGGTTAAAATGTTGCTGAGAATCTGTGAATATTGAATATTACACTATTAGTGAATGACCCTTTTCTAAATATTAACTTAAATTAATTTATGGATTGAGAAGTGATCAATTTAAAGGTTTTTTTTATTATAACAGTTCATGTCCACCACCCCCAGCCAAGATTATATTTAAATATATATATATATTTTAGTGTTGACTTTTGTAGATAACAAAAGTCAGATTTATTTTTCTCAAAACCAACCTTGGCCTTTCCACCTGCAATCTGGGCACTGCCCCTTAATGAATGACAAATGCTATAGGAAAGATATGGGTGTTTTGTTCCAATTCAATCACAATCAGAAAATGCATAATACCACCATAGTAAATTGTATTGTGTGCAAATACGTTGTTTGGACTTTTCATCAATCTTGATGTCTTACAGGTGGTTTTGGAAAATGAAAAACAGAATCTACAACTTTAAAAACTCTTCATTATCTACAAAAAATCAGGCCATGCAATTGACAGTGGATGATTATATTTTAAGTGAATACGTGAAACCAGACCTTGGAGATTTTACACTGGAAGAGTACACAGAAAAAGTCTTGCAGTATGGTTACCAAATGGTAAGATTGAACACATTGCTAAGGAGACCAAAACACATAATATTCATTAAAGTTATAGTTTCGACAATTGCAAACCGATGAAGATTTGAGTTGGAGATTATGGAATCCATATACCCTCATTTTTTTCTATATGTCTTTTACTTTTCTTATGTTTTTCTCTCTCGCTCTCCAGTTTCAAAGAATTTGAAAAACAACTGAATAGAAATTGTTAGAAATTGTTAGTACCACTCAATATAGCTAATTGAGTGGTACTACCACATCCTGAGATAATTGCATGTGCTCAGACTGCACAATTTGCATTCAACTAACAATTGCAAAATATCAACTCAAACTGGTATTCTGCAAAAGGCTGAGGCTTTCAAGTAAAAACTTTAATGAAGGTTTTAAAAGGTACAAAAGACAAATCGGCTTATTTTGAATTAAAAAAAAATTTAAACCCTAATTTTGGACTTCAGAAATGTGTTACTGAAGAGGTGAATGGCAGATGAAAAAGCATTTTGAATGACTTGTGGTGTAAAAAATATATAGGAGCAATCTGCATGACACTCGGTATGCAGAGGATGTTCTGAGAGGTGATAGTGAACCATAGATTTATTACGTCTATACCAGCTCTTTTTGTTAGACGCAAGGTATTAAGTGACAGTAAACTTATGTCCCATCTAATATGCAGTGTAACAGGTACTTGCAAAAACTATGGACTCTTAAACTGAGATTTCCCATGAGTTCATTTTTTTATTCATTCCTGGATGTGGGAGTCACTGGCAAGGCCAGCATTTATTGTCCATCCCTAATTGCCCTTGAGAAGGTGGTGGTGAGCTGCTGCCTTGAACCGCTGCCGTCCTTCAGTCTATTCTCCATCATCAGCAGCAAAGTGATGGAAGGTGTCATCCACAGAGCTATCAAGCAACACTTCCACTCTAATAACCTGCTCACCGATGTTCAATTTGGGTTCTGCCAAGACCACTCAGCTCCAGACCGCATTACAGCCTTGGTCCAAACATGGACAAAAGAGCTGAATTTCAAAGGTGAGAGTGGCTGCCCTGGACATCAAGGCAGCTTTTGACCGAGTGTGGCATCAAGGAGCCCTAGTACACTTGAAGTCAATGGGAATCGGGGAAAACTCCCAACTGACTGGAGTCATACCTTGCACAAAGGAGGATGGTTATGATTGTTGGAGGCCAATCATCCCAGCCTCCAGGACATTGCTGCAAGAGTTCCTCAGGGCAGTGTCCAAGAGTTTTCTCCCCTGATCCCCATTGACTTCAGTTTTACCAGGGCTCTTTGGTGCCACAATCCGTCAAAGACAGTCAATCGGGCCTCACCTCAAATTCAGGACCAAGGCTGTAGTGAGGTCTGGAGCGGAGTGGTCCTGACAGAACAGAAACCGAGCATCCGTGCGCAGGATATTGGTGAATAAGTGCTTATCACTGTTGAAAACACCTTCCATCACTTTCTGATGATTTTAGAGAAGGTTGATGGGACGGTAATTGGCTGAATTGCATTTTTCCTGCCTTTTGTGGACAGGACATACCTCAAGTAGCAGGAATCATATTCAATTATTACCATGTTTATCAGAGAGTGAAGGACCACTTCCAATCCATCGATCTGACAAACGCTGCATTTAGAATAGATTCTTGGCTACTCCTCCTCCCCAGAAGAAAAGCTGTTTTGAGACAAACACTTTCATAGTGAGGTTCCATGTACTCCAGTAGATGTGCTCACTTGATAATTTACATTGATACTTCACTTGCTAATTTTACAAGTAAAACAGGTGCTGCTGATATGCTTGGGAACAGTTGGTGTGAGAGAATGGTTTAAGATTGGACAGCCTAACTACTTTTAGTTGAGAAATTACTTATTTTAAGCATGATAAAACATTTTTATAGATGAGAGTATATATTAACACTTAATTTTTAATATTGATATTCAATGATAATTAATTTTAATGTGATGAATCATTCACCAGTTCCCTTTCCCCCCTCAGCTTTTTTCTGTCTCATTTCCTCTGGCACCACTTCTTTTCTTCATAACCATTTTAATTGACATACGTGTAGATGCCAAGCGACTGTTGGGGCTTTACAAACGCCCCATTGCTTTCATGGCTCAAGACATTGGTAAGATATTGTATGAATGGCATATAGAGAGAATATAATCAGGATTTATTTATACAAAAATGATTAAGTGATCCAATTACATAACTCATAAATGCATGTGAAGTCATGAGCAACCATTCAGCATTGTTCTGACACTCATCCTCTGATCACGAAAGAGCTGACATATGTCACTGCATCCTCCTCATCACGTCACTATTCTACTCTCTTACGGAATCTAGAAGAATTAGACCAAAGTTAGGTTACTTACCATGATCTTCATTCAAGTGCATGCAACATTGCTTGAAACAAAACTCTGCACTTTATTCAATCAGCCTTGTACCAAGAGTAACATGTCGGATATGTAAGAAAGCTTTTGGATAATGCAGTAATAAGGAATTAATATTCTAGACTTTGGAACCAATAATCTTAAAGCTACAATGTGTTTCAAGTCACTTTTTATGATTGGGTTGCTACATCTCTGGTGATCAATCTCATTCTTGAAAATAATTATTACTTTATCATAGAATCATAGAATACTATAGCACAGAAGGAGGCCATTCAGTCCATTGAGTCTGTGGCAGTTCTTTCGAAGAACAATCCAGTTTGTTCCACTCCCCCACTCTCCCCATATCCCTTCAATTTTTTTTACAAGTATTTATTCAATTCCCTTTTCAAGGCTACGATTGAATCTGTATCCATGCATTCCATGTTATATCACTTTGGCTCAAGGTAGCACTCTCGCTTCAGTCAGAAGATTTTGGGGTCAACCCCACTCCAGGATTTGAGCATATAATCTAGGCTAGCACTTTAGTGCACTACTGAGGGAGTACTGTACGATCGAAGTTTCGTCTTTTCGCAAAGACATTAAACCAATGCACTGTCTGCCTGTTACATGGAATGTAACAAATCTCATAGTATCTTTTCAAAGAAGAACAAGAAGTTCTTTCGGTATCCTGGCCAATATTCATCTCTCAACCAACATGGAAAAAGACTAATTGCACGTAAATTTTGTTTGTTGTTTAGAGCCTTGATGTTTGAGACATCCTGAAGATATGAAAGACACTGTTTAAAAATTCAAAGTTTGCATTAGATAGTTGGAACGAAAGAAATTAATGATCATTTATTAACTACGCCTGCCATTTAAAAATTGTCAAATTGTGAGCTTGTAATGAATAATTTACTAGTCTATTTAAACTGGTGTATTAACAAGGACATTTTAACAAAGACTTGCATCAGTTTTACTATCAATGTCTGGACTTTCTGCGATCAATCACACTGATGTCTGGAAAAGCATTCTGCATGTTACTTTGTTCAAATATATGAACTTCAGGTCAATTGATCTTTTAAGCAAATCTTTATGCAATTACTCCCTCAAATAAAAAAGTATCAAGAAATGTAGTTGCGTATAAATTGAGCTAAAAAGGCAAGAATTCTCGATGATCATAAACTAATCAAAGACTTTAACAAAGCTGCCTAGTGGTGTATAAATGGCTGATTGCCCATTCCAATGGGTCAGAAAATAAATTACCTAATGTCATTTTTGGGTTGACAGACTGTAACTAGTGTGGTACTGCAAGGATCAGTGCTTGGCCCTCAGCTATTCATAATCTATATCAATGATTTGGATGATGATACAAAGCTAGGTGGAAAAGAAAGTTGTGAGGAGGATGCAAAGAGACTTCAAGGGGCTAAGTGACAGGCTAAGTGAGTGGACAAGAACATGGCAAATGGAATATAATGAAGTTATCTACTTTGGTAGGAAAAATGATAAGCAGAGTTTTTTTTTTAAATGGTGAAAGATTGGATAATATTGGTGTTCAGAGGAACCTAAGTGTCCTTGTACACAAATCACAGTCAACATGTAGGTACAGCAGGCAATTAAGAAAGCAAATGGCATGTTGGCCTTTATTACAAGAGTAAAGACGGCTTACTGCAATTATATAGGGTCCTGGTGAGATCACACCTGGAGTATTGTATTGTGCAGTTTTGGATTCCTTGCCTAAAGAAGGATATACATGCCATAGAGGAATTGCAACAAAGGTTCACCAAACTGATTCCTGGGATGGGGAGGGGGGGAGGAGGCGGCGTGGGAGGGGAGATTGAATAGACTAGGCCTATATTAGAGTTTAAAAGAATGAAAGGCGATCTCATTGAAACATACAAAATTCTTACATGGCTTGACAGGGTTGATGCTGGGAGGATGTTTCCCCTGGCTTTGGAGTCCAGAACCAGGGGTCAGCCATTTAGGACTGAGATGAGAAGACATTTCTTCACTCCAAGGATGTTTAATATTTGGAATTCTTTACCCCAGAGGATTGTGGAGGCTCAGCTGTTAAGTATATTCAAGAGAGAGATTGATAGATTTTTGGATATCAAGGGATATGGAGATAGTGCAGGAAAGTGGAAATTGAAGATCAGCTATGATCTTTTGAACGGCGGAGCAGGCTCGAGGGGCCGAATGACCTACTCCTGCTCAGATTTCTTATGTTCTTCTTGTGTCTATTGTATTCCTGTGCAAATATTTTGTAGACTGTTTTCATCACTAGCAATTTGTATGTAATGTATTTACTTAATGGAAAATGTCTAAACTGAATTCCATATTTTCAGGTCACTGGTTGACTATATTAGATTTATTAAATGGAGTGGCGATAGTGACCAATGCCTGCGTGATTGCTTTCAACACAGATTTTGGGAGGGAAAGACCCTTTTATGAACAACTGATCATCCTAATTGTAATTGAGGTACAATATTACTGTTAACAAATCTCATTTTATATGGTTATTGCAGAACCTATTTAAATGTTTATTAAAGTATTGATACAATTTTGCTAGATTTTTGTAATTATAATTCTATCATAACTTATGAGGCTGCTTAAGATTGCTTATTTACAGAGGAACAGACAACCATGTGAGTTTAGATCTTAACAGATCTCATCTGATGTTTGTATTGATGACCGTAAACAAAAAGGAAGGATGGACCTTTTCTGTCATGTATTGTAAATTATTTTGAGAGGACTGCAAAATGAATAGAAAAAAAAATTGGGTCTAGCCCACAGGATTTTTATCAAACAATGACTTTGTTATATAACTTGTGCCTCAAATGTTTCAGCAACTTTCACTAGTAGTCCAAGGCTACAGATATGCTGCCACTTCTGTTTTGTTGTATTTTGCACAACTCTGGCTTTGGTTTCCTACCTGATCCAGATCGGAGCAACATGGAATCTCCTGTAGGCAGCAATCTCTTATCACCTAAGCTTTAAAACGATGGAGTAGAAATCCAGTGTGGTGTCAAACCTGGTTTTCAAAACCAGTTCTGAGGGGGATCCTTATGCTCCCCGCACACTTTTACAGGAAGATGTTAAATGTTTTGAGAAAAGTGGGTGCTTCTTCCCATGATTTCAAAACATTACTTACTGGGATCAGAGTTGTCTGAACACACAGAAACACCTATGCCTGGCTGCGCGTATTCAGTTCAGAGCCAGACAGTATAAATATTGTATTGTTTGGCTTGAACCAATTTTCTAGCTACTGGTCTTAGACTCATTTTAAGCCTGATTTTATAAATATACCATATCCTTTTTTGGGGGGTGGAGGGGCAGTGGATAGAAACTTTGCAGTATTCAATTAGAAATACAAATGGATAACCAACATGAGATTTTATGTCCTTGAAACCACTTATTGTTTACCTGGCTTAATCAATATAGGTACTGAAGTTTATATATTGAAAGATATATAAAACTGAAATAAACTATCCAGTTTTCAATGGTAGTTTTTTTGCTGCACTAGATATGTGCCGTCTCACTGATTTGTATCATTTCCATCTCTCTCAGATTTTGTCACAGGAAGGCACCCAGGAATCTAGAATGTATAAACTAACACAACTGCTATTGAGCCTCACTGTTCTCTACCAAAACCCTACACTACTCTAATATTATCCGGAAGAACAAAGTTAACCTTGTTTTCTCGATTACCAATTGGCTCCTTAAACTCTTTCCTGCCCTCTCCTCACTCTCCTCCAACAAGTACGAGGAGTTCATGGACTTCTTTCTCTCTAGTTCTGAGACTAATTGTTTAGCTGCCTCTGCTGTACCACTCCTAGTAGTGTGTGTGTAAGCCCGGGAACAAGTCTATTCTATCTCTTAACTGGGAAGATTGAATAGCAAGGATCAATTCCATGGAGAAAAGGGGAAAAAAATCTGGTTTTAAACAGTTATCGGCAGTACCCAAAAAACTATTGTAAACCACACTATAATGGTACAGTGTGTGCTTCTGTCAAAGAAAAGGATACTGAACAAGAAAATGGCAATCACCTATGAATGGTCTGCCTATGACAATTGGAGATAGAAATGGTTAAAATTGGTGGGAAAGCATGTGATTCCTACAGTGGAGTAAGAAGCTGTCGCTGATAGAATTGTCGTGGCAGCTAAACTGTAGCAGATCTGCAATCGTCAAAATGGTCCATATGTTGCATAAACTTTTTTTAAAAACTGCTTTCGAGCCACACTACCAAAACCCCACACTGCTCTAATCACCCAGAAGAGAAAAGCTAACCTTGTTTTCTCCATTACCAATTGGCTCTTTAAACTCTTCCCTGCCCTCTCCGCACTCGCCTCCAAACAAATGCAAGGAGTTCATGGACTACTTTGTCACTAATTCTGAGATCAATTGTTCAGCTGCCTCTGCTGTTTGTCCTGGTTCCCTCTGCACTAGACCTGAAACCCAATCTTTTTTCAGGTTTATCTCCCCATGCCCTCTCCAAGCTCATCTTACCCATGATGCTTAGATTCCTGCTCCCTTGACCCCGTTCCTACTAAATTGCTGACTACCATATTCCCCTTCCTAGCCCCAGTGCTATCTGACATTATAAATGGTTCCCTTTTTTGGGGGTACTACATCTGTAACTTTCAAAACCACAGTCATCACCCACCCTTAATCCCTCTGTCCTGTAAATTACCTCTAGACTCAACTATTACAATGGGCTCCTGTTCTCTACCCTCCATAAACATCAGCTCATCCAACATTATGCTGCCTTTACCCTGTCCCACACCAAGTACTGCTCACGTAGAAACATAGAAAATAGGAGCAGTAATAGGCCATTCTGCCCTTCGAGTCTGCACCGCCATTCAGTAAGATCATGGCTGATCCTCTATCTCAACACCATATTCCCGCTTTTTTCCTCATACTCCTTGATGCCTTTTGTTTCTAGAAATCTGTCTATTTCCCTCTTAAATATATTCAGTGACTTGGCCTCCACAGCCTTCTGTGGTAGAGAATTACAAGGTTCACCACCCTCAGTGAAAAAATTTCTCCATCTCGGTCCTAAATTTCCTAACCCGTATCCTGAGACTGTGACCCCTTGTTCTAGTCTTCCCAGCCAGGGGAAACATCCTCCCCACATCCAGTTTATCCAACCCAGTCAGAATTGTATACGTTTCAATGAGATTCCCTCTCAATCTTCTAAACACGAGTGAATGCAGGCCTAGTCGACCCAATCTCTCCTCATACGAAAGTCCTGCCATCCCAGGAATCAGTGTGGTGAACTTTCGCTGCACTAGAACTCTGGTCCCAGCATAGTTCAGGTGTAGTCCGTCCCCACAGAACAGCTCTCTCTTTCCCGAGTATTGGTGCCAGTGCCCCACAAATCGAAACCCACTTCTCCCACACCAACCTCTGAGCCACGCATTCATCTCCCTGATTCTATTGACCCTACGGCAATTTGCTCGTGGCTTATGTAATAATGCTGAAATTATTACCTTTGTGATTCTGCTTTTCAATTTAATCCCTAACTGTTCAAACACTCTCAGCAGAACCTCTTTCTTAGTCCTACCTATGTCATTGGTACCTACGTGTACCACGACAACTGGATCCTCCCCCACCCAAACCCCCCCCACTTCAAGTTCTTCTCCAGCCCGGAGATGTCCTTTACCCTGGCACCAGGTAGACAACACAGCCTTCGGGACACACGCTCTTGGCTGCAGACAACCCGATCTATCCCCCTAACTAAACTGTCCCCTACTACAACCACCTGCCTCTTTACTCCCCCCACTTGAATGGCTTTCTGCACCATGGTGCCTTGGTCAGTCTGCTCATCCATCCTGCAGTCTGCACACTTGTCCACAAGGGTTGCAAGAATCTCAAATCTATTGGACAAGTGCAGGGACTGAGGCTCCTGCAATACTACCTCCTGGATCCCCTTACCTGCTTCACTCACAGTCACCCTCCTGTCCCTGACCACGTGTCAATTCTAAAGTATTTAATCTCGAGGGTGTGGCTGCCTCCTGGAGCAAAAGGTCCAGGTAACTTTCTCCCTCCCTGATATCTCGCAATGTCTGCAGCTCAGACTCCAGCTGCTCAACTCGGAGCCGAAGTTCATCGAGCCACAGACACTTACTGCAGATGTAGTCGCCCTGGACCAAAACGTCCAGAAGCTCCCACATATTGCAGCAGCAACACATCTGTTTTCCCATTATTTTATTTAATTAGTTTAGCGTTAATCAAGTATTTACCCTATATAGTTTATTAAATTAGTTAAATAAAGGTTAGTTTTTAAAATTTAGTTAAATGCTATATGTTAATTTAAAAGAAAAAAAACTTAGCCCACAATCACCACCAATCACTTACCTGCTTTACCTGTGATGTCATACAGCAGCGTTCTCGTCACCCGGAGCCATGCGATCTCCTGGGAGAGGCAAAAAAACAGATAAAAACCTAGGCCAATTGGGGGGAAAAGTCTGGGAAAATTCCTCTCCGACCCAACCAAGCAATCAAAACTAGTCCAGGAGATCACACTGGCCGTATGCTGTGGTCTGCTGTGGCTTTTAACCCCACTCTCGGGCCTCGGTCTGCTCCCACTCAGGTATGCCGCCGCTCTGCGGAAAAAGTTAGGAAAAACAAGGCAAAGCAACACCTCCCGCCCCCACTTCACCCAACTCTCCCATTTACCAAATTCTTGTTTTCTCACTCTGAACTGATGCACTCCAAGCTAACAGCACCCAGCCCTTGGTTTTTAAACTGCATGTGGTTCAGATGAGTCACCACTGGTCAGCTGTTCAAAGAACCGGTTTTAATTAGTTTTAACTAACTGGCTATTTAGCAAACTGATGGAGAGCTAGCTAGCTAGTTTATCTCTACTTCAGCCTGAAAGAATCCTAAATATTTAACTGTTAATTTTACTTAGAGGCTCCTAGCAATTGCCACCAGTCTCCAAATGGTATAAAAGAGATACTCTCCCACTTACCAAACTCTTGTTTTCTCACTAAGCTGATGCACTTCCTTCACCCCTATATTTGCTGACCTCCGTTGACTCTTGTTTTCTCCTCTTCGGCCCCCAACCCCTCCAAAACCGTCTCCAATTTAAAATTCTTATCCTTGTGTTTAAATCCCTTCAAGGCCTTCTTCCTATTTCTGTAACTTTCTCCAACCGTACGAGCCTCATCAAACTCTCCATCATTCTAACTTTGACCTCTTGTACATCCGATTTCTTTCACCTTACCATTTGCAGCCGTGTCTCCGCCTGTCTCGGCCCCTTCCTCTGAAATTTCCTGCCTCAATCCTTCCACTCCTCTCCTTCTTTAAGAACCTCCTTAAATCACATCTCTGACTAAGCTTTTTGACACCTCTCCTTATATCTGCTTCTTTGTCTCTATCAGTTTTTGTGTGATTACACCTCTTTAAGTGCTTTGGGACATTCTCTGTGTTAAAGGTGCTATATAGATTCAAGTTGTTGTGTAAACAAGGAAGAAAATATATTTTTTCTTTTAGCATATAGTGTTTGTGGTGAAATTTCTGCTGTCAACTATGATACCTGATGTTCCTCAACGAATACTCCTAGCAATAAGGAGGGTAAGTCTTTAAAGGCAAAATATTTATCTAAAACATTGTACATGCTGTACCATAGAGTTAACAAAGAAAAAAAGGCCCATGGTTTTTATAGCATTGGTTTTAGATGGCATATTATAGGGAATAAGTATTCTGTAGTTAAAAACACCTAATGGTGCTACAATTGTGTGCAATGTGATGTAATGTACCAGTAGAAAGCTGACACTCTGACAGTTCCTGGACCATCATGCTTGTAGTTAAACTTAAATTTAATACAAATGTTAATGATTGTTTCAATCCGTTCTCAATAATACAATTACATAAATATATAAATCTTTCCAATCATTCTGATTTATTACCTATAACAGTATTCTGCTGTATTATTTTAGGAGAAATACCAAGTGTCAACAAAAATGAGAGGCTATCCAACTAGTCTTCACCAATTCAGATGATTCTAGCAAAACCACAACAAAGCTGTAAGTTGTCTATTCTTACACTTTTTTGTATAGTCTCTCAATATTTACTGATCATCGTTATACAAATAGATTTAATTTTGCCAGACTTATCACACTATTGTGATAAAGGATATTTGGGATGCTGGAGAGGTGAACGATACAGACTGTAGTCAATAGCAATATGTTATCCAGCATGTTAAAACCTAGCATTCATTACAATCTCCAAGGAACCACAGAGGCAGGTTTGGTCTCCTAACTGCCCTTTTCACTCAAATAAGGCAGTAGCAGAAGGCCAGTCGAGTGTCAGTTCCTCCTGACTTCACATTCGCACTCGAGTCGGCACGCTTTTATTTCTCTGGCTGCCTCCAGCTTTGCCTACAGGAATTCCGAACACACTGGCCATGCTGTACGCCAACGACAGGATATAGCATTACTTCATCACCGAACGGTTGAGGCTGGTTTGCGTCTATCTGCCCAATGGCTTGTGCATCGACAGGCCATTCCTCAACCCAGGAGTTGAGAGGTAATTCCTAGGGCTGGCCTTCGATCTGAAATTTAAACTGACTTGCTCAATCTATGTGAAGGAAGACAGAATACAGATCAGTGACATTCAGCTCCTGATCGACTATATGAATGCTTTGGACCATTATTAGGCCATCATTAACTGCCCCATCGGGAAAAACTGCTGTCAGCCATCCACCCTTCTCAAAACACCCACCCTTGACCCCTCTATCCTTGCAAACTATTACCCAAGCTCCAACCTTCCTTTCCTTTTCAAAGGAACATGTTTCCCACAACTCCTTGAATCTTTCCAGATGTCCCCTCTGACTGACCATGGAGCCTTATCTCAACTTGTCCTCCTTGACCTATTTGCAGCCCTTGACAGAGACCATCACAACTTCCTCTTCCAACCACCCTTCACCATCCCCACCCCACCAAACTTTGGTGTCATCATCTGTAGACACGATGTCCGCTTCCTTGTGTACACTGACAACATCCAGCTCTACCTCTTCTCCATTGTCTCTTGGCAAACTTGCTCAATACCCGGTCATGGATATTGCAAGTTCTGCGGTTAAACGTTGGAAAGACTCGAGCACCATCCTTGGCCCCCTGCCACAAGCTCCATCCCTCTCCATGCTTCCATCCCCCTCTTCAGCCATTGTCTGCAGCTGAACCAGACTGTTCATGATCACTGAGACTGTTTTGACCCTAAGTAGAGCTTCCGACCACATATCATCTTCATCACAAAGACCACCTACTTCCAACTCTAATATTGCCCCCCTCCACCCCTGTCTCAGCTCATCTGTTACTGAAACCCTCATCTATGCCTTTGTTGTATCCAGAGTTCACTCTTCCAATTCTGGTTGACCATCCATCCTCTATCCCCTGTAAACTTCAGCTCACCCGAAGCTCTCGTCCTATTTCACATAAGGGCCTGCTGAGCTATATTGCTCATAGAACATAAGAAATAGGAGCAGGAGAAGGCCATTTAGCCCCTCGAGCCTGCTCCGCCATTTATTAAGTTCATGGTTGATCTGATCTTGGGCTCAGCTCCACTTCCCTGCCCGATCCCCATAACCCTTCACTGCCTTATCGTTCAAAAATCTGTCTATCTCCACCTTAAATATATTCAATGACCCAGCCTCCACAGCTCCCTGGAGCAGAGAATTCCACAGATTTATGAACCACAGAGAAGAAATTTCTCCTCATCTCTTCTAAATGGGCGAATCCTTATTCTTAAACTATGCCCCCTAGTTCTAGATTCTCCCACGAGTGGAAACATCCTCTCTGCATCTAGAAGAACGAGAAGGAATCTTACTGAAAGATATAAGATACTGAGGGGGCTCAACAAGGGAGATCCCCAGTCCACATTAGCCAACTCTGCCTTCATACCTTTGTAGTTGCCTTTATTTAAGATCAGGACACTGGTCTCATCCAACTGAATTTGAAATTCAACCATGCTATGATCACTCTTTCCGAGAGGATCCTTTGCTGTGAGATAATTTATTAATCCTGTCTCATTACACAGTACCAGATCTAAGAAAGCCTGCTCTCTTGTTGGTTCCACAACGTACTGTTGAAGGAAACCATCCCAGATACACTCTCGATAAACTCTTCCTCAAGGCTACCATGGCCAATTTCACTTGTCCAAGCAATATGAAGATTAAAATCACCCATGATTATTGCCGTACCTGTTGTGTATCTGTAAAACATGCACTCCCATGTTCCGCCATCAGGGAGCGCATCCCCTGAAGTCCCAAGGGATCCCAGCATCCCTTGGGAGCACTGTATATAAGCTGGCCCCGAAGGCCTGTTCCTCACTCTGGAGTGTCTTAATAAAGACTGAGGTCACTGTTACTTTAACCTCCCTTTGTGCAGTCTCATCTGTGTTAGGAACACAATAACTGGCGACGAGTACACGAATCCAACACAAAGATGCAGCAAACTGTGGGCATCCTGGAGAAGTTGTCGGAGGGTGAGGACTGGGAAGCCTATGTCAAACGGTTAGACCAGTACTTTGTAGCCAACGAGTTGGACGGAGAAGGAAACGCTGCAAAAAGGAAATCGGTCCTCCTCACGGTCTGCGGGGCACCGACCTACAGCCTCATGAAGAATCTTCTGGCTCCGGTGAAACCCACAGATAAGTCATATGAGGAGCTGTGTGTACTGGTTCGGGAGCATCTTAACCTGAGGGAGAGCGTGCTGATGGCGAGATATCGGTTCTATACGTACCAGCGATCTGAAGGTCAGGAAGTGGCGAGCTACATCGCCGAGCTAAGGCGACTTGCAGGACAATGTGAGTTTGATGGCTACCTGGAGCAAATGCTCAGAGACTTTTCTTTACTGGGCATTGGCCACGAGACCATCCTATGAAAACTTTTGACTGTAAAGACACCGACCCTCAGTAAGGCCATTGCGATAGCACAGGCGTTTATGTCCACCAGTGATAACACCAAACAAATCTCTCAGCACACAAGTGCTAGCAATGTTCATAAATTAACTGGAACTGTGTTTGCGAGCAGAAATGTACAGGGCAGAAACCACGAGTCTGCAACTGCCAGCAGGTCTCAGGTGACCCAGATGACTCCGAGTCCGCAACAAAGGATGAACCTTGTTGGCGTTGTGGAGGCAGACGACCTATTTGCAACGCTGGCAGGAGGCAAGACGTTCACCAAGCTCGACCTGACTTCGGCCTGCATGACACAGGAGCTGGAGGAGTCTTCGAAGGGCCTCACCTGCATCAACACTCACAAGGGACTGTTCATCTACAACAGATGCCCATTTGGAATTCGGTCGGCTGCAGTGATCTTCCAGAGAAACATGGAGAGCCTACTCAAGTCGGTACCACGCATGGTGATTTTTCAGGACGACATATTGGTCATGGGTCGGGACACCGTCGAGCACCTACAAAACCTGGAGGAGGTCCTCCAGCGACTGGATCGCGTAGGGCTGCGGCTGAAGAGGTCGAAATGCATCTTCATGGCAACAGAAGTGGAGTTTTTGGGGAGAAAGATTGCGGCAGATGGCATTTGACCCACAGCATCTGTCTTGGCATCTATCAGGAACGTGCCCAGGCTACAGAACGTCACGGAGCTGCGGTCGTTCCTGGGACTCCTCAACTATTTTGGTAACTTCCTACCGGGGTTGAGCACCCTCTTAGAGCCCCTACATGTGTTATTGCGTAAAGGTGAGAACTGGGTATGGGGAAAAAACAAAGTAATTTCTTTTGAGAAAGCCAGAAACATTTTGTGCTCCAACAAGCTGCTTGTATTGTATAACCCGTGTAAAAGACGTGTGCTAGCATGTAATGCATCGTCGTACGGAGTCGGGTGTGTATTACAATAAGCTAACGTTGCGGGGAAGTTGCAACCTGTCACCTATGCTTCCAGGAACTTGTCTAAGGCCGAGAGGGCCTACAGCATGATTGAGAAAGAGGCATTAGTGTATGTGCTCGGGGTAAAGAAAATGCATCAGTACCTGTTTGGCCTCAAATTTGAGCTGGGAACCGATCACAAGCCCCTCATATCCCTGTTCGCTGAAAACAAGGGGATAAATACTAATGCCTCAGCCCACCTACAAAGGTGGGCACTCGCGCTATCAGAGTATAACTATACCATCCGCCACAGGCCAGGCACCGAGAACTGTGCGGATGCTCTCAGTCGGCTACCATTGCCCACCATAGGTGTGGAAATGGCGCAGCCTGCAAACTTGTTGATGGTGGCGCAGCCCGCAGACTTGTTGATAGTTATGGAAGCGTTTGAAAATGATAAATCCCCTGTCACGGCCCGCCAGATTAGGACTTGGAGCAGCCAAGATCCTCTGCTGTCCCGAGTAAAAAAACTGTGTACTGCATGGGAGCTAGGCCAGCATCCCCATTGAAATGCAAGAGCCAATCAAGCCATTCCAGCGGCGAAAGGACGATCTGTCCATTCAGGCAGACTGCCTGTTGTGGGGTAACCGCATAGAGCTACCTAAAAAGGGCAGGGAGACGTTCATCTCGGTTCTCCACAGCACACACTTGGGTATAGTAATGATGAAAGCGATAGCCAGACCCCACGTGTGGTGGCCCGGCATCGACTCTGACTTAGAGTCCTGTGTACAGCAATGCAGCGTATGTGCTCAGTTGAGCAACGCGCCCAGAGAGGCACATTTGCGTTCCTGGCTCTCCAGACCATGGTCGAGGATCCATGTCGACTATGCGGGCCCGTTTCTCGATAAAATGTTCCTGGTGGTGGTAGATGCTTTTTCAAAATGGATTGAATGTGAAATAATGTCGGGAAGCACTGCCACCGCCACCATTGAAAGCCTGATGGCCATATTTGCCACCCACGGCCTGCCTGACATACTGGTCAGTGACAACGGGCCATGTTTCACCAGTGCCGAATTTAAAGAGTTCATGACTCGCAAATGGATCAAACATGTCACCTCGGCCCCGTTTAAACCAGTCTCCAATGGGCAGGCAGAGCGGGCAGTACAAACAATCAAACCGAGCACAGATCCTCAAACGAGTCACAGAAGGCTCACTCCAAACCCGCCTGTCCTGAGTACTGCTCAGCTACCGCACAAAACCCCACTCGCTCACAGGGGTGCCCTCGGCTGAGCTACTCATGAAAAGGACACTTAAAACCAGACTTTCGCTGGTTCACCCCAACCTGCATGATCAGGTAGAGAGCAGGTGGCAGCAACAAAATGTAAACAATGGTCGTGCCACTGTGTCACGGGAAATTGATCTGAATGACCCTGTGTATGTGCTAAACTATGGACATGCTCCCAAGTGGATCGCGGGCATGGTGATAGCTAAAGAAGGGAGTAGGGTGTTTGTAGTCAAACTAGACAATGGATAAATTTGCAGAAAGAACCTGGACCAAACTAGACTGCGGTTCACAGACTGCCCTGAACAACCCACAGCAGACACCACCTTTTTTGAGCCCACAACACACCCCCAAAGGATCAACGACACCACGCCGGATTAGGAAATCGGACCCATCGCGCCCAACAGCCCAGCAAGGCCAGGCTCACCCAGCAGCCTTGCAGGGCCAAAGCACGCTAGCCCAACGAGGGCACAGCCAACACATCAGAACAGACATTTGTACCGAGGTGGTCCACCAGGGAAAGAAAGGCTCCCGACCGCCTCACCTTGTAAATAGTTTTCACTTGGACTTTGGGGGGAGTGATGTTGTGTATTTGTAAAGCATGCACTCCCATGTTCTGCCACCAGGGAGCGCATCCCCTTTAGTCCCAAGGGATCCCAGCATCCCTTGGGAGCACTGTATGTAAGCCGGCCCCTAAGGCCTGTTACTCACTCTGGAGTGTCTTAATAAAGACTGAGGTCACTGTTACTTTAACCTCCCTGTGTGCAGTCTCATCTATATTAGGAACACAACAGTACCTTTCTTACTAGCCTGCATAATTTCTTGATTTGTGCTCTGTCCAACAGTGTAGCTACTGTTAGGGGGTCTATAGACCATGCCCACCAATGACTTCTTCCCCTTATTATTTCTTATCTCCACCCAAACTGATTCTGCATCTTGATCTTCTGAGCCAATATAATTTCTCACTGCTGCAATGATCTCATCCTTTATTAACAGTGCTACCCCACCTCTTCCTTTTCATTTCTGTCTATCCTTACGAATTGTCAAATACCCCTGAATATTCAGTTCCCAACTCCTAGTCCCCCAACACCTCAGTTTAAAATTCTAATCCTTGTGTTTAAATGCCTTATAATTTCATCATTCCTTATCTCAGTAAACTCATCCAGCTCCCCACTGAACTCTCCATTCCTCTCACTCTGGACTTTCGTGGATCCCACCCACCCTTCGCATTGATAACTGCTTTCAGCTCGGCCCTACATTGGATTTTCCTTCCTAAACTGCTTTGCCTCTCCACCTCCTTCTCCCTCCTTTTTAAGGACCCTCCTTAATACCTACCTTTCTTACCAGAATTTTGGTCATAATATCGGTCCCCACCACAAACTCCATTCTCTAGCCACTGACATCCCTCTCCCTGGTCACTGTCTTGAGGCTGAAACCAGACCAATCACAACCTTGGCATCCTATTTGACCCAGAGATGAACTTCTGACCACATCTGCTCCATCAGCAAGACCACCTACTTCCACCTCTGTAACATTGCCTGTCTCCACCACTGCCTCAGCTCATCTGCTGCTGAAACCCTCATCCCTGCTTTTATTACCTCTAGACATGACCATTCCAATGCTTTCCTGGCCAGCCTCCCACCTTTGATGCTCCATAAACATGAACTCATCCAAAACTCTGCTGCCCCTATCCTAACTTACACCAAGACCCCTGTGCTTACTGATCTAAATTGGTTCCCAATCTGATAACACTTCGATTTTTAAAGTTCTCATCCTATTTCCAATTCCCTCCACGGCCTTGCCCCTCTCTATCTGTACAACCTACTCCCAAAACTCTGGGCACCTTCAATTCTGGCCTGTAAAGCATCCCCAATTTTAATTGCTCCACCATTGGCGGCCATGCCTTCAGCTGCCCTAGAATCCCCTCCCTAAACCCCTCCGCCTCTACTTCTCTTTCCTTCTTGAAGACGCACCTTAAAACCTACCTCACCTGTCCTAATATCTCCTTGTGTGGCTCGGTAACAAGTTGTGCTTAATAATCTTCCTATGAAGCACCTTAGGATGTTTAAAGGCGGTATACAAATGCAAGTTGCTCTGTAGATCGGCATCCATTATTGTCTGATTACACTTCTGTTTGTGGAGCCTTGCTATGCACAAATTGGCTGCTGCATTTCCTACATTACAATAATGACTGCATTTCATTAAACCTAAAAACCTAAGATAAAGTACTTCATTAGTTGTAAAGAGCTTTGGGATGTCCTGAAGTTATGAAAGGCATTATATAAATGCAAGTCTTTTTCACATTGCAAGATCACCAGCTGCTACATGAACACTCTTGACAAAGATTTTAAACTGCATTGTTATCAGACAGGCCTATTTATCACTGTGGTGTGAGACCTTCCTGCCTATCTGAAGTGAGTTTTTACCTGCTCCACTGCTTCGAGCAAGTGCAACATGGGAGGAAGTAGGTTACTTGGGCTTGTAGTTAATTCTGACTCTTCAATGGTTCAACACTGACATATTGGTAATAGTTATGACTTTATTTCACACAAGTAAGAATTAATATATTACAGTATTTAAGCAGTAGTTTACAAAAAACAACTGAGTTATACTACTCTGCTGTTTTTTTGAGCAAAAGATGCAACATTGTTTTACATTTCCTTTACTTTGTTTGCTTTTACCTTTCCTGGTGCTCTCTTTCCAGTCTTCGACAAGACCCTCTATTTATTCATTCCCTTGTATACTCTACGTTTTCCTTTTGTGCTCTCGCGCTCTCTCTCCCGACGGCAAATTTCCAGCAATGATCAGCTATCCTCTTTGTTCCCTCTGTTCCCTGGACATCCATATGCAAAGTTTTTACCAACCTTTAAACCACTCCAGCCATTAGCTATCCTGTGCATCCAGCATTTGGTCAAAAAGCAATTCATGAAAGGGGCTAGCAATTCTAGCTGAAGCCAGAGTCAATCAGGCTCAGGCCTGAGAGTGCCACCTGCTGAATGTGAGAATTTGGCATCTGCTGGGGCAGTCAGCTCAAGCTTTGCTTTCTGAAACCAGGACTAGTCTTCGCTTAGGGGGTCATAAGGGTACAGAGTGCTGTTCGTGAGAGATGACAACATATTTCATGCCTTTTGCATGCCTGTCCCTGACACTGAGCTGCACGACTGTACCTCTTGCTATCTCCGGGACATAAGTCTCTAGAATCGGAGTGAAGCCGTTATCCATTTGATCTCCCAGCCTGCCCAAGGTAGAGGAGATGATTCTCCCTGGCTGAAAACCTCAGGGGCTTTTTGGAACCTTTACCGCGTCCCCCGCCAATCATCATTCTGCAGTTCCGTGATATTGCTTCCCCATTTTGGTCACACAAAAATATACCTCCCCTTTAATCTTCTGCGGGCCCTTAACCTGGAGTGCCTGGTTTCCCACCTCCTAATTGATGAATTGCCTATGGAGGGCACATTTCGTGCTGACAAATATCTTGCCTCCTGAAAATGAGGAGCAACTCGGAAATTGGGCAAGTTCCCCACTGGCTTCTCTCGACGGCCGTTACACTTGCTCCACCACCTGCCAGTTTCACTTGACCCCTATCTTTCTACAGACAAATGTCCCATTGTAATTGGACTACGAATATGGTAGTCCATTACACAAACCTGAAAATTTTAGTTTTTCTTAAAATAATTTAAAAAAATAAAATGGACGAAGTGTAGGTGAGTTCATGGCAGGCTAACGTACCCGGCCTTGTAGAGCACGAAGATACTTGACAAAGTTTGCAGATTGACTTGGGCCTAGAAATACAAGACTAACCAATGAATCACTGATTTTTTTTAATGTATAGGTTCTGCATAAATGACTGGATCTAAAGTGCACTTTACTCCTGTATTCCTAACGAATCGCTCAGTCTGTGGATGCATCACTGAATAGCAACCAAGTCCTTGATGAAGTTGAATGTTTTTGCGTAGTGACTTGTTCAATTTTTTTTTAATGCGTTGTACTTCTCAATGAAAGATTGTCCCTGTGATCATAAAATAGGTTGTGATGATGCCATTGTTTCATTCATAGTTGTTTTAAAAAACTGTGACAGTTAAAATAGCAATGTACAACTTAATCAGTTTATTAAGGGGCCAAAATTAGCTATTTCCAAAGGCACTAACCAGAGCATTTATACAACTATGGGCAAAATTTTAATTTTAATATGTCACTATTGACAATGCTGTTGAACAAACTGTTGTGCTTTTGTACTGGGGACAAAAAAACAGTATTCCTCATTATTTATCATATGCCTATTTAACTTGTTTAAAAGATGAAGTTTCACTATGCTTTGGTTGAGTGAAAAAATGAATTGTGTGAAGAACAAATAGTAAGCAATCTGTATCGTGTAATCTTCTTTAAAATGGTAATAGTCTTTTGTAAAATATAATCTTGCCTTTACCACCATTGCACTAAGGGAAAAAATAGGAGCATCCTTCTTCATTCTGGGCCTCTAGGGAAGCAAAAATTAATATCTTGCCCTGCTCTGGTACAAACCCTATATTTGCTCTAAAACATACGGGTGAAAATCAAATTTGCAGCGTTATGTTAAGGTCAGCTTTTGAACATTGTCATTATAAGTCCTGTTCATATTTTTTTCCAACTATTTAACCTTATCTTAGTCCTGTACTGTTAATCACAGAAATCAACATGACTCTTGTGGTTCTGGTTGACTCCAGTTTTGAGGGACCAATGCTAACAGAAGTGCAGTTTCAAGTTGATTTGCATTATGAAGTTATAAAAGTGCTATAATTTTCATGTTTTTTTTAAATGTCACTCATGCAATGTAAAACAATTGCTTAAATTAAGGACTTTAGCTGCCTCACTTTATGAATGTTAACTGAATCCCTAAATTGCATTACTGCCTTAAATGTACTTGATCTGTTTGTAATTCGTGATAAGATCATTCCTACTATCGCTGTGCTGTGATGTAAATGGGTATTAAATGTGATGTGTTTGAAGATGTAAGAAATGTTGCATGACCCAGAGCAAAGAACAGAAAATGCCATGAAGATCCATTGGGCCAAGTAATAAAAGCCTTCTTATTGCCAGCTTTTCTTCGCAGTAAACATAGAAACATAGAAAATAGGTGCAGGAGTAGGCCATTCGGCCCTTCGAGCCTGCACCGCCATTCAATGAGTTCAAGGCTGAACATGCAACTTCAGTACCCCATTCCTGCTTTCTCGCCATACCCCTTGATCCCCCTAGTAGTAAGGACTACATCTAACTCCTTTTTGAATATATTTAGTGAATTGGCCTCAACAACTTTCTGTGGTAGAGAATTCCACAGGTTCACCACTCTCTGGGTGAAGAAGTTTCTCCTCATCTCAGTCCTAACTGGCTTACCCCTTATCCTTAGACTGTGACCCCTGGTTCTGGACTTCCCCAACATTGAGAACATTCTTCCTGCATCTAACCTGTCTAAACCCATCAGAATTTTAACGTTTCTATGAGATCCCCTCTCATTCTTCTGAACTCCAGTGAATACAAGCCCAGTTGATCCAGTCTTTCTTGATATGTCATTCCCGCCATTCCAGGAATCAGTCTGGTGAACCTTCGCTGCACTCCCTCAGTAGATCAAAGGAAGGTACGCGATGTGTGCTATAAAACAGTTCATAGATTTTGTGTTCAGAAATGTATTTGTAAAGTGATCACCAAAGAGCAGCTCTGGAAAAGTTGTCAGATTTTTGACTCGCTTTAGATTGGTGAGAGTTAGGAAAGCACTGTTGAGGAGGAAGAATGCCAATTAGCAGATTCATCCATGTATATATTTTAGAACCATGAGCTCATCTCAAATGTTAATAGCTGTTGATAAGTGTCACAAGTGCTTGCTGAGTCACTGTAGAAAATCGCCTTCAGTGAGTGGCCTGAGGATGCAATGAAAGAAAAGGCTGTTATTGTCCTTTGTACCACGCTGGAATGCCTTTCCTACAGCTAGAATGCCTTTCCCACAGCTGGACATTACACAGACCCAACTTTGTTACCCGTTTAATATTCCAGTACTGTAAAGTCAGAATATTGCATTTATATTCTGGTCTCTTCTTCACAATTTCACATGCACAGTCACATCACTATTTTATTTTATACCCCACTAGTTCAACAAACCACTATTTATTGCCAATTGTTTATTTTGTAATTCTGAAGTAATGCACATGGTGACATCAATTGCAGATATAATTTAGCAACTATGGTTATACACTTTCTGATGGTAGTTATTGAACTATATACCAGTTATCCTGTTCCCTAGCATCATTCAGTTAATTATTTACCCTTCAATTCCCTGGGTATTCTGCGATGAATTAGTTTGACACCACAAGATAAAAATAATGTCCTTGTCACAATAAGACTGGTCAAGAGTCACTCAATTTGGTGTGAAACTCACTCATTTTGGTCTATTTTATCATTCTTGCATATAAATTGAATTCCTATTTGTTTAAAATGATTTGCAATTGGTATCGCTTGTTCTAATTGCATTCACTCCTAGCATTTCACAGATGTTGACACTCTGGCACAACTCTTTGGTTTTCACTGACATTAGAACCCAGACTTCAATTCAGGTAATTGCTCTCTAATGTCACTTGCCTAAGATTTTAACCACTCTGGTCAGTCAGCAGGCAGTAGTAACTGTTTCATGGTGTGTGATTGCATTTTGGTCAATTTTATATTGGAAGTTTTAAAGCAACAGTGTAAGAATTTAAATAAATTCTTCCTGAAATAGTCACTGCATTGACAGCAACATTTGTATAAAGCCTTGTAAATGATCATAACCAAAAGCTATTTTTTTGTCAAAGTATTAAAATAATTTAATTTGCTGGCAGGAAATGTCTTTCCTTTTTAATGTTTTTACCTATTCTTCCACTTGAACTAAACCCATCAAAAATGTGCATGATTTTCCACAATTCACAGTTGTTGCTTTTAACTTTTTGAACCCACTTGAAGAGTTGTTTTAATAAAGGTATTTTTTTGCATGAATTATTAAAATAAAACTTGGGTACATGTTTGTTTGAAATCAAGCATTGGAGTTTTCTTCAATACCTTTTTTGATTCCCACTTTTCTATCTTTAATTTTTTCCCTTCCTGGTACTCTGTTTGCAGCAAGGTTCCAGTCACATCTCAAGTGGAATGTATAATTCCACATGGCAATCGAATCAAGAACTGATAAACTTGGCATGGGTGGTAGAATGCAAATTTAATAATCATTATTTACTAGGCGCTGGTAGTTCCTGATTTTATCAGATGAAAATGACCTCTGTTGAAGATGAGAAAAATTGCAGGGTCAGTCATTGCATGGAATCCCCTAATGTCTGGTTAAATAATATTTATGAAGATGTAGGATAGGTTGCGTATTTCCTTCTCCTATAGGGAATCCTAGAAGAAAGGGAAAGTGGAGAATATAAGTAATTTAACAAATGAGACTAGTGGATAGGTTAGAGTAATAAACAAGCCTTGGTCTTGAAGCTGCAATAACTGAGAGAAGAAATGTCTTGTTGTTCAGCGTGATATTGGGAGCTGTAGTTTACTCCTAGTTAAATTGAGGCTGATTTTTTTTTCCCGCCCTGTACCTGGTTATCAGGCAGGCAGATTGAGCCTGACATGCACTTGGTTGTAATTTACCTTCACCCAGAGATTCATGGGCCAGGTGACCGCCCCCCCCCCCCCCCCGCCCCGCCATCTTAAATCATTGGGTTCAATTTTGCCCAAAGCCGTTTTTTGACATATTGCCAGGGTTACGCCCGTTTTTCTAGGCTAGAACTACTCCAAAAATAAATGTGGCAAGTTTCCCCGTGGTATTTTTCAAAATTGGCGCCGTGGAGCCTACTGTCTACACTCAAAAAATGATGTTGCCCCTTCTGCGCATGCGCAAAAAAAAAGGATGTGTTTGACATGATTCCTATGGGTGTGCATGCACAGTACAGCTCCCGGTCTGCAAATGGCCATTTTTAAAGAGCCAGTTGTGTGTATGTGGGAACGTTGAATGCTGTGTGAGAACTGTAATTATCATTTGAAAAATCGGAGCTGCAATACAAGGTGCACTGCGGTGCCAGGACCAAGAATTTGTTACAGGATGAACTGGAGGCACTAGTTACTGTGATTGAGGCCAAATGGCAGGAGCTGGACACCAGCAGAGGTCACATAAAAGTTCCACCAAAGAAATTAAGAAACATTGGAACGAAGTTGCAGAAGATTACTGTGCAATGGTGACCACCCCAAGGTCTAGAGGCCAGTGCAAAAAGTGGCAGGACCTTGGTCAAGTAGTTAATGTAAGAAATATTTTCATTTATTCAATGGAATTTCAATTGTAAATGTGCCATCTGTATATGTCCCACCCAGCAGAAAGACACGCTCTCTAAAAAGTTATATTTTCAACTTTGCAGAGGAAAGTGGCAGACAACAAACGAGAAAGAACTCGAACAGGAGGAGGCCCGGCAAATCTGCACCCACTGACATCCTTGGAAGAGAGGGTTGCTGCTTTGATGGGTCCTGCCTGAAGATAAGCAACTACCACTGCACAAGCTGGGCCCACATTTGAGGGAGAGCGTAAGTCCTGCAAATTCCACAGTCTAGCTTTGCTAAATGTTAAGTACTGTGCAGGCTAGCCATGCTTCGGTTCATGGGAATGTCTCCGTCAGCTACACTTCGGTTGATGCAATGTGCTATCATTCATCGTGGTCCTTCAAATCAGCCTGCTGCCTGCGCTGTGTGAGCCTACTCATGCCACCCTGCCCCCTCCTCTGCTGCGAACCATTTGTTCTGTTATATATTGCAGAACTTGAGGCCAATCCTGACGCTGCAGAAGATTCAGACAAGGACGAGCCTGAGGAGAAAATATCTTCCAATCCCACCTTCCAGCCCAAGAGCATGGACGTGAGTGGGAGGGGATGGATGAAGCCCCCACTGTTTTACTGACTTTGGAGGAGGTGCAGGTGCCGCACATTGAGGTGCTAGCCCCTTCCCTGACTAGTGGTTTGAGTGTTGGTGGGAGTGCAGCAGCTCAGAGTGGGAAAACAGAGTTTGGTAAGTGGGAGAGTTCGGTGGGAGGTGTTGTTTTGCCTTGATTTTCCTAACTTTTTCCGCAAAGCGGCAGCGTACCTGAGCGGGAGCAGACCGAAGCCCAAGAGTGGGGATAAAAGCCACAGCGGACCACAGCATACGGCCAGTGAGATCTCCTGGACTAGTTTCGATCGCCTGGTTGGGTCGGAGAGGAATTTTCCCAGATTTTTAACCCAATTGCCCTGGGTTTTTATCTGTTTATTGCCTCTCCCAGGAGATCGCACGGCTCCGATTGGGGAGAACTCTGCTGTGTGACATCATAGGTAAGGCAGGTAAGTGATTGGTGGTGATTGTGGTTTAAGTTTTTCTTTTAAATTAACATATAGCATGTAACTAAATTCTAAAAACTAACCTTTATTTGTTTAACTAATTTAATAAACTATATAGGGTAAATAATTGATTAATGCTAAATGAATTAATTAAATACAATAATGAGAAAACAGGAGATGTGTTGCTGCTGAAATGTGTGGGAGTTTCTGGACGTTTTGGTCCAGGGCCACTACATCTGCGGTAAGTGTCTGAGGCTCGACTAACTTCGGCTCCGAGTTGAGGAGCTGGAGTCCGAGCTGCAGACATTGCGAGACATCAGGGAGGGAGAAAGTTACCTTGTCCATTTGCTCCAGGAGGCAGCCACACCCTCTAGATTAAATATTTTAGAATTGACAAATGTTCAGGGACAGGAGGGTGTGACTGTGAGTGAAGCGGATAAGGGGATCCAGGAGGCAGGAGCCTTGTCCAATAGATTTGAGATTCTTGCAACCCTTGTGGACAAGTGTGCAGATTGCGGGGTAGACGAGCAGACTGACCAAGGCACCGTGGTGCAGAAAGCCATTCAAGTGGGGGGGGGAGTAAAAAGGCAGGTGGTTGTAGTAGGGGACAATATAGTTAGGGGGATAGATCGGGTTCTCTGCAGCCGAGAGCGTGCGTCCCGAAGGCTGTGTTGCCTACCCGGTGCCAGGGTAAAGGATATCTCCTCCGGGCTGGAGAAGAACTTGGATTGGTAGGGAGCAGGATCCAATTGTCGTGGTACACGTAAGTACCAATGACATAGGTAGGACTAAGAAATAGGTTCTGCTGAGAGAGTTTGAACAGCTCGGGACTAAATTGAAAAGCAGAACCACAAAGGTAATAATCTCTGCATTATTACCTGAGCCACGAGCAAATTGCCATAGGGTCAATAGAATCAGGGAGATGGATGTGTGGCTCAGAGGTTGGTGTGGGAGAAGTGGGTTTCGATTCGTGGGGCACAGGCACCAATACTCGGGAAAGAGAGAGCTGTTCTGTGGGGACGGACTACACCTGACCTATGCTGGGACCAGAGTTCTAGTGAACCGAATAACTCGGGAGGTAGAAAAGGCTTTAGACTAAACAAGGGAAGGGGGTGAGGGAAGGACGGTCGCAGTGGAGAGAAATCTAGAATGCTAAAGAGAAAAGAAAAGGAAGCAATGCAGAAAAGTTATTGTGGTAAGGATAACCAGGTTATGTCAGGAAGAAACAGAGCATACAAACAAAAGAGTGCACTAACAAATAGGGTCCAGGTAAGAAAATATAGCTAAGACAAATAGGGCTATAGTACAAAATAATGTTAAGATGTCTAATAATGTTAAGACAAATTTAAAGGCATTTAAATGCACGAAGCATCTGTAATAAGGTAGACAAATTAACAGCGCAAATAGATGTAAACGGATACGATATAGTTGCAATTACGGAGACATGGTTGCAGGGTGACCAGGATTAGGAACTGAATATCCAAGGATATTCGATATTTAGGAAGGACAGGCAAAAAGGAAAAGTGGGTGGTGTGGCGTTGTTAGTAAAGGATGAAATCAGAGCAAAAGTGAGAAAGGATATTGGCGCAGAAAATCAAGATGTAGAATCAGTCTGGATGGAGCTAAGGAGCACCAAGGGGCAGAAAACATTGGTGGGAGTTGGCTATAGGCCTCCAAACAGTAGTGGTAATGTAGGGGACGGCATCAAACAGGAAATCAGAGATACATGTAACAAGGGTACTACAGTAATCGTAGGTGACTTTAATCTATGTATAAACTGGCCAAACCAAATTAGTAATAATATTGTGGAAGATGAATTCCTGGAGTGTGTGCAAGATGGTTTTTTAGACCAGTATGTTGAGGAACCTACTAGGGAACAGGCCATCCTAGATTGGGTATTGTGTAATGAGAAGGGGTTAATTAACAGTCTTGTTGTGCGGGGTCCTTTAGGGAAAAGTGACCACATGAATTCTTTATTAAGATGGAAAGTGAAGTAGTCCAATCCGAAACTAGGGTCCTAAATCTAAACAAAGGAAACTACGAAGGTATGAGGAATAAATTGGCTATGATAGATTGGGAAGATTCATTAAAAGGCATGACGGTGGATAGGCAATGGCTAATATTTCAGGAACTAATGCATAAATTGCAACAGTTATACATTCCTTTCTGGCGTAAAAACATAAAAGGAAAAGTGGCCCAACCATGGCTAACAAAAGAAGGATAGTATTAGATCCAAAGAGAAGTTATACAAAGTTGCCAGAAAAAGTAGCAAGCCTGAGGAATGGGAGCAGTTTAGAGTTCAGCAAAAAAGGACCAAGAGATTGATTAAGACCGGGAAAAATAAGAGTATGAGAGTAAACTTGCAAGGAAATTAAAAACCGACTGCAAAAGTTTCTAGAAGTACTTAAGAAGAAAAAGATTAGTGAAGACAAATGTAGGTCCTTTCAGACAGAAATGGGGAACAAGGAAATGGCAGAACAATTAAATAAATACTGCGGTTTTGTCTTCATGGAAGAGACATAAATAAAGTCCCAGAAATGCTAGGGAACCAAGGGTCTAGTGAGCAAGAGGAATTAAAGGAAATGATTATTAGTAAGAATATAGTGCTGGAGAAATTAATGGGACTGAAGGCCGATAAATCCCCAGGATATGATGATCTGCATCCAGAGTACTAAAAGAGGTAGCCATGGAAATAGTGGATGCATTGGTTTGACAGATTATGGAACAGTTCCTGCAGATTGGAGGGTGGCAAATGTAACCCTACTATTTTTAAAAAAGGAGGGAGAGAGAAAACTGGGAACTACAGACCAGTTTGCCTAACATCAGTAGTAAGGAAAATGCTAGAGTCCATTATAAAGGATGTGATAATGGCACACTTAGATAATATCAACAGGATTAAACAAAGTCAACATGAATTTCTGAAAGGAAAATCATGTTTGACAAACCTACTGGAGTTTTTTGAGGATGTAACGGATAGAATAGATAAGGGAGAACCAGTGGATGTAGTGTATTTGGATTTTCAGAAGGCCTTCTTTACAGTCCCACATAAGAGGTTAGTGTGCAACTCCACGCACAGACATCTTCCACCCCTGGAGTTCAGGACTGGAATATTGGGTCCTTGATTGAAATATCTGTGAACTCATCCCTTTTGGTATGGAAGCAAGTCCTCCTCATTCGAAGGACTGCCTATGATGATGATGATGACATAAGAGGTTAGTGTGCAAAATTAAAGCACATAGGATTGGGGGTAATGAACTGGCATGATTGAAAATTGGTTAACCAACAGGAAACAGAGAGTAGGAATAAACTGGTCTTTTTCTGGGTGGTGGGCGGTGACTAGTGGGGTACCACAGGGATCAGTGCTTGTGCCCCAGCTATTCACAAAGTAATATTTCCAAATTTGCTGACAACACAAAACTAGGTGGGGTTGTGAGGAGGATACAAAGACGCTGCAAGGTGATTTAGATAGGTTAAGTGAGTGGGCAAATACATGGCAGATGCAGTATAACATGGATAAATGCGAAGTTATCCATTTTGGTAAGAAAAACATAAAGATAAAGTATTATTTAAATTGTGATAGCTTGGGAAATGTCGATGTACAAAGGGACCTGGGTGTCCTTGTACACCAGTCATTAAAAGCAAACATGCAGATGCAGCAAACAGTTAGGAAGGCAAATAGTATGTTGGGCTTTATTGCAAGAGGATTTGAGTACAGGAGCAAGAATGTCTTACTACAGTTATACAGGGCCTTGGTGAGACCACACCTGTGTTTTGATCTCCTTACCTAAGAAAGGCTATACTTGCCTTAGAGGGAGTGCAGCGAAGGTTCACCAGACTGATTCCTGGGATGGCAAGACTGTTGTATGAGGGGAGATGGGGTTGACTAGGTCTGTATTCACTAGAGTTTAGAAGAATGAGAGAGGATCTAATTGAAACGTATAAAATTCTGACTGGGTTGGACAGACTGGATGCGGGGAGGCTGTTTCCCCTGGATGGAAGTCTAAAACAAGGGGTCACAATCTCAGGATACGGGGTAGGAAATTTAGGAGGGATGAGGAGAAATGTTTTCATTCAGAGGGTGGTGAACTTGTGGAATTCCCTACCACAGAAGGCTGTGGAGGTCAAGTCACTGAACATATTTAAGAAGGAGATAGATAGATTTCTAGACTCAAAAGGCATCAAGGGGTATGGGGCGAAAGCGTGAATATGGTGTTGAGATAGAGGATCAACCACGATCATATTGAATGGTGGTGCTGGTTCGAAGGGCTGAATGACCTACTGCTCCTATTTTTTATGTTTCTATTCCATGGTTTCCCACCAGCCGAGGCTGGGGAATCCAGTGGGGTGCAGCGAGGCACACCCAGAGCCCCACCGTCCAATGCTGTGGGTCCCAGTGGGATGCTGCGAGCCACACCCAGGGTGAGGATGGGAAAGAGAGCTTGACTGTGTTCTCCTGAGAAGCAGGATCTAACAGATGTGGTTCACATGATGGCAATGAGTGCAGAGAGCATTGACCTAATGCGATCACTCCTGGACAGCATCAGTGGGGTGGGTGATGAGGTATTGGGACTATCGGGAGAAGTAACAATACTCGAGAAATTGAAACACTGTCTGGGAACATGAGGGAGGGAATATCTGTCAGCTGAAACTATGTTGGTGCATATGAGGGTGGAAATTTCGCAGGTAGCTGATGCGCTGTCAGTGAACATGAGGGAGGGAATGTTGCAGGTAGTTGAGACACTGTCAGGGCACATGAGGGAGGGAATTTTGGAGTTAGCTGCTGCAATAAGGGAACACGCCCATTGACAGAATCAACTGCCAGTCCCCAGACAGCCTCTGAAGAGCCCCAAGCCGAGCCCTCCACATTGCTGCCTGCCCGCACCCCCCCCCCCCCCCCCCAATCAACAGGTGCGCATTACCCGAGATGTTAGAAAGAATAAGTTTGGTACCAACCCGAGAAACACTGCCACCACCTGCGGGCAGGAGGGGTGGTGGAGCCACCAAGATCAAGCGTGGCGGGCGGTCGTAGAATAAGGTGGAGGAGAGATGGATGCAGCATTTCTTTGTTGCTGCTGTTATTATTGTTACTGTTGTAACTGTTCTCAAATTAAAAGCTTTTTGTAAGTTATGTAAATTTACAAGTTTAAAAGTTTGTAAGTGATCTTAACTGAAAACTTTCAAGTTTCATACAAGAATATTTTTATTAAAGTACAAAAATGTTAAACTTTTGAATAAAATATTTTAAATTATAACAATCATTTACATTATTTGTTCCATTATTAACATAACTTTTGAAGTAAACAAGAATCATTTCCATCATTTGTTCTATTTACACAACACAATATTACGGAACAGATCCAAACAGTAAACATGGTCCATTTGGAATAGTTGTTGCTGAGCCTTCCGGTAGCAAAGCATCACGGATGAGCTGCTGGTGCAAGGCTCGAGCAATCATTAAAGGGGCATGACGGCCTGCCATCCTCCGCTGTCGTGCTCCGGGTTCAGGTAGTTGCATGGCTTCCTCGTCCTCCTCCGAGTCGTCTGCATCAGGCTCATCATTATCATCAGCTACTCTCTCCGCAGGTGGGTCTTCCACTACCATCTACTGCTGTCTCATGATGGCTAAGTTACAGCATGCAGCACACAACAGTGAACTGACCGACAATCTCTGGGGAGTATAGCAATGGTCCAGGTATCGGAAACGCTGTTTCAAGATGCCAATGGCCCTCTCTATTCTGCAACTGTTGGTTTATTGCACAAAAACCAACTAAAAATTACAGAACAAGACTTAAAGATTGATCAAAGACATACAATCCCTCATCCAGCCAGTTGCTGCGGATACTGTTGTCGATTGTAGGCTCATGGAGCTAGGGAAGATGTTGGGTCCCAGCTGCTTGCTTCGTGGTCGTTGTTCCTTTGACCACCTGTTCTGAGGTGTTTCTTCAACCTGTTCCCCTGAGCTGTTGTTTCTTCCTTCTTCCTGTTCTTCCGAGCTCTTGTTCTCAGCTCTTAAATATATATCCATTTGATTACAAGCATCTCCTACTGGGCTGTTTTTAGTTAATGCCCAATCTCTGGGGAGTATAGCAATGGTCCAGGTATCGGAAACGCTGTTTCAAGATGCCAATGGCCCTCTCTATTCTGCACGTTGCAATGTGCGACATACTGTATTCCCGGTCAGCTTCCGTCTGGGTTACACGTAGGGGCGTCATGAGCCAAGTGACGAGGTCATACCCTTTGTCTCCCAGTAACCAGCTCTGCCCTTCTGGCTGCTGCTGAAACATGGCAGATATAACGCTCTCGTGTAGGATGAATGCATCATGGGTGCTCCCAGGGTATCTTGCATCAACTGACATGATACGATGCATGTCATCACACATATAGGGTGTTTGCTTTCCACTCTGCTTTGATTCATAGACCTCGGGAATTACAGGAAGGACTCCACGTAACGCAAAGTTTAGGCTTAAACCCAACTGTTGGTTTATTGCACAAAAACCAACTAAAAATTACAGAACAAGACTTAAAGATTGATCAAAGACATACAATCCCTCATCCAGCCAGTTGCTGCGGATACTGTTGTCGATTGTAGGCTCATGGAGCTAGGGAAGATGTTGGGTCCCAGCTGCTTGCTTCGTGGTCGTTGTTCCTTTGACCACCTGTTCTGAGGTGTTTCTTCAACCTGTTCCCCTGAGCTGTTGTTTCTTCCTTCTTCCTGTTCTTCCGAGCTCTTGTTCTCAGCTCTTAAATATATATCCATTTGATTACAAGCATCTCCTACTGGGCTGTTTTTAGTTAATGCATCTGGATGAGTCTCGATGGCTGTGATGATGGGTCTGGATCTGTTTGGATGGCCACAATTCACACTTGCTTCGGTGCACGGAATCGACAGGGCAAAAGATAACTCCTTATCTTTTGTGCCCCGTTATCCAAAAATGCACACCTTGTGGGATCCTCTGTTGTCCTGGGTTTTCGCAGAATTGTAGTCTCCATAGGGAACTGTTTTTTCCCCGCTGGCCAATTAATCCATGGGCTCCTCTGCTTGATTGTATCAAAACCCTTTGTCTTGATAATCGGGTCTCGCTCCTGACCGCAGAAATTGCATTAATCAGTTATGAGTCACCACCTGCCCCAGGCTGGCTTTCTCCCGCCCAATAGTCCCATAGGTTTTCTTTAAACCATTTTAGCCCGTGGCCTCTTGCTGTGCCTTGTTCATGAAATGTGTAAACCTTACTCACACGAGCTGCACATTAATGGAGTGGAAGCCTTTTCTGTTCCTGTACATCTCTGAATCCTCCAAAGCTGCTCGCAAGGAGATGTGGGTAAAATCAATGCAGCCGTGTAACTTTGGGAAGCCCACAGCCCTGTCACGCATTGCCTGGGCGGTCATGGGGTACTTTATGTAGTCATTCCTCTGGGCATATAGCACAGCAGTCACCTGCCGAATGCAGACATGTGTTGCATGTTGAGAAATGGTGCACACATCCCCAGTTGTAGCTTGGAAGGATCCGGATGCATAGAATGAAAGTGCAGCTGTAACCTTCATTTCAACTGACAAAGCAGTCCTCCTGACGCTTCTAGATTGCAGGCCTGCTTTTACTAACTCGCAGATCTCAGTTACAACTTATTTACGGAAACGCAGCCTCTGACACAGTCTGCATCACTCAGATGCAGGTACAAATGCCTGTCTCGATATACCCGATGTGGATAAGGTCTCCTGCCCATCATTCTACAGGTTCTGAAGTTCCTCATGCGATGACGTCAAATCAATTGTCGCTTCCGCAGCACCATGATGCAAAAGGCTTGCACAAGGTATGGCATTGTCAGTATTGCCCCCATGCTTAAATTTTACCTTTGCAAGAAGCTCAAAACGGCAGGCAGGCAGGACAAGGTTCTTTGAAATCTCTCCCCACAGGTCTATATGGACCACACCCAGGTCTGAGCAGGCGCAATGATCGAACCCCCCAGGCTACATTTGATGCGTAGTGCAGTCTTGTGATGCCTTCCACAGCCCCCCACCCACTCGGGCTTGATTTGATGGATAACGGCAGGCTTCTGATGCCTTCTGATTGCCTTCCACAACACCCCACTTCCACCCGCCCCCGGCCAGGCTGCTTTTGCAGCCAAGCCCATGTCTGGGCGCGGGACTGATTCTGCCGGCCGATGCTCCGCCCCTTGAGTCCTGTTTGCAGATGTTCGGTGGTGGCGTGTTAGTTGAAAGAATATGAAAAGTTACAGAATTCCATCAAACTTCCATTTACTGCGTTATAAGGTTTAAAAAAAAATCTTTATTATATATATTTAAGTCGTCTTGACTCCCTCCAGAACTTCACTGAAAAACAATGGCGTCTTGCTGCGCCAATTTTTCAATGTACGCGGCTTTTTCTTAACTCACCAGAAGTTTTTCAGGAATGGTCAGACATGCTGACCTAGGAGAAATTTTTGGGGGGCAACTTTCCATAATTGACAAACTGGCACAGACATCGGGTTACGCAAAAAAAAAACCCTAAAAAAGTCGTAACTAACTCAGTTAGGCTGGCGCAGATTCCTTGCGGAAATTTAAATTTTTTAACTTATGCCAAAAAAAGTGGCGCGCGCAAAAAAAATGGCGCAAATCACTGGGGAAAATTGAGCCCTATAATTCAGTTATGTTTGTGTCTCCTGGTCCTCCCTAACCTATCTAGCTATAAATTGTACCAAGTCCTATTCACCACCACTCCTGTGCTCGCTGACCTTCACTGGCTGCCAGTTAAGCAACGCCTCTTTCAAAATTTTCATCCGTATTTCCAAATCCGTCCATGGCCTCACCCTTCTCTATCCTCTATTTATAACCTCCTCCAGCCCTACAGCCCGCCGAGATATTTGCAGTCCTCCAATTCTGACCTCTTGTGCATCCCTGATTTTAATCGCTCCACCATCGGTGGCCGTGCCTTCAGCTGCCGAGGCCCTAAGCTCAAGAATTCCCTCCCTAACCCTGCTGTCTCTTTACATCTCTTTCCTCCTTTGAAGACATTCCACAAAACCTACCTCTCATCTGCCCTGATATCTCCTTATGTGGCTCAGTGTCAAATTTTGTTTTATAACGCTCCTGTGAGGCTCCTTGGGACCTTTTTACTACGTTAAAGATGCTTGTATATATAAAAGTTGTTGTAGCTCAAATGGCCGATCCACTTGGATCAAGTCTAATCCTTTTATTTTAATGGCCTCAATCAAATATCCCTTAAAACCTGAGAGGAAAATTAGTTACCGTCCCTTTAGAAACCAATTTCTGGGTGCAATCTCCTACACCCAATCTCCACCCCGCCCCCCGTCCCCCCCCCCCCCCCCGCCTCCGGAAGTGCACCAGCAACTGCAAAGTGACCCAGATGCCTGTCTAAAACAGGCCTGTTGAATATGTTTTTTTACAGACCTAATGGCTGTTTTATGACCCTGCTCCCACACTTAGTAGAAACTGGGTGGAGCATGCACTGCACATGGTCTGTTCAGTGTTTTTGGGTCTACCACAGCCTACCCAGCAGTTCCAAAAGGGACCACTGGAGGTTGCCAAAGACCAGGTATGTTTCTTTAGTTTTTACTTCACTCAGTGTGGAGCTAGGGGGAATGAGTGCTCCTCCTGGTTACACAGCACCACTCATTCACAATAACCCCCCAGATCTTTCTCCCACTTGGCAGTCTTGATAATGAAACCCTTTATAGTGTCCATGTGCTTGCCTCTACCCAAGTGCGAAATGTTACATTTATCTATATTAAGAGACATATGCCAGATATGGGCCCATTCCATCATATCTGGATCTGCCTGCGATCTAGTTCTCATCTAAGGTCCTTATATCAGCACATTTCTTTGTATCATCTGCAAACAGTCTCATTTCCCTACCCCCCGATCATTGATGGATGTCAGTCTTGGCTCAATGGTATCACTAAATCAGAATGTCATGGGTTCAAGCCCCACTTTTAGAGCACATAATCTAGGCTGACACTTCAGTGCAATAAGACTGCTGAGTTAGAGAAAAGAAAGATAGGATTTGAATTTATAATGAAAGAGGTGCCAAATTTCAGATGAGCCTTTAAATCAAGGCTCCCTCTGCTCTCCGATCGACGTTTTTTTAAAAAAAAAACATGGCACTATTCAGAGAAGGTGAGTTCTTTCAGTGTCTTGGCCAACATTTATCCCTAAACCAATATCACTGGAACAGATTATCTAGTCATTTATAGCACTGCTGTTTGTGTGACCTTGCTGTGTGCATTTTTTGCTGGTGTATTTTCCTGCATTATAAGTGACTACAATTTTTTGTAAACTTTATTGGCTGTGACGCACTTTGGAACATTCTGAGGTCATAAAAGGCACTATATAAATGCAAGTTCTTTCTTAACCTCTAATGTTTTCCTTTTATTAATATTTCATCACTCCCTTTTAACCATTATAGGATTTACCTCCTTCCACATATCCTTTTCTTTTGTAAACAAAGTACTTGAGTATCTCTGCCAATTGCTGTTTGTCCTCTACTATTCTCTCCTCTTGGGTGTCCCACCTCATTAATAATGGCCCAGAAATCCCGGTTTCTCCTTCCCGTGGGCATTCGACTGGATTCTAGAAAAAAGAAGCGCACCTACTTAGAACTGCTGCGGCCGTGCGAGATCCTGTTCTGGAGGCCTCAACTTACTGCGCGTCGCAGCGTGTGCACGTCAGGACATGCGCAGGCCTGGAGCTGGGGTCACATGGCTCCGGGCAACCAATCAGGTGTATATTCTCATTCATAATAATGGGAACTCCGTAAGTTGGAGTTCCCATTATTATGAAAGAGAAACAGCCCCTAAAACACTAATAACCAATAATAAAAGATAGCAAAAATGCACAACATATTTTTATTAATTTAAATTAAAGTTATGTATTTAAAAAATATATCTGATTTTTAAAAAAAGTTTTTAAAATTATGGTTTAAAATAAATTTACCGTAGTGGGGAGGGTTTTTAACAACGTGTTTTTAAAATGTTATTTTACAGTGTTTATGTGTTTTAAAACTCTTATGCCTGTAAAAGTAAGCTATGCGCCTGCTTTTATCAGGCGCAAGAGTTTTGAGGACATTTGCTGGGCAAGATATGCAAGATATCCCACAATCTTGCCCTTACAAATGTCCTCGCTCCCGATATGCGCGAGATCTGTCAAACTGGAGCTTGACAGATCGGAAAAGCTGGTTTTCAGCACATGTGCATTGTGCGCTGAAACCTGGCTTTTCCGATGCCTTCCTGAAACTCTGTACGTACCCAGGGAGGCCGGGATTTCTGGGCCAATATTTTTATCTGATGTTTAAAAATATTTGAGATTTCTCCCCATACTCCCTCTTTAATTTCATACTAAAGGCCACATAATTTTAGTTTACCTCTATTGATTTATGCCATCTTAAGAAGTAGTCTCCATTCTTAATGGTATATATTTATTCTGCACCTTTAACAATGTCCTACTGTTGATTTACAAGTCCTGTGTGCCAATTTCTTTTTCCACCTCGCACCGTCTTTCTAAAATCAATCTTATTCCAAATTTTTGCACTTATTCCCGTAATAACTTGGACCTTGAAACTTCGTTATTCTTATCACTATTCTTGAGATGCTTGCCTACACTTATTTCATCTACCTAAATCTATTTTGTTACTGAGACTAGATATAACAATGCCTCAAACTTGTAGGTGTACAAATATATTGCTTGAAGTATTTTAAGAATTTCACTTTCTTTTGGGGTAGAGAATTCCACTCTCTTTTGGGGCGGGGAGGGAATAAGCAATGAGTGCGTAGTAAAATTTACCAGAATAATTTTATTATCCTACTCATCTCTCTCATCTGTCTGCAGATGTCCTCTTATCATTTACCCCTCACAATTAAGGTATCTATACTACAATCCCTTTTATCTTTGATCCCTAAACATATTGACTGTTTGAACCTCATGTACATCAGTCCTCTCTACAATATATATTCCGTCCTTCACCAATACTGCCACACCTCCTTTCTTGCAATTCTGCCATCTAAAGAAAATATTACCTTGTTTATTTTCCATACCTTCCTCGTGTACAGGTAAGTTTCTGTTGGTGGTAAGTGAGGTCAAATTTAATGGGGTTTGCAGAACGAACGATAGCGGATTGGCTGATTTCCACCCCCCCCCCCCCATCACCCCCATTAACCTCAATGCCTTTGTGGCATAATTGCTTCTAATTCAGCCATTAGCTCAGCAGAGGGCAGTACAATGAATTACATGTGATGTGATGTTTTATACTGAATGTGGGAATAGTTGGACGATATTCTATTTAATTAGAACTGATTTTTATTCCACTGACAACTTTGAGGTTTTATAAATAATTACTTTGTCGGTGAACGTTTTCTTTGGAACCTAATTGTGTTTCCTCAATCAAGTATTTTGCAAAGTAAATTCTGTAGAGCAGGGCTCATGTGCAGTAGCTCCAGGCCGCCGAGGCTGAATGGGAAGGGCCCGAAGCACGCCGCCCCTAACCCTGGCCGAATGGGCTCACTGGGGCAGCGATGATCGGACTCAGGCCTCCCTCCTCTTCATCTTCAGCTCCCACTCCGGCTCTCCCCCCCCCCCCCCCTGCCGATTCAGGTACGCTCCTGCTTTCCCCCCGCTCCCACCCCCCCCCTCCCATTCAGCCATTCCCCCTCCCTCAATGTCCTCGGCGGGGCCCGCCTGAAGTCTTCGACCCGGCTTCCTTTCGTCGGCCGGGTCCATTCAGCCTCTCCACCCCACCCCCCCGCACTCTCTCCCTCTCTCCCCCCCCCCCGTCTCTTTCTCCCCCTCTCTTTCTTCCCTCCTCTCTCTCTCCCCCCTCTCTCTTCCCCCCCTCTTTCTCCCCCGCCCTCTCTTTCCCCCTCTCTCTTTCCCCCTCTCTCCCCCCTCTCTCTTCCCCGCCCTCTCTTTCCCCCCTCTCTCTTTCCCCCCTCTCTCTTCCCTCCTCTCTCTTCCCCGCCCTCTCTCTTCCCCCCTCTTTCTTCCTCCCTCTCTCTTCCCCCCTCCCCCCCGCCTTCTCTTCCCTCACCTCTCCTCTTCCCCCCTCTCTTTCCCCACTCTCTTTCCCCTCTCTCTTTTCCCTCTCTCTTCCCTCCTCTCTCTTCCCCGCCCTCTCTCTTCCCCCCTCTCTCTTTCCCCCTCTCTCCCCCCTCTCTCTTCCCCCCTCCCCCCGCCTTCTCTTCCCCCCCTCTCCTCTTCCTCCCCTCTCTTTCCCCTCTCTCTTCTCTCTTCCCCCGCCCTCTCTTTCCCCCCCTCTCTCTTTCCCCCTCTCTCCCCCCTCTCTCTCTCTTCCCCCCTCTCTCCCCCCTCTCTACCCCCTCTTTCCCCCTCTCTCTTCCCCCCTCTTCTTCCCCCTCTCACTTCCCCCCTTCTCTTCCCCTCTTCTCTTCCCCCCCCTTCCTTCCCTCCCTCTTCCTTACCCTTCTTCCCCCTCCCTTCCCTCCCTCTCTTTTCCCCCTCTCTCTTTCCCCACCCCCTCCCTCCTCTCCTCCACCCCCTCTCCTCCCTGTCCCTCCTCTCCTCCACCCCTCCTCTCCTCTCCTCTTCTCTCCCTCCCCCCTCCTCTTCCTCCCTCCCCCTCCCCCCTTGTTTTCCTCCCTCCCCCTCCCCCCTCATTTTCCTCCCTCCCCCTCCTCGTTTTCCTCCTCCTCCCCCGCTCCCCCCTCGTCTTCCTCTCCCCCCCCTTGTCTTCCTCCCCCCCTCCCCCCTCGCTGTCAGAAACACAGAGAGACACTGGGGGGAGCCCGTCCCAGCACGCTGTTGGAGGGCTCCCGGTGCTGCAGTTGGTGAGTAGAAACTTAATTTTTTATTTATTTTTTTAAAATTTTTTAAAATTTTTTTTGATTGCTTTATTTGATTTAATGATTTATTTATCATTTATTATTGATGATGGCTCTTTATTTGTAAAAGTGACGTGTTTCATGTTTGTAAACTTCTCTCCCCCCCCCAATCTCTCATTCCCTACGCCTGATTTCTAAGTGTAGGCAAGGTTTTTCTGAGTGTACAAAAATCTACACTTACTCCATTCTAAGTTAGTTTGGAGTAAGTTTTCGCTGCCTAAACCTGCAAAACAGGCATAAGTGGCTGGACACGCCCCCTTTTGAAAAAAAATCTGTTCTAAAATGGAACTATTCTAACTCGCTAGAACTGGAGCAAACTAAATGCCGAGAATTGCAATTTCTAAGATGCTCCATCCTAAACTGGTTGCTCCAAAAAATAGGAGTAACTCAGGCCGAAACTTGAGCCCAGTAATTCAGATACATTGAGTTTGAACATAGGTCAATTCTAATTTTATATGGAACATTCCCTTTGTTCCCAAGAATTGCATGGAAATTCCAGTAAACATATTGGAAATCATGTATTTTGGAAAAATCACCTGCCGAGATGTTTGTTTTAAGTGCATCTACAATTGGAAGTATAAATGTTTCTCCCGTTACTTTTATGATGGGATATGTGCAGGGTGGGTTTAATCTTACTTGCCTATTCGGTATCGATTTAATAGAGTTCTGGTACTGTTACAGAGAACATACATTATCATAGGCAGTTCCTCGAAATCGAGGAAGACTTGCTTCCACTCTAAAAGTGAGTTCTTAGGTGACTGAACAGTCCAATATGGGAATTAGTCTCTATCACAGGTGGGACAGGCAGTCGTTGAAGGAAAGGATGGGTGGGACTGGTTTGCCGCACGCTCCTTCCGCTGCCTGCGCTTGGTTTCTGCATGCTCTCGGCGATGAGACTCAGTGTTCAGCGCACTCCCGGATGCACTTCCTCCACTTAAGGCGGTCTTTGGTCAGGGACTCCGGAATGTCGGTGGGGATGTTGCATTTTATCAATGAGACTTTGAGAGTGTCCTTGAAACGTTTCCTCTGCCCAGCTTGGGCGCGCTTGCCGTGCAGGAGTTCCGAGTAGAGCGCTTGCTTTTGGGAGTCTTGTGTCAGACATACGAACAATGTGACCCGCCCAACAGATCTGGTAGTATGTGGTCAGTGCTTCGATGCTGGGGGTGTTGGTCTGATCGAGGATACTAACGTTGGTGTGTCTGTCCTCCCAGGGGATTTGCAGATTCTTGCGGAAACATCGTTGGTGGTATTTCTCCAGCGGTTTGAGGTGTATACTGTATATGGTCCACGTCTCTGAGCCATACAGGAGGGCAGGAATCACTACAGCCCTGTAGACCATGAGCTTGGTGGCAGATTTGAGGGCATGATCTTCAAACACTCTTCCTCAGGCGGCCGAAGGCTGCGCTGGCGCACTGGAGGCAGTGTTGAATTTCGTCGTCGATGACTGCCCTTGCTGATAATAGGCTCCCAATGTATGGAAAGTGGTCCACGTTGTCCAGGGCCGCGCCGTGGATCTTGATGACTGGGGGGCAGCGCTGCATGGCGGGGTCAGGTTGGCGGATGTTTAGTGTTAGGCCCATCCTTTCATATGCCTCAGTGAAGATGCTGACTATGGCTTGGAGTTCAGTCTCTGTGCACTGGCGCAAGCATCATCCGCATACTGTAGCTCGACGACAGAGGTTGGGACGGTCTTGGATCTGGCCTGGAGACGACGAAGGTTGAACAGGCTCCCACTAGTTCTGTAGTTTAGTTCCACTCCAGTGGGGAGCTTGTTGAGTGTGCGGTGGAGCATTGCAATGAGGAAGATGACGCAGCCCTGCTTGACCCCGGTCCGGACATGGATTGGGTCTGTAATGGATCCGTTGGTCAGGATCACGGCTTGCATACCATCGTGGAGCAGGCGGAGGATGCTGGCGATCTTATGGGGAAGCCGAAATGGAGGAGGACGCTCCATAATCCCTCACGGTTGACAGTCTCAAAGGCCTTTGTAAGTTCAAAGAAGGCCATGTACAAGGGTTGATGCTGTTCCCTGCATTTTTCTTGCAACTGTCACGCTGTAAAATCATGTCTGTTGTACCCCGTCGAGGACAACATCCGCATCGTGATTCCGGGAGGAGCACCTCAGCCACAGGGAGAAGACGGTTGAGGAGGATTCTAGCGACGACTTTCCCAGTGGCTGATAGCAGGGAGATTCCTCTGCAGTTGCCGCAGTCGGACTTGTCCCCTTTTTTAAAGATGGTCACAATTACTGCATCATTAAGCTGATGACACACCAGACATCCCTATATTGTGCAAACTGCTAAGTTGACCATTTCAAACTGCTATACTGGTAGTTTTCGGTCATAAACCAAACAAAACCAGCAGCCTTTGCTGTCCAAATTGACCTATTTTTCCAAAGCATGCTGGATAAAAGTTCTGGATTCCTTTGAGGAAAAAACAGGTGCAGGATAGAAGATTCAGCAAAATAAACACGCCTTTAATTAGGTTTCTCTAACTGTTATGATTGAAGTTTAGCTTATCTAGCACACTCAACAGCTTTTTTCATAGCTTGATAACAGGTGCAATTCCCCTTAATAAACCTAACCCATATTATCATGGATTATGGAATCAAGGATGTTTTCAACACACAGCAATGAAAGCATTTGTCTACCCTGAGGCTTATTCTTTTTTGCTGAGGCAAGTTTAAAATTCAACATATCACTTCAAGGCAGGATTAATCAAGCTTTCAAAGAGCTGGGAAATGAAATTGCAATAAAGCTTCAGAAATTTTAAATATATATATATACTAACGAGTATTCTTAGTGTCACTACAAGTATACCATGCAAGGAATGTTGAAACTTAACTATATTTCCAAATATTTATTTGAAACAAAGGTTGCACACAATTTCCTCTCCTATTTCTGCCTGATTTCCTCTCACCTCCTTGTCTCTTTCGTTGCCTCTCTCATTCCCTCTGTCTTTCATTCACCTTTTCTTTCTCATTCCCACTTTTTCATAGTTTCTTTCATTACCTGCCGTGTGTGTCTCATGCTGCCTTTTTAATTCCCTTCTCCCGATACACCTCTCTCTTTTTCTCTCCTATCTTTTGTATTCCTTGCCTCTCTTTCATTCCCTATCACTTTCTATCACTCCTACTAACATCTTTTTCCCTCCTCTCTCTCATTCCTTCACTCGCCTGGAGCAGGTGTAAGCATGAGCCTGCACATTAGCAAGGCTGCCCATAAGAAACAGGAGTTGGGCCTTGCACCCCGATCAGCAGCTCTCAAAGGGTCCTGGCTGCCACCACAAGCCCAACTGGAAGTGAATTGGTTTACTTTTACAAGGCCAACATCCTGTGGATTGGGGCTGGCGGCCGTCTGCTTGCTGTTTTTAGCCATTAGCCAGATGGATTTGCAGCCGATGGTCATTGCTGATGCTGTAGGTTTGAGCCTGCTGCAGTAGATGGATTAACACCTCCACCTTTAAACTGCTGCATACATAAGAACATAAGAAATAGGAGCAGGAGAAGGCCATATGGCCCCTCGAGCCTGTTCCGCCATTCAAGACGATCATGACTTATACGATCATGGACTCAGGTCCACTTCCCTGTCCGCTTTCCATAACCCCTTATTCCCCTTTCTGTCTTAAATTTATTCAATGTCCCAGCTTCCACAGCTCTCTGAGGCAGCGAATTCCACAGATCCACAACCGAGAGAAGAAATTTCTCTTCATCTCAGTTTTAAATGGGTGGCTCCTTATTCTAAGATTATGCCCTCGCGTTCTAGTCTCCCCCATCAGTGGAAACATCCTCTCTGCATCCACCTTGTCAAGCCCCCTCATAATCTTATACGTTTCGATAAGATCACCTCTCATTCTTCTGAACTCCAATGAGTAGAGGCCCAACCTACTCAATCTTTCCTCATAGGTCAACCCACTCATCTCTGAAATCAACCTTGTGAACCTTCTCTGAACTGCCTCCAAAGCAAGTATATCCTTTCTTAAATATGGAAACCAAAACTGCATGCAGTATTCCAGGTGTGGCCTCACCAATACCTTGTACAACTGTAGCAAGACTTCCCTGCTTTTATACTCCATCCCCTTTGCAATAAGGGCCAAGATTCCATTGGCTTTCCTGATCACTTGCTGTATCTGCATACTATCCTTTTGTGTTTCATGCACAAGTACCCCCAGGTCCCGCTGTACTTTGCAATCTTTCTCCATTTAAATAATAACTTGTTCTTTGATTTTTTTCTGCAAAAGTGTATGACCTCACACTTTCCAAGATTATACTCCATCTGCCAAATTTTTGCCCACTAACTTAGCCTGTCTATGTCCTTTTGCAGATTTTGTGTGTCCTCCACATTGTTTTTCCTCCCATTTTTGTATTGGCTACGTTACACTTAGTCCCTTCCTCCAAGTCGTTAATATAAATTGTAAATAGTTGGGGTCCCAGCACTGATCCCTGCGGCACCCTACTGGTTACTGATTGCCAACCCGAGAATGAACCATTTATCCCTACTCTCTGTTTTCTGTTCGTTAGCCAATCTTCCATCCATGTTAACATATTACCCCCAACTCCGTGAACTTTTATCTTGTGAGTGTAACCTTTTATGTGGCACCTTGTCAAATGCCTTCTGGAAGTCCAAATACACCACATCCACTGGTTCCCCTTTATCCACCCTGTTCATTACATCCTCAAAGAATTCTAGCAAATTTGTAAAAAATGACTTCCCCTTCATAAATCCATGCTGATTCGGCCTGACCAAATTTTGTTTTTCCAAATGTCCTGCTAATACTTCTTTAATTATGGACTCCCAACATCTTCCCAACCACAGATGTTAGGCTAACTGGTCTATAGTTTCCTGCTTTTTGTCTGCCTCCTTTTTTAAATAGGGGCATTACATTTGCAATTTTCCAATCTGCTGGGACCTCTCCAGAATCCAGGGAATTTTGGTAATTTACAACCAATGCATCCACTATCCCTGCTGTTACTTCTCTTAAGACCCTAGGATGCAAGTCATCAGGTCCAGGCGATTTATCTACCTTTAGTTCCATTATCTTACTGAGTACCACCTCCTTAGTGATTGTGATTGTGTTAAGTTCCTTCCCGCCACCCCCACCCCACCCCACCCCATAGCCCCTTGACTATCCACTGTTGGGAGCTTATTAGTGTCCTCTACCGTAAAGACTGATACAAAATATTTGTTCAGTTTCTGCCACCTCCATGTTCCCCATTACTAATTTCCCGGTCTTGTCCTCCAAGGGACCAACATTTAATCGAGCCACTCTTTTCCTTTTTATATACCTATAGAAACTCTTGCTATCTGTTTTTATATTTCATACTGGTTTACTTTCATAGTCTATTTTCCCTTTCTTAATTTTTTAAATCATTTTTTGTTTCCAATCTTCTGTCCTCCCACTAGTTTTGGCCACATTGTATGTCCTTGTTTTTAATTGGATACCGTCCTTTATTTCCTCAGTTAGCCACGGATGGCTATCTTTTCTCTTACGCCCTTTCCTCCTCACTGGAATATTTTTCTTGAGAGTTGTGAAATATCTCCTTAAATATACACCACTGTTCATCAACTATCCTACACTTTAATCTATTTTCCTAGTCCTCTTTACCCAACTCTGCCCTCATATCTTCATAGTCTCCTTTATTTAAGCTTAGTACGCTGGTTAGAGATCCAACTTTCTCGCCCTCCATCTGAATTTGAAATTCAATCATGCTATGATCACTCATTCCGAGGGGATCCTTGACTAGGAGATTGTTTGTTCATCCTGTCTCATTACACAGGACCAAATCTAAGATAGTCTGCCCCCTGGTTGGTTCCGTTACATAAGGCTCCAGGAACCCATCCCTTATGTGCACTCTATGCACTCCTCCTCAAGGCTACCCTGACCAATTTGATTTGTCCAATCAATATGGAGGTTAAAATCACCCATGATTATTGCTGTTCCCTTTTTACAAGCTCCCACTATTTCCTGGTTTATGCTCCGACCAACAGAATTGCTACTGTTAGGGGGCCTATAGACTACACCCACCAGTGACTTTTTCCCTTTATTATTTCTTATCTCCATCCAAACTGTTTCAACATCCTGATCATTTGAGCCAATATCATTTCTCACTATTGCAGTGATTCCATCCTTTATCAATCGAGCTACCCCACCTCCTTTTCCTTTCTGTTTGTCCTTCCGGATTGTCAAATACATCATAATATTTAATTCCGAGTCCTGGTCACCTTGCAACCACGTCTCTGTAATGGCTATCAGATCATACCTATCTGTCTCAATTTGTGCCGTCAACTCATCTATTTTGTTACAAATGCTACGCCCTTTCCTAATTTCTGGTGTAGACCCCTTCTTCAGTGTAGACCTACGCATAGGATATGTGGGAACTGCTAAAGAACTAGACTTTTTATTTTGTGATTTGAAAACAGACCTCTGGTCCATTCCCCCTCTTCCATTGAGTTAACTGAGCTCAACCAGGCTATTAATGGGATCAATACAGGTTGGTTCCACTGCTTATGATTGAAAATCAGGGACCTCTGCTAGAAAATGTGTGTGGACTTCAGGTGCAGACAAGTTTAAGCTTAACTGTGGTGCTTCAATGGTCAACTTGAAACACTGTTGGGAATCAAGCATGAAGAATGGGAACTGCTTGTGTACAGGGAACCCTGGGCCAGCATGAGTACATTTTCAGGTGTGAAAAGGGGAATAACATTCCCCATCCAGCCTCTGGGGTCAAGATTCCGAAAATGATCAGGAACACTAACAGCATAAATGTTTCCAGTGTGGCATTGCTGATCCTCAGCCTCAATAAAAGTAAATGGCATAGTAAAAATGCACACAATATCATGGCACCAGAACAGTTGTTTAATAGGAAAGCTGAGGCATAGACCTTGCCTACTGTCCAGACACACACACAAGTCATTAAAACTGAATCTGGTCTACGCCCCAAAAGGCCAAGCTCAACTTCACTCCACAAAGGACTGCACTGTGTCTGACTATCTTAATCCAGCACAGAAGCATACAGAATAGTAAAAGCATCCTTGTCCCCATCCCCCAAGTCATGCATACAGACCACTTACTGAAGGATCACAAGTACATATTCTATTGAACAGAAACCATAGTATTTACATTCATAATTAGTCTGATAAGCAAGCTATGTGAGATCAGACACTAAAATATATATTATGTCTGCTATAAAATATCACTTTAACCCTGAGTCTTTTCCAAGTACCCTGCCCTAGATAAATAAATATTGTCAATTCTGGATATCAGGACTTTGACCTAAACACAGCAGAGGAAAAAGGACTCGGAAGGGCTGATTCAATCATATTGGGCTTTGTGAGCATACCCACATATCCCAGGAGTATACCTTACTCCAGTGGGCCACAGCTCCCAATTCACCAGGTGCTGGATTCTGTCATGTGTTTCACCATCTTGCAATGACTATAAGTATGTAACTGTAACTCATGCATACTGTACCTGTACCCTTGTAATGCACACCCTGACCACAGGGAGTGAGCTTCCAGGTATAAAAGGGGAGGTCCCACCCAGGATCAGCACTCTTTAGTCCTGGGAATAAAATGAAGGTCACAGAGTGACCGTGTCTGATATATCCATGCCTCGTGTGAGTTTGTAACAAGGTGCAGAGACACAACATCTGGCGACGAGAAACGGGAATCACCGAACCACGAGGATGGCCACCGGCAGCACAGAGGAATGCTACTGTGTGGCTGAGGACCGAGACGACTTCGTGGAAACACTCCAGCAGAGCTTTGTCACAAAGGACTGGCTGGAAGAGGCAGCGGCTGACAAGCGGAGGGCGCATCTACTGACCAGCTGTGGTCCACAGACGTATGCGCTAATGAAAGACCTGCTCGCACCACAAAAGCCAGCGGACAAGTTCTTCGAAGAGCTCAGCCAGCTGATCAGTGAGCATCTCAAGTGGGCGAGTAGCGTACACATGGCCCAGCACCGGTTCTACTCTCACCGGCGTCGGGAGGATCAAAACATCTCGGACTTCGTGGTGGAACTGCGGCGTTTGGCCAGTCTCTGTAAGTTCTCCGATGCCTGCAGAGGGGAGATGTTAAGGGACTTTTTCATTGAGGGAATTAATCATGCCAACATTTTCAGGAAGCTCATAAAGACTAAGGATTTGACTTTAGAAGGGGCAGCATTGATAGCTCAGACCTTTATGGAGGGGGAAGAGGAGACCAAGCTAATCTACGCACACAGCCCTGGTTTTAAAGTTGCATTGAACCAGGGAATCAATGTTATAAAAATGACACAGTACCCCACAGGCAGGCAAGGGCAATTCGACACCGTCCAGGCAGGCAGGCAAGGGCAATTCGACACCACCCAGGTAGCAACAAGCTCCTGGCAACAGGGACAATGGAAAGGGGATCGGCAATTCACGCCATCACGAGGAACAATACATCCTGTGATGGGACAATTAACATCCCCCATCAGAGTGCTTAGAAACAGCCAAAAGGGCCATCAGAGAGGAATGCCTGGGAATAGTCCTTTTGTTAAAAGCAATCTCAGCTCATGTTTGAGATGTGGGAGCAGACACACTGCAAAAATCTGCAGGTTCCAACTTTACACCTGTAGGATTTGTAATGTCAAGGGACACCTGGCCAGGATGTGCAAAAAGGCACTCGCGAGGCTCGTCTGCGAGATAGAGGAACCAGACGAGGGGCCTGAAATGCAGGATGAGGCCTGGGGAACAACCATGGATGCTGAAGTTCAGAGAGTTCATGTGGCTGACGTCCACAGCTCATACACCAAAACGCCACCATGGTGATGAAAGTCTTACTGAGTGGCATCCCGGTGCACATGGAGCTGGATACCGGAGCTAGCCAGTCACTCATGAGCGCCCAACAATTTGAAAGACTATGGCCACACAGAGCTAGCAGGCCCAAATTGGAACGCATTGAGATGCAGCTACGTACATACACCAAAGAGATCATCTCAGTGCTGGGTAGTGCAAACTTGGTGGTAACGCATAGATGAGGTCCTTACTACTAGGGGGATCAAGGGGTATGGCGAGAAAGCAGGAATGGGGTACTGAAGTTGAATGTTCAGCCATGAACTCATTGAATGGCGGTGCAGGCTAGAAGGGCCGAATGGCCTACTCCTGCACCTATTTTCTATGTTTCTATAATGGATCACAGAACCGGCTGCCACTCTGGATTGTTCCGGGAAATGGCCCCGCGCTCTTGGGGAGGAATTGGCTAGCTGAGATGAATTGGAAATGGGGGGATGTGCACGCCATTTCATCCGTGGAGCGAAGTTCATGCTCGCAGGTATTGCAAAAATTCGAGTCACTCTTTCAACCCGGTGTCGGAACGTTCAAGGGCACCAAAGTAGTGATACACATCACTCCGGACGCCAGACCAGTGCACCACAAAGCCAGAGCGGTGCCGTACGTGATGCGTGAAAAAGTTGAAAGTGAACTGGACAGGCTGCTCAGAGAGGGCATAATTTCGCCCATTGAATTAAGCGACTGGGCAAGTCCCATTGTTCCCGTCCTCAAAGCAGATGGCTCAGTTAGGATTTGTGGCGACTACAAAGCCACCATCAACCGAGTGTCGCTGCAAGACCAATACCCGCTCCCGAGAGCGGAGGACCTTTTTGCCACGCTGGCAGGTGGTAAGCTGTTCATGAAGCTGGACCTCACTTCGGCCTACATGATTCAGGAACTGGCTGAAGAATCCAAGTTTCTGACCACCATCACGACACACAAAGGATTATTTGTTTACAATAAGTGCCCGTTTGGCATTCGTTCGGCAGCGGCTATCTTTCAGCGAAACATGGAAAGCTTGCTCAAGCCCATCCCTGGAATGATTGTGTTCCAAGACGACATCCTTATAACGGGTCGAGACACTGAGGAACACCTCCACAACCTGGAGGAGGTGCTACGCCGATTGGAACGGGTAGACCTGCGGCTGAAAAAGACCAAGTGCGTGTTTTTGGCCCCAGAGGTCGAGTTCCTGGGCAGGAGGGTTGCCGCAGACGGGATCCGGCCCACTGAATCAAAAACTGAGGTGATTCGCCAAGCGCCCAGGCCCAGCAACACGTCGGAGTTGCGATCATTCCTGGGACTCTTGAACTATTTTGGGAACTTCCTGCCGAACTTAAGCACATTGGTGGAGCCATTACACATGCTCCTCCGTAAAGGTTGTGAATGGTCTTGGGGAGGATTGTCAAGAACGGGCTTTCAATAAGGCGAGGAACCTGCTGTGTTCCAACAAACTGTTGACTTTGTATGACCCCTGTAAAAAACTGGTTTTTAACATGTGATGCGTCATCCTATGGGGTTGGGTGTGTTTTGCAGCAGGGTAACGATGACGGCCGACTCCAACCGGTGGCTTATGCCTCCAGGTCGCTCTCCGAGGCAGAGCGTGGATACGGCATGGTCGAGAAGGAGGCACTCGCGTGTGTGTACGGTGTGAAAAAGATACACCAGTACCTTTTCGGTAGACGGTTCGAGCTAGAGACAGACCACAAGCCATTAACATCCCTGTTGTCCGACAGCAAGGCTGTCAACGCTAATGAGTCAGCTCGCATACAGCGATGGGCCCTCACGCTGGCTGCGTATGACTACACCATAACGCACCGGCCAGGCACCAAAAATTGCGCTAACGCGCTCAGCGGGCTCCCACTGGCCACCACCGAGGGGGCGTCGGAGCAGAGCATCGAGATGGTCATGGCCGTTGAGGCTTTTGACGCCGCAGGATCCCCCATCACAGCCAGACAGATCAAACTCTGGACCAACAGGGACCCCCTCCTATCCATGATAAAGAAATGTGTTCTGACTGGGGACTGGGCGCCCGCGCACAGGTCGTGCCCCGAGGAAGTCAGGCCTTTTCAGAGACGGATGGATGAACTCTCCATCCAAGCCGACTGCCTGTTATGGGGCAGCCGGGTAGTCATGCCCCAGAAAGGAAGGGAAGCGTTCATCAGGGAACTCCACAGCGAGCACCCTGGCATAGTGTTAATGAAAACCATTGCCCGGTCACACATGCGGTGGCCGGGGATTGACTCAGACCTGGAACACTGGGTTCGCAGGTGCACGACGTGTGCCCAGCTGGACCATGCCCCCAGGGAGGCCCCACTCAGCCCATGGCCCTGGCCCACCAGGCCATGGTCATGTATTCACATGGACTAAGCGGGTCTGTTCATGGGAAAAATGTTCCTGATCATTGTCGATGCATACTCGAAGTGGATTGAGTGTATCATATTGAACTCGTGCACGACATCCATCACTGTGGAGAGTCTGCATACGGTTTTCGCAACCCACAGCTTGCCAGACATCCTGGTCAGCGATAATGGCTCGTGTTTTACCAGCCATGAATTCCAGAAGTTTATGTCGGGCAATGGGATCAAGCACGTCCGGACAGCGCCATTCAAGCCGGCCTCCAATGGCCAGGTGGAACAGGCAGTCCAAGTCATAAAGCAGGGCATGCTACGCATCCAAGGACCCTCCCTTCAGTACCGCCTATCGCGCCTCCTGCTGGCCTACATGTCCCGGCTGCACTCGTTCACGGGAGTCCCGCCAGCGGAACTCCTCATGAAACGCATGCTCAAGACGCGGCTGTCCCTATTCACCCAGCCCTGGCAGACATTGTTGAGGGCAAGCGCCAGTCCCAAACCGAGCTCCATGATCGAGGCTCAAGGGGGAGGTGTATAGAAATAGATGACCCGGTATTTGTTCTTAACCATGCTTTGGGACCCAAATGGCTTGAGGGCACCGTAATTGGCAAAGAAGGAAACAGGATCATGGTGGTCAGACTAAATAATGGGCAGATATGCCGCAAACATTTGGACCAAGTAAAGACAAGGTTCAGTGCAGACACGAAGGAACTGGAAGAAGAGCATGATGAGATAGCACCCACACCACTGCCAGCGCACGAGCAACAAAGACAGCCTTCAGCATGCACAGTCCCTGCGGCCAGCCCGGACAGGCCGGAATCACCTCAAGTGACAGAGACGCGTGCTGAGGCTCAGCCACCAGAGCCACAACGGCGCTCCACGAGAGAGCGCCGACCACCCGATAGACTTAACCTCTGAAACTAAAAGACCTAAGGGGGGAGTTGATGTCATGTATTTCACCATCTTGCCATGACTATAAATATGTAACTCTAACTCATGCATACTGTACCTGTACCCTTCTAATGCACAGCCTGACCACAGGGAGTGAGCTCCTCACCTGGTATAAGAGGGGAGGTCCCACCCAGGATCAGCACTCTTTGGAATAAAGTGAAGGTCACAGAGTGACCGTGTCTGATATATCCATGCCTCGTGTGAGTTTATAACAAGATGCAGAGACACAACAGATTCAGAAAAGTAAACATTTTATAATCCATTTGGAGGCCTTGCAAGGAATGTTGGTGAGCCTCAATTATGTTTCAATTGCCAAAAACAGCAGTCTTTTTCATCTGTTCACTCAGTGCTGTTTGCCTGATTAAAATGGTCTGGACTAGGATTTCCTGCTCTGTCCTTTAGAAATTTGATTCTTAGAGGTGTGATGTACAGTTTAGTAAAAGCATCTACTTGCTTTGCTTTTAGTATTGCTGTGTCTGTTGTCTTTGCTGCTGCATTTTTTGCATTGTACTGTTGCTGTCAGCAGTTGCTTCATTAGCAGCAAACAGAGGGGCCGATTTTCAAGTCGGGCTCAAAATGGGAGCAAAGTTGTTGGAACGGCCTTTCTGCCCAGCCTTTGACACTGGTGTGAGGCCTGAGCAAGTTTGAGGCCTGGACCCCATTAACATTAATTTTCCTTGTAATCCATAATCTAGCAAGGCTGCAGACAGCTCTCCCTAACTTGACACCGCCTGCTCCCTCTCCCATTTAGATTTTTGCTGGACACAGCAGTAATATATCTACCAAGTCTATTGTAATGGCATTTCAATTCCCCAGATTACTGAAATCAAACCACCCCCTGTCCATCTGATGAGAGTTTGCTGGTTCCCTCTTAACCTCTTAACATTGCAAGACTGTGACATTTCCCCACTCCCAACACTGCTCATTGACTTTTCAACCCGGCAAACTCTCTATCTCAGCATTGTATATCTGCCCCACTCCGCCAACTCCATTGAGAGACCGTTCCATGCTGCACCTCCAACTAAGACATCTCCATCCAGGAAATTGGATAAATATTATTGAGGCTTCATTTTAAACAACTACAAACTGGTCAGCATGTTTGGTGCCAGTACAAAATGCTATTAGAAAATGAAATGAGATGCTAAATGGCCTTTTTCTGATCATTTGTACCCACAATACACTCATTAACCGATCGGAGAATCAACCCTATATTTCATTTCTTCAAAACAAATTGTTAGACATTTCAAATACTCATTTGTTTATATTGTCCTGAATGTCAATCAATTGCTGATGACGCTGTTGTACTTTCAACTCCTCCCTAAAGCATCTGTGCAATAGCTCGGCATAGGCCAATTAATCGGCCAATCCACCATGGTTAATTAAACAAAACAAAGACTAACCAAGGTCTTCCTCCTGATTGTTAGGGAACCCTGTTGGATACACAGGTCTGTGTCTGTGAGGTCGTTGCAAGTGGACATAATCACCTCAATTATGATGCCCAAATGATGAAATAACCTGCTGACACTCACCCATCCATTGACAAGAATGGCCCTTGGAGCAGTTAGCCTCCACCCATAGAAACATCATCATCACACTGCTTGGAGTGTATTATAGATCCCCAAACAGTGGGAGGGAGATAGAGGAGCAAATATGTAGGCAAATTGCTGTGAAGTCTAAAAACCACAGGGTAGTAATAGTAGGGGAGTCAGTATGCAGCAAACCCAACATGAGAGGGGGCGGTCTTGGATTTAGTTTTGGGGAATGAAGCTGGGCAGGTTGAAGGGGTATTAGTGGGGGAGCGTTTGGGTGCCAGTGACCATAATTCAGTCAGATTCAAATTGGTTATGGATAAGGACAAGAATAGGCCTGGAATAAAAATTTCGAATTGGGGAAAAGCTAATTTTGCTAAGTTAAGGAGTGATTTGGCCATAATGGACTGGAAACAGCTACTTGTGGGTAAATCGGTGTCGGAACAGTGAGAGTCATTCAAGGAAGAGATCTGAAGGGTTCATGCCAAATATGTGCCCTTAAAGAAAAAAGCTGGGAAAAATAATTCAAGAGCCCACTGGATGTCTAGGGACTTACAGGGGAGGATTGAGAAAAAGTGGCTGAATACTTTAGAATCTTTAGAGGAATATAAAAAGATAAGAGGTAAAATTAAAAAGGATATTAGGAATGCTAAGAGAGAACACGAGAAATTCTTGGCTGGTAAAATTAAGGAAAACCCTAAGATGTTCTATAAATATATGAAGAATAAGAGGGTAACTAAGAAAGGGTAGGGCCTATTAGAGATCATGAGGGTAATCTTTGCGAGGAGGTGGAAGATGTTGGTAGGGTTCTTAACGAATACTTTGCATCTGTTTTCACAAAGGAAAGAGGTAATGCAGATACTGCTATAGAGGCGGAGTGTGATATTCTGGATGAAATAAATATAGTGAGAGGAAGTATAAGGGGTATAGGAGCTTTGAAAGTAGATAAGTTCCCAGGCACGATTGAAATGCATCCCAGGTTGTTGAGCGAAGTAAAAGAGGAAATAGCAGAGGCCTTGACCATCATTTTCAAGTCCTCTTTGGATATGGGCATGGTGCCGGAGGATTGAAGGACTGCTTGTTTAAGAAGAGAAAAAGGGATAGGCCGAATAATTACAGGCCTGTCAGCCTAACGTCAGTGGTGGGAAAATTATTGGAAAAAATCCTGAAAGACAGGATAAATCTGCATTTGGATAGGCAATGATTAATTAAGGACAGTCAGCACCGATTTGTTAAGGGAAGATCGTGATTGAATTTTTTGAGGAGGTAACCAAGAGGGCCGATGAGGGTAGTGCGTATGATGTAGTATATATGGACTTTAACAAGGCTTTTGATAAGGTCCCACATGGTAGATTGGTCATGAAAAAGCAGGGAGGTCCTGCTGCAACTGTATAGGGTATTGGTGAGGCCGCACCTGGAGTACTGCGTGCAGTTTTGGTCACCTTACTTAAGGAAGGATATACTGGCTTTGGAGGGGGTACAGAGACGATTCACTAGGCTGATTCCGGAGATGAGGGGGTTACCTTATGATGATAGATTGAGTAGACTGGGTCTTTACTTGTTGGAGTTCAGAAGGATGAGGGGTGATCTTATAGAAACATTTAAAATAATGAAAGGGATAGACAAGATTGAGGCAGAGAGGTTGGTTCCACTGGTAGGGGAGACTAGAACTAGGGGGCACAGCCTCAAAATACGGGGGAGCCAATTTAAAACCGAGCTGAGAAGGAATTTCTTCTCCCAGAGGGTTGTGAATCTGTGGAATTCTCTACCCAAGGAAGCAGTTGAAGCTAGCTCATTGAATGTATTCAAGTCACAGATAGATAGATTTTTAACCAATAAGGGAATTAAGGGTTATAGGGAGCGGGTGGGTAAGTGGAGCTGAGTCCACGGCCAGATCAGCCATGATCTTGTTGAATGGCGGAGCAGGCTCGAGGGGCTAGATGGCCTACTCCTGTTCCTAATTCTTATGTTCTTATGTTCTTATGTGTCGAAGTAGACTGCTGTACATCTGAGAGCAACTGGACCAAGAGATCAACACTGGCATCAGGCACTTTTGTTTCTGACCACTGGCAAGTTCAGAGAAAACATACCGCTGACCCATTGGGGTTCGAAGAACGCACAGCGCTCACACTCCCGGGTTCGGAGAACGCACAGCGCTCACACTCCCGGGTTCGGAGAACGTACAATGCTGACACCATGAGTTCAGGGAAAGCACAACACAGCTTTTAACTTTATTTTACATTTTATTGAACTACAATAGTGGCTTGGTGTATTAGATGGTCAAAGTTTTTAAAGTGTGCAGGGAGTGCAGTGATTCTAGACACTTGCAAGGCTTCAGATCATAAAGGAAGGCCTCAGGAAATACTCAGCAGGTCAGGCAGCATCCGTGGAGAGAAAAACAGAGTTAGTGACTCGGGTCGAGATGCTGCCTGATCTGCTGAATATTTCCAGCAATTTTTGCAGAAGAGGACATCGCAGAAGAGGAATACGCAGAATAAGAAGCAGAAGATGAAGAAGCGGTCGGAAGGTTGCCACCCAGACCGCTCCTTTCTGGCCAGGATATTTGAGATAGAATCATTCGGCAGTGGTACCAGTGACCACAACCCCAATTCCCCTTTCAACTTTTGTCCCATACCCTCTTCCTGACCATCACAGCATCATCTTGGCCGCAATGCTGAAATAAAAACCACCACAAAGCAAACTTTCCAATCCAACTAGCCATCTAATATGACATCAAGAAATCAACTCATCACCCTTGTGCATTCCCTTAGTGACTGTGTTCCATGTGCCTTTGTCTATCCTACCGATGTCATGCAGTGCTAACCCAGTGGCTGAAGAATGGCTGGTGGAAGGCTGCTGATTTTCAGTAGGAGAGACATTATAGATGGCCTTGCAGGATGACCTTGAGGAGCTGGTGTCTGCGACTGTGAAATTGAGTGATGGTTCTTCTCCTTTTCCACTCTGCTCTCCCTCTTCTTGGTCAACCACTGGCCAGGCAGGCTGCATTTCTTGTATGTGTGAAATGAGGAAGGCACAAGGATAGGGTTGTGATGAGGAGCAGGTGGGAAAGCAAGAACTGCATGCTTACATCATGTGCACCTTGTAAATCAGAAGATATTGTGGGATGAGGGGCAAGTGGGATGTGAGAAGGAGGATAATGAATGACAATACCATCAACTTGTATCCTTTCAGCCCCGCCACTGGCCAAGGGCTTAGCCATACCCCTGTCAAGAATGGACAGTACCGTCTCCTCCAAGGGGTGAGGGGAAGCTAGGAATGTGAGGTGTGCCTCCTGTTTGGTAGAGATTGTTGGTAGGTGAATGATGGGGAGTGTGAGGCTAGTGGTGCAATTGGTAGGAGACGGCTTTTAAAGATACAGTCATTGACCTTGACCACTGGAGCCAGGCCCTGGGTGACACTGCTGGCAGCCTCGGTGATCTGGTCCCACATCGTTTTTTTCTGGAGGCCCTCCTGGCCCTTGTGGGTAGAGGATCTCTCTTGCATGGCTGACCCTCTGATTAAAGCTGGAGTGCTGTGTGCGAGACCCTGGGTGCCCCTTCCTGGTTTGTTGAGCCATTTTTGTTAGTGCTGAAACACTTTCACTATTTTTTTTAATGTGCGGAAGACAGTTCGAGAGCTTTAAGAGCTGAAGACTGCCATTTCGGAATTATTTTTAATGTTTATTTTTTTCAGAAGGCAGCTAAAGACTGCCTATTTTTAAATGATTTTCATGTTTTCATTGTAGAAGGCAGTTCCCTTTTAAGGGCTCAACACTGCTTTCTAAAATTAAGCTTTTCTTTATCCGCTAATTTTGTAAATAAATTGCTCCTTTTCATTAGATGAAGGGATCGTCTAAGTCTTTAATATACATTGTAAATAGCTGAGGCCCAAGCACTGATCCTTGCGGTACTCTGCTAGTTACTGCCTGCCGACCCAAAAAAGTCCTGTTTATTCCTACTTTTCTGTCCATTAACCAATCCTCAATCCATGCCAATATATTACCCTCAATCCCATGAGTCCTAATTTTGTGTAATAACCTCTTGTGTGGCAGCTTATCGAATACTTTTTGAATCCAAATACACTACATCCATTGGATCCCCTTATCTATCTTACTAGTTACATCTTCAAAAAATACTAACAGATTTGACAAACGCGGTTTCCCTTTCATAAAACTATGTTGACTCTGCCTAATCATATTATGATTTTTACCCTGTTAACGCATCCCTAATAATAGATTCTAGCATTTTGCCTGCTACTAACATCAGACTAAATGGCCTATAGCTTCCCGTTTTTTCTCCTCTTCCCTTCTTAAAAAGTGGAGTTTTGTTTGTAACTTTCCAATCCTTGTGGACTGCTCTAGAATCTAGGAATTCTGGAAGATTAATACCAGTGCATCCACTTTCACTGCAGCTACCTCTTTTAAAACCCTAGGATGCAGGTCGTTCGGTCCAGGGGATTTGTTACCACTTAGTTCCATTAATTGCTCCAGTACGATGCCCAAGAAGATTTAGTGATCTCTGTGGCATTCATTTCAGCTCTCCCGACCTCTGTTCGAATCTGGCGCCAAATCAAGCAATGTCATCAAGCAGGCTGAGCAACCAATCACATTGAAGAATTCTCACAGACAGAGAACCAGGAAGTAAGATCCACGGATTCTAATTTACTTTTTATAAATTTTACAGAGTGAAATAAAGATTGGGACATACACATAGGATTAAGGTAGCTTAACAAAAAATATATTTATAATTTTTGGGAGCGGGGGGAAGAGAGAGAGAGCCTGGGGGGGGGGGTTTAGAGAGAGAGAGAGAGTCTGTGGGGGGGGGGGCGGCAGGGGAGGGAGAAAGAGAGAGAGCATTCAGGGGGAGAGAAGGAGAGAGGGTAGAGAAAAAGAGACTGGGAGAGAGAGAGAGAGCGCGTGGGAGGGGAGGGAGAGAGAGAGCGCGTCGGGGGGTAAAGAAAAAGAGATGGGGGAGGGAGGGAGAGAGTGGGGGAGGGGGGAGGGTGGAGGGAGAGAGAGAGTGGGGGAGGATGGGGGAGGGTGGAGGGAGAGAGAGTGGGGGAGGATAGAGAGAGAGACTAGGGGAGGGAGAGAGAGAGACTGGGGAGGCGGGGGAGAGAGAGAGAGAGACTGGGGGGGGTGGTGGGGACAGAGAGAGAGACTTGTGGGGGGCGGGGTGGGGTGGACAGAGAGAGTGAGGGGGGGTTGGGAGAGAGATAAAGTGTGGGGGTGGGGGCTGGAGCGAAAAAGTGAGAGCGTGGGGGGGCGGGGAGAGAGAGAGAGAGAGCCTGGGGGGGGTGAAGAGAGAGAGTCTGGGGGGGGGAAGAGGGAGAATCTTGGCGGGGGAGGGGGAGAGGGAGAGAGCCTGGGGGTGGGGAAGAGAGCCTGGGGGTGGGGGGCAGGAGAGAGAGAAAGACACCGTTGGAAGGGATTGGAGGGGTGAGAGGGAACTCAGGGAAGGTGGATCACATTCTTACAAACCCCTACAGCGGACATCGTTGCGTTGGAGTGGGTGAAATCCTGAAGTCACGACATTGTCCCTATTCACTTCATACCCAATAAACCTGTTAACAATCCGTACACAATGCCCCATCTATGGTGTAAGGAGGGACTTCAGCTGGGGGAGGCAGCACTTGCGCTGGGGGGCAAGGGACTTTGGCTGGCACTTGGTGGTTTCTGGGGAGATCTGTCCTCTGTGGCTTCTGAAAGTCAAAGTGGATTGAGTTACAATTTGCGCAGTCAGTGAGAACTTGGGGTGGGCGGTTCCAGTTACACATTCCAGAGAAATTTCAGGGTGTGGCTTATCCTCCAAGGGGATCAATCAGAGACAAAAGGCGGACATTTTTACAGTACAAATATACACGTCAATTCTTAATCATATTAATAGAAACATTTGACATTCCACAAATATAAAATTAGTATTTCAGGGCCAGAATGGTTGTTCAGCAGTTAATACCCCATTAAAAACCCAGTTACACCTCTTTCAACAAGGCTTAACTTTTTTTGGGGGGGTGGGGGTGAGCTAATTGCGATATTGCAGTGTAATAGGGGAAGCCTTCATTAGGCACTGTGACTTGAAGTAATTGCCGGCTCTGGGGAGTTCCACAATGCAACCTGTCATTATCATAGGCAATCCCTCGAAACGAGGATGACTTGCTTCTACACCGAGAACGGATGAGTTCACAGGTGTTTCAATAATATTCCAGATCCCGAACTACATCCTGAAGGGTGGAAGATGCCTGTGCGTGGACTTTTTTTTAACGTGTGGTGACCGTTGCACCCCAACCACCACACGGGCTTGATAGAGCTAGGTCTTGGTCCAGTGGCAAGGATTAACCAGGACGACTGGGGACCAGCTCTGCTGCAAGGACCTAGTGCACACACAATCGCAGTGTGGGCTGGCCCGTGCTGCCCCTGGGCCCTTGCCTCTCCTGGGCCCCAATCACATCCCTCTACGAACTCTCGCCACTACTTCGCCCCGACCTCGCTGCATCTGCTTACCTGCCCGCACTGCAATCAGCCGTCGCCCTCCTGCAGCAGCATGCACTGCTCCCTGAAGTGGTCTGCCGCCGCACGCTGCTCCCTCTAATGGCCCCGGCCTGCTGATAGGGTGAGATTGAGTAGGGGTGGGAGCATAAACGCTGGCATGGACCGAATGGCCTGTTTCTCTCCTGTGCATTTTATGTAATTCTATGCAAGTTTTGTTTGCCAATACTCACCGTCAAGGACCGCACACAAACAATTGCCAACTGGTTAACATACTGGTGCAACCAGCAAGCATGGGCTTGAACCGCAACAAGGAGTTAACACTTTCAGGAAAGGAATGTTTATTTAAAAAAATGCAGATTGCAAGGGTTGCATTGACAAATCTTTGGCTCCCGTCTCCAGATGCTCTGGTAGCAGAGGCTCAAGCACTTCCTACATCTTTCTTTCTCAATACTGAAACAGGGCTGTTTATTATATTATACCCATACATAAATAGAAGTAGTTATTCTTAAGTGGTCTGGCAGAGAGAGAAAAAAATACGGAAGTGCCCAGCCATCCAGCGACACGGCACAACACAGTCACTGTGAACAGCCTGGGCTCCAGCCTCCTAGAGCATCATCATCATAAGCAGTCCCTCGGAATCGAGGAAGACTTGCTTCCACTCCTGAAGCGAGTTCTTTGGTGGCTGAACAGTCCAATACGAGAGTCACAGACTCTGTCACAGGTGGGACAGATAGTCGTTCAGGAAAGGGATGGGTGGGATTGGTTTGGCGCACACTCTTTCTGCTGCCTGCGCTTGATTTCTGCATGCTCTCGGCGTTGAGACTCGAGGTGCTCAGTGCCCTCTCGGATGCACTTCCTCCACTTAGGGCGGTCTTTGGCCAGGGACTCCCAGGTGTCAGTGGGGATGTCACATTTTATCAGGGAGGCTTTGAGAGTGTCCGACTAACGTTTCCTCTGCCCACCTTTGGCTTGTTTGCCATGAAGGAGCTCCCCGTAGAGCACTTTGGGAGTCTCGTATCTGGCATGCGAACTATGTGGCCTGCCCAGCAGAGCTGATCGAGTGTGGTCAGTGCTTCAATGCTGGGGATGTTGGCCAGGACGAGGACGCTGATGTTGGTGCGTCTGTCCTCCCAGGGGATTTGTAGGATCCTGAACAGAGAGACATATCGGGCACAAGACCAAGGCAACAAGTGGGAACAACTGAATAAAACATTTTTTTAAAAAGCTGCTGTGAATGAACAAGGTTAGAAAGTTAGCAGCGACCCTGCAATAAGAGGCAAGTGCCAAGAAAACGAATCGAGCGAGCGATTCAGAGAACAGCAGGTACGGAAAAGTCAGGACTGGCGAAACGCAGAGGGCAGCCCTAGATTAAATGTTGTTGCGAGGGCTCCGAGCAACAGCCGCAGTGGGGATCACTGGCCGCATTGTGTTCCTCCTGGATCGAGGACAACTTGCTGGAGAAGTGGAAGGCACGTACCTTTCCGAATGAAGAGACGGTTTATTTCTTTGGCCATGGTCTGGCTGTGGAATGATAAAAGCGGTCAAAATACAACGCTGGAAAGCGAGGCTTCTGGCCAAGGACAAAGATATTAACGGCCATGTTTCCTCTCTATTCGAGTGCAATCAATGGAGAGATAAATGACTCAATTAACCCTATTGGTGGCTGACCTAATGCGAACACAGATTAATAATTTGATGAATTCCACACCTCACTTTGTTGATTAGATTCAAAATAATTTCGAAGCATTAAATGCGATTGAAGTTAAGTTTGCGGAATATAGCACAACAGGGATGAAATCTCCTCCTTGTGACAGAACGAAATGTGCCCAGAGTTTTTAATCAGTCTCCTACTGGCTCCCAGGGGACAGAAACCACCAGGACAAAAGTGGAATCACAAGAAAAAAAGATTAAAAAAGGAAGACTTGACATTTACATAGTGCCTTATACAATGCCAGGAAGTCCCAAAGTGCATTACAGCCAATTAATACAGTACATTTTGGAGTGTAGCCACTGTTGTAATGTAGGAAATGCTTCAGCCAATTTGTGCAGAGCATGTTCTCACAAACAGCAATGTGATAAACAACCAGATAATGTGTTTTTAGTAATGTTGGTTGAAGGATAAATATTAGTCAGGTTATTGGGGATAACTCCCCTGCTCTTCTTCGACAGAATGCCATGGGATCTTATATGTCCGCCTGAAAGAGCAGACGGGCCTTGATTTAATGTCTCATCCGAAAGGCGGCATTTCCGACTGTTATATATGTGGACTTGTATTTACCCTGTACAGCCACCAGAGAGCTCATCCCCTGGAGTCCCAAGGGCTCCCATAATCCCTTGGGAGCAAGGTATTTAAGGAAGCTTCACAGGTTGGAGAGGCACTCTGGAAACCTGCGATAAAAGACTAAGGTCACACTTTACTTTGAGCTCACAGTGTTCAGTCTGACTCTTTCTCCATACACAACAACTGGTAACGAGATACAGATAGCGAACCCAAAGATGCAGAGAATAGTGGGCATCCTGAAGAAATTTTTGGAGGGAGATGATTGGGATACTTTTGTGGAGCGACTCGACCAATACTTCGTGGCCAATGAGCTAGATGGGGAAGAGAGCGCTGCCAAATGAAGGGCGATCCCCCTCACCGTCTGTGGGGCATCAACATATGGCCTCATGAAGAATCTGCTCACTCCAGCGAAACCCACGGAGAAATCGTACAACAATTTGTGCACACTAGTCCGAGAGCATTTGAACCCGAAGGAAAGCGTTCTGATGGCGAGGTACTGGTTCTACACCTACAAAAGTTCTGAAAGCCAGGAAGTGGCGAGTTATATCGCCGAGTTAAGACGCCTTGCAGGACATTGCGAATTTGAAGGACATTTGGAGCACATGCACAGAGACTTTTTCGTACTTGGCATTGGCCACGAAACCATACTTTGCAAACTTTTGACTGTAACGACCCCAACCTTGAGTAAGGCCATAGCGATAGCCCAGGCATTCATTGCCACCAGCAACAATAAGAAACAAATCTTTCAGCACACAAGTGCTGCTACAAGTACTGTGAACAAAGTGATGTTGTTTTCGAATCGTAATGTACAGGGCAGGTCACACATACCTGCAGCTGCACGTCCGCAGATGACTCAGAGTCCACCATCAAGACTGATGAATGCAAGGCCATTAACACCTTGTTGGTGCTGCAGGGGTAATCATCATTTCCATTCATGCTAATTCAAAGGGTACGCTTGCAAGGGCTGTGCAACAATGGGACACCTCAAACGAGTGTGCAGGCGAGCTGCTAAGCCTGTTAAACCTGCAAACCACTATGTTGCAGAGGAGAACAGATCCACGGAGGATCACAATGAATCAGAGCCTCAGATATAGGATGCAGAGGTACATGGGGTACACACATTCATCACGAATTGTCCCCTGATAATGCTGAATGTTGAACTAAATGGACTCCCAGTGTCAGTGGAGCTGGACACGGGCGCGAGCCAGTCCATCATGGGCAAAAAAACTTTCGAAAGGTTGTGGTGCAACAAGGTCTCCAGGTCAGTCTTAACTCCAGTTCGCAAGAAACTAAGATCTTACATGAAAGAACTGATTCCTGTAATCGGCAGTGCTACTGTAAAGATCTCCTACGATGGAGCGGTGCACAAGCTACCACTCTGGGTAGTACCGGGCGATGGTCCCATGCTGCTCGGCAGGAGCTGGCTGGGAGCGAAACGCTGGAACTGGGCCGATGTCGGAGCACTATCGCCCACTGATGCCATTCGTGTGCCCAGGTCTTAACCAAATTTCCTTCACTGTTCGAACCAGACATTGGGAAATTCCAAGGAGCAAAAGTGCAGATCCACCTAATTCCGGGGGCGCGACCCATCCATCACAAGGCGAGAGCCTTGACGAGAGAAAGGGTAGAGATCGAGCTAGACCGGCTACAAAGTGAGGGCATCATTTCACTGATCAAGTTCAGCGAGTGGGCCAGGACTATTGTCCCAGTCCTCAAGGGAGATGGTACTGTTAGAATCTGTGGCGATTACAAAGTAACTATCAATCGTTTCTCCCTGCAGGACCAATACCCACTACCAAAGGCTGATGACCTCTTTGCAACACTGGCGGAAGGAAAGACGTTCACGAAGCTGGATCTGACTTCAGCCTACATGACGCAGGAACTGGAGGAATCATCAAAGGCTCTCACCTGCATCAACATGCACAAGGGCCTTTTTGTTTATAACAGATGCCCGTTTGGAATCCGATCAGCGACAGCGACATTCCAGAGAAACATGGAAAGTTTACTGAAGTCGGTCCCGCACACCGTGGTCTGCCAGGACGACATCTTGGTCACAGGTTGGAACACAGTCGAGCATCTGCAGAACCTGGAGGAGGTTCTTAGTCGACTCAACCGCGTGGGGCTCAGGTTAAAACGCTCAATGTGCATTTTCCTGGTGCCTGAAGTGGAGTTCTTGGGAAAGAGGGTTGTGGCGGACGGCATCAGGCCCACCGACGTGAAGAAGGAGGCAATCGAGAACGCACCGAGGCCATAGAACTTGACGGAGTTGCGGTCGTTTCTGGGACTCTTGAACTACTTTGGTAACTTCTTACCAGGTCTCAGCACACTGCTCGAACCACTACATGTCTTACTACGAAAAGGGGGCGAATGGGTTTGGGGCAAAAGCCAAGAAAATGCCTTTGTAAAAGCAAGAAAATTGTTATGCTCAAACAAATTGCTTGTGTTGTATGATCCATGTAAGCGTTTGGTGCTAGCATGTGATGCGTTGTCATATGGCGTCGAGTGTGCATTACAACAAGCTAATGATTTTGGGAAACTGCAACTGGTTGCTTATGCATCCAGGAGTCTGTCTAAGGCTGAGAGAGCCTACAATGTTATGTATTGTTCATGTACATTAAATGTATTGTTACAATGGTGCGCCACAAGGGGCACTGTGGTGGTAGACCTGAAAGTACCTGCGAGACAGAGTATAAAAGGATGACCACCACACCTGAAGGGCACTCTGGAGTTACACAATAATGGACCAAGGTCACAGCAGTTACTACAACACCAGACTGTGTGGAGTCAGTGATTTGAGTGCTACATACATCACAAATCAGCGCCAAGGACACGGACGAGCTCTTCACGCAACCATGGCTACTTTGGGCACGCTAAAGGATTTCACAGAGGGTAATGACTGCGATGCCTTTACGGAAAGGCTCGAGTACTATTTTATAGCAAACGACCTGACAGGGGACACAAACGCACTGATAGAGAAGCGTAAGGCGACATTGCTGTCCAATTGTGGCGAGGAGGTTTACCGTCGCGTCAGGGATTTGCTGGCACCCGCGAACGCCAAGGACAAGTCATATGAGGAGCTGATTCAACTCATTCGTAACCAACTGAAACCGAAGGAGAGCATCCTCACGGCCAGGCACAAATTCTACCATCACTGCAGACCTGAGGGCCAGGATGTCACAAAATATGCTGCGGACATCAGGAGACTTGCGGCGCCTGCGATTTTGGCACACACCTTGACGAGGCGTTGCAAGACGCTGTTATGGGGATTGGCCATGGGGGTCTCCATCACAAGCTGCTATCTACTGAACCTACAGTCAGCCTGCAGCAAGCCATCAACATCAGCCGGGCATTTATGACCTCGACTTGCAGCACCAAGCAGATGATCCACACGGTCCCGAACCCAGCAGGTACTATTCACAGGATAGCGCCTGTCACGGACAAACCTGCAGAACGTGGCTCTGCCCAGGGCAGAGAGCACTGACCTCGGGGTCCTGGAACTCAGAGTCCGCCGAGGGGGGCTAATCGAGTAGCACCATGCTGGCGCTGCGGAGGAAGCCATGGGGCTCACTGGTGCAGGTTTGTGGAGTATACGTGCAATATCTACCACACGAAAGGCCACCTTCAGCGTATGTGCAAAAGAGACACGACTCACCGTGTGGCTGAGGAGATGGTAGATGATCTGCTGTACAATGAGGAGCATTGCGGTTTGGCTCGACGGGCATCTTAGCCCCAGGTAGAAGAAGATGATGCGTTTGGACTGTATACGTGTACCGACGATTCAGCCCCAGTGATTATGGAAGTCAGGATTAACGGTCCCATGGAAGTGGACACGGGGTCGGGTCAGTCGCTGATGAGTCAGGAAACTTTTGATAAACTTTGGATCAACCCAGCTGCACGACCCAAGCTGGTCCTGGTCACGGTGAAGCTGCGTACCAAGGAACTGATACCTGTTCTTGGCAGAGCGGATGTGCAGGTATCTCACGGGGGCGAGACGCATGGTTTACCTTTGTGGATCATTGCAGTCGATGGGCCGACGCTACTCAGCAGGAGATGGATGGGGAAGGTCCGTGGGAGCTGGGAAGACTTCATTCCTCCACAGACCGCTGTCCCCCGTGTTCACAGGCAGAGCAGGCCTCCACCTTCGGATAGGATGGCAGCGAAGGAAGCGTGTGTGGGGTTGGGCAGAGCAGCGGCGGCTGTCGACCCTCCCCTGCAAAGTCTGAGAGTGAGAAAGAGGCGCTGGAACAGCAGCAGTGCCAACCGAGCTGGAGAAGAAAGAGGGAGAGCAGGCAGCAACTCGGTGGATTTCTGGTAGCGGCGGATCTCCCTCAGAGCCACGGTGCCGGGTCTGTAGCGATGAGGCTTCTTCACTCCGCCCGTGGCCGGAGCGCTCTTCCGGGCCGTTTTGGTCGCCAGCTGTTTGCAGGGAGAGAGAAAGGGAGAGCAGGCAGCAGCACAGTGGGTTCAAGATGGAGGCGAGCCTCATGGCAGCAGAGTTCTGCAGAGAGAGACAGGCCAGCACCAGCAGAGCACCTAAAATTGCGGCGCCCAGTAGAAACCTAGTGGAAAAATCAAAATGGCGTCTTAAAAGGGAAATGTACCCGGGAATCTTAAAGGGGCATTACACCGTTGGCGGTCCCCACAAATAGACTTTTATAAGGGCAAGAGTGAGTCAAAATGATTACTGTGATTTGTATGATGACGTGATTTATAACAAGAGTTAATATTTTGATGCTAAAATGATTACTGTGATTAAAATGATTGAGATGATTGGTGAAAAGAGTTAATATCACAATGCACAGTTAAAAGGGTTAATGGATCTGTGACTAACATGACTAATGGATTAATGCAATTTCTGATTTTACGGATTTATGCAATTGTTCAGCGGCTGCAGACAAGCCGCAAAAGGCAACTATTTTCTGAGAACAGAGGCAACGCACCAGTTGCCATACCCTGTATCAGCGCAGCCCATTACCTCGGGCAAAAAGGGGCAGTATGTCGCCACCACACCTCACCCAGTGGCGCTGGGATTTAATAACTGTTCAGTGTACCTGCAACCTTTTGATGTAAATCATCAACGCACACAAATGTACTGTCCATGTGTACCTGCTTTCTACTGGAGATTAAGTTTGTGTACTTGTATCACCCATGTAAGGACTGCAAATACCACAGGCTTGCACCAGATCACAAGCATAATCTCTACATGGGGGGGAAGAGGGAGGTGGATGGTCATGGACTCACACTCACAAATCAACCAGGACAAACAAGGCCGAGGTTACCGGCAATTTGCTTTTGGAACTGTGGGGGGAGTGAGATGTGATGTATTGTCCATGTACATTAAATGTATAGTTACAATGGTGCGCTACAAGGGGCACTGTGGTGGGAGACCCGAAATTACCTGCAAAACAGAGTATAAAAGGCTGACCACCACACCTGAAGGGCACTCTGGAGTTACACAATAAAGGACCAAGGTCACAGCAGTTACTACCACACCAGACTGTGTGGAGTCAGTGATTTGAGTGCGACATACATCACATACAACATGATTGAAAAAGAAGCGATAGCCAGATTCCACGTGTGGTGGCCCGGTATCGATGCGGACTTAGAGTCCTGCGTTCACAGATGTAATACATGCTCGCAGTTAAGCAATGTACCCAGGGAGGCTCCGTTAAATTTATGGTCTTGGCCCTCTAAACCGTGGTCTAGGGTACACGTCGGCTAGGCAGGCCCGTTCTTGGGTAAAATGTTCCTTGTGGTTGTAGACGCATACTCCAAGTGGATTGAATGTGAGATAATGTCGGCTAGCACGTCAGCTGCCACTACTGAAAGCCTGTGGGCCATGTTTGCCACACACGGCGGACCCGATGTCCTGGTGAGCGACAACGGGCCATGTTTTACCAGTGCTGAGTTCAAAGAATTCATGACCCGTAACGGGATAAAACATATCACATCTGCTCTGTTTAAACCAGCGTCCAATGGTCAGGCAGAGAGTGCAGTGCAAACCATCAAGCAAGGCTTGAAGAGGGTAACTGAATGCTCACTGCAGACTCGCCTATCCCGAGTCCTGCTTAGCTACCCCACTCATTCACTGGGATCCCATCTGCTGAACTGCTCATGAAAAGAGCACTTAAGACAAGGCTCTTGTTAGTTCACCCTGATCTACATGAACAGGTAGAGAGCAGGCGGCTTCAACAAAGTGTATACCATGATAGCGCAAATGTGTCACGCAAGATTGAAATCAATGATCCTGTATTTGTTTTAAATTATGGACAAGGTCCCAAGTGGCTTCCCGGCACTGTCGTGGCCAAAGAGGGCAGGGTGTTTCGGGTCAAACTTTCAAATGGACTCATTCACCGGAAACATTTGGACCATATCAAACTCAGATTCACGGACTATCCTGAGCAACCCACCTTGGATCCTACCTTTTTCGATCCCCCAACATACACACCAGTGGCAACCGGTACCACAGTTGACCACGAAGCAGAATCCATCATCCACAGCAGCCTTGCAGGGCCCAACACAACAGGCAGCCCAGCAAGACCAGTTGCACAGCAGCCCAGCGAGGGCCCAACAAATGACTCAACAGCACCAACTTTCACACCGAGACGATCAATCAGGGCAAGAAGGGCCCCAGATCGACTCACATTGTAAATAGTTACACTATTAACTTTGGGGGGGGGGGAGAGTGTTGTTATATATGTGGACTTGTATTTACTCTGTACAGCCACCAGAGAGTTCATCCCCTGGAGTCCCAAGGGATCCCATAATCCCTTGGGAGCACAGGTATTTAAGGAGGCTTCACAGGTTGGAGAGGCACTCTGGAGACCTACAATAAAAGACTAAGGTCACACTTTGAGCTCACAGTGTTCAGTCTGACTCTTTCTCCATACACAACATTGACAGTGCAGCATTCCTCAGTACTGTACTGGAGTGTCAGCCTAGATTTATGTGCTCAAGTCTCTGGAGTGGGACTTGAACCTTTTATGCTCATAATAAAGTAATGCAACTGAGTACTGTAGACAATGAGTAAGTGTGATCTTAGCTCCTTCAATTAAACTCCAGAGTGTTGGTACAGCATGGGAGGCCTGCTTATATACAGTGCTCCCAAGGGATGCTGGGATCCCTTGGGACTCCAACAGGTATGCCCTCTGGTGGCGGTATGATACAGGTGCCTAGGGTTGCATACATAATATCACTCCCTCCCAAAGCCAATAGTACACTTATTTACAGCGTGAGACGATCTGGGGCTTTTCGCTTCCTTGTCGATTGTCTCGGTACAAATGCAGGTGTGGGTGAGTTGGTTGGTTCTTCGCTGGGCTGCTGGGCAGCTGACCTTGCAATGCTGCTGGGGATGGTGAGTTCAGCTTCGTGGTCAACCATGATGTCGGTTGTCACTTGTGTGTCTGTTGGAGGTTCGAAGTTGGTGGTGTCCTCTGCGGGTTGCTCTGGCTGACTGTGAATCGCAGTTTGGTTTGGTCCAAATGCTTTCTGCACATTAGTCCATTCGCAAGTTTGACCTGAAACACCTTACTCCTTTCTTTGGCTATGACGGTGCCAACAAGCCATTTGGGACCATGTCCATAGTTAAGTATTAATACAGGGTCATTGACTTCAATATCACATGACAAGTTTGCGCGATCATGGTATATGCTTTGTTGATGCCGTCTGCCCTCCACGTGATCATGGAGATCACATCTGCCCCGTTCAAGCCCGCATCCAATGGCCAAGCAGAACGGGCAATCTAAACCATCAAGCAAAGCTTGAAACGTGTCTTGACGGACGAAAGCGCTCGGATGTCGTCCCAGTTCCAGCAGATTTTTCCCAGCCAGCTTCTGCCGAACAGTGTGGGGCCATCTCTTGGTACAATCCATAGTGGGAGTTCGTGCACCGCTCCATCATAGGAGCCTTTTACTGCTGCACTGCCAATAACAGGGATCAGCTCTTTAGTGTAAGTTCTTAGCTTGGTATGAATGGGGCTAAGCTTGGGCCTGTGTGCCTTGTTGCACCACAGTCTGTCAAAGGCCTTTTTGTTCATGATAGACTGACTCGCACCCGTGTCCAATTCCACGGATACTGGAATTCGTCCAGTTCAACTTTTAGCATGATCGGTGAACATTTCGTGGTGAAGGTGTGTACTCCATACACTTCTGCCTCCTCGGTTTGAGTCTCTAGTTCAGCCTGATCCGCCATGGATTGATCCTCCTCTGCAACGTGGTAGTTTGCAGGGTTTGCAGTTCGTCTACACATTCGCTAGAGGTGTCCCATTGTTCCACAGCCTTTGCACACATAGTGTTTGAAGCGGCATTAATGGGCTCGATGATCACCTCCGCAGCGCCAACAAGGTGTTAACTGCCTCGCATTAACGTTTGATGACGGACTCTGGGTCATCTGAGGTCGTGCAGTTGCAGGCGTGTACGTTCTGCCATATGGATTCCTGCCTGAAAACGACGTTACTTTGTGTACAGTACTTGCCGAAACATCTATATGCTGCAAAATTTGTTTGGTGTTAAATAAATGGTGGACGTAAATGCCTGGGCTATCGTTATGTCTTTGCTTAGGTTCGGTGTTTCAACAATCAATAGTTTGTGAAGGATAACCTCATGGCCAATACCAAGCACAAAGAAGTCTCTTAGCATTTGCTTAAGGAATCCATCGAATTCGCAATGTCCTGCAAGGCGCCTTAGTTCGGTGACGTAGCTCGTCACTTCCTGGCCATCAGGCCGTTGGGCCCAAGTTTCGGATGTTGCTCAAAATGGCACACCTCCGTAAGTTAAGTTAGCTGTTTGGGAAAAAAAGCGCCGCGAAATCCTACCGTGGAATTCTCCGGTTGTCCTCGAGCGTGGCGTGGCGCAGCGGAGTCTGGTGGGTGATGGAGCAAGTCGTTTCGCAACCAGCAGAGGGATGGGGCTAGGGCCCTGCGTCTTTTTCACTGTCGGCATCCTTGCACATGTGCGTTACAACGTGCGCGCATGCGCAATGGGTCTTCAACCTTGGCAATCGGCCATTTAAAGGGAGAACGTGGCTGGCACTCATTTAAAGTGAGCTGGGACTTTTGGTTGCAGGTAGAGAAGGAGTGAAAAGTATTTAACTGATTCTTGGAGTGCAAAGGAGTGCTGCATAGGTGCATGCAAGGTCATTTAAAGGGAGAACGTGGCACTCTGTTAAAGTGATCTATGTGATTTTTGGGTGCAGGAAGAGAAGGAGTGAAAAGTCTTTAAGTGATTCTTGGAGTGCAAAGGAGTGCTACATACATGCCTGCAAGGTAAGGACTGCAAAAGCTTCTATAGATATGTAAAGAGATAAACGTTAGTAAAGACAAACGTAGGTCCCCTGCAATCAGAATCAGGGGAAGTCATAACGGGGAACAAAGAAATGGCAGACTAATTGAATAAGTACTTTGGTTCGGTATTCGCTAAGAAGGACACAAACAACCTTCCGGATATAAATGGGGTCAGAGGGTCTAGTAAGAAGGAGGAACTGAGGGAAATCCTTATTAGTCGGGAAATTGTGTTGGGGAAATTGATGGGATTGAAGGCCGATAAATCCCCAGGACCTGATGGTCTGCATCCCAGAGTACTTAAGGAGGTGGCCTTGGAAATAGCGGATGCATTGACAGTCATTTTCCAACATTCCTCTGGATCAGTCCCTATGGAGTGGAGGGTAGCCAATGTAACCCCACTTTTTAAAAAGGAGGCAGAGAGAAAACAGGGAATTATAGACCGGTCAGCCTGACATCGGTAGTGGGTAAAATGATGGAATCAATTATTAAGGATGTCATAGCAGCGCATTTGGAAAGAGGTGACATGATAGGTCCAAGTCAGCATGGATTTATGAAAGGGAAATCATGCTTGACAAATCTTCTGGAATTTTTTGAGGATGTTTCCAGTAGAGTGGACAAGGGAGAACCAGTTGATGTTGTGTATTTGGACTTTCAGAAGGCTTTCAACAAGGTCCCACACAAGAGATTAATGTGCAAAGTTAAAGTACATGGGATTGGGGGTAGTGTGCTGACGTGGATTGAGAACTGGTTGTCAGACAGGAAGCAAAGAATAGGAGTAAATGGGTACTTTTCAGAATGGCAGGCAGTGACTAGTGGGGAACCGCAAGGTTCTGTGCTGGGGCCCCAGCTGTTTCCATTGTACATTAATGATTTAGACGAGGGGATTAAATATAGTATCTCCAAATTTGCAGATGACACTAAGTTGGGTGGCAGTGTGAGCTGCGAGGAGGATGCTATGAGGCTGCAGAGTGACTTGGATAGGTTAGGTGAGTGGGCAAATGCATGGCAGATGAAGTATAATGTGGATAAATGTGAGGTTATCCACTTTGGTGGTAAAAACAGAGAGACAGACTATTATCTGAATGGTGACAGATTAGGAAAAGGGGAGGTGCAACGAGACCTGGGTGTCATGGTACATCAGTCATTGAAGGTTGGCATGCAGGTGCAGCAGGCGGTTAAGAAAGCAAATGGCATGTTGGCCTTCATAGCGAGGGGATTTGAGTACAGGGGCAGAAAGGTGTTACTACAGTTGTACAGGGTCTTGGTGAGGCCACACCTGGAGTATTGTATACAGTTTTGGTCTCCTAACCTGAGGAAGGACATTCTTGCTATTGAGGGAGTGCAGCGAAGGTTCACCAGACTGATTCCCAGGATGGCAGGACTGACATATGAAGAAAGACTGGATCGACTAGGCTTATATTCACTGGAATTTAGAAGAATGAGAGGGTATCTCATAGAAACATATAAAATTCTTACAGGACTGGACAGGTTAGATGCAGGAAGAATTTTCCTGATGTTGGGGAAGTCCAAAACCAGGGATCACAGTCTAAGGATAAGGGGTAAGCCATTTAGGACCGAGATGAGGAGAAACCTCTTCACTCAGAGAGTTGTGAACCTGTGGAATTCCCTACCACAGAAAGTTGTTGAGGCCAGTTCGTTAGATATATTCAAAAGGGAGTTAGATGTGGCCCTTGCGGCTAAAGGGATATGGAGAGAAAGCAGGAATGGGGTACTGAAGTTGCATGATCATATTAAATGGTGGTGCAGGCTCGAAGGACCAAATGGCCTGCTCCTGCACCTATTTTCTATGTTTCTATAACATATAAAAAATACAAGGAAGCTGAGAGGACCTGTACCTAGCACCAAGACTTACAAAGCACTAAACAAAGCACAAAAAGTAATAAGCAATTAATAAAAAATAAAAGGAACCATGCACCTAAAGCACCAAGACCAAAGTAATAAGCAATCAATCAATCAATAACAAATATAAAATAGAAGTCCTTCCAAAACACGGTCCGGGAAGGCTGCGGACCGCCGATGAGGGAGCCCATTCGGGCAGGGATAGGGGCGGCGCGCTTCGGGCCCTCCCACATAGTCTGCAGCACACACTCTCAGGTTCTGGGGGCGAGGAGCTACTGCACATGTGCGCACACTCTAGCGCGCATGTGCAGAGGTCCCGGCTCCGCCCTAGAATCCAGTAGCCATGCTACACCACCATTGAGGAGAGGCTGGGGAGCGGCCAAATGGCCTGAAGATTTTTGTGGCACATCGAGGCGGACAAAAGCAGCGCACCTCTAGTGAGTGCGGCAGAAATCTTTCCTGCCCAAATTCTCTCCCTATCAGTGGCCATTTTTATGACTTCATCTTAATTACTTAATGATGATGAACAACAATGATCCACAGCCTTGTAGAGCTGCGCACTGCATTAATGGCTAATGGGATTTCAATCCGCTACCTATCCTATGTTGGTGCGCCTGTCCCCCCAGGGGATTTGCAGGATCTTGCGGAGACATCGTTGGTGATATATCTCCAGCGACTTGAGGTGCCTTCTGTACATCGCCCATGCCTCAAACCCATACAGGAGGGTGGGTATTACTACAGCCCTGAAGACCATGAGTTTGGTGATAGATTTGAGGGCCTGGTCTTCAAACACTCTTTTCCGCAGGCGGCCGAAGGCTGCACTGATGCACTGGAGGCGATGCTGAATCTCCGCATCAATGTCTGCCTTTGTTGATAAGAGGCTCCTGAGATATGGGAAATAGTCCACGTTGTCCAGGGCCGCGCCGTGGATCTTGATGATTGGAGGGCAGTGCTGTGCAGTGATGACAGGCTGGTGAAGGACCTTTGTCTTACGGATGTTAAGCGTAAGGCCCATGCTTTCATATGCCTCAGTAAATACATTGACTATATCCTGGAGTTCAGCTTCTTAATGTACACAGACGCAGGCATCGTCCGCGTACTGCAGCTCAATGACAGAGGTTGGGGTGATCTTGGACTTGGCCTGGAGGCGGCGTAGGTTAAACAGCTTCCCACTGGTTCTGTAGTTTAATTCCACTCCAGCGGGGAGCTTGTTGATTGTGAAGTGGAGCATGGCAGCGAGAAAGATTGAGAAGAGGGTTGGAGCGATAACGCAGCCCTGTTTGACCCCGGTCTGGACATGAATTGGGTCTGTAATAGATCCGTTGGTAAGGATCTCGGCCTGCATGTCATCGTGAAGCAGGCGAAGGATGTTGACAAACTTTTGAGCACATCCGAAATGGCGGAGGACGCTTCATAGACCCTCACGGTTGACAGTGTCAAAGGCCTTTGTAAGATCAAAAAAGCCCATGTATAAGGGCTGGCGCTGCTCCCTGCATTTTTCCTGCAACTGGCGCGCTGCAAAGATCATGCCTGTTGTGCCCCGTAGTGGACGAAATCCGCACTGTGATTCTGGGAGGAGTTCCTCGACCACAGGGAGAAGACGATTGAGGAGAACTCGAGCGACAACTTTCCCAGTGGCTGATAGCAGGGAGATTCCGCTGTAGTTGCCGCAGTCGGACTTGTCCCCTTTTAAAAATGGTCACAATCTCTGCATCTCTCAGATCTCCCGGCATGCTCTCCTCCCTCCAGATGAGAGAGGTGAGGTCATGTATCCGCGCCAACAGCGCCTCTCCACCATACTTTAGCGCCTCAGCAGGGATTCCATCCGCACCCGTAGCCTTGTTATTCTTCAGCTGTTTTATGGCTTTGCCTACCTCGTGCAACGTTGGAGTTTCACTGAGTTGGTGGCGGGTCGCATGCTGCGGGATGGAATAGAGAACACTCGCGTCAAGGCAGAGTCTTGGTTGAGGAGATCTTCAAAGTGCTCCTTCCATCAGGCCCTGACAGCCTCGGTGTCCTTGATGAGTGTTTCTCCGTTCTTGGCCAGGAGTGGGGTGGGGCCTTGGGAGTTTGGACCGTAGGTGGCCTTGACTGTAGAGAAGAATCCTTGCATATCGTGGCTGCCGGCCAGTTGTTGTATCTCCTGTGCTTTCTCCATCCACCACCTGTTCTTTAGGTCCTGAGTTTTTTGTTGGACCTGAGCCTTGAGCCGTCTGTTTTGTAGCTCCCGAGTTGGGCTGTTGTTTGAGGCTTTGAAATGCTTTGCGCTTGCGATCATTTAGTTCTTTGATCTCCTGATCATTTTCATCAAACCAGTCCTGATGTTTTCTGGTTGAGTGACCAAGTGTCTTTTCACAGGCACTGGTTATAGATGCCTGGAGGGCAGACCAAGTGCTATGGGGATTCAGCATCTTAGGGTCATCAAGGCATGCCAGATTGGCTGTGAGGCGCTGGCTGTTTTGGGCTCTCTTAGCTGGGTCTCTACGTGCCCCGGCATTAACTTTTTTGCGGAACTGCTTCTGCTGTTCCCTCTGCTTTGGGGCAATATTAATGTTGATAATGGATCGGATTAGGCGGTGGTCCGTCCAGCAGTCGTCAGTTCCTGTCATAGCGCGGGTGATGCTCACATCCTTGCGATCCCTGGCTCGGACAATGACATAGTCAAGCAGGTGCCAGTGTTTGGAGCGAGGGTGTTGCCACGATGCCTTGAATTTGTTCCTCTGGCGGAACAGGATGTTGGTAATAGGAGTTCATGTTCTAGACATTTTGTCAGGAGTAGGGTACCGCTGGAATTGGCTTTCCCTACCCCCTCTCCGTCAATCACGTCTCCCCAGAGAGCTGTGTCTTTGCCAACCCTGGCATTAAAATCACCCAGGAGGATCAATTTGTCGCCCGTGGGAACACGGGACAAGGATGTCTCGAGGTTGGAATAAAAATCCTCTTTAGCCTCATCCGTTGCATTGAGTGCGGAGGTGTACTCACTGATGACTGTGGCCCATTGGTTCCAAGATAGGGTGATACAGAGAGTCATGAGGCGTTTGTTGACCCCGCAGGGCGAGACTTTGAGGCGGTCGACCAGCTCAATCTTGACAGCAAAGCTGACTCCATGAAGGCGGCGTTCTGCCTCTGATTTCCCGTTCCAGAAGAAGGTGTAACCTCCACCATGTTCCTTCAACTGGCCTTCCCCTGCCCGCCGGGTCTCGCTTAGGGCGGCGATGTCAATGTCAAATCGTCTGAGTTCCCGGGCAACAATGTTGGTGCGGCATTCCAGCCTGTTGCTGTTGGGATTGTCCATGAGGGTCCTGACATTCCAGGTCCAGAACTTCATACTGACAGAGTGGAAGATGCTTGTGCGTGAGTTCTTTTAACGTGGGGTGGCCGCTGCACACCGACAACCACACAGGCTTAGCTGAGCAAGGTCTTGGTCCAGTGGCAGGGGGGTCCAAGACAACTGGAGACCAGGCACAGCTCGATAAGCCTAATTGCCTACAGCAAAGTGTTGGCCGCAAGCTCGGCACCGGGTAGCGCCATTGATGGTAGAAGGCCCGAGGCTTGGTTGGGGGGCAGGCATTAGGAAGGTTACTTCCAAAGTTATTTTAAAAGTTAAAAGTTGATAAAGGTTCCCAATTCATTTCAAAAGTTTCTAAGAGTTGTTAAAACCTTTTAAGATGTTTCTAAGAGTTGTTAAAAATCTAAGATGTAAATCAACAATAGATTATAAAGGTTTCCCCAAATTAAAAAGTTTCTAAAAGTTGTTAAGAGTCAAAAATGTAAGTTAATAATAAATGTTTAAAAGTATTTCGGTTGAGAGTCTAAAATGTAAGTTTTAAAAGTTCTCCCAAATTGTTTAATAAGTTTAAAAGTTGGCTAAAAGTTTAAAAAGTAATGAAAAGTTGGTTGTGAGTATGAGACGACGCCACACCTCGGTCCCTTCAACTGGTTCAGCGCCGGCCTCGGAGTCCCTTTGGTGGATTGAACGCCGGCCTCGGAGTCCCCTTGGCCGGCCAAACGCCCTCCGAATCCGGTGCTCCTCCCGGGCCGGATGACTGTGGACCGAGCGCTTCTCCCGGGCCGGGTGGCTGGCTGGCTGGAAGATGCTTCGCTGGCTCTCCTGAGGTGCAGCGTTCAACAGATGCGCATGAGGTTATTGCATTGGGTGTGGAGGGCAATGACTTTACCCGCTCACTCGAGGGCACCATCAGAGGGGTTGATGATGAGTTAACAGCACTATCTGGACAAATAGCAGTAATGCCACGTGAACTGAGTGTGGGAATCTCAGGAGCAGTGCAAACATTGGCAGAGGCCATCAGGCAGTTAGCTGCTGCAATAAGCGCACACATCCCGGCCAATCAAATGCCATTCCCACTGCAATCCCAGTATCAGCCTCTGGAGAGACCCAAGCTGGGACCCTCCTCTCTCCCCCCCACCCCCCCACCTCCCCCATGAGGCAGTGCACATGCACCGAGATGTGGATGAGAGCTGGGTGCAGCCTTTCTTTTCTGCTCGTGTTGATGCCACTGTTGTAACTGTTTTCAAATTGAAATTGTTTACTAAGTTTTGTAACTTTACAAGTATATAAGCGATCTTAGAGTTTTTAAGTGATCTTAAAGTGTAAATGTTCTCATATTTAATAAGTTGCTTAAATTTACTGCTTTAAAAGTTATCTTAAGGTTTTTCAGTGATCTTGTTCACAAATCGAAATTGTTTACTAAGTTTTGTAACTTTAAAACTTTATAAGTATTTGGAGTTTTTAAGTGATCGGAAAGAGTCATATCAAATTAAATTTTGATACAAGAATGATATTGCACTAAAGTAAAGTACATTGTAAAGATTTCAATGTAATATATTATACATTGAAAATGAATCATGACAAGAGTGCTTTTATTATTGCACTAAAGTAAAGTACATTGTAAACGTTTCAATAAAGTTTATTACTTAACATTAAAACGGAATCAAGGTCCATTATCATATCACCACACAACATTTAGGAACACCTGCAAAAGGTAGATAGCTCTCACTCCTTCTGTCATGCCTGCCTCCCGCACCTAGCCATGACCAAGGGGCGTGCTGATGTGGCGTGTCGTGGCTCGGAGATCTCTCCTGCTGCAGTGGGATGGGTGTCCGTGGGCCGAGGAAGCCAGCGACTGATTGTCCTACAGTATCTGAGATGCACAGATCGGTCCTGCTGCTGGCTGCGAGGGGTTGGGTTGGGGGCGGGGGTGGAGGGTGGAAAGAGTGGTGTTGGGGGTGTGAGGAGGGTCACACTGAGCGAAGGGTTGGAATGTGGGGGGAGGGGGCGGGGGGATGAGTGCTGTTGGGGATGTGGGAGACACTGATGAGTTAGGGTGGGTTACACCACGTTACTCTAACAGTCAGTCCCTGACAGAGGCCCGTTAATGCCAAACAGTTAGTTTTTACAAATGAGAGATAATCTTGTCCGAGGTGAATTATTCAAGTAATAGGTTGGACTAATGGGGTATGATGGTTTCCAAAGGATCAACTTAGCCACAATTTTGTGTTGATGTGTCTGCCTTAGCCGGGAGCCTACACTTGTTTAGAGAAACAACTGTCCTCATTCAGCAGATATAAAGCAAAATATCATCGCAAGAGGTTTTAGGCCATTTTAAGTGATGTGTTTAATGCTTTAGTCCTCTGTGTTTAATGCTTCCCACCCCCCCCCTGTCTCTGGCTGTGCCTGCACTGAACTTAACTCTCGGTAAGACTTTTCAGAACTTACAAAAGTGGGCACTTACTCCATTCTAAGTTAGTTTGGAGTAAGTTTTCGCTGCTCAAACTTGCAAAACAGGCCTAAGTGGCTGGACACACCCACTTTTGAAAAAAAAAACTGAATTAAAACGAAACTAAAGTAACTCACGAGAACTGGAGCAAACTAAATGCTGAGAATTGCGATTTCTAAGATACTCCAAACTAAACTAGTTGCTCCGAGCAACTCCACCTGAAACTTGGGCCTGTTGACACGTGTAAAATCGATACCTTGCCATCAGAATGCTTTCCTTCGGATTTAGGTGCTCCTGGACCAGCGTACACAGTTCTTCATACGATTTGGTTGTTGGTTTCACCGGAGCTAGAAGATTCTTCATGAGGCCATAGGTTGTTGCCCCACAGACGGTGAGGAGGATCGCCCTTCGTTTGGCAGCATTCTCGTCCCCTTCCAGCTCATTGGCCACGAAGTATTGGCTGAGTCGCTCCACGAAGGCCTCCCAATCGTCTCCTTCTGAGAATTTCTCCAGGATACCAACAGTTCTCTGCATTTTTGCGTGATTATTCGTTATCTCGTTGGCAGTTGTTATGCTCATAATAAAGTAATGTAACTGAGTACGGTAGACAATGAGTAAGTGTGACCTTAGCTCCTTTAATTAAACTCCAGAGTGTTGGTGCAGCATAGGAGGCCTGCTTATATACAGTGCTCCCAAGGGATGCTGGGATCCCTTGGGACTCCAACAGGTCTGCCTTCTGGTGGCGGTATGATACAGGTGCCTAGGGTTACATACATAACAGAACCCATAACCATCTGACCCGGAGATGAGAAAGCGATACCCACTGATCCACAGTGGTAAAGCAGACCAGTGGAATTTGTTTTCAAGGAGGGAGTCTGTGCAACATAAGGAGGCACAACAATTCTAAACTAAATGCATCAGGCTCACAGGCTCAGTGTATCATTATAGCATGATACAGCATAGAAGGAGGCCATTCAGCCCATCGTGCCTGTGCCAGCTCCTTGAAAGAGCTATCCAATTAGTCCCACTCCCCTCTGCTCTTTCCCAGAGCCCCGCAAATTTTTCCTTTTCAAATAATTATCCAATTCCTTTTTGAAAGTTGCTATTGAATTTCCTTCTACTGCCCTTTCAGGCAGCACATTCCAGATCACAACAACTCGCCGTGTAAAAAAAATTCTCTTCATCTCACCTCTGATACTTCTGCCAATTATTTTACATCTGTGTCCTCTGGTTACCGACCCTCCTGCCACTTCTATTAAATCTGCCCTTAACCTTCTCTGTTCCAAGGAGAACAATCCTTTTCTGCCACACGATTTCAGTAGTCAGGTATGGATCCCAGGCTTGTGCAGCTAGCTTTACTTACGGGTAATATATTGTTTTCATGGTGCCCCAAGGACTCTTTCCCTCAGGACATATTCCTTCTGCAGGTCATTCATTTTCTTCCGTCTTCTCCTGAAGTAATTTTGAATTCAATATGCTCATTAACAGGCACGAACTCCCTTAACCCAAATCAGAAAAGTGGTTTTCGTACTCATGCTAAAAGAGCCCACTAGTTTGCAGCTAATTAAGAAAAGCAGGATATAACCATCAGAAAGAATGAACAGGCTGGGGCTCTTTTCTGTAGAAAAGAGAAGGCTGAGGGGTGATCTGATAGATGTCTTTAAAATTATGAAAGGTCGACAGGGTAGACGCAGAGAAGATGTTTCCACTTGTGGGGGAGTCCAAAACTAGGGATCATATATATAAGATAGTCACTAATAAGTCCAATAGGGAATTCAGGAGAAAATTCTTTACCTAGAGTGGTGAGAATGTGGAACTTGCTACCCCAAGGAGTGCTTGAGACAAATAGCATCGAGGCATTTAAGGGGAAGCTAGATAAACACACGAGGGAGAAAGGAATAGAAGGTTATGTTGATGGACTTGTATGGAGAATAAACACTGGCATGGACCAGTTGGGCCGAATGGCCTATTGCTGTGCTAAAAATTCTATACAATTAGGTCCAATGATGGCATTCGGATATCTAACCCATTTCCCATCCTCACCCTTTGGCAAGCTCCAAATACCAGCTCCTTACTGGCCAAAGAAACTGACCCTGAAAGATCAGGCAGGGTCGACACACTAGCTATAGGCAATGTTTGCTCTAATCTTTTTTTTGGCCCCTTTAATGGGCCTTGCGGGCCACTCATATTTCCGCCCATGTGCAGTTTTTCTATTTAAAAGCTGGCTCCCTGGCCACGCGGGACCTTCAGAGCACTGCACAGCCAAGCAGCTTAAAGGGAATGCTGGCTACAGGGTATAGGGTCGCCAACTCTGGTTGGGATGTATTCCTAGAGGTTTCATCACATGACCTCTGGCCTCCCACAGCAGCCCCCCCCCACACTGGTTATCCATTTTCGTGTCGCCCCCACCTTCCCACGGCCAATTACACAGTGAGCAGACTCTTCATGACTCAGTTAAATGATTCTGAATTCTCAGTCAAACATCCTTTCTTTCTCCCTTTTTAAAAAAATGCAGCTAAGATTTTGCTGCTGGGTTTTGCTCACGGCAACAACAACAACTTGTATTTATATAGCGCTTTTAACATGGTGAAACGTCCCAAGGCGTTTCACAGGAGAATTATGAAATAAAAAATTTGACACCGAGTCGCATAAGGAGAAATTAGGGCAGGTGACCAAAAGCTTGGTCAAAGAGGTAGGTTTTAAGGAGCGTCTTGAAGGAGGAAAGGCAGAAAGGCGGAGAGGTTTAGGCAGGGAGTTCCAGAGTTTAGGGCCTAGGCAGCTGAAGGGACGGCCACCGATGGTTGAGTGATTCTAATCAGGGGTGCTCAAGAGGGCAGAATTAGAGGAGCGCAGATATCTCCGGGGGTGGGGGGCAGAGGGGCTGGAGGAGCTTACAGAGATAGGGAGGGGCGAGGCCATGGAGCCATTTGGTAACAAGGATGAGAATTTTGAAATCGAGGTGTTGCTTAACCAAGGGCCTATGCAGGTCAGCGAGCACAGGGGTGATGGGTGAACGGGACTTGGTGCGAGTTAGGACATGTGCACCTCTAGGGTAGAATGTGAGAGGCTAGCCAGGAGTGCATTGGAATAGTCAAGTCTAGAGGTAACAAAGGCGATTAATCTTCTATTGTTGGGATCTCCAGAGCAACCCTACTGTAGTGTGATGCGAACCGCATGCTGGAAGAATAATGCCCGATTAGTGAGTCCAACGCACGCACATTTACCTGGCAAAGGCCACCGTCCAACACCTCGCCGTTCTTCACCTGCGAGTCTAGGCATTGAGTGTTCAACTACAGGAGTATCGTATCCAAGCCTGCTCCTACTCTCACCTGGCACTCACATTTTTTTTGTTCACGGGATATTGCCCATCCCTAATTGCCCTCGAGCAGGTGGTGGTGAGCCGCCTCTTGAACCACTGCAGTCTGCCGGTTTTATTCTTAATATACCCTTGTGGAGCAGACTCGAGGCCAAACAGCCTACTCCTGCTCCTAATTCTTATATTGAGTGGCTTCCGAGATCATTTCAGAGGACCTTTAAGAGTCAACCACATTTTGCTGCGGAGTCACATATAGGCAGACCGGGTAAGGACGGCAGATTTCCTTCCTTAAAGGACATTAGTGAACCAGATGGGTTGTTATGAAAATCTGATAGTTTCAAGGTCACCATTACTGATACTAGCTTTTTATTCCAGATTTATTTCATTAACTTTATTTAAATTCATCAGCTGCCGTAGTGGGATTTGAACTCATGTCTCCTGATCATTAGTCCAGGCCTCTGGATTACTCGTCAAGTAAGAACATAAGAAATAGGAGCTGGAGTGGACCATTTGGCCCTTCGAGCCTGATCTGCCATTCAACAAGATCATGGTTGATCTACCTCAACTCCACCTTCCCACACTATGCCCACATCCCCTAAGTTCCTTTGCTCCCAAAAATGTATCGACCTCAGTCTTGCATATACTCAATAGCCGAGTCTCCACAGCTCTCTGGGGTAGAGAATTCCAAAGATTCACAAACCTTTGACTGAAGAAATTTCTCCTCCTCTCAGTCTGAAATGGCCGACCTTTCATTCTAAGACTGTGACCCTGTGTTCTAGATTTCCCCAGCGAGGGGAAACATTTTCTCAGCATTAACCCTGTCAAGCCCCTTAAGAATTTTATGTGTTTCATTCTTCTAAACTCTAGGGAATATAGGCTGAGTCTACTCAATAACCTGTGGTCGCCACAGATCCTGACTGAGCCATCTGCTTTTAGGACGGGAGCGATGGGGCTCGCCCAGTCGCTGAATTCAACAGGTGAGATGATGCCTTCTCTCAACAGCCGGCCCAGTTCGCTCTCGATCTTTTCCTGCATCACATACGGCACCACTCTGGCTTTGTGGTGCACTGGCCTGGCGTCCGGGGTGATGTGTATCACTACTTTAGTGCCTTTGAAAGTCACGACGCCAGGTTGGAATAGTTAATCGAATTGTTGTAGGACTTGTGAGCACGAACTTCGCACCACAGATGACGTTGCGTGAACATCCCCCCATTTCCAGTTCATCTCAGCTAACCAGCTCCTCCCCAACAGTGCGGGACCATTGCCCGGGACAATCCAAAGCAGTAGCCGATTCACTAGCCCATTGTGTGTGACAGCCAACATTGCGCTGCCTAGCACCGGAATGATTTCTTTTGTGTAAGTCCATAATTGTGTGTCAACACGTGCTAATTTGGTCTACTGGCTTTGAGTGGTCATAGCTTCTCAAATTGCTGAACGCCCCTGAGTGACTGGCTGGTCCCAGTGTCCAGCTCCATGCGTACAGGAATACCGTTTAATAAAACCCTCATCATCATTGGTGGCGTTTTGGTGTATGAACTGTGAGTATTCGCCACATGGACCCGCTGAACCTCGGCGTCCATCGATTTGCCCCAAAAGTCATCCTGCCTCAAAGAACCCTCTTCTGGTCCATCCGCCTCATATATTAGTCTGGTTGCAGGCTTCCTGCACATTCGAGCTAGATGGCCACTGAGATTGCAGTTCCTGCAGACAAACTGTTGAAATCTGCAAGATCTAGCTGAGTGTTTTCCCCCACACCTCCAGCATGAGTTAAAGTTTCCATTGTTGGGAAGAAAAGTGCTATGGCCAGGCATTCCGCGCTGACTGTCCCTTTGACTGCTCTTAAGTATCTTATTAGTGGGTGTCAATGGCCCATACTGGGCCACATTGTCCACTGTGATGGCGTGAATGTCCGTTCAGCCTGCCATTGTCTCTGTTGAAGTCCTGCTCTGGAGTCTATTGCTTCGGACTGACCCTGCCTGCCTGCGGGGCTCTGAGTCGCATTGATGATCTATCGCCGTGTTAGAGGCAGAATTGCGCGCGTATATTATTTTCGTCTCTTGACCTCCCCCGCCATGAAAGTCTGAGCCATCAATGCCGCCGATTCCAAGGTCAATTCCGTGGTCTCAATTAATTTGCGGAAAATTCCCGCATGACCAATGCCCTCGATAAAGAAGTCCCTTAGCATCTCCCCCCTGCAGGCATCTGTGAACTTACAGAGGCTGGCCAAACGCCGGAGGTCCGCTACGAAGTCTGGTATGCTCTGTCCTTCATGATGTCGGTGGGTGTAGAATCTGTGTTGGGCCATATGTATGCTACTCGCCGGTTTGAAGTGCTCCCCGATCAATTTGCTAAGTTCTTCAAAGATTTTGTCTGCCGGCTTTTCAGGTGCTAGTAAATCCTTCATGAGCGCGTAAGTCTTTGGTCCGCAGCTGGTCAAGAGATGAGCCCTTCGCTTGTCGGCCGCTGCATGCCCCAGCCATTCTTTCGTAACGAAGCTTTGCTGAAGCCTCTCGACAAAATCGTCCCAGTCTTCCCCAGCACAGTACCGTTCCTCTGTGCTACCGGTGGCCATTCTCGTGGGTCGTGAATTCACGTTTGTCGTCGCCAATGTAAAGTCCTTACTCTACAGTATGAAACCACACGAGGCACATTCTGGGGATAAGGTCACTCTGTGACCTGAACTCTTTATTCACAGGACTCCAAAAGCAGTGACCCTGCGTGGGACCTCCCTTTTTATACCTGAATGATCAGGTAAGGAGTGTCTCCCACAAGTTCACCCCTTGTGGTCAAGGTGTGTATCTAGGTTGAGTGTATACAGTAATACAGTGGTGTTACATTGTGGTTACATACATGATATCACCTCCCCCCACAAAGTCTTATTGGAATCATAGGTTTAGTCTTTCAGGTGGTCTACGCTCCCTCGTGGAGCGCCGCAGTTGGGGCTCTGGTTGTTGGACACTGACGTGAGTGTCTGTCACCTGTGGTGATTCCGGCCTGTCCGGGCTGACCGCAGGGACTGTGCATTCTTCTGATTGCTCTTGTTGCTCGTTCACTGGCGGTGTTGTGAGCTCCATCTCATGGTCTTCTTCAGGTACCTCCGTATCGAAGCTGAACCTTTTTTTTACTTGGTCCAGATGCTTACAGCATATCTGACCATTGTTGAGTTTTACCACGATGACCCTATTCCCCTCTTTGTCAATTACAGTGCCTTCAAGCCATTTGGCCCCTGTAAGGGGAAAATGGGAAGGCTTCTCCTCCCACGAGCGGGCCCCCTGATATAGAGGGTCGACGCTTGCCCCAACCCATGTAGCAGTTCTCGAAGTTAGCAGACAGAGACGGATGGCAAGATACAATGATCTTTAATTACAAACGTCCGGGAACATCTCTCATCACAGCCGCCTGTGAGTGGAGATGCTCCCTGAACAGCACAATCATACAACTTTTATACATTTCCAAAACCCCACCATTCCATGGTAAGACCTCCCTAGATCTCTAATTGGACTACCTTATCAGTGCTACTTCTCTAATTGGACTACCTTATTAGTGCTACTTTGGATTGACAGGCCAAGACCCTCGTGACCACCTTAGGCCATGACTAGAATGACTTCATTAGGTCAGAAGTTGTTGATTCTCCTTGATGCCCGTGAGTCCGCCTCGAGCCTCTTCGCAAGGTCTTATCAATGTCTGTTTAGGTTCTCACATCGTATCCTGTCAGAATATTATTGAATTAATAACTTCTGGAGCCTTGGTACTGGAATGTAAAAGGCCAAAGAGAAGCCTTTTACCTCCTTATGGGTTGGTGCACTTTAACCCTTGTCCCGCTGGTACCCCTAATGCCAAATTTTTCTCTTACAGGCCCCATGGCGTCATTGAGGACGAATACAGGATCATTTATTTTTATACATCTCCCCCTCGCATTACGGTCGTGGTACTCGTTTTGTGACTTGCGCTTGCCCTCAACTATGTCGGTCAGGACTGGGTGAATGAGTGACAACCGAGTTTTGAGTGTCTGTTTCACTAGTAGCTCTGCGGGCGGGACCCCTGTGAGTGAGTGCGGCCGGGATCTATAGGCCAGCAGGAGGCGCGATAGGCGGCATTGTAGGGAGGGCTCTTGAATCCTGAGCATACTTTGCTTAATGATTTGGACCGCACGTTCCACCTGGCCATTGGAGGCCGGCTTGAATGGTGCAGCCCTGACGTGGTTGATGCCATTGCCCGACATACATTCGGAATTCGTAGCTTGTGAAACATGGACCATTATCACTAACCAGGATGTCCGGCAAGCCATGGGTTGCAAAGATCGCACATGGGCTTTCCACGGTGGTGGATGACATACATGAATTCAGAATATTGCACTCGATCCATTTCGAGTACACATCTACCACAATAAGGAACATCTTACCCATGAATGGGCCCGCGTAGACAACATGAATGCGTGACCATGGCCTGGTGGGCCAGGGCCACGGGTTGAGCAGGGCCTCCCTGGGGGCATTACCCAGCTGGGCACACATCGTGCACCTGCGAACACAGTGTTCCCTGGTCCGAATCAATTCCAGGCCACCAAACGTGTGACCGGGCAATGGCCTTCATCAGTACAATGCCTGGGTGCTCGCTGTGGAGTTCCCTGATGAATGCCTCCCTGCCCTTCTGGGGCATAACTACCCGGCTGCCCCATAGTAGGCAGTTGGCTTGGATGGAGAGCTCATCCATCCGTCTGCGGAACGGTCTGACCTCCTCAGGGCATGCTCTGTGTGCGGGCGCCCAATCCCCAGTCAGGACATATTTCTTAATCAGGGATAGGAGGGGATCTCTGTTTGTCCAGATTTTGATCTGGCGGGCTATGATGGGGGAGCCTACGCTGTCAAAGGCATTAACAGCCATGACCATCTCGGCGCTTTGCTCTGCTGCCCCCTCAGTGATGGCCAGTGGAAGCCTGCTGAGCGCGTCAGCGCAATTTTCAGTGCCAGGCCGGTGCCGGATGGAGTAGTCATAAGCAGCCAGCATGAGAGCCCATCGTTGTATGCGAGCTGATGCGTTGGCATTGACAGCCTTGCTGTCTGACAACAGGGATGTTAATGGTTTGTGGTCCGTCTCTAAATCAAACTTCCTACCAAATAGGTACTGATGCATTTTTTTTACACCATAGACACATGCAAGCGCTTCCTTCTCGACCATCCCATATCCCTGTTCTGCTTGAGAGAGCGACCTGGAGGCATAAGCCACAGGTTGTAGTTGACCCTCAGCATTGCCCTGCTGCAACACACACCCAACCCCATAGGACGATGCATCACATGTCAGAACCAACTTTTTACAAGGGTCGTACAGGGTCAACAACTTGTTTGAACAAAGTAGGTTTCGCGCCCGAGCAAAAGCCCGTTCCTGACAGTCCCCCCAAAACCAATCGCAACCCTTACGCAGGAGCACGTGTAGCAGCTCCAACAACGTGCTCAAGTTCGGAAGAAATTCCCGAAATAGTTCAACAGTGCCAGGAATGAACACAACTCCGATGTGTTGCAGGGCCTGGGTGCTCATCGAATCGCCTCTGTTTTGGATTCGGTGGGCCGAATCCCATCTGCAGCAACCCTCCTGCCCAGAAACTCAACCTCAGGAGCTAAGAACAAACATTTAGACTTTTTGAGTCGCAGGCCTACCCGGTCCAGTCGGCGTAGTACTTCCTCCAGGTTGTGGAGGTGTTCCTCGGTGTCTCGACCAGTGATGAGGATGTCGTCCTGGAATACGATCGTTCCAGGAATGGATTTAATCAGGCTTTCCATGTTTCGTTGAAAAATCGCGGCCGCTGATCGAATGCCAAACGGGCACCTGTTATAAAGAACAGTCCCTTGTGCGTGGTGATGGTGGTCAGTAGTTCAGATTGTCGGCCAGTTCCTGGGTCATATAGGCTGAAGTGAGGTCCAACTTGGTGAACAGCTTGCCGCCTGCCAGCGTGGCGAAGAGGTCCTCCACTCTCGGGAGTGGTATTGATATTGTAGGGACACCCGATTGATGGTGGCCTTGTGGTCGCCACAGATCCTGACTGAGCCATCCGCTTTTAGGACGGGAACGATGGGGCTCGCCCAGTCGCTGAATTCAACAGGTGAGATGATGCCTTCTCTCAACAGCCGGTCCAGTTCGCTCTCGATCTTTTCCCGCATCACATACGGCACCACTCTGGCTTTGTGGTGCACTGGCCTGGCGTCCGGGGTGATGTACATCACTACTTTAGTGCCTTTGAAAGTCGCGACGCCAGGTTGGAACAGTGAATCGAATTGTTGTAGGACTTGTGAGCACGAACTTCGCACCACAGATGACATTGCGTGAACATCTCCCCATTTCCAATTCATCTCAGCTAACCAGCTCCTCCCCAACAGTGCGGGACCATTGCCCGGGACAATCCAAAGCAGTAGCCGATTCACTAGCCCATTGTGTGTGACAGCCAACATTGCACTGCCTAGCACCGGAATGATTTCTTTCGTGTAAGTCCATAATTGTGTGTCAACACGTGCTAATTTGGGTCTACTGGCTTTGAGTGGCCATAGCTTCTCAAATTGCTGAACGCCCATGAGTGACTGGCTGGCCCCAGTGTCCAGCTCCATGCATACAGGAATACCGTTTAATAAAACCCTCATCATCATTGGTGGCGTTTTGTTGTATGAACTGTGAGTATTCGCCACATGGACCCGCTAAACCTCGGCGTCCATCGATTTGCCCCAAAAGTCAACCTGCCTCAAAGAACCCTCTTCTGGTCCATCCACCTCATATATTAGTCTGGTTGCAGGCTTCCTGCACATTCGAGCTAGGTGGCCACTGAGATTGCAGTTCCTGCAGACAAACTGTTGAAATCTGCAAGATCTAGCTGAGTGTTTTCCCCCACACCTCCAGCATGAGTTAAAGTTTCCATTGTTGGGAAGAAAAGTGCTATGGCCAGGCATTCCGCGCTGACTGTCCCTTTGACTGCTCTTAAGTACCTTATTAGTGGGTGTCAATGGCCCATACTGGGCCACATTGTCCACTGTGATGGCGTGAATGTCCGTTCAGCCTGCCATTGTCTCTGTTGAAGTCCTGCTCTGGAGTCTATTGCTTCGGACTGACCCTGCCTGCCTGCGGGGCTCTGAGTCGCATTGATGATCTATCGCCGTGTTAGAGGCAGAATTGCGCGCGTATATTATTTTCATCTCTTGACCTCCCCCGCCATGAAAGTCTGAGCCATCAATGCCGCCGATTCCAAGGTCAATTCCGTGGTCTCAATTAATTTGCGGAAAATTCCCGCATGACCAATGCCCTCGATAAAGAAGTCCCTTAGCATCTCTCCCCTGCAGGCGTCTGTGAACTTACAGAGGCTGGCCAAACGCCGGAGGTCCACTACGAAGTCTGGTATGCTCTGTCCTTCATGATGTCGGTGGGTGTAGAATCTGTGTTGGGCCATATGTATGCTACTCACCGGTTTGAAGTGCTCTCCGATCAATTTGCTAAGTTCTTCAAAGGTTTTGTCTGCCGGCTTTTCGGGTGCTAGTAAGTCCTTCATGAGCGCGTAAGTCTTTGGTCCGCAGCTGGTCAAAAGATGAGCCCTTCGCTTGTCGGCCGCTGCATCCCCCAGCCATTCTTTCGTAACGAAGCTTTGCTGAAGCCTCTCGACAAAATCGTCCCAGTCTTCCCCAGCACAGTACCGTTCCTCTGTGCTACCGGTGGCCATTCTCGTGGGTCGTGAATTCACGTTTGTCGTCGCCAATGTAAAGTCCTTACTCTACAGTATGAAACCACACGAGGCACATTCTGGGGATAAGGTCACTCTGTGACCTGAACTCTTTATTCACAGGACTCCAAAAGCAGTGACCCTGCGTGGAACCTCCCTTTTTATACCTGAGTGATCAGGTAAGGAGTGTCTCCCACAAGTTCACCCCTTGTGGTCAAGGTGTGCATCGAGGTTGAGTGTATACAGTAATACAGTGGTGTTACATTGTGGTTACATGACAATTACCCCTGCAAAATCCGGCCACTGACATACAGCTGTATTCTAGTATTTTTGCCCGTTATTTGAGATTAAACTCTGGAATTTTGATAATTTTTCTGTGAAAGGTGTAAATCAGTGACCATGATTATTATTATTGCTGTTATATCTTCCTTTGTATATGTATTCAATTTTATCATCTTTTTTTTAAGCATATGTTTCTATGGGTTATGGCGAGAAAGCAGGAAGGGGGTACTGAAGTTTCATGTTCAGCCATGAACTCATTGAATGGCGGTGCAGGCTAGAAGGGCTGAATGGCCTGCTCCTGCACCTATTTTCTATGTTTCTATGTTTCTATAAAGGCTGGAGCAGCATTGGGAGCGAGGGCAGAGGGATCGTTCTGCAGCACTGGGGAAGTCCTGGGATTTCGTGGTATCAGGAGAGGGGTGTGCCCTGGGGTTTGGAAGAACTGAGGTCAACATTTAGGCAAGGGTCAATAATAGTTTTCACCTTAAACATCTTTGATCATAAAGGTTTCAAAATGCCCTTCCCTGTTTCCCTGACCCTCACAGTTGCATCAGTTGGAGTGTTTCGGTTTGGCAAGGGTGGAGTTCCCGCGCATGCGGAGGCGGTTCTCATTGCCTATTAATGTGTACAAACAGTGAAAGATCAGCCAGAAGAAGGTCCAGTCTTTCAGGTTTTAGATGAGGCTTGTTTACGCATGCTTCCTTTCTCAGCATTCTTAGCAATTAGAGGATTATGTAAAGTTGAGGTTTTGCATCCGAAATACTATACCTGCACCGGCGGCAATGGAAACAGCAGAGGGGCTCCCGGTGATTGACTATGTGTTGGTGTACGAAAAGGGCAAGGATCACCCGTGCGCGAAAGAGAGAATGGAGTTCCTGAGCGAAGTGAAAAAGACTGGGCTCAGCATGGACCCTGATGTGACTGACAAGGAAGAAAACGAGATGAAGGAGAATGATGAAAACCAACAGAAAGGGCAGAGAGAACCAAATCAGATTATTAAAATCTACGCTCCGTTTAAGATACTGAGCCAAGCCGCTGAGAAAATGAAATTGAAGATGCCATTAAATATTCAGGTGAGAAAATCATAACCATTTCTAAATTAACGACTTAGAAAGATTCAATGCGGCATCTGAGAATGATCACATTCCCATTGTAAGTATTGCTTATCCACAGAAATGCACCTATCTCAGAATGACCTAAGTTATTGATCATAATTTATAACCCCTTTTTGTACACATTCTGAGGCCTTTTATAACGTGCATCCTTGGACTTTACACTCGTGCCTTAAGGAGTGGCAACTGCCTGTACTGAATATAATGTATGATATTTCAGCATTATTCAGAGTGCCTGGGGAAGATCTTTCAGAGGAACAGTGTGTAGAAAGTACACTTTCTAAAGGCTAGCAGGCATGTCATAGGATTCATTTTTATCAAAAAAAATCAAATTCCAGAAAAGAAACTTGCAAAAGATGTGTGCTGACGCCATTGCCCATATTGTCCCTCTAAACCTGCTTTGTTCATCAGAAATTATTTTGTGTTTTCTTGCACCAATTGGCAAAACATAAAACATGTCAACCGCCAACCTGTGAAAGATAAAATGCTATAATCGGCAAAAAAGAAGGGAAATAACATTTTAAAAAGCAAACCTAAAGTGTATAGCTATGAGGACAGATTAGATAGGCTGGATTTGTTTTCATTGGAACAGAGGAGGCTGAGGGGAGACCTCATTGAGGTGTATAAAATTCTGAGGGGCCTAGATATAATGGATAGAAAGGGCCTATTTCCCTTAGCAGAGGGGTCAACAACTAGGGGGCATACATTTAAAGTAATTGGTGGAAGGTTTAGAGGGGATTTGAGGGGAAATTTCTTCACGCAGAGGGTTGTGGGGGTCTAGAACTCACTGCCTGGAAAGATGGTAGAGGCAGAAACCCTCACCACATTTAGAAAGTACTTGGATGTGCACCTGAAGTGCCATAACCTGCAGGGTTATGGACCTAGAACTGGTAAGTGGGATTAGGCTGGATAGCCTCTTGTTGGCCGTCGCAGACACGATGGACCGAAATGGCCCCCTTCCATGCTGTAAACTTCTATGATTCTATGATTCTAAAATTTAAACATTAATAGAATTTTACAAGTACCTCAGTGATAGAAACATAATTATGGAACCCTTCTCTGGTCATATTTGATAAAGTTCCACAAGTAACTGTTCAAGTATGATTCTAACAATGAGTGTTGACAAGCTTTTTGACAGTGGACAGTACCATAGCTGAGCCCAGTCCTGTCTTCACCCAACAATCACTTTCAGCACGGGTTAATGGATACCAGGGATCAGAAACCCTGGCAGATGTATTCTCTTCCTGGCTCAGGGGCAACTAAGTCCAACTTTTTGCTGGGCGCGGATGAAATATTTACACACAAATTACAGATACTAAAAAAGCAAATTAATTTTTGTGTGTTGAAATTTTGTTTTTGGTTATTTCAGAGTGCTGACATTCCAACAACTGGTCTGTTGAACTTGATGAAGTATCTTGAGACAGACAATGAAGACAACTATTTCAGTGCACCTTATAGACATGACAAGCAACATCTATTTGCAGGAATTGATAAGACCACCACATTTTTTCGTCCTGCTGTGAGATCTCTAATTGTAAATTGCATTTTTTGTTGTTATAGTCATAGCTTTAATTTGTACTACATGTGTTTATACAATAATGGCTGTTACTCCCCCCAAAAAATGTTTTTCTAAGTGTGTAAATACATTTCTGGAGCATTACTACGTATGAATTTATAATATATTTTAACTCATGCAAAATGCAGAATCTTACAAAGTGTGCAACAAAAATATATGAAATCAGTGCTTTGAAACTTGGAATGTGATTCTTAGTTCCTACAAGCTAATTGCAAAGGCAAATAGGTAGATTCTAAACTGAATTATTTCCATACAGAGTACAGATACTAAAGAAGGTCATTCATTTTTTTGAAATGAATGGAAATGAAAATTGGAAGATATCTGTAACAGGCGGCTCATCCACAAAGCCAGGTTTACATTTGGGCAGTAAGTTGGAAATCTATTGTCCTGTGTGGCACTAATTCCTAAAGTTCTTCAGAAAACAATGTAAATATTCCCTTGTAGCCTTATTTCACTCTTGTTTACACCTCTGAAGCACCTTGAGATGTTTTCCTACTTTAAAGACATAAATCTAAGTTGTTACTGTCATTTACACCCATCCTGTCACTCGGAATTAGTCTGGCAATGTGCAGTGGAAAACATAATGTAGCACAGTTTTGTAAATTCTGCCAAATTTGTGGAGAAAATAGTCAATTTTATGGCAAAAGTTTGGTCAAATTAGAATTCTTTAGCAATCTCCTAATCTACCCAGAAGCATCATGGATCATTTGTGTTGATTGTGTTGGCTTCTGACTCCTGATGCTTACCCATTTAGAACAGTGCCAGAATATTTGCAATCAGGAGTAGGTGGTCTAGGATTCTCCTAAGACAGTTGTATGGTCCAATGTATCTGTTTACAAGAATAGGAATAACAATACATCTTTGAACTTTATTCTACCACTTGCCTTTCATCCCTAGTTTTGTTGGTTATTCATCTATTGCATCTATTTGATGTCAATATTTCTTGCTATTTGCTAGTCTTTTTCACCCTTTTTCACTCACCAGTAAAGTTTTTGCTCACCAGTAAATTTTATCATTTTATATTCCTTCAATTCAGTGTTTGACAGCTACTGTTGAATTTGCAGAATTGGTTTTTCCACACATCAAAATATTTCTTACATACTTCTTAGCATATGTATCTTGTAAAACAATAAACAGCTGTGATACCGAGCGCGCAGATCAAACCTGGCACTTTCCTGGTCTGAACGGTGCATTTACCCACTTAGCCAAAGGGGAGACTAGCCATTGTGAGCTCAGACCTTCCTGTTAGTCAGCAGCAATAAACATTGGACCTAAATTTGCCAGAATGGTGTATTTGGCAGCACATACCGTCATTTGAACTTTTCAGCTCGTTGTTCATATCTATCTTTATTGATGTCGTCATTTTCTGGAACATCAATTCATCTATAGCATGGCGAGGTCAGTGGCGAATTAGGGACCTCGTGGATGGCTCAGCCAATGGTTAAGATACAGATCAGCCATCAGCCATTGAATGGCAGAACATGCTCGAGGGGCTGAATGGCCGACTCGTGTTTCTATGGGCTAGACTTTCCATTATTGTACAGATCACCCCAAAATGGGCGTTATATCCAGCATTGGCGTTTCTTATGGGTTTTGAGATTGCTGGATTATCGGTCATTTTCAAACCCCCTAATTTCCACTTTATAAAATGGCCGTCAGCGTGAGCGATGTGAAATGGGTGATAACGGTATTTCTTTTTCTGTCGTAAAATGTCAGCGCCCATAGCAACGCCATAGCAATGGTCTTTTCCTGCATTTCAGGAAGTCAGGGGTCATCAATACATGCGCAGGAGAGAGAGAGAGAGAGGAAGGGAAAGCGTGTGTGGGTTTGTTGCCTGGGTCTTTGTGGTTTGTTTGGCTGTTTGCGAGGTTGGAACGATTTTTGTGAGGAGGAATAATAAATTAGAGCACTATTTAGTTTAGTGATACAGAAATAGCGGAAAAAAATAAAATAAAATGGAAGGCATGGAAGAGGCAAGAGAGCATGATGTGGAGGTGGAGGAGGCTGATGAGGACAGTGAGGTTGGAAAGGAATTGGACATGGGAGGACGAAAAAGAGTGAGGAGATTCTCCAACGAGGCAAATGCTGCCTTCCTGCAGGAGCTGGAGTCATGTTGGGGTCAATTGACCCGGGGTGGGCGTGGGAAGCCCACTCCGAAGGTGTATCAGAAGATTTGGGCTGAAATCACCAAGGTGGTCTCGTCGGTGATGCACGAGGTGCATGAGGACAACCAGTGCCGCAAGTGCTGGAACGACCTTGTCAGCTGCAGCAGAGTAAGCATTACATTTATTTACATTTACTTACATATTTATATAATTGGAATTGTAAGTGTAATGAGTAAATAAATTCAGATCTGATGTATTGCAGTTAGACCAGTAATGTTTTACTCAAATCCTATGTTTACGGTGTACGTCTTTAGGTTAATAATGATAAAAATTATAACATCTGTCGGTTATGTGTTGTATCAGTATTTGTGACAGTACCTAGCAATGATCTTATGCAATGATCTTATGCCATGTCGTGCTGTTGTTACCTTTTGCAGAAGAAGCTTTCGAAGAATAGGGCCGAGCAGCGGCGCACCAGTGATGTGTGAGCTGACCGACATTGAGGAGCGGGCGCTGGCACTAGTGAGAATTCACACCCGGTCGGTCACACATGCAGCAGCAGAACCAGATGTTATGTCATGTGAGTAAAGTATACACCATTGCATGATGTAAAGTCAATAGATGCCTGAATTAGGAATTGGGCCTGCTTTGTATCTGTAGCCAGCAGCCTGCATTAGTAGTTTTAGAAAATTGGCCTTGGCAACTGTTATGTATTTTGTCCCTTGCAACCTGTATCACACTATCACCAGAGGGCCTACCCTGTTGGAGTCCCAAGGGATCCCAGCATCCCTTGGGAGCACTGTATATAAGCAGGCCACCCACAAGGTACCTACACTCTGGAGTCTTATTAAAGGAGCTAAGGTCACACTTGCTCATTGTTCACGGTACTCAGTTTCATCCTTTATTATGAGTATCAATTGGCGACGAGGTAACGAACAACCGCGCGAAAATGCAAAGAACAGTTGGTATCCTGGAGAAGTTCTCAGAAGGGGATGATTGGGAGGCCTTCGTGGAGAGACTCGACTAATACTTTGTGGTCAACGAGCTGGAAGGGGATGAGAACCCTACCAAATGAAGGACGATCTTTCTTACTGTCTGTGGGGCAAAAACCTATGGCCTCATGAAGAATCTTCTAGCTCCAGTAAAACCAACAACTAAATCCTATGAAGAATTGTGTATGCTGGTCCAGGAGCACCTAAATCCTAAGGAAAGCGTGTTGATGGCGAGCTGCGGTTCTATACGTGTCAACGGTCGGAGGGCCAGGAAGTGACGAGCTATGTCGCCGAACTAAGGTGCCTCGCAGGACATTGCGAATTTGAGAGATTCCTAGAACAAATGCTTAGAGACTTTTTTGTACTGGGCATTGGCCATGAGGTAATTCTTCACAAACTGTTGACTGTTGAAACTCCGAATCTAAGTAAAGCCATAATGATAGCCCAGGCATTTATGTCCACCAGCGACAACACCAAATAGATTTTGCAGAGTAAAGAGGTTTCGGCCCATACTGTGCACAAAGTCACGTCGTTTTCGAGCCGGAATATACGTGGCAGAACGTACACACCGGCTGCTGCTGCACGACCTCAGATGACCCAGAGTCTGCCATTAATCGTTAATGCGAGGCAGTTAACACCTTTATGGCGTTGTGGAGGTGATCATCGGGCCCATCAATATCGCTTCAAGCACTATGCGTGCAATGGCTGCAGAGCAATGGGACACCTCCAGCGAATGAGCAGGCGAGCTGCAAACCCTGCAAACCACCACGTTGCAGAGGAAGATAGATCCACTGTGGATTAGGCTGAATTGAAGACTCGTACCGAGGAGGCAGAAATGTACGGGGTACACACATTCACCACGAAATGTCCACCAATAATGTTGAAAGTTGAACTGAACGGAATTCCAATATCTATGGAACTGGACACGGGTGCGAGTCAGTCCATAATGAGTAAAAAGGTCTTCAACAGGCTGTGGGGCAACAAGGCACACAGGCCCAAGCTCAGCCCCATTCACACCAAACTAAGGACTTACACCAAGGAACTAATCCCTGTAATTGTGCAGAAGTCAAAGTCCCCTATGATGGAGCAGTACACGAACTCCCGCTGCGGATCGTGCCACGGGATGACCCCACACTGTTTGGCAGAAGCTGGCTGGGAAAAATCCGTTGGAACTGGGACGACATCCGAGCGCTTTCATCCGTCGATGACGCCTTATGTGCCCAGGTTCTGAGCAGATTTCCATCGTTGTTCGAGCCAGGCATTGGAAGCTTCTCGGGGGCGAAAGTGCAGATCCATTTGGTTCCCGGTACCGTACATGATGCGTGAGAAAGTGGAAATTGAGCTGGACAGGCTGCAGCGAGAAGGCATCATCGCGCCGGTGGAATTCAACGAGTGAGCCAGTCCGATTGTCCCGGTACTTAAAGAGGTCGGCATGGTCAGAATTTGTGGGGACTATAAAGTAACGATTAACCGTTTCTTGCTGCAGGACCAGTACCCACTACCCAAGGCAGACGACCTATTTGCGACCCTGGCTGGAGGGAAGACGTTCACCAAGTTGGACATGATCTCGGCCTACATGACGCAGGAGCTGGAGGAGTCTTCGAAAGACCTCACCTGCATCAACACGCACAAAGGTCTGTTCATCTCGTTCGGGATTCGGTCGGCTGCGGCAATCTCCCAATGGAACATGGAGAGCCTGCTAAAGTCGGTTCCTCGCACTGTGATTTCCCAGGACGACATACCAGTTACAGGTCAGGACACCATTGAGTACTTGAAGAATCTAGAAGAGGTTCTTAGTCGGTTGGATTGCATGGGGCTCAAGTTGAAACGCTCGAAGTGTGTTTTCCTGGCGGCGGAGGTCGAGTTCTTCAGAAGATGAATCGCAGCAGACGGCATCAGACCCACCGATGCCAAAACGGAGGCCATCAAGAAAGCGCCGAGACCACAGAACGTGAAGGAGCTGTGGTCGTTCCTGGGACTCCTTAGCTATTTTGGTAATTTCCTACCTGGGCTAAGCACCCTGCTTGAACCCCTACATGTGCTACTGCACAAGGGAGATGACTGGGTATGGGGGAATTCACAAGAGGCTGCCTTTAAGAAAGCCAGAAATCTGTTGTGTTCAAACAAACTGCTTGTCCTGTATAAACCTTGCAAAAGATTAGTGCTAGCTTGTGATGCATCATCATACGGGTGTCGGGTGTGTGTTACAACAGTCCAACGAATCGGGGATTTTGCAACCGGTCGCTTATGCGCCCAGGAGTTTGTCCAAGGCCGAAAAGGCCTACAGCATGATTGAAAAAGAGGCTCTGGCGTGCGTTTACGGGGTTAAAAAAAAGCACCAGTACTTGTTTGGCCTCATGTTTGAGCTTGATACTGACCACAAGCCGCTCATATCGCTATTCTCTGAGGGTAAAGGGATTAACACCAATGCCTCTGCCCACATCCAAAGATGGGCGCTCACGCTGTCGGCATACAACTATGTAATCCGCCACAGACGGGGCACAGAGAACTGCGCTGATGCTCTCAGTCGGCTGCCATTGCCCACCACCTGGGTGGAAATGGCACAGCCTGCAGACTTGCTCATGGTAATGGATGAATTCGAAAACGAAAAGTCACCCGTTACGGCCCGCCAGATCAGGACCTGGACCAGCCAGGATCCTTTACTGTCCTTGGTAAAAAAAACTGTGTCCTCCATGGGAGCTGGTCCATCGTCCCAGCGGAGATGCAGGTTACGATTAAGCCGTTCCACAGGCACAAAGACGAAATGTCCTTGCAGGTGGACTGTCTGCTGTGGGGTAATTGCGTGGTCTTGCCCAAGAAAGGCAAAGATACGTTCATTTGTGAACTGCACAGCACCCACCCAGGCATTGTAATGATGAAAGCCATAGCCAGATCTCATGTGTGGTGGCCCGGCATCGACTCAGATTTAGAGTCATGCGTGCGCCATTGTAATACTTGCACCCAGCTGAGCAATGCACCCAGAGAAGCACCGCTAAGTTTGTGATCGTGGCCCTCCAAACCGTGGTCAAGGATTCACGTGGACTATGCAGGCCCATTTCTAGGCAAAATGTTCTTGGTTGTCGTGGATGCTTACTCAAAATGGATTGAATGTGCAATAATGTCTGTAAGCACGTCCACGGCCACCATTGAAAGCCTACGAGCCATGTTTGCCACACACGACCTGCCTGATGTCCTAGTCAGCAACAATGGCCCGTGTTTCACCAGTGCTGAATTCAAGGAATTCATGACCCGCAATGGGATCAAGCACATCACATCTGCCCCATTCAAGCCCGCATCCAACGGCCAGGCTGAAAGGGCAATTTAGACAATCAAGCAAAGCTTGAAACGCGTGTCGAAAGACTCACTGCAGACCTGACTGTCCCGAGTGCTGCTCAGCTACCGCACCAAACCCCACTCACTCACCGGGGTTCCCCCAGCTGAGCTGCTCATGAAAAGGGCGCTCAAAACAAGGCTCTGTCTTGTCCACCCTGATCTCCATGATCACGTGGAGGGCAAGCGGCATCAACAAAGTGTGTACCATGACCGTGCAAACTTGTCACGTGATATTGAGGTCAATGACTCTGTGTTTGTACTCAATTATGGACATGATCCCAAATGGCTCGCTGACACAGTCATAGCCAAAGAGGGGAGTAGGGTGTTTCAGGTCAAATTGGCCAATGGACAAACGCGCAGAAAACATTTGGACCAAATCAAATTGCAGTTCACCAACAGCTACGAACAATGTTTTGTAGCTCAGCCAAGAGCGCAGTCACTGGCAACAGTGCCGAGGCAAGGTGCGGATCCGGCGTCGATGGTGGATTGTCCTTCTGGTGGTGAGGAGCACCGAATCTTGTCCGTTGAGCTGCAGGGTGCCCTCTCCACTGACGACAGTGAGGAGTTGGAGGAGCCTGCAGCAACAAGCTTCATGTCAAGTACACCCGTTACATTTAGTGCTCCTGTGGCTGTGTCCTCCTCCATCGTGGAGGTAGCAGGCCCAAGCACTTTGCCGCAGGGCAGCCCAAGTGTCTCCATGCTGGCGCCGACCCCGCGGAGGTTGGTTCGACGCAGCAGGACTGCTCCACGTTCGGCAGATCCCAGCGGGGACATGGTACATTTGTCCAGGAGGAGTGTTGACATAAGTCAGCAGATCCTCCAGACAATGGGGGCATATCACAACAGCTGGCCATACCAACCGCGACCATGACGGAGAACATGACGCGGATGGCGGTGGCCCTGGAGGTGATAGCCAGGAACACTGGTGCCAGAGGGCTACCAGTGTTCCCGGAATGCGGCACTGCACCCCAAGGTGCCGCACTCCCATTGCCAATGACACATGCGAGCCAGGAAGAAGTTCTTGCTTCTGACTCGGAGGATATTCTTTCCTCGGGAACGTCCTCTCCAGCATCCGGCCAACCAGCGGATCTGCCAATATCTCCCCCAGTGAAGCAGCGCCTGAGGAGCACTGCAAAAGGTGGCTTGGAGTCGGGAGGGGAAAGGGTAGAGATGGGGAGAAGATGCGGGGGGGGAAAGGAAAGTGAGGTGCATGGCCGCAGGAGCTGTAGTTGTGACAATATTGATGTTGCTTTTGTTGCTAGTGAATAAATATTGGGAAGTTTGGGGGGAGGGGGTATCTTGTTTTTTTTGCATTTGTGTTATCTGTGTAGTCTTATTGGAAATGTTAAAAATTTAATAAATGTTAGAAATTTGTTGTGGAGTGGTGTGTTTTGTATAGTTATCAATATGAATTAATACACATATCATTACATTTATTTTATTTAACATAACATTGTTGCACATGTTCTCAGACAAGACCCCTTCTCCCTGTAAGTGCGTCGGGTATAAATTCTTGTCCTCCTCCTCCTTAGTCTGCCACCTCTTTGGGCACACAATGATCTTCAATATACCTTCTGCCATCTCTAGTCTGCAGCATGTGCATAGTCATCAAGACAGGCTGAGAAATTGCAGGCCCCATTACAGTAACAATCAGTATTATATCTATTGTTCACAAACAATAAATTATCTACTAAAACAAATAAAATAAATTAAATTCGTCCACAGTATGATAAGATGTTTGTTCAGATGTTCAAATCACCTTAAAATAACTCCAGAGTACATCAAAACACCCCAGAAGTTGAAGCAGCCTTTCATATGAAAAGTCCTCCGATTTACAAAATGGCGTCCATACCGTTGGGTTAGGTCAGGTGAGAGTAGCTTTTTCTCAGCGATATTTTCGGCGCTATGTGGGCGAGATGCCAAAAGTAATGCTCAGCAATGTTATGGGCGATAGTTTCCATTTTTCTGACATTTATGGCAAAAAAAATGGGCAGGCGATATTATTAATTCTCGGCGTTAACTATATGCTGAAAGTAATGCTGGCCGATAAGTGAGCAATAAATTGGCATAAGTTTCCATTTTTTGACTAGGTGGGCGATATCTGGGCATTATACCTCATCTCAGCCTAAAAATGGACGTTAAGTGGGCAGTAACGCTGCAAAACTTATGGAAAATCTAGTCCTATGTTCCTACCCCGCTATCCCACCACAGGGCATTATAAATACCTGAGAATAGATGCCATAAGGCAGATTGAGGTGTGGCACTGGGAGATATGTGAGCTGCAACTTCTGAAATCAACTGCAGGAAAAATATATTCCGCTAAAAGGAAAGAACAAATTGTACACTAATGAGACTCCATTGATAAATAAAGCCATAAGGGAACAATTGAGAGTAAGGAAAGAGGCATACATTAAGTACATAGACAGCAGGGGAGTGCATGATAAGGGAGAATATGAAGAGATTAGGAGAGAAGTCAAAAAAACAATTAGGAAGGCAAAGAGGAACTCGGAAACGAAATTATCAAGGAACATAAAACAAAATAGTAAAATATTTTACAGGCATATCAATAAAAAGGAAGGTTGAGATGGGAATAGAGTCATTAAGAGATAGACAGCATAATACCACAGGTAACAATAGAGAGATGGCAGAAATATTAAATAATTATTTCACTTCAGTATTTATCAGGGAGATAGAACAGGTGGACATGACATTGGTTGATGAGATTAGTAATGAGACAAGTTCATTTAAAATAAAAAGGAGATATATTAAATAAATAATCAAAATCAAAAAGCATCCACGTATTTTAAAATAATCTAGGGAAGAGATAGCAGAGGCATTACTACACAAAGTTAATAATTAGAAAAAGGTGTAGTGCCAGAGGACTGGCGGATAGCTAACGTAATACTTATATTTAAGAAGGGGGATAGAACATGTCCAGGGAAGTATAGACCAGTCAGCTTAACACCGGTGGTAGGAAAGATAACGGAATCCCTACTAAAGGAGAAAATAGAAGAACATCGAGAAACAAAAAATATAATCATGAATAGTCCGAATGGACCAACCTCATTGAATTATTTTTGAAGAGGTAACAGAGAGAGTTGATGATGGTAATGCACTAGATGTAATTTATGTAGAATTTCATAAGGTCTTCGATAAGATACCACATAATAGACTGATGAACAAGGTCGGAGAATGCGGAGTCAGAGGATAAGTTGCAGAATGGATAGCTAGCTGGCTTCAAGACAAAAAGCAGAGAGTAGGAGTAAAGGGTAGCTATTCACAGTGGCAGAATCTGGGTAGTGGTGTTCCACAAGGATCAGTGTTGTGACCACTGCTGTTCACAATTTACATTAACGATTTAGACTTTGGAATCAAAAACACAATTTCTAAATTTGTGGATGACACCAATACTGAGGAGGACTGCAACAAATTACAGGAGGACATTAATAAACTTGCAGAATGGGCATATAATTGGCAAATGAAGTTCAACACAGGTAAATGTGAGGTATTACATTTTGGTCGGAGGAATAGGGAGGTCACTTATTACTTGGAGGGTGCGAGTCTGGGTGGGATAGAGGAACAAAGGGGTCTCAGAGCACAGATACATACATCACTAAAAGTTGTGACACAGATTAGCACGGCCGTAAAAAGAGCAAACCAAGCACTGGGGTTTATTTTTAGAGGTATAGAATTGAAAAGTAGGGAAGTTATGCTATCCTGTATCGAACCTTGGTTAGCCCACAGAATACCGTGTACAGTTCTGATCACCATATTATAAAAAGGATATATAGGCAGAGAAGATTTTCAAAGATGAAACCAGAAATGTGAGGGTATACATATCAGGAAAGGATGAACAGGCTGGATTTTTTTTTTCTTGAAAAAAGAAGGCTAAGGGTGACCTAATAGAGGTCTTTAAAATTATGAAAGGTTTTGGATACAGAGAGAATGTTTGCACTTGTGGGGGGAAAGCATAACTAGAGGCCATCAATATAAGATAGTCACCAAGAAATCCATTAGGGAATTCATAAGAAACTTCTTTACCCAAAGAGTGGTGAGAATGTGGAACTTTTGAACTGCAAAAAGTGAATAGTATAGATACATTTAAGGGGAGGAACCTGCTCAACCTATCTTCATAAGTCAACCCCCTCACCCCTAATTGCCCTTGAGAAGATGGTGCTGAGCCGCCTTCTTGAACCGCTGCAGTCTGTGTGGTAAAGCTATTCCCACAGTGCTGTTAGGGAGAGAGTTCCAGGATTTTGACCCCGTGACGATGAAGGAATGGAATATATTTATCCAAGTCAGGATGGTGTGTGACTTAGAGGGGAACTTGGAGGTGATGGTGTTCCCATGCACCTGCTGCCCTTGTCCTTCTAAGTGGTAGAGGTTGTGGGTTTGGGAGGTGCTGCCGAAGAAGCTTTGGTGAATTGCTGTAGTGCATCATCATCATCATCATCATCATAGGCAGTCCCTCGAACCGAGGATGACTTGCTTCCACGTCAAAAAGTTCACAGGTGTTTCAATGATGGACCTAAAATTCCAGATCTGAACTAAATCTTGAAGGGTGGAAGATGCCTGTGCGTGGATTTTTTTAACGTCTGGTGACCGTTGCACACCAACCACCACACGGGCTTGACAGAGCTAGGTCTTGGTGCAGTGGCAAGGGTTAACCAGGATGACTGGAGACCTGCTCTGCTGCACGGACCTAGTGCGCACAAATATCGCAGCGTGGGCTGGCCCGTGCTGCCCCTGGGCCCTCACCTCTTCTGGGTCCCGAACTCTCGCCTCTCCTGGGCCCCGATCACGTCCCTCTACAGTCTCTCGCCGCTCCTTCGCCCCGACCTCGCCGCTGCTGCAGTACCTGCCCACACTCCAATCACCAACCTGGACCTTGATGACATCACTCTTCATGGCCCCGACCTGCTGCTGATGGTTTCTCACAGGTTGGGGCCGCCATGCTGCCCATTTTATCATGGGCTTGATGTCCCTCCATTTCAGAAAGAAAATAAATACTTGCATTTATACAGCACTTTATCACATCTCTCTTTATCTACAATAAATTACTTTAGAGTCCAGTGATTGTTGTTATGTAGGTAAACCATTTTACATATGGCAAGATCCCATAAGCAATAATGAGGTGAATGACCAGTTAATCTGTTTTAGATGATGTTGGTTGAGGGAGGAATATTGGCCTGGAGACTGTGATCTTTAATGTCCATAAAAACTGGCAAACATGATCTCAGTTTGACATCTTATTCGAAGGATGGTACCTAAAGCAAGGTAGTATTCTCTGAGTACTACAATGGAGAGTCAGCCCAGATTAGGCATACAAACTATTGGTAGTGGTCTTGAGGCCAAATCTTGTGACTCTTGCTTGCTATACACTGAATTGGATTTACTCTCCGCTGGTGACCAGGGCCATCCATACGATTGCATGACCCCCCCCACTGTAACTGGTGGTTGCCTTCCTGGGATCCCGTCCAAAATCTTAGGTCGGGGACTGGATATTGCTTGAAGCTCCTGACTCTGCCATTGTGTGGGTCATACCAACACTAACGCCACCCATGACTTTGCCGATGATGTACCATGTACGTTGGGCTGACAGCTCGGTCTATGCGGACTGACCAATGATGCCAGCGATGGCATCATCATCATCATGATCATCATCATAGGCGGTCCCTCGAACGAGGATGACTTGCTTCCACTTGAGTTCACAGATGTTTCAATGAAGGACCTGATGTTTCAGTCCTGAACTCCAATTGAGGGGGTGGAAGATGCCTGTGCGTGGATTTTTTTAACGTGTGGTGACCGTTGTACATCAGCCACCACATGGGCTTGACAGAGCTAGGTCTTGGTACTGTGGCAAGGGTTAACTAGGATGACTGGAGACCTGCTCTGCTGCGCGGACCTAGTGCGCACATATATTACAGTGTGGGCAGGCCCGTGCTGCCCCTGGGCCCTCGCCTCTTCTGGGCTCCGTACCTTCATTTGTCGCACCTCCGCCACGATCCCTCGCCGCACCTTTGCCACGATCCCTCGCTGCACCTTGAATGCAATACTCCAATGTAGATCCTGAGGCTTTGTTTTTCCGCTGCTGATCTGGTTTCTTTGCGGGGTCCTGGCCGAGATCGCTCAGCTCAGCACTCTGCTTCAGTGTCAGGCTGATCGTGTGGCACCCCCGCTGCCTGGCGGTCCAGATAGGTCCCTTTTTAAAAGCTGATTTAAAAGTTGTCTCATCAGAGTGAACTCGCTGGTGTGCCAGCAGGCTGGATGACAAAGGCAATACCTTCCCACACTCACAGCAGGTGAACGGCACCTCCTCAACGTGACTGCGTCGACAAATTTCCAGTTGAGATGGGTAATTGAATCCCTTCCCACAGTCCCCACATTCCCACGGTTTCTCCATGGTACGGGTGTCCTTATGTCTCTCCAGGTTGGATGATCAGTTGAAGCCTGGTCCACACACAGTACACATGTACTTTTCTCCCCGCTGTGAATGGGGAGATGTTTTTTCAGGCTGTGTAACTGGTTAAAGCTCTTTCCACAGTCAGTGTACAGAAACACTCTCACTCGGGTGTGTCTGTCTTGGTGCTTTTCCAGTCACACTGACGTTTGAAATCTTTTCCCACAGACAGAACAGACAAACGTTTCTCCTACTTTGAAAGGTCCTGATGAATCGAGTGACAAATCTTGACATCATGTTTGGTTCGAGTTTCCCATCTGTAAATCCTCCTCATGTCCAATTGCCCCCCGGCACCGAGCCCCCCTGCCCCCCTCCCCACCGCACCGAGCCCCGCACCGAGCATCCCCGGCACCGAACGCCCCCCGGCACCGAGTGCCCCGCACCGAGCGCCACTCCCCCCTTCCCCCACCCGCACCGAGCGCCCCCTGGCACTGAGCGCCCCCCCCACACCGAGCCATACACCGAGCGCCCCCGGCAACGAGCGCCCCGCACCAAGCCCCACACCGAGCGCCCCCCGGCACTGAGCGCCCCCCCACACCGAGCCCCGCACCGAGCGCCCTGGCAACGAGCGCCCCCCTTGCACCGAGCGCCCCCCTTGCACCGAGCCCCGCTGGCAGCGAGTGCAGTGTCCGAGCGCCCCCCGGCACTGAGTGCCCCCCCGCACCGAGCGCCCCGGCAACGAGCGCCCCACACCGAGCCCTGCACCAAGCGCCCCCCCTTGCACCAAGCGCAGTGTCCGAGCGCCCCCTGGCACCAAGTGCCCCCAGCACTGAGCCCCCCCCCCCCCGCACTGAGCCCTGCTGGCATCGAGCGCCTCCCGGCACCGAGCGCAGCAGATTGAGCGCCGCAGCACGGGGTTTCCTGCAGTGCATCTTGTAGACAGTACACACTGCAGCCACAGTGTGCCAGTGGTGGAGGAAGTGAATGTTTAAGGTGGTGGATGGGGTGCCAATCAAGCCGGCTGCACTCATCCAGGAAAGTGGAAAGAATTCCATCACACTCCTGATTTGTGCCTTGTAGATGGTGGAGAGGCTTTGGGGAGTCAGGAGGTGAGACACTTGCTGCAGAATACCCAGCCTCTGACCTGCTCTTGTAGCCACAGTATTTAAGTGGCTGGTCCAGTTAAGTTTCTGGTCAATGGTGAACTCCAGGATGTTGATGGTGGGGGTTTCGGCGATGGTAATGCCGTTGAATGTCAAGGGGCAACGGTTCGATTCTCTCTTGTTGGAAGAATGGTCATTGCCAGGCACTTGTGTGGCGTGAATGTTACTTGCCACTTATCAACCCAAGCCTGAATACCATCCAGGTCTTGCTGCATGCGAGCATGGACTGCTTCATTTTCTGAGGAGGATTAATTAAGGAAAGCCAACATATATTTGTTAAAGGCAAATTGTGTTTAACTAATTTGATTGAGTGTTTTGATGAGGTAACAGAGAGGGTTGATGAGGGCAATCCGGTTGACGTGTTCCAAAAGGTGTTTGATAAAGTGCCACATAATAGGCTTGCCAGCAAAGTTGGAGCCCATGGAATGGGAAATGGTAGCATAGTAGTAATGTTATTGAACTAGTAATCCAGAGATCTGAACCAATGATTTGCAGACATGAGTTCAAATTCCATCAAGGCAGCTTGGAAAATTTAAATTCAGTCTGGAATTAAAAAAACTAGTGTGAGCAATGATGACCATGTGGTTGACACCTAACTGCCCTCTGAAATGGCCCAGTGAGTCACTGTAAGACATGTGGATTTACCCCTCACCCTGTCCAAAAGCTTATAGGGTTTGTTCCTGTGGAACAGACAACTGAAGACAAAAGATTTCTGGAATAAATTCTCTTTACTTAAAATCAACAAGAGGTTACAAGTAAGCCTCTAATAGTACTGTTACACTCATTAACCCGGATTATAAATAAGCCTGTAATCATACTGTTACACACAGTAATCTCGGATTATATATAAGCATGCACAGATCTATTCCTTTACTTTAAGCTCAAGCAATCATCAGCAACCTCACACGTACTAACACCAGCGACTGGTCGGTTCGGTGGTGACTAGATGTAGCCCATTACTGGCAACTGACCAAGTGTCTTTTTGCAGCTCTTTTTATACCCCAAAACTGGGCAGTCCCTCAGTGTGTCCGCGTCCCATTCGATGGGAGGAATGGGCACTCCCTCAATATGTCCGTGTCCCATTCGATGGGAGTAATGGCCATTGATGTTCTTCTCTCCTAATCAACCAACTAGACAGTGGGCCTCAAAACTGGAGACTTCAAGTCTGCAGATCCTGTTTCTGAGTCTGTTCTCACAAAGCTCTCATGGTCTGAAGGCCGCTAGTTCCCTTACCTGTGAAAAACAGCTTCCGAAGTAGCTCAACCACAGGACAGTTTGCAGCGTTCAGCAGCTTTAATGGACATTTGTGCAGCAGAAAGTTCTGTTGGCTTCACGAGGTACATGCTGGTACATAAAATCTGGTCAAGTTACAGCAAACATGTACAAAATCTTACCCCACTCAGTTGTACCAAACCGCTATTAAAAAAAGGAACAGCGGTTCTTCTCGAGGGCAATTAGGGATGGGCAATAAATGCTGGCCTTGCCGGCGACGCCCACATCCCGGGAACTAATAAAATAAATAAAAGGGACAGTGGCAGCATGGATATGAAATTGGCTAAGGATGTACAAGGAACAATTTCAACATTTGCAGATGACAGAAAATGTGATTGTATAATGAATAGTGAGGAGGATAGTGATGGACTTCAAGATATAGACCGGCTGGTAAAATGGGCAATATATGGCAGATGGCAGATTTAACACAGGAAAGGGCAAAGTGATACATTTTGATAGGAAGAATGAAGAGAGGCAATATAAGCTAAAGGGTACAATCCTAAAGGGGGTGCCTGAACAGAAAGACCTGTGGGTATATGGGCACAAATCGTTGAAGGTGGTAGGACAGGTTGAGAAAGCGATTTTAAAAAAGCTTACAGGATCCTGGCTTCATAAATAGAGGTACAGAATACAAAAGCAAGGAAGTTATGATGAACCTTTATAAAACATTGTTTCTGCCTGAACTGGAGTATTATGTCCAATTCTGGACCCCACACTTTAGGAAGGATGTGAAGGCCTTAGAGAGGGCGCAGAGGAGATTTACAAGAATGATTCCAGGGTGAGGGTCTTCAGTTACGTGGATAGACTGGAGAAGCTGGGGTTGTTCTCCTTAGAGCAGAGAAGATTGAGAGGGGATTTGATAGAGGTGTTCAAAATCATGAGGGGGCTGGACAGAGTAGATAGAGAGAAACTGTTCCCATTGGTGGAAGGGTTAGAACGAGAGGACACAGATTTAAGGTGATTAGCAGAAGAACCAAAGGCGACATGAGGGAAAACGTTTTTACGCAGCGTGTGGCTAGGATCTGGAAATGCACCGCCTGAAAGAGTGGAGGAGGCAGATTCAATTGTGGCTTTCAAAAGGGAATTGGATAAGTACCTGAAGGAAAAAAATTGCAGGGCTGCAGGGAAAGGATGGGGGAGTGGGATTGGCTGAAATGCTCTTGCAGAGAGCCGGCACGGACTCGACAGGCCAAATGACCTCTTTCTGTGCTGTAACCATTCTATGACTCAGTGAGTTGCGAATGGAACTGAACACATTGCAGTCATCAGTGAACATCCCCACTTCTGACCTAATGATGGAGGGAAGGTCATTGATGGAGCAGCTGAAGATGGTTGGGTCCTGAGGAACTCCTGCAGTGATGTCCTGGGGCGAAGATGATTGACCTCCAACCACCACAACCATCTTCCTTTGTGCTTGGTATGACTCCAGCCAGTGAAGAGTTTTCCCCCTGATTCCCATTGACTTCAGGTTTAATGGGCTCCTTGATGTCACACTCGGTCAAATGCTGCCTTGATGTAAAGGGCAGTCACTCTCACCTCATGACTGGAATTCAGCTCTTTTGTCCATAGAATCATAGAGAATCATAGAAATTTACAGCACAGTAGGAGGCTATTTTGGCCCATTGTGTCCACGCCGACCAACAAGCGGCTATTCAGCCTAATCCCACTTTCCAGCTCTTGGTCCGTAGCCCTGTAAGTTACGGCACTTCAGGTGCACATCCAAGTACTTTTTAAGTGTGGTGACGGTTTCTTCCCCCACCACCCCATGTTTGGACCAAGGCTGTAATGAGGTCTGGAGCCGAGTGGTCCTGGCGGAACCCAAACTGAGCATTTGTGAGCAGGTTATTGGTAAGTAAGTGTCGCTTGATAGCACTGTTGACGACACCTTCCATCACTTTGCTGATGATTGAGAGTAGACTGATGGGATGGTAATTGGCCAGATTGGATTTGTCCTGCTTTTTGTGGAAAGGACATACCTGGGCAGTTTTCCACATTGTCGGGTAGATGCCAGTGTTGTAGCTGTACTGGAACAGCTTGGCTAGAGGCGCGGCTAATTCTGGAGCACATGTCTTCAGCATGACAGCCAGGATATTGTCGGGGCCCAGAGCCTTTGCTGTATCCAACGCACTCACCCATTTCATGATATTAAGTGGAGTGAATCGCATTGGCTGAAGACTGGCTACTGTGATGGTGGGGACCTCAGGAGGAGGTTGATATGGATCATCCACTCGGCACTTCTGGCTGAAGATGGTTATTTGCACTCACGTGCTGGGCTCTGCCATCATTGAGGATGGGGATATTCATGGAGTCTCTTTTTCCCATTAGTAGTTTAATTGTACTCTGCCATTCACGACAGGGTGTGGCAGGACTGCAGAACTTTGATCTGACTTGTTTGATCACTTAGCCTTGTCTTTAACATATTGCTTCCCCTGTTTAGCATGCATGTAGTCCTGTGTTGCAGCTTCCCCAGGTTGGCACCTCATTTTCAGGTATGCCTGCTGCTGCTCCTGGCTGCTCTTCTGCACTCTTCATTGAACCAGGGTTGGTCCCCTGGCTTGATGGTAATGGTAGAGTGAGGGATATGCTGGGCCATGACATTACAGATTGTGGTGGAATACAATTCCGCTGCTGCTGATGGCCCACAGCGCTTCACGAATACCCAGTTTTGAGCATCAGTTCTGAATCTATCCCATTTAGCACGGTGGTAGTGCCACACAACATGATGGAGAGTATCCTCATTGTGAAGACGGGACTTCGTCTCGACAAGGACTGTGCGGTGGTCGCTGCTACCAATGCTGTCATGGCCAGATGCATCTGTGACAGGTAGATTGGTGAGGATGAATTCAAGTAGGTTTTCCCCTAATGTTGGTTCTCTCACCACCTGCCGCAGGCCCATTCTGGCAGCTATGTCCTCCAGGACTAGGCCAGCTCGGTCAGTAGTGGTGTTATCGAGCCACTCTTGGTGATGGACATTGAAGTCCCCCAACCCGAGTACATTCTGTGCCCTTGCTACCCTCAGTGCTTCTTCCAAGTGGTGTTCAACATGGAGGAGTACTGATTCATCAGCTGAGGGAGGGCGGGAGCTAGTAATCAGCAGGAGGTTTCATTGCCCGTGTTTGACCTGATGCCGTGAGACTTCATGGGGTCTGGAGTCAATGTTGAGGACTCCCAGGGCCACTCCCTCCTGACTGTAAACCACCTCGGGTGATGGAGGACTCTGGGACATTGGCTGAAAGGTATGATTCTGTGAGTAGGACTATGTCAGGCTGGTGCTTGACTGTCGGGCAGCTCTCCCACTTTTGGCACAAGTCCTCAGATGTTGGTGAGAAGCATATTGCAAGGTCAGCACTGAACCTTGGTCCGCTGTCCTAGCCGGTCCGAGCTGCTGTTAATCTGCCTGATTGAATGGTTATTATTAGAACCTCAGACCACAGCAGAAAATCCCCGTGCAAAAAATCTGAAGAGACTGTTAGATCGGAAGAATGAAATTTCACCCACAGAGAAAGTGAAAGAGGGATGTTGTCACAGCTGTAAGTTTGTTAATGACATGGGAGAAAACTATGAACCGTGCTCACAGCCTAGAATGTTGCAGCACAGAAGGAGGCCATTTGGCTCATCGTGCCTGTGCCAGCTCTTTGAAAGAATTACCCAATTAGTCCCACTTCCCCTCTCTTTCCCTGCACCCCAGCAAATTTTTCCTTTTCAAGCCTATATCCAATTCCCTCTTGCTGTCCTGGGCCCTCAGCACCATACTGCCCAAACCTGGGCACAGAATTGCCATCTCATTCATTCACTGGGACAGGAAATGCCTGGTGTGAGAAATGGAGCCCAGGGCTCTGAACATTCCCTCTCCACTCCTGAGGAAGGCTTCATGCTGGGGTCCAGTTCCATGGGCCTCAACAGCGCATTCTGACCTCATTTCCCCATTCCACGTGTGTAAGCCTGGACCCTCTCAGCAGGATATCCGACTGCAGGAGGCCTCACCACTGTGTCCAGCACTGTCCTCACCCGAAATCCACACACAGCCCGCACTGATCTGATGCCTTTAACGTGCCAAAGGTGTCAAGATGCTTCACATCGCTGCTGTAAGACCGGGTGGGAGTGGGGGTTGGTGGGGGCTTTAGAAAGGGTGATTGAAGGCCTGGGTGAAAGGATGGTATTTGATGGTGTCATGTATTCAACCAGCATTGTAACCCATGTATAATCTGACCTAAGTTGTACACTGTGAGAACAATGACCACTAGGTGGTGAACTTGTGGGAGAGACTCCTAACCTGGATCTTCGGGTAGAAAAGGGGAAGCTCCGCCCACCTTCATCTCTTGAGTGCGAAGGAATAAAGGACAGGTCACAGACTAATCTTCTCTCAAGCATGGGCCTCGTGTGCATTTATACTGTATAGTAAGGACGTATCAGATGGAGGAGAGAGAGCTGGAGAGGGATAGGGATTAAGGCCGGGAGTTCAGAGATTGGGGCCGAGGTGTCTGAAGGCTCTGCCGTCAATGGTGGGATGAAGGAAGCAGCGAAGCAGCGATGGGCAGGAGGCCGGAGTGAGGAGACCGAAGGATGCGGGGGGCGGGGCTGGGGGTTATAGCTCAGCGGGTGGAGCGAGGCCATGGAGGGAATCGGAGACAAGGCTTTCAAACTTGATGCATTGGGGGATGAGGGAGGCACCGTAGGTCAGTGCGGTCAGAGGCAGTACGTCAGTGAGGTCAGGGGAAGTAGGTCAGTGCGGTCGGGGCAGTAGGTCAGTGAAGTCAGGGGCAGTACGTCAGTGAGGTCAGGGGAAGTAGGTCAGTGAGATCAGGGGTAGTAGGTAGTGAGGTCAGGGGTAGTAGGTCAGTGAGGTCAAGGGCAGTTGGTCAGTGGGGTCAGGGATAGTAGGTCAGTGGGATCAGGGATAGTAGGTCAGTAGGGTCAGGGGTAGTAGGTCAGTTCTCTCAGAGGTCTGGGGGCGACGATGCTACAGGGCCCTCCACTTCAGCTCTTATACTTCCTGACTTGCGGAGGTGCGCAGGTCGGGAAGTATAAGAGCTGCAGTGGCGTACTACAACTTCCAGTGCGAGCTGCTCCAAGTGTGCGACGTCTTCAAGGTGGGTGATTGGGTGACGTCATCAGTACCCAGGTCGCTGTTTGGAGCGTAGGCAGGAGCAACAGCGGGGCCCAGGTAAAACAAAGGAGCAGGAAGGACGTGGCGAAGGTGTGGCAAATGATTGAGGCGGAGGAGCGGTGAGGGATTGTGGCTGAGATTCGCTGGGTGATCGTGGTGGAAGTGCGGCGAATGTTTGGGGCGGAGGCGGCGAGTGTTTTGTGGCGGAGGAGCGACATGAGATTGTGGCGGAGGTGTGGCGAATGTTTATGGCGGAGGTGCGGCAAATGAGGGTACGGAGCCCAGAAGAGCCGAGGGCCCAGGGGCAGCATGGGCCAGCCCACACTGCGATATGTGTGCGCACTGGGTCCGTGCAGCAGAGCAGGTCTCAAGATGTCCTGGTTAACCCTTGCCACTGGATAAAAGCCGAGCTCTGTCGAGCCCGTGTGGCGGCTGGTGTGCAACGGTCACCACACGTTAAAAAATTCCACACACAGGTATCTTACACACTTTCAACTGGAGTTCAGGACTGAAACATTGGGTCCTTCATTGAAACATCTGTGAACTCATGTGGAAGCAAGTCATCCTTGTTCGAGGGACCACCTATGATGATGATGAGATAAGCATATGGGGGAGAAGGGAATAGAGGGTTATGCGGATAGGGTTAGATGAGGAAAGACGGGAGGAGACTCGAGTGGAGCATAAATGGCAGCATGGACTGGTTGGGCCGAATGGCCTGTTTCTGTGCCGTATATCCTATGCAATCCTATGTAACATTAGAAAGTTAATTACTATGAACAAATATGTTTTAAAAGGCTGTTTAAACTAAGGACACGACTACTGCCAATGAACCGGAAGTAGTTGCCCATGCGCAGTTCCAGTGTTTTCTTTTGTTTGTTGTCACCCGACTTCCCAAAATGATGAATTAAGAAGCAGATTAAAAAAAATCTTGTTCAGCTGTAGTTTAATTTATTAATTGTTGAATTGTAGAATTTATTCAGCTATTTGAGAAGGGATTGTGACCTGCCTCAGTGCTTTTGATCAGATATTTCTCATAACAGCTCCATGTTGACAGCCCTGACAAGTGATATAGATCTCAGTTCCTACTCACGTCATGTTGAATATGTTTAAGTTACATTTGACATGTGGAGGGGGCACTGGTTAAAAATAACCATTGTGATTCTTATAAATCAATGGATTTCTTCAATTGATTTTAGTCTGATGGCAACAGTCTAAACAGGTGTACCCGTGCATGTCCCCTTTTTTCAAAAAATAATTCTTCGGCTCTTTAAATGAACATTTAGATTTTTACAATTCTAAAAATGTCACATCCCCTTTTAACTAGAGTGGTTGGGAGCTCTCAACCTCAGTAAAAAGCGTTTTAACTGAGAGTTGATGTGGCTCCAGAGCTCCACGAGCCGTTGTGAACGGTAATTTTTAAATTTGCCGGTTATTTTTTTAATTTGCGCAGCTTCCGGTAGCTTCCGGTCGTTGTCAGGAGTCACACCATAAAACGAATGGGGTCAGACTCAGAGAGAACACAGGACTGTCTTAGGTAGGTTTTCAGTGTATGTATGTGAAAGCATGAAGTAAACAAGGTAAGCGAGCTTCAGGCACAAATAGCCACATGGGAATATGATGTGGCAATAATGATGAGACCTGGCTCAAAACTGGGCAGGGTTGGATATTAATATTCCTGGTTATCATCATCATAGGCAGTTCCTCGGAATCGAGGAAGACTTGCTTCCACTCTAAAAATGAGTCCTTAGGTGACCGAACAGTCCTATATGAGAACCACAGTCCCTGTCACAGGTGGGACAGATAACCGTTGGGGGAAAGGGTGGGTGGAACAGGTTTGCTGCACTCTCTTTCCGCTGCCCATGCTTGATTTCTGCATGCTCTCGGCGATGAGACTCGAGGTGCTCAGCACCCTCCCGGATGCACTTCCTCCACTTAGGGCGGTCTTTGGCCAGGGATTCCCAGGCGTCACTGGGGATGTTGCCATTTATCAGGGAGGCTTTGAGGGTGTCCTTGTATATTTGAGGGGGTCCTGGTTATAAGGTGTTTAGGAAAGATAGGGAAGAATATAAGAACATAAGAAGTAGGAGGCAGGCATCAACAGCACCTAGTGCCAGCGACAACCCACTGCCACCCAGTTAACGCTTAATGCCGGAATTATCAACTGGCGTTATCAACTGAATTTCGGCTCCTTATATTCTATGTGGACTCAAACTGTCACACGATGTTAGTCCGCAGCAAGAATAGAACGCTGTGTTAAATGTTTTAGTTTACTTATAACAAAAGTGATGTTTTCTTAAGATAAGAACATAAGAGATAGCAGCAGGAGTAACCATTTGGCCCCTCGAGCCTGCTCCGCCATTTAATAAGATCATGATTGATCTGATCTTGGTTCAGCTTCACTTCCCTCCCTGCTTCCCATAAACCCTTCATTCCTTTGTCACTCAAAAATATGTTTATCTCTACCTTAAATATATTCAATGACCCAGCCTCCACAGCTCTCTGGGGCAGAGAATTCCACAGATTTACGACCCTCTGAGAGAAGAAATTCCTCCTCATCTCAGTTCTAAATGGACGACCCCTTATTCTGAAACTATGCTCCCTAGTTCTAGATTCCCCCATGAGGGGAAACATCCTCTCTGCATCTAGCTTGTTGAGCACCCTCAGTATCTTATATGTTTTAATAGTGTAAAGGGCAGAGAAGGGGAAGAATTTCTGACGTGTGTTCAGGAGAACTTTCTTGATCAGTATGTTTCCGGCCCGACGAGGGAAGAGGCATTGCTGGATCCGGATCTGGGGCATGAGGTAGATCAAGTGTCAGTAGGTGAACATTTAGAGAACAGTGATTATAGCATCATAAGATTTAGATTACCAATGGAAAAAGACAGGGAGCAATCCCAAGTAAAAATGTTTAACTGGGGGAAGGTCAATTTCAGTGGGATGAGAACTGATCTGGCCCGGATAAACTGGAATCAAAGATTGACAGGCAAAACTATAATGGAACAATGGGCTGCTTTTAAAGAGGAAATAGTTGAGGTACAGTTGAGGTACATTCCCACAAGGGGGGAAGGCAGGGCAACTAAAGTCAGGGGTCCCTAGATAACGAAAGAGTTAGAGAATATGATGATGCAGAAAAAGAGAGCGTATGACAGATGTCAGGTTCAAATACATCTGAAAATCAGGCTATATATAGAAAGGTCAGAGGAGACGTGCAAAAGGAAATTAGAGAGGCAAAGAGAGGATATGAGAATAGAATGGCAACCAAAATAAAAGCTAATCCAAATGTCTTCTATAGGCACATAAATAGTAAAAAGGTAGAAAGAGGAAGGGTGCGGCCAATTCTCGACCAAAAAGGAGACCTATGAACGGGGACAGAGGGTATGGCTGAGGTACTAAACGAATACTTTGCATCTGTCTTCACCAAGGAATAGGATGCTGCCATAGAAATAGTGAAGGAGGAGTTAGTGGAGATACTTGATCGGATACGTGACAGATGAAATTTAATGCAGACAAGTGTGAAATGATGCATTTTGGTAGAAAGAATGAGGAGAGGACATATATACTAAATGGTACAATCTTGAAGTGGGTGCATGAACAGAGAGACCTGGGGGTATGTGTGCACAAATAATTGAAGGTGGCAGGGCAGGTTGAGAAAGCAGTTAAAAATGTTTATGGGATCCTGGACTTCATAAATAGAGGTATAGAGTGCAAAAGTGTGGAAATTATGATGAACCTGTATAAAACACTGGTTCGGCCCCAACTGGAGTACTGTGTCCAATTCTGGGCACCACATTTTAGGAAGGATGTGAAGGCTTTACAGAAGGTGCAGAAAAGATTTACAAGAATAATTCCAGGAATGAGGGACTTCAGTTACGTGGATAGGCTGGAGATGCTGGGGTTGTTCTCCTTGGAGCATGGAAGATTGAGAGGAGATTTGATAGATATTCAAAATCGTGAGGGGTCTGGACAGAGTAGATAGAGGGAAACTGTTTCCATTGGCAGAAGGGTCGAGAACCAGAGGACACAGATTTAAGGTGATTGGCAAAAGAAAAAAAGTTTTTACGCAGCAAGTGGTTAATATCTGTGATGCACTGCCTGAAAGGGAGCCAGAGGCAAACTCAATCTTATCTTTCAAAACGGAATTAGATAAGTATCTGAAAGAAAAACATTTGCAGGGCTACGGGGAAAGGGCAGGGGAGTGGGACGAGCTGAGAGCCGGCACGGGCTCGACGGGCCAAATGGCCTTCTTCTGTGCTGTAACCACTCTATGATTCTATTAATGTAAAGCACAGTATCAGACCATTTTGTGTAACTGGCGCATGCCAGTGTTTATGCTCCACACGAGCTTCCTTCCACCCATTGTCATGTAACCCGCTCAGCATAATCTTCTCAACAGAAAAAACTGGATATGAATTAACTCAACGCTTGAAGTGGAAAGGGCCATCTTGGCCTTTTGAAGAGGGTGGGCTTGGATCTGCTCAACCAGAAGACTCCCTGATTAGGTGCCAATACATTTCCCAACCACATTCCATAGATTTGATCATTAGAATCTCGTTGATCAATATGTCCCAGTTGTGGAGAGAATTGCCACATCAAATGGAAATATTGCCAATGTGCATGAGATCAAATACTGAGTTTGGGCAATAATGTAACAGTTATGACAATTTGACAAAAACTATGAAGGATGTCAAAGTGGACCAGTTGTGAAGCCACATGTATATGTGCAGATTTTGCTTTGCTTTGCAAAAAAATCATCTTGGTGAACTGTTTAAATGGTACTGAAACTGAGACATAACAAGATTGTTATTATTTCAGTGGGAGACTGAAGGAGGTAGGACAGGTTAATAAAGCAGTTAAAGCATATGGGATCCTGAGCTTTACAAATTGGGGCATTTACAAAAGCCAGGAAGTTATGCTAAACCTATATCCTAGTTCCACCCCAGTTGGAGCATTGTGTCCAATTCTGGGCACCATACTTTAGGAAGGACATGATGCTGTCGAGAGAGTACAGAGAGATTTACAGGGTGAAGGATTACGTGGATAGAGAAGCTGGGGTTCTCCTTGAAACAAAGAAGGCTAAGAGTGAATCTGATAGAGGTGTTTAAAATCATAAAGGATTTAGATAGAGTAAATAAAGAGAAACTGTTTCCAATGACTGAAGGGTTGATAACGTGAGGGCACAGATTTAAGGTGATTTGCAAAAGAACCAGAGGTGTCATGAGGAGACACTTTTTCACAATGAGTGGTTAAGATTGGGTATGCACTATCTGATAGGGTGGTGGAGGCAGATTCAATAATAGCCTTCAAAGGGGAATTGGAGAAATACTTGAAGAAGAAAAATTGCATGGATTTGGGGAAAGTGGGGGACTGGGAGTAACTGAATTGCTCTTCAAAAGAAGAGATGCAGATTTGATGGGTCAAATTACCTCCTTCTATGCTGTACGATTTTGTTATTCTATATCTGTGTCTGCACATCCCTGTTATCCCCGATGCTGTGTTTTCATGCAGAATGGGCATCAGTTGGGCATCGTAGAAAATTAGCATATTTAGCGAGCGATATGCTTTTCTATTGATAAAAGTGATAGGTACCTCAAATGGAGCCCTCTGCACCCTGGGGAATCCAGCATTCCTGTAGAGGTTGATGAACCTTCCTCTTTGCTGTGCAGGGTACATGTCATTTTTAATGAAGTTGAATGCCCTGTGGAAGATGTCACCTGCTGAATTCAGGTCCTCAGAACTCATGGGCTTATGTTACACAAGTCTGCAGTGTTTGACTGGAAGGATCCGAAGATGTAGAAATTGAAGACTGTTGTCACCTTCATTACCACCAACAAGGCACTGTGGGAGGCGGACTTTAGGTCTCAACAGAGAATCTCACAGAGGTGGTCAATTGCTTCCCTGGTGAAGCGCAGTCTGTGCACACAGAGCTCCTCCGACAGTGCCTCATATGAACAGTGCGTACTCTATGGCAGGTAATAGTGAGATTGGTTCAATCACTGGCCATGGCGCCTCACACATTGCGCCTGCCCCCTCTGCTCCATAATAATCAGGAACAGGGAAATGCCTAGTGGATAGGCCATTACAATGTTTTCACCTTCCTTGCAGGTCGAAATTAGTGGGGGCCCAGAAAGTAATTGCCTTCAGAGATTAACAGCACTCTGGATGGCAAAGCTGGCAAGAATAAATTGCCAAAATGAGAGATTTAACAAAAAAAGTCTTAGAACAATTTCCAGACTGCAGGGGGAGGAGTCACAGCTTTAAGGGTCCCTTTTTTGCTTCCCAAGCTACGAGTTGCATTGGCTATAAATCACATCATTACCAGGTCAGCCACGCCATTATTTTTCAGTCTCACTGGCTACGGCTATGGCGTATCACAACTCATGGCATTACTCCATTATTTCCTGGAACTTTTCGATATTAACAATGCTGCATGCCATTAATGCAACATTACTGTGGTACTACTTTGCAGCAAATTCAGGTCCAAATATTAACATAGGGGCAACCAGGAAATAATTCAACCCCCAAATAGTAATATTGATGGTGCAGTGCACTCCACCGCAGTGATCTGGGCACCGGTGGTTATATAGGCGTCAACAGTCAAGGACAGCATTTTGATCTTTACACAAATCAACTAATTGAGTTCACCTAGTTAATGTGAAATTTATAAATATGACCTTTTGTTCATTAGCCATTTGCATTTTCACTATAATTGCTGAAAGATTGGCTTATACATTTTGAAGATGATTGAATCTTTTAGCACATTTGTCAGTGTGATCCAGCATGTTGTAGCAAGCGCCTGCTTTAATCTCATTATGATCCCTCTGCTGACTGAGTCCTACTCACTATTGCTGCCAACTGAATCCTGCCTACTGTCATAGTGGTAAGCTTTCCTCAGCCACCTAAAGTTCATAGAATTACATAGAATTCACATCACAGAAACAGGCCATTCAGTGCAACAGGTCTATGGCAGTGTTTATGACCCACATGAGCCTCCTCTCACCATACTACATCTAACCCTATCCACATAGCCTTTTATTCCATCCTTCCTCATGTACTTATCTAGCTTCCCCTAAAATGCATCTATGCTATTTGCCTCAACCACTCCATGTGGTAGTGAGTTCCACATTCTCACCATTTTTCTCCAGAATTTCTTATTGGGTTTATTAGTGACTATATTATATTTCTGTCCACTAGTTTTAGACTCCTCACAAGTGGAAACATCTTCTCTATGTTTACCCTATCGAACACCTTCATAATTTTAAAAACCTCCATCAGGTCACCTCTCAGTCTTCTCTTTTCTAGCAAAAAGAGCCCCAGCTTGTTCAATCTTTCCTGATAGTTTTACCCTCTCAGTTCTGATATCATCCTTGTAAATCTTTTTTTCCACTTTCTCCAGTGCTTCTATATCCTTTCTGTAATATGGAGACCATAACAAGTGTGGTCTAACCAAGGTTCTATATAACATAACTTCTCTGCTTTTGAATTCTATTCTTCTAGAAATTAACTCCAGTGCTTTGTATGTTTTATGGTTTTGCTCACCTGCATTACTACTTTAAATGATTTGTGACTGCGTCTCGAGACCTTAAACAATTATTTTGCTTCGGTCTTCACAGTGGAAGACACAGAAACCATGCCAGAAATTGCTGGTCACAGGAATGTGGGAAGGGAGGACCTTGAGACAATCACTATCACTAGGGGGGTAGTGCTGGACAGGCGAATGGGACTCAAAGTAGACAAGTCCCCTGGTCCTGATGAAATGCATCCCAGGGTATTAAAAGAGATGATGGAAGTTATAGCAGATGCATTCGTTATAATCTACCAAAATTCTCTGGACTCTGGGGAGGTACCAGCGGATTGGAAAGCATCTGTTTAAAAAAGGGGGCAGACAAAAGGCAGGTAACTATAGGCCGGTTAGTTTAACATCTGTAGTGGGGAAAATGCTTGAAATTATCATTAAGGAAGAAAGAGCGGGACATCTAGATAGGAATAGTGCAATCAAGCAGACGCAGCATGGATTCATGAAGGGAAAATCATGTTTAACTAATTTACTGGAATTCTTTGAGGATATAATGAGCATGGTGGATAGAGGTGTACCGATGGATGTGGTGTATTTAGATTTTCAAAAGGCATTCGATAAGGTGCCACACAAAAGGTTACTGCAGAAGGTACGCGGAGTCAGTGGAAATGTATTAGCATGGATAGAGAATTGGCTGGCTAACAGAAAGCAGAGAGCCGGGATAAATGGGTCCTTTTCGGGTTGGAAATTGGTGGTTAGTGGTGTGCCGCAGGGATCGGTGCTGGGACCACAACTGTTTACAATATACATAGATGACCTGGAAGAGGGGACAGAGTGTAGTGTAACAAAATTTGCAGATGACACAAAGATTAGTGGGAAAGCGGGTTGTGTAGAGGACACAGAGAGGCTGCAAAGAGATTTAGATAGGTTAAGCGAATGGGCTAAGGTTTGGCAGATGGAATACAATGTCGGAAAGTGTGAGGTCATCCACCTTGGGAAAAAACCCAGTAAAAGGGAATATTATTTGAATGGGGAGAAATTACAACATGCTGCGGTGCAGAGGGACCTGGGGGTCCTTGTGCATGAATCCCAAAAAGTTAGTTTGCAGGTGCAACAGGTAATCAGGAAGACGAATGGAATGTTGGCCTTCATTGCGAGAGGAATGGAGTACAAAAGCAGGGAGGTCCTTCTGCAACTGTATAGGGTATTGGTGAGGCCGCACCTGGAGTACTGCATGCAGTTTTGATCACCTTACTTAAGGAAGGATATACTAGCTTTGGAGGGGGTACAGAGACGATTCACTAGGCTGATTCCGGAGATGAGGGGGTTACCTTATGATGATAGATTGAGTAGACTGGGTCTTTACTCGTTGGAGTTCAGAAGGATGAGGGGTGATCTTATAGAAACATTTAAAATAATGAAACGGATAGACAAGATAGAGGCAGAGAGGTTGTTTCCACTGGTCGGGGAGACTAGAACTAGGGGGCACAGCCTCAAAATACGGGGGAGCCAATTTAAAACCGAGTTGAGAAGGAATTTCTTCTCCCAGAGGGTTGTGAATCTGTGGAATTCTCTGCCCAAGGAAGCAGTTGAGGCTAGCTCATTGAATGTATTCAAGTCACAGATAGATAGATTTTTAACCAATAAGGGAATTAAGGGTTACGGGGATCGGGCGGGTAAGTGGAGCTGAGTCCACGGCCAGATCAGCCATGATCTTGTTGAATGGCGGAGCAGGCTCGAGGGGCTAGATGGCCTACTCCTGTTCCTAATTCTTATGTTCTTATTATGTTCTGTGAGGCCTCCTTAAGTACAGGTGCTCCAAAGGGATTGTGGGATCCCTTGGGACTCCAGGGGATGAGCCCTCTGGTGGTTAAACAAGGTATTTACAGGTTTACATATATAACAACACTCCCCCCCCCACCCCACCCTAAAGTCAATAGTATAACTATTTACAAGGAGAGTCGATTTGGGGCCTTTCTTTCCCTGGTTGATCGTCTCGGTGCAAATGTTGGTTTTGGTGAGTCGTTTGTTGGGCCCTCGCTGGGCTGCTGAGCAGCTGACCTTGCTGGGCTGCCTGGTGTGGTGAGTCCTGCTGGGCTGCTGCTGGTGATGGGTTCTGCTCCGTGGTCAACCGCAGTGTCGGTTGCCACTAGTTTGTGTGTTGGGGGGTCAAAAAAAGGAGTGTCTAATGTGGGTTGCTCTCGATAGTCCGTGAATCTGAGTTTGGTTTGGTCCAAGTGTTTCCTGCAGATGAGTCCATTTGAAAGTTTGGCCTCAAACACCCTACTCCCCTCTTTGGCCACGACACTGCCGGGAAGCCACTTGGGACCTTGTCCATAGTTCAACACAAATACAGGATCATTAATCTCAATTTCGTGTGACACATTTGCGCTATCATGATATGTACTTTGTTAAAGTCGCCTGCTCTCTACCTGTTCATGTAGATCAGGGTGGACTAACGAGAGCCTTGTCTTAAGTGCCCTTTTCATGAGCAGTTCAGCGGGTGTAATCCCAGTGAGCGAGTGGGGTCTCGTGCGGTAACTAAGCAGGACTCGGGATAGGCGAGTCTGCAGTGAGCCTTCAGTTACCCTCTTCAAGCTCTGCTCGATTGTTTGCACTGCTCTCATAGCCTGACCATTGGATGCTGGTTTGAACGGGGCAGATGTGACATGTTTGATCCCATTGCGGGTCATGAACTCTTTGAACTCGGCACTGGTGAAGCACGGCCCGTTGTCACTCACAAGGACATCAGGCAGGCTGTGCATGGCAAACCTGGCCCGCAGGCTTTCAGTGGTGGCAGCGGACATGCTTGCCGACATTATCTCACCTTCAATCCATTTGGAGTACACATCTTACAACCACTAGGAACATTTTTCCCAAGAACGACCCTGCATAGTCGACATGGACCCGAGATCACGGTTTGGAGGGCCAAGACCATAAACTTAGTGGCGCCTCCCTGGGTGCATTGCTTGACTGTGAACATGTGTTACATTTGTGCACGCAGGATTCTAAGTCCGCATGGATACCGGGCCACCACACGTGGGATTTGGCTATCACTTTCATCATTACAATGCCTGGGTGGGTACTGTGGTGATCACCAATGAAAGTGTCCGTACCATGTTTTGGTACCACTATCCGATTACCCCACAGAAGGCAGTCTGCCTGCATGGACATTTCATCTTTGCACCGCTGGTACGGCTTTATTTCTACCTGCATTTCTAATAGGACACTGGACCAACTCCCGTGGAGCACACAGTTTTTTACTAAGGACAGTGAGGGGTCCTGGCTCGTCCAGGTTCTAATCTGTCGGGCGGTAATGGGTGATTGCTCACTCTCGAATGCTTCAATTACCATGACTAAATCTGCGGGCTGTGCCATTTCCACCTCCGTGGTGGGCAATGGCAGTCTACTGAGAGCATCGGCACAGTTTTCTGTGCCTGGCTTGAGGTGGATGGTGTAGTTGTACGCAGACATCGTGAGCTCCCATCTCTGGATGTGGGCCGATGCATTCGTATTTATCCCCTTACTTTCAGAAAAGAGAGAGATCAGTGGCTTAAGGTCAGTTTCCAATTCAAATTTGAACCCAAACAGATATTGATGCATTTTCTTTACCCCATAAACACACACGAACGCTTCTTTTTCAATCATGCTGTAGGCCCTCTCAGCCTTAGACAGATTTCTGGATGCATAAGCAACCGGTTGCAATTTCCCAGATCCATTAGCTTGTTGCAATACACACCCGACACCATATGACGACGAATCACATGCTAGTACCAAACACTTACATGGATCATACAACACAAGCAATTTGTTTGAGCATAATAGTTTTCTAGCTTTTACAAAGGCATTTTCTTGGCTTTTACCCCACACCCATTCATCTCCTTTACGCAGTAAAGTGTGCAGTGGGTCTAACAGTGTGCTGAGACCCGGTAAGAAGTTACCAAAGTAGTTCAGGAATCCTAGAAACGACCGCAGCTCCGTCACGTTCTGTGGTCTCGTTGCATTCTCGATTGCCTCAGTCTTCGAATTGGTGGGCTTGATGCCGTCCGCCGCGATTCTTCCCCCCAGGAGCTCCACTTCAGGCACCAGAAAAACACACTTCGAGCATTTTAACCAGAGCCTCACGCGATTAAGCCGACTCAGAACCTCCTCCAGGTTCTGCAGATGCTCAACGGTGTCCTGACCTGTAACCAAGATGTCGTCCTGGAAGACCACGGTGCGCAGGACTGACTTCAGTAAGCTTTCCATGTTTCTCTGAAATATCGCCGCGGCTGATTGAATCCCAAACGGGCATCTGTTGTAAATGAAGAGACCTTTGTGCATGTTGATGCAGGTGAGGCCCTTCGATGATTCCTCCAGCTCCTGCGTCATGTAGGCCGAGGTCAAGTCCAGCTTCGTGAACGTCTTTCCTCCCGCCAGCATCACAAAAAGGTCGTCTGTCTTTGGTAGTGGGTATTGATCCTGCAGGGAGAAACGATTGATAGTTACTTTGTAATCACCACAGATTCTGACGGTGCCGTCTCCCTTGAGGACTGGAACAATCGGACTGGCCCACTCGTTGAATTCGATCGGCGAAATGATGCCCTCTTGTTGCAGCCGGTCCAGCTCGATCTCCACCCTCTCTCATCATGTATGGTACTGCTCTCGCCTTGTGATGGATGGGTTGCGCCCTTGGAATTAGATGGATCTGCACTTTTGCTCCTTGGAACTTCCCGATGCCTGGTTCGAACAGGGAGGGGAACTTGTTTAGGACCTGGACACACGAAATGTCGTCAACGGGCGAGAGCGCTCGGACGTCGTCTCAGTTCCAGCGTATCTTTCCCAGCCAGCTCCTGCTGAGCAGCGTGGGGCCATCGCCCGGTACCACCCAGAGTGGTAACTTGTGCACCGCACCATTGTAGGAGACCTTTACAGTGGCACTACCGATTATGGGAATCAGTTCCTTTGTGTAAGTTCTCAGTTTAGGGCGAATGGGAGTCAGGACTGGCCTTGAGACCTTGCAGCACCACAATTTATCGAAAGTCTTTTTGCTCATAATGGACTGGCTTGCATCCGTGTCCAGCTCCATTGACACCAGGAGTCCATTTAATTCAACCTTCAGCATTATCGGGGGACACTTTGTGGTAAATGTGTGCACTCCATATACCTCTGCCTCCTCGATCTGAGGCTCTGGTTCGTCATGATCCTGTGGATCTGTCCTCCTCCGCAACCTCCTCAGCAGGGTTTGCAGCTCGCCTGCACATACGTTGGAGGTGTCCCATTGTTCCGCAGCCCTTGCAAACGTATCCTTTGAAGCGACATGAATGGAAACGATGATCACCCCCTTAGCGCCAACAAGGTGTTAATGGCCTTGCATTCATCTCCCTTGATGGTGGACTCTGAGACATCTGCGGAGGTGCAGCTGCAGGCTTGTGAGGCCTGCCCTGTACGTTACAATTCAAAAGCAACATTACTTTGTTCACAGTACTTGTAGCAGCACTCGTGTGCTGAGAAATTTGCTTGGTATTGTCACTGGTGGCGATGAATGCCTGGGCTATCGCTATGGCTTTACCTCAAGGTTGGTGTCTCTACAGTTAAATGTTTGTGAAGTTTTACTTCATGGCCAATGCCAAGTACAAAGAAGTCGCTGAGCATGTGCTCCAAATGTCCTTCAAATTCGCAAAGTCCTGCAAGGCATCTTAGCTCGGCGACATAGCTCACAAATTCCTGGTCTTCAGACCTCTTGTATGTGTAGAACCGGTACCTCTCCATCAGAACGCATTCCTTCGGGTTAAGATGCTCCTGGACCAATGTGCACAAATCATCATACGATTTCTTTGTGGGTTTCACTGGAGCAAGCAGAATTTTCATGAGGCCATACGTTGGTGCCCCGCAAACTGTGAGGAGAATCGCCCTTCGTTTGGCAGCATTTGCTTCTCCTTCCAACTCGTTGGCCACGAAGTATTGGTCGAGTTGCTCCACGAAGATTTCCCAATCATCTACTTCCGAAAGTTTCTCCAGGATGCCCACCGTTTTCTGCATCGTTGTGATGGGGTTCGTCATTTGTATCTTGTTGCCAGTTATTATGTATGAATAAAGAGTCTGACCAGATACTGTGAGCTCAAAGTAAAGTGTGACCGTAGTCTTTTATTGCAGGTCTCCAGAGTGCCTCTCCAACCTGTGAGACCTCCTAAAGTACAGGTGCTCCCAAGGGATTGTGAGATCCCTTGTGACTCCAGGGGATGAGCCCTCTGGTGATTAAGCAAGGTATTTACAGGTTTACATATGTAACAGTAACCTCATAGCTTGGTATATCCCTCACTCCTTCATCATCATCATCATCATCATAGACAGTCCCTCGGAATCGAGGAAGATTTGCTTCCACTCTTAAAGTTTTGAGTTATTTTGTGGCTGAACAGTCCAATACGAGAGACACAGACTCTGTCACAGGTGGGGCAGATAGTCGTTGAGGGAAGGGGTGGATGGGACTGCTTTGCCGCACGCTCTTTCCGCTGCCTGCGCTTGATTTCTGCATGCTCTCGGCGATGAGACTCGAGGTGCTCAGCGCCCTCCCGGATGCACTTCCTCCACTTCGGGAGGTCTTTGGCCAGGGATTCCCAGGTGTCGGTGGGGATGTCGCACTTTATCAGGGAGGCCTTGACGGTGTCCCTATAACATTTCCACTACCCACCTTTGGCTCGCTTGCCGTGAAGGAGTTCCGAGTAGAGCGCTTGCTTTGGGAGTCTTGTGTCTGGCATGCGAACCATGTAGCCTGCCCAGCGGAGCTGATCAAGTGTGGTCAGTGCTTCATTGCTGGGGATTTTGGCCTGGTTGAGGATGTAATGTTGGTGTGCCTGTCCTCCCAGGGGATTTGTAGGATCTTGCAGAGACATCGTTGGTGGTATTTCTCCAGCGACTTGAGGTGTCTACTAAACATGATCTATGTCTCTGTGCCTACAGGAGGATGGATATTACTACAGCCCTGTAGGCCATGGGCTTGGTGGCAGTTTTGAGGATCTGATCTTCAAACACTCTTTTTCTCAGGCGGCTGAAGGCTGCACTGACGCACTGGAGGCGGTGTTGGATCTCGTCGTCAATGCCTGCTCTTGTTGATAGGCTCCCGAGATATCATCATCAAACCAGATGACCAACCCTGCTTAAAAGAGAAGTATAAAAGGACATGCTGGAAGCAGCACTAGGTGTACCTGCAAATGAAATGCCAACCTGGTGAAATTTCAATACAGAACTAAATGCATACTAAACAGCAGAAGCAGCATGCTATAGGCAGAGCTAAGCAATTCCACAGCCAACAGATCAGGTCAAAGCTCTGCAGTCCTGCCACATTCAGTCAATTTAAACAACTATCAAGAGGAGGCTCCATGAACATCCCCATCCTCAATGATGTTGGAGCCCAGCAGATGTGCAAAAGACAAGGCTGACGAGTTCAGAACCTTCTTCACTCAGAATTAGAGAGTGGATCATCCTTCGCAATCACCTGCTCTAGTCCCCGCCATCACTTCTACAGCCAATTTGATTCACTCCACATGATATCAAGAAGTGGGTGATTGCACAATGTTTAGCTCCATTCATAATTTGCCACATAATGAAGAAACCCATGCACAAATATTGCAAGACCTGGACAACATCCAGACTTGGGCTGATAAGTTGTAAGTAACATCTGCGCCACACAAGTGCCAAATAATGACAATCTCCAACAAGAGAGAGTCTAACCACCATGGCATTCAATGGTATTACCATTGTCAAATCCCCCACTATCGACCTCCAATGGGGGTCACCTTTGACCAAAAACTCAACTGGAGTAGTCACATAAATACCCTGGCTACGAGAGCAGGTCAGAGGTTGGGTATTATGTGGCGAGTGGCTCACCTCCTGAATCCACAAGTCTCTCGACCACCTACAAGGCACAAGTCAGGATTGTGATGGAATACTCTCCACTTGCCTGAATGGTTTAAAGCTGCAACAACACTCAAGAAGTTCGACACCATCCAGGACAAAGCAGTCCGCTTGATTGGACCCCCATCTAGCACCTTAAACATTCACTGCCTCCATGATGTCTGCAGTGTGTATTATCTACAGGATATACTGTAGCAAGTATTCAAGGCAACTTCGGCAGCACCTCCCAGACCCGCTACCTCCACCACCAGAAGGATAAATTGCAGGAGGTACATGGGAACACTGTCCCCTCTTAAGTTTCCCTCCAGGTCACAAACCATCCCGCCTTTGATATATATTGCCATTCCTTCATTGTCGCCGAGTCAATATCCTGGCACTCCATACATAACAGCATTGTAGGAGTACCTTCACCACTTGGGTCAAGAAGAAGGGCCACTACTACCTTCTCAAGGGCAACTAGGAATGGGTAATAAACTGCCAGTAATGCCCATATCCCTAAAATAACTTTTTTTAAAAGCCTCAATTCAGGGAGTTGAACACATAATCTAGGCAAAACACTTCAGTGTGGCACGGAGGGAATAATATAACATTGGAGGTACTGGGGCCTGTTACCGCTGGAAATCGGTGGCCATATCCCGGCGGTGACACCACTCCCCCAACTACCGCTCTGCTGCAGCCGATACGTCCGAAGCGTGCTCCGCCAATGTGCCCCCTCCCCCCGAACGCAAAATTCCGCGCAGAAAATCTTGCTCCTCCCGCTCGGTGCCACCGACAGCTTTTTCTGTCGGTGCAGTGTGTTTGGAGTGCTTCTAAAATGGCGGTGCGGCTGCCATTAAAGGGGAGGACCTGTGACCGCCATCTTATTTTTCTTTGTCGGCCGACTGCCATGTCGGGCCGACAATTATGCCTCCGGGTTCAGCTGGGCCGCCAACAGGCAGCCTGGCACCCCCTCTTGGTGGTCCAGTGGACCTAACTTAAAGAATCCCAGAGTCGCTCCCCTTTAAATGAAAGGGAGAGACATGGTGATGCGCCAGTGTGATGACGTCATCAGCACTACGCTGATGAGTCACAGCGGCAGACACTCCACTCGCCCCCACTTCCGCCCCTCTACTTACCGAACTTCTGCCGCACTTCCGTCCGCATTATGACTGACTTCTGGGCTGCTCGAAAAAAAAGCCAAAGAGCGGAATTTTGTACAAGAGGCCACCACATCTACCGCGGCGGAGAAAACAGTCGAAACATGGTAGGTGTGCCATATTTTTGGCAGGGGCGCGGGCGGAGGGGGGGCAATTTCGGCCCCAGTCTTTCAGATGAGAAACCTGTACATTTGTAATTATCCTTGACTGTTGTGTTTTGAGATTTTTTTCAGAATTTTTCCATTGAGAGCTTTTCGAAAAAATAGTTACATAGAAACATAGAAAATAGGTGCAGGAGTAGGCCATTCGGCCCTTCGAGCCTGCACCACCATTCAATAAGATTATAGCTGATCATTTAAATGTTTTTCGAAACACACTAGGGGTGAAATTGGTGGCAATGGAATAAGGGTGATAATGAATTGGCAGCATGCTTTATACCACACCTGATTTTCTTTTCCATCGAAGTAAATGGAGAAGAAAATCGAGCGCGGTGGAAAACGGGCTGCCGATTCATTATTGCCTATTTTGCACGAACACCGAAAAACAATTTCACCCTTGTGTGTTTGCGTAAGTTTATAAAAAGCCACTAAGATGATAGGTGGGGCAAAAATTAGATTGTGTAGTGCTCCCTGTGAGCGGTATTACATGGGGCTAGGGGGTTAGTGCTAGCGAGTGGCGACAGCAGCAACGCTCGGCAAATTTAGTTGGCTGGTACCGGCACCGATAAGTGGTATCGCCCGGAGCGTTGACTTTGGAGAGATTGAAGAAGTACATGTGTGAATGACACAAATATTCCATACAGATGATAAGAGGATACTATTCTTACCCTTCGGTTATTGTAAAATTATAATCTTTTTGTTTATTTAATTTGCTTATTAACACTTTTTAAAATATGTAGACAATCATAATTATAATTGGCAGAAGAGTAAATGGGAAATTATTGAGATGGCTTGGCTTATAAGAAAGATCATCCATTTTAAAATAGTACACATAACTGGACAGTGGTATATTGAAATATTGCAGCAGGACCTTGGAAAAGGCTGCAAACTGCTCAACCGTAGCAAGAACTAGCAGAACAGATAGGTTGCAGAACAGATAGGTTGGGAAGATGCCTATGTGTCTATGTGTCAACCAAGGTTCTTGAAATAGTATAACTACTGTGGAAAAATACAAAAAAATGGAAGGACTATGTAAGTTCAGGTGACACGAGATACCCTATGAAGAGAGAAAGGCAGGTTGCACGTAAGCCAGTGATTGGTTCAGTAAGACTCCATGGAGGGAGAAATTCAGGAGCGCCCCGTTTGAGTTGCTACCTTTTAAAAGTTTGAAAAATTAGCAGCAGGCACTAATGTTTTCAAACTTTAAAAATATTCGGCATTTGTGCTCCAGGAAGGAAGTGAGGCTGTTCAGAGAAGGTTCACTCGGTTGATTCTGGAAATGAGGGGTTTGACTTATGAGGATAGGTTGAGTAGGTTGGGGCCTATGCACATTGGAGTTCAGGAGAATGAGAGGTGATCTTATTGAAACTTCTAAGATAATGAGGGGGCTCGGGAAGGTGGATGCAGAGAGGATATTTCCACTCATAGGGGAAACTAAAACTAAAGAAGATCGACTCCCGCCATATTCGGTGGAAGGTTTGCGGTGGCGGTATGGCGTTGCGTCCCGATCTCCTTCGCCCGGAGATCGTAACGTTATTGTCGTGCGCATCGCCCCGGTAGTGCCCCGGACTCAAACTGGCATTCCCGCCCCTGCAGCATTGCCGGGCGAAAACACCAGCAGCTGCAGGAGGTGTTCATTGAGACGCCGGGCGTTTCGGGGGCCGATGCTTAAAGGTGAGGTGGCCAAGATAAATTTAAAAAAATTAAAATCTCTCTTTGAATTTAGTCTGCCCATTTAAAACTAAGATGAGGAGAAATTTCTTCTCTCAGAGGGTTGTAAATCTATGGAATTCTCTGGCCCAGAGAGCTGTGGAGGCTGGGTCATTGAATATATTTAAAGTGGAGATAGACAGATTTTTGAGCGATAAGGAAGTAAAGGTTGTGGGCAGGGAAGTGGAGCTGAGTCCATGATCAGAACAGCCATGATCTTATTGAATGGCGAAGCAGGCTTGAGGGGCCAAATGGCCTACTTCTCCTATTTCTTATGTTCTTATGTTCTTAAGCGCTCCACTTCCTTCCTGGAGCGCAAGAGGCAGCAGGCGGGGCGGTACTTGTGCAGCAAGCCTGTCCCACCCACCCCTTCCCTCAACGACTATCTGTGCCACCTGTGACAGGGACTACGGTTCTCGTATTGGACTGTTCAGCTACCTAAGGACTCATTTTTAGAATCCTAGGGACTGTCTACGATGATGATGACTTGTGCAGCAAGGGGCCACGCAGCGTTGTCGCATTGGAAGGCTCCTTCCCTCCCTGAAAGGGAAGGGCCATCGGTACAGGCTCTGTAATAGAAGACTTACTTTCTCCTCGATGGCAGCTGCGATCCGGCCCGATCAGTCCGATGCACTGCATCAGAGTGCCGTGCTGATCGACTGCGGGCAGGAAACAAGGAAAAAAATTCAAAGAGAGATTTTAATTTTTTTTTAATTATCTTGGCCACCTCACCTTTAAGCATCGCCCCCCGATGAACGCCTCCTGCAGCTGCTGGTGTTTTTGCCCAGCAATGCTGCAGGGGCCGGAATGCAAGTTTGAGTCCGGGACGCTACCGGGGCGATGCGCACGACAATAACGTCATGATCTCCGGCCGCCGCAAACCTCCCACCGAATATGGCGGGAGTCGATCTTCTCACTGCGCCCGGTCGGTAAGTCATTAGCACCTGTTATTGTTCCCTGGAGCCAATAACGGGAGGCGCTATGTAGGCCAATCTCTAGGCCTGTAGGTTTTGAATGAGAGTAACGGTATAAGAAGGGGGTTTCGACACCCACAAAGTGTAGAAGATTAGAGTCGAGTTCGGGTCACACTATCGTATAATTAATTGCCCAGACTACTTATGAGAATGTCTATCACCACTATAACTAGACACGAGACTCCCAAAGCAAGCGCTCTATTCAGAACTCCTTCACGGCAAACGAACCAAAGGTGGGCAGAGGAAACGTTACAAGGACACCCTCAAAGCCTCCCTGATAAAGTGCAACATCCCCACTGACACCTGGGAGTTCCTGGCCAAAGACCGCCCTAAGTGGAGGAAGTGCATTCGGGAGGACACTGAGCACCTCGAGTCTCATCGCCGAGAGCATGCAGAAATCAAGCGCAGGCAGAAGAAAAAGCGTGTGGCAAACCTGTCCCACCCACCCCTTCCCTCAACGACTATCTGTCCCACCTGTGACAGGGACTATGGTTCTCGTATTGTACTGTTCAGTCACCTAAGGACTCATTTTTAGAGTGGAAGCAAGTCTTCCTCGATTTCGAGGGACTGCCTATGATGATGATATACCCAAGGAAATATTTAACACAGTTCATTGTTTCATATATGTTCAATCACAAATTTAACTTGATGACTCTCGCATTCAAAAACATACTTTATATCTTGCTTCATGTTTCAGTTAGTATTACATCAAACATCATCCTGTTATATGACAGTTCTATCTCTCCAAGAGGAACAGGTATAACAAAAACCATGGGATCATTTATAGAATGATGATAGCATTCTTTCTGAAAAGTAATCGTATCACATTCTGCTTATTTTGTAGGTTCACCACATTCTGAATGACATCCATATACCCATTGAAAATCAAAAGAAGAAAGGTAACATCAGGGAGCCATCAATTTACAGTTTTAGCATTTCTGTTCAGGAAGTATTTTTTATTAAATGTATATTTCAATGATGTGCTCCACCAAAGAGCTACATTACATTATGGTCTCTCTGCATTTTTTATAACATTCTTATAATTGTTGTTGTTAATTTCAGGAGAACGCAAAGAAGATACAGAAATGGGTTCTTTTTTGAAGAGTCGTAACACAGAGAAAGGTACGTCATTCACTCAATTTAGAAGTTCAATGTCCAACTTAATTAAACTAATTTTCTTTCTTTTGTCCTCAGAGATGTAAAGGTCGACTTTCCTTTCCCCACCCACACTGGCCTAGCATGCCTAAAGTACACTGTGCTGCGATGGCCTCAATCCATCCAATGTTGCTATCCTGGGCCATCAGTGCCCCCGCCGCAACCCTGCACCCAGTAATTGGATATATTCAAGAGGGAGTTAGATATGGCCCTTATGGCTAAAGGGATCCAGGGGTATGGAGAGAAAGCAGGAAAGGGGTACTGAGGTGAATGATCAGCCATGATCTTATTGAATGGTGGTGCAGGCTCGAAGGGCCGAATGGCCTACTCCTGCACCTATTTCCTATGTTTCTATGTTTCTATGTAAGATATTGTACTATCCAGCAGCAGCTAAAAGGTCCCATGACATGGTGGTGAGATAATTGCCCTTACAGCCCCTTTCTGTTAGTTAATAAAGAAATTATAGGGAGGGAAATAATTATAAAATCTTACAGTGCCAGAAAAAAGAAATGGCTGTCACAGCATTTCAAAGAAGATACCAAATTACTTTTGCAGCAGCAAACCTCCCTTTGACTCACTGCCCCAACTTCATGCAATGAAGTATAGAGGGTCCACTCATAATCAATCCAGCTATGAGTACAATGCAGCTCCTCTGAGGATCCAGAAGTGATGAATACTCTCATTATATTGGTGATGCCAGTGATGTACATAGTATATAGCATTAGGCAATCCCTCGTATCGAGGATGATCCGCTTCCACACCAAAAAGGGATGAGTTCACAAGTGTTTCAATGAGGGACCTGATATTCTAGATATCGAACTACATACTGAAGGGTGGAAGATGCCCATGCGTGGACTCTTTTAACGTGGGGTGACCGTTGCACACCAGCCACCACACGGGCTTCACAGAGTTAGGTCTTAATCCAGTGGCAAGGGCTAACCAAGACGACTGGAGACCAAGCTCTGCTGCACGGACCTAGTGTGCCCACATGCTCCTTCTCGCCATAGATCGCAGTGTGGGCTGGCCCGTGCTGCCTCTGGGCCCTCGCCTCTCCTGGGCCCCGATCTCTCGCCGCTCCTCCGACCTGATCAAAAATGGAGCAGTCAGTAACAGGACATCAATTAGTCTCCTCTTATCTTGGAGACATCAAATATTGACACACTGTTATTTGAAATATCAAAATATTAAACTCCAGCCTAGTTGAAGGGTTATTAACATCAGCAGAAACAAACACCAACTAACAGAATGATCATGATTCAGTAGGATGTGAATAGTAATAGGCAGTCCCTCATATCGAGGATGACCCACTTCCACACCAAAAAGGGATGAGTTCACAAGTGTTTCAATGAGGGACCTGATATTCTAGGTCCCGAACTACATACTGAAGGGTGGAAGGTGCCTGTGCATGGATTCTTTTAACGTGGTGTGGCCATTGCACACCAGCCACCACACGGGCTTGACAGAGCTAGGTCTTGATCCAGTGGCAAGGGTTAACCAAGACGACTGGAGACCAAGCTCTGCTGCAACGGTCCGTTGTACATGCACTATTTGTGTAGTGATGCAAAGGGGAAGCGCCCAGTTATTTTGGCTGTTCCAGCTGGGCGGGACTGCACTTGCCTGGTTCATTCTTATCTGTCTAATCGTAGCCAGAGAATCACTTGCAATGACTTCTCTTGCTGCCCCCGCATCGTTACCTCTGGTGTCCCCCAAGGATCTATCCTTGGTCCCCTCCTATTTCTCATCTACATGTTGCCCCTTGGCGACATCATCCAGAAACACAGCTTTAATTTCCATATGTATGCTGATGACACCCAGCTCTACCTCAATACCACTTCTCTCGCCCCCTCCACGGTCTCTAAATTGTCTGACATCCAGTTCTGGATGAGCAGAAATGTTCTCCAATTGAATATTGGGAAGACCAAAGCCATTGTTATCAGTCCCCACCACAAACTCCGTTCCCTAGCCACTGACTCCAGCCCTCTGCCCAACTCCTGTCTGAGTCTGAACCAGACTGTTCGCAACCTTGGTGTCATATTTGATCCTGCAATGTGTTTTTGACCACATATCCGCAGCATAACTAAGACCCCCTATTTCCACCTCCGTAACATCACCAGTCTCTGCCCTTGCCTCAGCTCATCCGCTGCTGAAGCCCTCATCCATGTCTTTGTTACCTCTAGACTTGACTATGCCAATACACTCCGGCTGGCCTCCCACATTCTATCCTACATAAACTAGAGGTGATCCAAAACTCGGCTGCCTGTATCCTAACTTGCACCAAGTCCCGGTCACCCATCACCCTTGTGCTCGCTGGCCTACATTGGCTTTGGGTTAAGCAAAGCCTCGATTTCAAAATTCTCATCCTTATTTTCATGGCCTCAATTAAATTCTCATGGCCTCACCCTTCCCTATCTCTGTAATCTCCTCCAGCCCCACAACCCTCCCGCGATGTCTGCGCTCCTCGAATTCTGCCCTCTTGAGCATCCCTGATTATAATCGCTCAACCATTGGTGGCCATGCCTTCTGTTGCCTTGGCCCCAAGCTCTGGAACTCCCTACCTAAATCTCTCCGCCTCGTTCCTCCTTCAAGACGCTCCTTAAAACATACCTCTTTGACCAAGCTTTTGGTCACCTGCGCTAATTTCTACTTATGCGGCTCTGTATCAAATTTTTTACCTCATAATACTCCTGTGAAGCTCCTAGGCATTAAAGGCGCTATATAAATACAAGTTGTTGTTGTTGTTTCCACAGTTGTGGGAAGGGTGGTCACTGAGCTTCACCCACAGGTGCGTTCACACAAGGATGCAATATGATTCATTGACCTCTTGTTCTGTCAATTTATTTCCTTTTGGTTAAAAGGTGCTGATGGTTCCAAACAGAGGAAAACAGATTTGATTTCTTATTGGTCATTAAGCAATGCAAGTAGTCGTCTATGCTTTTATAATTAATACAGGGAAGACTCCACTTTGTGTAAGATTAATCCCGAAATAGCAGAAGACTATATTGTTCTATTTAAAACGGAATTTGTCCTGAATTCCAGCAGCTAAAGTTCTCCTCTCTCCCACCTGGATCATGGCTTCCAGGTTTAGCTTATAACTAGATACTTTTTTGCAGTCATTAATTTAATAATGATAAATAAGTGATTGAACTTGTCACTGATAGCAAGATCTAATTTCCACATAGAGAGACAGAGAAAGCAATGCAGCATTAGTCTACCCTACCAATATTTCAATGATATCCAATAGCTTGGTGCAAAAATATGGGCTTACTGAGGACAATTCTACCGGGTGTCCCAGAGGTATCTCATTTGTACAGACCTTATCCAAAGGGTTAGAATATATTTGGACATCCACTGTGTATAAATAAAAATAAAATCAAATTCTTGTAATGTACCACTCAATAAATCTTTCCCAAAGAAATAGTCATGATATTGTCATCTCATAGAATCATAGACATTTACGGCACAGAGGGAGGCCATTTGGCCCATCGTGCCTGTGCCGGCCGAAAACGAGCTATCCAGCCTAATCTCACTTTCCAGCTCTTGTAGGTTATGGCACTTCAAGTGTATATCCAAGTACTTTTTGAATGTGAAGAGGATTTCTGCCTCTACCACTCTTTCCAGCAGTGAGTTCCAGACCCCCACCACCTTCTGGGTGAAAAGAAATTCTGCTCAACACCTCTGTAATCCTATCAATTACTTTAAATCTATGCCCCCTGGCTATTGACCTCACTGCTAAGGGGAATAGGTCCTTCCAATCCACTCTATCTTGGCTCCTCATAATTTTATGCACCTCAATTAAGTCTCCCCTCAGCCTCCTCTGTTCCAAAGAAAACAAACCCAGTCTATCCAGTCTTTGCTCATAGCTAAAATTCTCCAGTCCTGGTAACATCCTCATAATCTCCTCTGTATCCTTTCTAGTGCAATCACATCTTTCCTGTAATGTGGTGACCAGAACTGCATGCAGTACTGTAGCTGTGGCCTAACTAATGTTTTACAGTTCAAGCATAACCTCCCTGCTCTTGTATTCTATGCCACGGCTAAATGTCTTCTTAACTACCTTATCTACCTGTCCTGCTATCTTCAAGGATCTGTGGACATGCACTCCAAGGTCCCTCTGTTCCTCTACACAGCTCAATATTCTACCATTTATTGTGTATTCCCTTGCCTTGTTAGCCCTCCCCAAATGGATTACATCGCTCTTTTCTGGATTGAATTCCATTTCACACTTTTTTGCCCACCTGACCAGTCCACTGATATCTTCCTGCAGTCTACAGATTTCTTCCTCACTATCAAACACATGGCCAATTTTTGTACCATCCGCAAACTTCTTAATCACGCCCCTACATTGAAGTCTTAATCATTGATATATACCACAAAAAGCAAGGCACCATAGCATGATTAAATTTCAAATTCAGATGGAGGGTGAGAAAGTTGGATCTCTAACCAGCGTACTAAGCTTAAATAAAGGAGACTATGAAGGTATCAGGGCAGAGTTGGGTAAAGTGGACTGGGAAAATAGATTAAAGTATAGGACGGTTGATGAACAGTGGTGTACATTTAAGGAGATATTTCACAACTCTCAAGAAAAATATATTCCAGTGAGGACGAAAGGGCATAAGAGAAAAGATAGCCATCCGTGGCTAACTAAGGAAATAAAGAACGGTATCCAATTAAAAACAAGGGCACACAATGTGTACAACACTAGTGGAAGGACAGAAGATTGGAAAGCGTTTAAAAGCCAACAAAGAATGATTCAAAAAATGATTAAGAAAGGGAAGATAGACCATGAAAGTAAACTATCACAAAATATAAAAACAGATAGCAAGAGTTTCTATAGGTATATAAAAAGGAAAAGAGTGGCTAGAGTAAATGTTGGTCCCTTAGAGGTCAAGACCGGGGAATTAGTAATGGGGAACATGGAGATGGCAGAAACTCTGAACAAATATTTTGTATCAGTCTTTACGGTTGAGGACACTACCAATATTCCAACAGTGGATAGTCAAGGGGCTATGTGGGGGGTGGGGGGAACTTAACACAATCACAATTGCTAAGGAGGTGGTACTCAGTAAGATGGACTAAAGGCGGATAAATCCCTTGGACTTGATGGCTTGCAACCTAGGGTCTTAAGAGAAGTAGCAGCAGGGATAGTGGATGCATTGATTGTAATTTACCAAAATTCCCTGGATTCTCGGGAGGTCCCATCAGATTGGAAAACTGCAAATGTAACGCCCCTATTTAAAAAAGGAGGCAGACAAAAAGCAGGAAACTATCGACCAGTTAGCCTAACATCTGTGGTTGGAAAGATGTTGGAGTCCATTATTAAAGAAGCAGTAACATGACATTTGGAAAAGCAAAATTCAGTCAGGTAGAGTCAGCATGGATTTATGAAGGGGAAGTCATGTTTGACAAATTTGCTAGAATTCTTTGAGGATGTAACGAACAAAGTGGATAAAGGGGAACCAGTGGATGTGGTATATTTGGATTTCCAGAAGGCATTTGACAAGGTGCCACGTAAAAGGTTACTGCACAAAATAAAAGTTCACGGGGTTGGAGATAATATATTAGCATGGATAGAGGATTGGCTAACGAACAGAAAACAAAGAGTAGGGATAAATAGTTCATTCTCGGGTTGGCAATCAGTAACCAGTGGGGTGCCGCAGGGATCAGTGCTGGGACCCCAACTATTTACAATCTATATTAATGACTTGGAGGGAGGAACCGAGTGTAATGTAGCCAAGTTTGCTGACGATACAAAGATGGGAGGAAAAGCAATGTGTGAGGAGGACTCAAAAAATCTGCAAAAGGACATAGATAGACTAAGTGAGTGGGCAAAAATTTGGCAGCTAGAGTATAAAGTTGGCAAGTGTGAGGTCATGCACTTTGGCAGAAAAAAAATCAAAGAGCAAGTTATTATTTAAATGGAGAAAGATTGCGAAGTGCTGCAGAACAGCGGGACCTGGGGGTACTTGTGTATGAAATACAAAAGGTTAGTCTGCAGGTACAGCAAATGATCAGGAAGGTCAATGGAATCTTGGCCTTTATTGCAAAGGGGATGGAGTATAAAAGCAGGGAAGTCTTGCTGCAGTTGTACAGGGTATTAGTGAGGCCACACCTGGAATACTGTGTTCAGTTTTGGTTTCCAAATTTATGAAAGGATATATTTGCTTTGGAGGCCGTTCAGAGAAGGTTCACAAAGTTGATTCCGGAGATGAGGGGGTTGACTTATGAGGAACGATTGAGTCGGTTGGGCCTCTACTCATTGGAATTCAGAAGAATGAGAGGTGATCTTATCGAAACGTATAAGATTATGAGGGGGCTTGACAAGGTGGATGCAGAGAGGATGTTTCCACTGATCGGAGAGACTAGAACTAGAGGGCATAATCTTAGAATAAGGGGCCGCCCATTTAAAACTGAGATGAGGAGAAATTTCTTCTCTGAGGATTGTGGACCTGTGGAATTCGCTGCCTCAGTGAACTATGGAAGCTGGGTCTTTTGAATAAATTTAAGACAGAAATAGACAGTTTCTTAAACGATAAGGGAATAAGAGATTATGGAGAGCGGGCAGGGAAGTGGACCTGAGTCCATGATCGGATCAGCCATGATCATATTAAATGGCAGAGCAGGCTCGAGGGGCCGTATGGCCTACTCCTGCTCCTATTTATTTTGTTCTTATGTACTGAGCCCTGGGAGCCCCATTGGAAACAGCCTTCCAGTCACAAAAACACACATCGACCATTGGCCTTTGCTTCCTGCCACTGAGCCAATTTTGGATCCAACTTGCCATTTTCACTTGGATCCCATGGGCTTTTACTTTTCTGACCAGTCTGCCATATGGGACCTTATCAAAAGCCTTGCTAAAATCCATGTGGACAACATCAAACGCGCTATCCTCAACGATCCTCATTACCTCCTCAAAAAATTTAATCAAGTTAGTCAGACCTGACATTCCCATAACAAATCTATGCGGACTGTCCTTGATTAATCCATGCCTTACTAAATGACGAGTAATACTGTCCCTCATAATTTTTTTCCAATAATTTACCCACCACCGAGGTTATGCTGACAGGACTGTAATTACTTGTTCTATCCCGTTCTCCCTTTTTAAACAATGGTACAATGTTAGCAGTCCTCCAGCACCACACCTGTAGCCAGATAGGATTGAAAAATGATGGTTAGAGCCTCTGCTATTTCCTCCTTTGCTTCTCTTAACAGCCTGGGATACAATTTATCCGGGCCTGTCGATTTATCTACTTTCAAAGTTGCTAAACCCTTTAATATTTCCTCCCTCACTATTTGTATCTCATCTAATATTTCACACTCCTCCTTAACGCCAATGGCTGCATTGTCCCTCTCTTTTGTGAAGACAGACACAAAGTACTCATTACGATCCATACCCACATCTTCCGCCTCAACATACAGCTTATCTTTTTGGTCTCTAATGGGACTTACTCTTTCTTTAGTTATCCTATTAGTTATATTTTTAAAACAACTTTGGGTTTTCCTTGATTTTACTTACCAATAATTTTTCATGCCCTCTTTGTTTTTATGATTTTCTTTTTAATTTCACCTCTGCTCTTTCTATACTCCTCTAGGCTTTCTGCAGTATTTAGTGCTCGATATCTGACATAAACTTCCCTTTTTATCCTTATCTTACCCTTTGTGCCCCTTGACATCCAGGGGCTCTAGATTTGGGGGTCCCACCCTTTTTTTGTGGGAACATATTTGCTCTGAAGTCTCCCTATCTCATCCTTGAATTCCTCCCACTGCTCTGACATTGAATTACCTTCAAGTAGTTGTTTCCAGTCCACTTTTGTTAAATCACATCTCATCTTAGTAAAATTGACCTTTCCCCAATTGAGAACTTTTATTCCTGGACTATCATTCTAATCTGCATAATCTTTCAGCTTTATTTGAGAAAAAAGACTTGGGCCTAGAAATTTGGGTGGTTTGCGCCACCAATTAGCGGCATGAAATGGCGAAAAAACAGCGGCCAACGCTCTGTCACCAGCTGGTGGCGGGTCCAGCGGCAACTGCCATTTTCAGCATGTTGCCTGCTATCGGCGAAAGTATTTTAATGAGTTGGAGTGTGACATCAATCAGCCTACAAAGCCGAGTTGGTGCCAGCTCATCCATTTTGGAGTTCTCCGCTCGCATTGCCTCCCACGCTAAATCACGCCAGTGTTTGCTGCCACTAACAGGTCTTTCAGCAACTTTTATGGTCATGAGGAGTCTGCCAGGACTGAGGATGGATGTTGAAACTTCAAATGCCTCCTTTATAAAGGTTCTTCTTTTAAACTTTCATTTTTTGCCCATTAGTGGTGGGCGGTTGCATTTTCTGGCAGCTTTCCGGGATGTCTACAGTGTTTGTGGGTCAGTAAGTCAATGGGTGAACTCCATTTCAACAATTGAAGATGATCTGTAATAAGATCTCTTTTATCTGCATTCATGTCATAAAAAACAAAAAATTGACAAATATCAGGTGGCAACTAATATATTTGGAGCACGTACGGCTGTTCGGGTCGCTCCTTTCTTCCCTGTTCCCCGACACTGCGATGGGGAGACAGAGGCGACCTTTGGCCTCCTTCTAAGATTAGTGCTGCAAAGAGCATGCTGCACTGGAATATCACCGCCACGCTGATGATAATGAGCAGGCAGTACCAAAATGCCAGTACTGCCTGCGTTCTCGCGGCCGGCGGGCGTTATCCTTACCCGCCAATGTTACCCACAGGTTTCCAGCTTTCCCAATTTCTAGGCCTTGATTTCTTATTGGTTATTCATCAATTCTAATTGATATGTTCCTGAAAGAGTGGTGTAGGAGGTAGGAGTTTCAATTTATGGGGCACTGGCACCAGCCCTAGGGAAAGAGGGAGCTGTTCCATTGGGACAAACTCCACTTAAACTGGGCTGGGACCAGTGCCCTGGTGAATCAAATAATTAGGGCTGTAGATAGGACTTAAAACTAATAAGGGGTGGAGGGTTCAGGTAAGGGTAAATTTATAAGTTTGAAGAGAAATGTCAAGACTGTAGAGCAAAGTAGCGATTTGGGTAAAATCAAGCAGATTGTGTTAGGAAGGGACAGCGAGTTTAACAACGGTAATGGAGCATTAGCGACTAAGGCCACATCAGGGAAAAATAGTAAAAAGTTAAAATTAAAGGCGCTGTATCTGAATGCATGAAGCACTTGGAACAAAATAGATTAATTAATGGCACAAATAGAGATAAATGGGTTTGATCTAGTAACTATTAATGAGGTGTGGTTGTAGTTGATTTTTTAGAAAAGATAAGCAAAATAAAAAGGAGGTGTGTGCAGGGAAGTAGGGGGCAGGGGGTGGGGGGGAGGGGGTGAAGTCTGATAATAAAGGATGAGATAAAGGCAGTCGTGAGAAAAGATCTTAGCCCAGAAAATCAGGATGAACAATCAGTATGGGTGGAGCTTAGAAATAAAAGGGCAGAAAACATGGTGGGAGTAATTTATATGACCCCTAACAGTAGTTATAGTGTTAGACAGAATATCAATCAGAAATTAGAAGAGGATGTAGCAAGGTTAATGCGATAATCGCGGGGGACTTTAATCTTCCTCTGGACTGGCCAAACCAAATTGGCAAAAGTAACTTGGAGGACGAGTTCATGGAATGCATTCAAGACAGTTTTCTAGGACAATATGTAAAGGATCTCTAGTGAAAAATGATTATAATATAATAGAATTTCATATTAAGTTTGAGAGTGATGTGGTTGTCCAAAACTAGGGTCTTAAATTTAAACAAAGCCAATTGTAGAGGTATGAGGAGCGAGTTGGTTACAGTAGATTGAGCAACTAGATTAAAAGATGAGATGGTAGATAAGGAATGGCAAACATTTAAAGAAATAATTCAGAATTTTCAACGAATATATGTTACCTTGATGAATAAAATCTCCACTGGAAAAGTTGTACAGCCATGGCAATCTAGATAACTTAAAGATAGTATAAGATTAAAAGAAGAAACTTATAAAGTTGCTAAAAAGCATAATAAGCTTGAGGATTGGGAGAATCATAGAATCATAGAATGGTTAGAGCACGGAAGAAGGCCCGTGCCGGCTCTCTGCAAGAGGACCTCAGCTAGTCCCACGCCCCTGCCCTTCCCCCCTAGCCCTGCAATATCTTTTCTTCTGTGGTACTTATCCAACTCCCTTTTGAAAGCAGTGATTGATTTCCATTACCCTTTCAGGCAGTGCATTACAGATACTAACCACTCGTTGTGCAATTGTTTTTTCTTATGTCGCCTTTGGTTCTTTTGCCAATCACCTTAAATCTGTGTCCTCTGGTTCTCGACCCTTCTGCCAATGGGAACAGTTTCTCTCTATCTATTCTGTCCAGACCCCTCATGATTTTGAACACCTCTATCAAATCTCCTCTCAATCTTTTTTGCTCTAAGGAGAATAACCTTAGCTTCTAAAGTCTATTCACGTAACTGACGTCCCTCATCCCTGGAATCATTCTCATAAATCTTTTCTGCATCCTCTCTAAGGCCTTCACATCCTTCCTAAAGTGCGATACCCAGAATTGGACACAATACTCCAGTTGAGGCCGAACCAGTGTTTTATACAGTTTCATTATAATTTCCATGCTTTCGTACTCTATACTTCTATTTATGAAGCCCACGATCCCATAAGCTTTTTTAACCGCTTTTTCAACCTGCCCTGCCACCTTCAATGATTTGTGCCCACATACCCAATGGTCTCTCTGTTCATGCATTCCCTTTAGAATTGTACCCTTTAGTTTATATTTCCTTTCCTCATTCTACCAAAATTTTTCACTTCACACTTTTCTGCATTAAATTTCATTCGCCATGTGTCCACCTATTCCAGTAGCCTGTCTATGTCCTCTTGAAGTCTCTCAACTGCCACCAAGCTCATGGTCTACAGGGCTGTAGTAATACCCGCCCTCCTGTGTGGCTCAGAGACATGGACCATGTACAGTAGACACCTCAAGTCACTGGAGAAATACCACCAACGATGTCTCCGCAAGATCCTACAAATCCCCTGGGAGGACAGACAACCAACATCAGCGTCCTCGACCAGGCCAACATCCCCAGCATTGAAGCACTGACCACACTTGATCAGCTCCGCTGGGCAGGCCACATAGATCGCATGCCTGACACGAGACTCCCAATGCAAGCGCTCTACTCGGAACTCCTTCACGACAAACGAACCAAAGTAGGGCGGTAGAAACTTTACAAGGACACTCTCAAAGCCTCCCGGATAAAGTGCAACATCCCCACTGACACCTGGGAGTCCCTGGCCAAAGAGCGCCTAAGTGGAGGAAGTGCATCTGGGAGGGCGCTGAGCACCTCGAGTCTCATCGCCGAGAGCGTGCAGAAGTCAGGCGCAGGCAGCGGAAAGAGTGTGCGGCAAACCAGTCCCACCCACCCTTTCCCTCAATGACTATCTGTCCCACCTGTGACAGAGAATATGGTTCTCGTATTGGACTGTACAGCCACCTAAGAACTCATTTTAAGAGTGGAAGCAAGTCTCCTCGATTCCGAGGGACTGCTTGTGATGATGATGATACTTCCAACTCTTGTGTCGTCTGCAAATTTTGAAATTGTGTCCTGCACACCCACATCCAAGTCATTAATATATATCAGAAAAGCAGTGGTCCTAGTATCGACCCCGGGGAACACCACTGTATACCTTCCTCCAGTCCGAAAAACAACCGTTCACCCTACTCTCTGCTTCCTGTCACTTAACCAATTTCATATCCATGCTTCCACTGTCCCTTTTATTCCATGGGCATCAACTTTGCTGGAAAGCCTATTATGTGGCACTTTATCAAATGCCTTTTAGAAATTCATGTACACCATATCAACCGCATTGCCCTCATCAACTCTCTCTGTTACCTCATCAAAAGACTCGGTTAAGTTGGTTAAACACAATTTGCCTTTCACACATCCGTGCTGGCTTTCCTTAATTAATCCACACTTGTCCAAGTGACTGTTAGTTTTGTCCCTGATTATTGTTTCTAAAGGTTTCCGCACTGCCGAGGTTAAATTGACTGGTCTATAGTTGTGTTTACCTTTACACCCTTTTTTGAACAATGGTGTAACGTTTGCAACAACGTATCACTTCACACTTTTCTGCGTTAAATTTCATCTGCCACGTGTCCGCCCATTCCACCAGCCTGTCTCTGTCCTCTTGAAGTCTCTCACTATCCTCCCCACTGTATCTTTTAATATCATCTTTATTTTTTTTACATCAAGGCCTCAGTCTGTCCCAATAGCTTGAGCTTGCAATTATATAGCACATTTCACAATGTCCCGAAGTGCTTCACAGCCAGTATTCTGACTCTGAAGTTGCGGTCGGTATGACGGCATGCTCTCAGAGTACTGTGAAATTGATTACAAGTTTTGGAAGCACGTGGTAAATCCCAAATTTGCGATAAGTTCCGACTGCACATAGGCTTCGCTGCACATTTGACCTCCTCATTCAAATCAATGTATTGGTGAAAGTTGGGCTAATTGCCTACCTACTATGCATTAATTACCCTGAAAATTTTTACATCTGGTAGAAACAGGCGCAGGAGCCTGTTTCACAGCGTAAGGAGAGTGCGGATGAGATTGTATTAATATTGAGCTAGGTTTATGCTACAGCCCATAACAATAAGACACTGGACGGTGTCTGAGCGATACGAACTTTGAAAACTTTCATTTGTTTGAGTCTGACAGCAGGGTCTTTTTGCGTCACCATCTTTGCTGCCCAAAAGCATTTTATAGTTTTGGTTTAGTTATTTCACAACTTCTATTTAGATAGGATTTAATTCACTTTCAAGATTTCCTCATGTTATCAGACATTTAAACTCTCGATTTTCGATTATTTAAATTAATCAAAAGTTAGTCTAACAGTGGAGAAACTAATTCAATAGACGTAATTATAAGTTGAAATTGTCATGGCCCAGAATTAAAGGGCCAATGTTAATTGAGCTGCATGTTTTGTATAAAATGCATTCTAATCGAGCTTTATGGTTTTAAGAACACCTTCAGTAAAAAGTATCTCAAGACTTTTCAGTTTTTGATTGAATTCTATTAATGTTGAAATCTTAGTTTGTGTATTAAATAGAACTGCAATGATCATAATTTATTAATAAAATAGCATTTCTGGTTGCTAAATGATTTAAAATGTGTTGTTCGCAATTCAGCAATCTCCTCTGTTTCCTGATTGGCTAAGAGTCAGGAAGTGAAAGTAGCACCGCCCACATGATCCCAGGTTTGCATACACACAACGATATGCCCCGGGATCTGTGGGCCAATATGCTGTGCACAACTCTGCACCGTTTAAAAGCTACTTCTTGAAGGGGGATTTGCACAAAGTAAGTGCAAATTGCGTTCCAATGTTTGTGGCGTATTCCTTAGCTACACCACCGACCGTGAATTCAGGGCCATTATTTTTTAAGTGTATTTGTTGTGTCTCTGTAAAGCATGCACTCCCATGTTCCGCCACCAGGGAGCTCATCCCCTGAAGTCCCAAGGGATCCCAGCATCCCTTGGGAGCACTATATATAAGCCGGCCCCTGAGGCCTGTTCCTCACTCTGGAGTGTCTTATTAAAGACTGAGGTCACTGTTACTTTAACCTCCCTGTGTGCAGCCTCATCTGTGTTAGGAACACAATAACTGGCGATGAGAATACGAATCCAACGCAAAGATGCAGCAAACTGTGGGCATCCTGGAGAAGTTCTCGAAGGGTGAGGACTGGGAAGCCTATGTCGAATGGCTAGACCAGTACTTGGTAGCCAACGAGCTGGATGGAGAAGGAAGCGCTGCAAAAAGGAGAGCGGGCCTCCTCACAGTCTGCGGGGCACCGACCTACAGCCTCATGAAGAATCTTCTGGCTCCGGTGAAACCCACATGTAAGTCATATGAGGAGCTATGTAGACTGGTTCAGGAGCATCTTAACCCGAGGGAGAGCATGCTGATGGCGAGGTATCGGTTCTACACGTGCCAGCGATCTGAAGGTCAGGAAGTGGCGAGCTACGTCGCCGAGCTAAGGTGACTTGCAGGACAATGTGAGTTTGATGACTACCTGGAGCAGATGCCAAAAGACTTTTTTATACTGGGCATTGGCCTCGAGACCATCTTACGAAAACTTTTGACTGTAGAGACACCGACCCTCAGTAAGGCCATTGCGATAGCACAAGCGTTTATGTCCACCAGTGATAACACCAAACAAATCTCTCAGCACACAAGTGCTAGCAATGTTCATAAATTAACTGGAACTGTGTTTGCGAGCAGAAATGTACAGGGCAGAACCCATGAGTCTGCAACTGCCAGCAGGCCTCAGGTGTCCCAGATGACTCAGAGTCCGCAACAAAGGATGAATGCAAGGCAATTCACATCTTGTTGGCATTGTGGAGGCTTCCATTCAGCCTATTCATGCCACTTCAAAGGGTATGTTTGCAAGAGCTGTGGAACAATGGGGCACCTCCAACGAGCTGCAAGCTCTGCAAAACCTGCTAACCACCACGTGGCAGAGGAAGATCGGTCCATGGTGGATCAAAGCCATTTCAAGCCTCAGAAAGAGGAGGCAAATGCTGAAGTACACGAGGGGCACACATTTTCGACGAAATGTCCACCTATAATGCTAAACGTAAAATTGAATGGCTTACCCTTAGCCATGGAACTGGACACTGGCGCTAGCCAATCCATCATGAGTAAAAACATGTTTGAGAGACTATGGTGCAACAAGGCATTCAGACCAGCCCTGAGCCCCATCCACACGAAACTGAGAACGTTCACCAAAGAGCTTATCACTATCCTGGGCAGCGCCATGGTCAAGGTCACCTACGAGGGCACGGTGCACGAACTGCCACTCTGGATTGTCCAGGGCGATGACCCCATACTGCTTGGAAGGAGCTGGCTGGGCAAAATCCGCTGGAATTGGGAAGACATCCGAGCGCTATCACATGTCGATGAGGCCTCATGTACCCAGGTTCTTAACAAATTTCCTTCCCTTTTTGAGCCAGGCATTGGAAACTTTTCCGGGGTGAAGGTGCGGATCTACTTGGTCCCAGAGACACAACCCTTTCACCACAAAGCGCGAGTGGTACCTCACATGATGAGGGAGAGAGTGGAAATCAAGCTGAACAGGCTGCAATACGAGGGCATCATCTCCCCAGTGGAATTCAGCGAGTGGGCCAGCCCGATTGTTCCAGTACTCAAAAGTGATGGTCCAGTCAGGATTTGTGGCGATTATAAAGTAACTATTAATCGTTTCTCGCTACAGGACCAATACCCACTATCAAAGGCAGACGATCTATTTGCGATGCTGGCAGGAGGTAAGACATTCACCAAGCTCGACCTGACTTCGGCCTACATGCCGCAGGAGCTAGCGGAGTCTTTGAAGGACCTCACATGCATCAATACGCACAAGGGACTGTTCATCTACAACAGCTGCCCGTTTGGAATTCGGTTGGCTGCAGCGATCTTCCAGAGAAACATGGAGAGCCTACTCAAGTCGGTACCTCACACGGTGGTTTTTCAGGACGACATATTGGTCACGGGTCGGGACACCGCCGAGCACCTACAAAACCTGGAGGAGGTCCTCCAGCGACTGGATCGTGTAGGGCTGCGGCTGAAGAGGTCGAAATGCATCTTCATGGCAACAGAAGTGGAGTTTTTGGGGAGAAAGATCGCGGCGGACGGCATTCGGCCCACAGACGCCAAGACAGAGGCTATCAGGAACACGCCCAGGCCACAGAACGTCACGGAGCTGCGGTCTTTCCTGTGACTCCACAACTATTTTGGTAACTGCCTACCGGGGTTAAACACCCTTTTAGAGCCCCTACATGTGTTATTGCGCAAAGGTGAGAACTGGGTATGGGGAAAAAAACAAGTAATTGCTTTTGAGGAAGCCAGAAACATTTTATGCTCCAACAAGCTGCTTGTGTTGTATAACCCGTATAAAAGACTTGTGCTAGCATGTGACGCGTCATCATACGGATCGGGTATGTATTACAACAAGCTAACGTTTCGGGGAAGTTGCAACCTGTCGTCTATGCTTCCAGGAGCCTGTCTAAGGCTGAGAGGGCCTACAGCATGATTGAGAAAGAGGCATTAGCGTGTGTGTTCGGGGTAAAGAAAATGCATCAGTACCTGTTTGGCCTCAAATTTGAGCTGGAAACCGATCACTAGTCCCTCACATCCCTGTTCGCTGAAAACAAGAGGATAAGTACTAATGCCTCAGCCCGCATACAAAGGTGGGCACTCGCGCTATCAGCGTATAACTATACCATCCACCACAGGCCAGGCACCGAGAACTGTGCGGATGCTCTCAGTCGGCTACCATTGCCGACCACGGAGGTGGAAATGGCGCAGCCTGCAAACTTGTTGATGGTGGCGCAGCTCGCAGACTTGTTGATGGTCATGGAAACGTTTGAAAATGATAAATCACCTGTCACGGCCCGCCAGATTAGGACTTGGACCAGCCAAGATTCTCTGCTGTCTCTAGTAAAAAACTGTGTACTGCATGGGAGCTGGGCCAGCATCCCCGTTGAAATGCAAGAGCCAATCAAGCTGTTCCAGCGGCGAAAGGACGAGCTGTCCATTCAGGCAGACTGCCTGTTGTGGGATAACCGCGTAGTGCTACCAAAAAAGGGCAGGGAGACGTTCATCTCGGATCTCCACAGCACACACCCGGGTATAGTAATGATGAAAGCGATAGCCAGATCCCACATATGGTGGCCCGGTATCGACTCTGACTTAGAGTCCTGTGTACGGCAATGCAACGTGTGTGCTCAGTTGAGCAACGCGCCCAGAGAGGCACCACTAAGTTTGTGGTCCTATCCTTCCAGACCATGGTCGAGGATCCATGTCGACTATGCGGGCCCGTTTCTCGGTAAAATTTACCTGGTGGTGGTGGATGCTTTTTCAAAATGGATTGAATGTGAAATAATGTCGGGAAACACCGCCACCGCCACCATTGAAAGCCTGAGAATCATGTTTGCCATCCATGGCCTGCCTGACATACTGCTCAGTGACAACGGGCCATGTTTCACCAGTGCCGAATTTAAAGAATTCATGACCCGCAATGGGATCAAACATGTCACCTCGGCCCCGTTAAAACCAGCCTCCAATGGGCAGGCAGAGCGGGCAGTACAAACCATCAAACAAAGCCTTAAGCGAGTCACAGAAGGTTCATTCCAAAACCGCCTTTCCCGAGTACTGCTCAGCCACCGCACAAGACCCCACTCGCTCACAGGGGTGCCCCCAGCTGAGCTACTCATGAAAAGGACACTCGCTGGTTCACTCCAACCTGCAGATAGAGAGCAGGCGGCAGCAACAAAATGTAAACGATGGTCGCGCCACTGTGTCACGGGAAATTGATCTGAATGACCCTGTGTATGTGCTAAACTATGGACATGGTCCCAAGTGGATTGCGGGCACGGTGATAGCTAAAGAAGGGAATAGGGTGTTTGTAGTCAAACTAGACAATGGACAAATTTGCAGAAAGCACCTGGACCAAACAAGGCTGCAGTTCACAGACTGCCTTGAACAACCCACAGCAGACACCACCTTTTTCGAGCCCACAACACACACCCAAAGGATCAACGACATCACGCCGGAGCAGGAAATCGAACCCATCACGTCCAACAGCCCAGCAAGGCCAGGCTCACCCAGCAGCCCTGCAGGACCAACAACACGCCAGCCCAGCGAGGGCACAGCCAACACACCAGAACAGACATTTGTACCGAGGCGGTCCACCAGGGAAAGAAAGGCTCCCGACCGCCTCACCTTGTAAATAGTTTTCACTTTGACTTTGGCGGGGGAGTGACGTTGTGTATCTGTAAAGCATACACTCCCATTTTCTACCACAAGGGAGCTCATTCCCTGAAGTGCCAAGGGATCCCAGCATCCCTTGGGAGCACTGTATATAAGCCGGCCCCTAAGGCCTGTTCCTCACTCTGGAGTATATTATTAAAGACTGAGGTCACTGATACTTTAATTTCCCTGTGTGCAGCCTCATCTGTGTTAGAAACACAATAGTATTCACCATTTTAATGTAGTTAAACGTGGATGCCAATTTACACACTGCAAGATCCCACAAACAACATCATCATCATAGGCAGTCCCTCGGAATCGAGGAAGACTTGCTTCCACTCCTGAAGTGAGTCTTTGTTGGCTGAACAGTCCAATACGAGAGCCACAGACTCTGTCACAGGTGGGACAGATAGTCGTTGAGGGAAGGGGTGGGTGGGACTGGTTTGCCGCACGCTCTTTCCGCTGCCTGCACTTGATTTCTGCATGCTCTCGGCGTTGAGACTCGAGGTGCTCAGCGCCCTCCTGGATGCACTTCCTCCACTTAGGGCGGTCTTTGGCCAGGAACTCCCAGGTGTCAGTGGGGATGTTGTACTTTATCAGGGAAGCTTTGTAACGTCCTTGTAACGTTTCCGCTGCCCACCTTTGGCTCGTTTGCCATGAAGGAGCTCCGAGTAGAGCGCTTGCTTTGGGAGTCTTATTTGGCAATCCCACAAACAGCAGTATAATAAAGGACTGCTTGAAGAATGAAGGTTGGCCAGTACATCAAGGGAACTGCCTTCTTCAAATAATGCCATGGGATGTTTTGCATCCACCTGAGAGGGCAGATAGGACTCCAGTTTAACATCTTATCCGAAAGAGAGCACCTTGAACAATCCAGCAGTACTGTATTGAAGTGTCAGCCTGGAATATAAGGTCAAGACTCTGGAGTGAGGCTTAGAACCCACAAACTTTTGATTCAGAGATGAAAGTACTAGTATTGAGCCACGCTGACACATCTCACATAATCCTTGAATGTTGTTAAACTCAGTATTCCTTATTCACAAATTTATATTGAGACAGAATGTTCTCTCATTCCTTGACTGTTATTCTTATTAAAGCAGGTTGTTGTTTTCTAACAAATAGATTGTGAGAAAGAAGATGGAAAAATTAAACAGATTCCCACTTTACCATACTTACTAATGAAGAAAGCATTTCAATCTGCCTTCACACTGCATGAAGGACCTAAACCCAAATCTGATGAGGAACCTAGTGCATCTTCAACACAGAAAAATGGTGGTAGGTAGAGAAAGTCTCATGACCAGTGTGACTGACTGCAGATGAATTTTGGTGAAGGTGGATAATGTATCAGATAATTCATGCGAATTGTAGGTGCAAGATTTTGGCTTCTGCCTTATCTGCTCTGGTCCCTCTCTCAACCTCTCTGCCTCGCTATCCTCTTTTAAGACACTCCTTAAAATCTATATCTTTGATCAAGATTTTGGTCACCTGTCCTAATATCTCCTTATGTGGCTTGGTGTCAACTTTTGTCTAATAACGCTCCTGTGATGCTCCGTGGGATCTTTAACTATGTTAAAGGTGCTATATATAAACAAGTTGTTGTTGTTATCTTATTGGATCCAACACTCCAGTGTCAGCAACTTTAATATTTTGTTGAGAAATGCAAGATTTAGCCTCTGCCTTAGCTTATATTGACACATCAATCATAATTTTTAAAAAATTGTTCATGGGATGTGGGCATCGCTGGCAAGGCCAGCATTTATTGCCCACCCCTAATTGCCCTTGAGAAAGTACTTGCAAAGTGTTGTTAGGTAGGGAGTTCCAAGATTTTGACCCAGCGACAATGAAGAAACGGTGATATATTTGCAAGTCAGGATCATTTGTGACTTGGAGGGGAACTTGCAGGCGATGGTGTTCCCATGTGCCTGCTGCCATGCCCTTCTAGGTGGTAGAGGTCGTGTGTTTATGAGGTGCTGCCGAAGAAAACACATAAGCGATGTGCATCTGCATTACTTACATGTAGACAACTCACTGGATGGATCTTTGGATATCTTGAAGCTTGAACTTGTCTTAAGTTCAAGCTCAAGGAATTTGCCATAAGTTCAAATTGTCCCCAGACCAGTAGAACACACCAACCTTTATAACTCTTCTATAACAAACCTACTTTGGTCACAGGATATGATGTAACCATAGCACCACATCTTATTCTCTTTGTCTGAAAATAGTTAGAAACCAGTTTTGTCTGTTTCTGTAATACAGACACCTGGAGGGTAATTTTAACCTCCAAAAACGAATGGGTTTGGGTCGGGTGGGAGGTTAAAAAATAAAAAAATCTGAAACAGGAACCCAACCCGCCTCGATCCCATTTTAACGGAGGTGGGACTGGGGGCGCTGGGAGGGAAGGCAACCAATCTGCCCTCAGGAGGCGAGTCGGTTTTTGAAACGTTTTAAGCAGGTTGCGGCCTTCACTTTAACAGTGTTTTTATTTTTAACCCATGTCGGCTGGGTTTCCTCGGCTTCGGAAACACGTCAGGTAAAAGGAGGCGAGATGGGCTGGATGTGTAACGTAAGTGCCTTTACAGCACTGCTTGTTGGTCAGGAGGAGCAGGAGTGTTTCCTCCCGGCCGAACAAGCTTACCCTGTAAACCCCCCGCAACCTGTCTGCACCCACCTTCCCCACCGCAATTGGACCCCCGACGATCATTTCCACCCTCCCCCACGATCTTTCCCCCAACCACGATCTCGTTCCCCTGACTAACATCTCGTTCCTCCTGACCAACATCTAACTCCCCCTAACCAACATCTCGCTCCCCCCGACCACCATCTCGCTCCCCCTGACCAACATCTCACTCCCTCTGACCACCATCTCGCTCCCCCTGACCAACATCTCACTCCCCCTGACCACCATCTCGCTCCCCCTGACCAACATCTCACTCCCTCTGACCAACATCTCACTCCCCCTGACCACCATCTCGCTCCCCCTGACCAACATCTCACTCCCCCTGACCACCATCTCGCTCCCCCTGACCAACATCTCACTCTCCCCTGACCAACATCTCGCTCCCCCCGACCACCATCTCGCTCCCCCCGACCACCATCTCACTCACCCCTGACCAACATCTCACTCCCCCTGACCACCATCTCACTCTCCCCTGACCAACATCTCACTCCCCCTGACCAACATCTCACTCCCCCTGACCACCATCTCGCTCCCCCCGACCACCATCTCCCTCCCCCTGACCAACATCTCACTCCCCCTGACCACCATCTCACTCTCCCCTGACCAACATCTCACTCTCCCCGACCACCATCTCGCTCCCCCCGACCACCATCTCTCACTCTCCCTTGACCAACATCGCACTCCCCCCGACCACCATCTCACTCTCCCCTGACCAACATCTCACTCCCCCTGACCAACATCTCACTCTCCCCGACCACCATCTCGCTCCCCCCGACCACCATCTCGCTCCCCCTGACCACCATCTCACTCTCCCTTGACCAACATCTCACTCTCCCTTGACCAACATCTCTCTCCCCCCGACCACCATCTCGCTCCCCCTGACCACCATCTCGCTCCCCCTGACCAACATCTCACTCCCCCTGACCACCATCTCACTCTCCCCTGACCAACATCTCACTCTCCCCGACCACCATCTCGCTCCCCCCGACCACCATCTCTCACTCTCCCTTGACCAACATCGCACTCCCCCCGACCACCATCTCACTCTCCCCTGACCAACATCTCACTCCCCCTGACCAACATCTCACTCTCCCCGACCACCATCTCGCTCCCCCCGACCACCATCTCTCACTCTCCCTTGACCAACATCGCACTCCCCCGACCACCATCTCACTCTCCCCTGACCAACATCTCACTCCCCCTGACCAACATCTCACTCTCCCCGACCACCATCTCGCTCCCCCCGACCACTATCTCGCTCCCCCTGACCACCATCTCGCTCCCCCTGACCAACATCTCACTCTCCCTTGACCAACATCTCTCTCCCCCTGACCACCATCTCGCTCCCCCTGACCAACATCTCACTCCCCCTGACCAACATCTCACTCCCCCTGACCAACATCTCACTCCCCCTGACCAACATCTCACTCTCCCCGACCACCATCTCGCTCTCCCCGACCACCATCTCACTCTCCCCTGACCAACATCTCACTCCCCCTGACCAACATCTCACTCCCCCCGACCACCATCTCACTCTCCCCTGACCAACATCTCACTCCCCCTGACCAACATCTCACTCCCCCTGACCACCATCTCGCTCCCCCCGACCACAATCTCGCTCCCCCTGACCAACATCTCACTCCCCCTGACCACCATCTCGCTTCCCCTGACCAACATCTCACTCCCCCTGACCAACATCTCACTCCCCCCGACCACCATCTCGCTCCCCCTGACCACCATCTCACTCTCCCTTGACCAACATCTCACTCCCCCTGACCAACATCCCACTCTCCCCGACCACCATCTCACTCCCCCTGACTAACATCTCACTCCCCCCGACCACCATCTCACTCCCCCTGACTAACATCTCATTCCTCCTGACCAACATCCCACTCTCCCCGACCACCATCTCACTCCCCCTGACCAACATCCCACTCTCCCCGACCACCATCTCACTCCCCCCGACCACCATCTCTCACTCTCCCCTGACTAACATCTCATTCCTCCTGACCAACATCTAACTACCCCTGACCAACATCTAACTCCCCCTAACCAACATCTCACTCCCCCTAACCAACATCTCACTCCCCCGACCAACATCTCACTCTCCCCGACCACCATCTCACTCTCCCTTGACCAACATCTCGCTCCCCCCGACCACCATCTCGCTCCCCCGACCAACATCTCACTCCCCCTGACCAACATCCCACTCTCCCCGACCACCATCTCGCTCCCCCCGACCAGCATCTTACTCTCCCTTGACCAACATCTCACTCCCCCCGACCACCATCTCACTCTCCCTTGACCAACATCTCACTCCCCCTGACCAACATCTCACTCTCCCCGACCACCATCTCACTCTCCCTTGACCAACATCTCACTCCCCCTGACCAACATCTCACTCTCCCCGACCACCATCTCACTCTCCCTTGACCAACATCTCACTCCCCCCGACCACCATCTCACTCCCCCTGACCACCATCTCGCTCCCCCTGACCACCATCTCGCTCCCCCTGACCACCATCTCGCTCCCCGACCAACATCTTGCTCCCCGACCAAAATTTTGCTCCCCCAACCAACATCTAGGCTGACACTCCACTGCAGTGCTGAGGGAGTGCTACACTGTCGGAGGTGCCATCTTTTGGATAAGATGTTAAACCGAGGCCCCGTCTGCTCTTTCAAGTGGATGTAAAAGATCCCATGTCACTGTTTCGAAGAAGATCAGGGGAGTTATCCCCAGTGTCCTGGCCAATAGTTATCCCTCAATCAACATAACAAAAACAGATTATCTGCTCATTCTCACATTGCTGTTTGTGGGAGCTTGCTGTGTGCAAATCGGCTGCCGTGTTTCCCACATTACAATAGTGAATACACTCCAAAAGTGTAAAGCGCTTTGCGATGTCCGGTGATTTTGAAAACGCTATATAAATGCAAGTCTTTCTTTTGTTCTTCCATCTTGCTCCCCGACCACCACCTCTCTCATGCCGACCAACATCTCGCTCCTCCTGAGATTTCTCCCCCCTGCACTAGAACCCCCTCACCTCTGACCGCAATCTCACCCTGCCTCCCTACCTGCTCCTCTGCTGCGACCTTCTGCTGCAGGCTTTCCAGCCCGACAGGCAGCCAGCCATTAAACAGGCTGGTTGTTGGGTGGGAAACCTGAAGAAAAGCCACGATTTTTCCTACCTCAGCGGGTCCATAGCGAACGACATTGATGGCGGGTCCTGGCCCCGCTCCTGTCTCCATCCTGGCATCCGACATGACTTTCCCCTGATTGGGCCTGCTCATCACGTTTCCCGGCCAATTGAAGGAAGTGGGACAGATGACGACATTTGATGATGCGTCATCAGCTGGTTTCCGTAAAGAGACCATGTGCAAATTTACTTTGACATATGTGCTCGGTGTTCTATAGCATTGAGGTACTGCAAACACTGACAAGCACAGCATAGAGGTGCACAGCTGCACCCAGGCTCTACTATGATTCCCTCCATATGCTTATAGAGGGAGTCACAGCATGCAGGGAGGTCCTTTTTCCTTCCCATGGGAGGAAGAGTCCTCCCCAGGAGACCCACGAAGCCTGGTTGCACATTGCATGGGAGGGTACAAGCAGAGCTGTTGTCAGGAGGACCTGGCTGCAGTGGTGCAAACCTTTCAATGATCTCAGTAGATCAAGAAATGTTACTGCAAAGCCACACGCAACCTCATCCTGCCGTGCTTTCCCTTCCCTACTCCTGCACATCTTTCCTCACACCAACTTACCTTGCACCTCCAACTATCTACACTATCACATCCCCATCTCACTAGCCACACCTCACACTCACCCTCATCTTAGTCCAATCATACCAACTAATAACACACAAGGGTAGACACTTGTATGTTTTAGCCAATGTTCTTGTGAAGTTTCTGTTACTGTGTTGTCAAACATTCAAATCTTTATTTTCAACACTTTGCCTTCTTGGACAGATTTGTGTGCACCTTTGGAAGTTGCTTAGTGAGTTGCAGTGAATGGTGGGACATAACAGTACCGCCCCCCCCCCCCCAATGGTGGTGAGTGTGAAAGGAATGGCTTGACCATTGTAGGGATGCTTTATGGTGTTGATGTGGGGTGGTGCCAACCTGGTGCATCATGTGGCAGCCAGGGTATGCAGCGTCAAGTGAAATAAATGTGGCCATGGTGAGGCCATCCCTAGCGTCCCGGGCAACAATGTGGTCGGGTGCTGATGCCCTCTGTCCTGCGCAGCATCACGTGATTGCGGAGAAGGTTGGTGTTGTTGTGGGTGCTGCTGGTGTGCCTAGTGATGCTGGTGTTGGGGATGATCATGGTCAGATTTTGAGGACGAAGATGAGAGAGTATAAAGTGCACCCACGTTGATGGAATAGATGGCAGGCGAAGTAGAGATGACAGAAGTCAATGGTGGGAGAGGTAATGAGGTCAGACGGATGGGGACTTGTGTAAAGACTTGCAGCATTCTGAATCTGTAGTGGAAATGAAGTTTAGAGAAGCTAATGGTTAAGGGAACATTTCTCAATTAGCTGGGAGCTTTGACTTGACATTTGAAGCTGTCAACTCATCAGCTGATTAAATGGCAAGTGACCTCCCACCTCAGTTTCACACACGAGGTCTAGGCACAGCGGGAAACCGGTGGGCGACCTGTCAAATTCAAGAAGCTGCGCAAAAAAGCATTCTTAAGTGGCTGTAAAAAAGTCACTAATGATTTGAATTGGGTTCCCCTCCGCTACGTGTCGGGTCTGCTCAGTGCTGGCAGACCCAACATCAGGAACTTCAGGTGTGAGCGTTTTGACAGCGGGTTCCCAACCCACTGTCAATCATTTTAAATTTCACAACTGACTCGCCACCCATCCCATCCGCTGAGCGACGGGAAAATCGCAGCCAAAGAATTAAAAATACGCCTGTAGTTAAAAACTGCAGGACCTTCAGAAAACCGTACGTCCGGGTTTCCCGTCCATAACTCCTCCACCCCCCACCCAGCTCCAAATGCACAGCCCCCTAAATACTGTATTTGGACTTCCAGAAGGCATTTAACAAGGTGCCACATAAAAGGTTACTGCACAAGATAAAAGTTGACGGGGTTGGGGGTAATATATTAGCATGGATAGAGGATTGGCTAACTAACAGAAAACAGTGAGTCGGGATAAATGGTTCATTCTCGGGTTGGCAACCAGTAACTATTGGGGTGCCGCAGGGATCAGTGCTGGGACCCCAACTATTTACAATTTATATGAACGACTTGGAAGAAGGGACTGAGTGTAACGTAGCCAAGTTTAGTGATGATACAAAGATGGAAGGTAAAGCAATGTGTGAGGAGGACACAAAAAATCTGCAAAAGGACATAGACAGGCTAAGTGAATGTGCAAAAATTTGGTAGATGGAGTATAGTGTTGGAAAGTGTGAGATCATGCACTTTGGCAGAAAAAAATCAAAGAGTAAGTTATTATTTAAATGGAGAAAGATTGCAAAGTGCCGCAGTACAGCGGGACCTGGGGGTACTTGTGTATGAAACACAAAAGGATAGTATGCAGGTACAGCAAATGATCAGGAAGGCCAATGGTATCTTGGTCTTTACTGCAAAAAGGATGGAATATAAAAGCAGGGAAGTCTTGCTACAGCTATACAAGTTATTAGTGAGGCCACACCTGGAATACTGCATGCAGTTTTGGTTTCCATATTTACGAAAGGATATACTTGCTTTGCAGGCAGTTCAAAGAAAGTTCACTAGGTTGATTCCGGGGATGAGGGGGTTGACTTATGAGGAAAGGTTGAGTAGGTTGGGCCTCTACTCATTGGAGTTCAGAAGAATGAGAGGTGATCTTATCGAAACTTATAAGATTATGAGGGGGCTTGACAAGGTGGATGCAGAGAGGATGTTTCCACTGATGGGGGAGACTAGAACTAGAGGGTATGATCTCAGAATAAGGGGCCGCCCATTTAAAACAGAGATGAGGAAGAATTTCTTCTCTCAGAGGATTGTAAATCTGTGGAATTTGCTGCCTCGGAGAGTTGTGAAAGCTGGGACATTGAATAAATTTAAGACAGAAATGGACAGTTTCTTGAGCGATAAGGGGATAAGGGATTATGGGGAGCGGGCGGGATAGTGGAGCTGAGTTCATGATTAGATTAGCCATGATCTCATTGAATGGCGGAGCAGACTCAAGGGGCCGTATGGCCTACTCCTGTTCCTATTTCTTATGTTCTTATGTTCTTATACTGGGGCCCTGGTCTCATCTCTATCTCTTCAAGGTTACTCTAAGAAATTTCCTGATCTCCATTCTGTAACTCCTGCTGTACATGTGTGGCCATCTGGTGAGGATAGGCTCAGGCATTGGCTATGATACTCTCTACATTTGAATAGCAAATGAGATGAGGTACCGCTCCTGTGGAACCAAAGTTACCACTTTCAGGAAAGCAGAAAGGAAAATGTGGAACAAAAACTAAAAGCAGGAAGGTACTCAATGCACAAATGCCTATTGCCAGTCATGCATAATTGTATCCCTCATCTTTCCTGGAAGTTTTTCTACGATCTATGTTTAGGGACTCAATTTAATTGTTAAAAAAGGAATCAAAATAGTTTTTGTTTCACTGAATGCAATATCTGATTTTACATTTACTTTGCAAATATGTATTAAATGTAATGAATCTTGTTAACTTTCTGCAGATCTTCACAACAGATGGACGGAGCTTAATAATCTGTGGGCTAACACCTATAGATTACAGCCATTGTGGAAGATTAGAAACTATTTTGGAGAAAAAATTGCATTTTATTTTGCTCTAATGGAAATCCTTATACTCAGTTTAATTGTTCCTGCACTCATTGGTTTGGCTATTTTCATGTATGGCCTTCATCAAAGGTACTGAAATTCATATGGTTATTTTCTAACAGAATTTGAGTGCAGCAATTTGTGATCAGAATAAAAAAGGTAGGGTAGAAGGAAGGTTATTTTGTCTCACCTTGCCCGATTGATTCATCACGTGAAGACCCATCCTCCAACCTAACCTCTAATGCACACACAGTGTCAATACCTGAGCTGGTGCTTGCGATGGTGAGATTGAGTGATGCTGCATCATCAGGAACGCTGGCTTCCTCTTCCTGAAGTGGCAGAGGTATGTCCACATCTTCAGCAGCTGAAATGAAAGAGAAAGACAAGTGGCTGGTGAAACCATCTGCAGTTTGCCATGCAGGGTGTGTAGGGTGAGGTAGAAGTAATAATGACTAAAGAGGATAAGGTGTGAAGAAACCCTGTGCAATGTTTTCTCCAGCGTTGCCAGTCACCACAGCCATGAATCTGCCCTTGCCCATGATGGCCAGACGTTTTCTTTAAATGGGGAGAGGGTGTGCAGTCAGCTCGGTCTCCTCTGCTAGCACTCTCCTGCCGGCAGTTGTGGGCTACATTCTGTAAGAAAGAGGGGAGTGTGTTAGTGTTCTCCTGGAAGCTAAACCCTTGGCATTGACCTCTTCTGCAATGCCTTCCCACTGGCAGTAGAGCTTTTGCTAGGAGGATTTTCTGCTCCCTGGGAAAAACAGGATTTCCCTCCTCCTGTCCAGCGCCTGGATCGGAGCCTCCAAAGCAGCCTCCAAGAACCAGGTGGCATGATCTGCAGGTCTTGCAGTCATTTTTTTTTCTTTAGAAGCTTTCCCTGTTGTCTGCAGCCAGAGTGCACCTCCCCTTTCGGAGTTGCTGACCGTCTTTTAAGTGGCGTCAGAGACACCCGATTTACAGCCTCCATAAGCAGGTGTGCAGGAAGTGAATAGTGCTTGCTGCTCGCTTGACTCATAATGAGCACGCAGCACGAATATTATGTGTTGGCTGGGACAGCATTAACAGGGGCATGCAATGTGTACCCCACCCTGTGCGGCAGGTTTCTGGTACATTTGAATTTCTAGGCTGCAGTATAGTAAATGAACCTCTTAGTACATATATTGCAACTGTAGTGAACATAACGTTTAAATATTCAAATAAATTTGATTGGTATGCCAACTAATGTTCCCTGTAATTTTTCTTGCTGCTGCATGCCCTTTAAGGGGCTGTGCAGGCCATTCAAAGTACAGTGCATGCACGGTTTTTGCATTGAAAAGCTGGCAAGCCAGCTGCGCAGGATCCCTGGAGCCATGCGTGGCCACATAAGGCAACATTGATGTCAACACTTAAACCAAAATGCTCAGTCTGAATTCACGTTTTACAAATGTTTACATGCTATATATTTCTCTTTTCAGTGTATCATGTTACAATGCCAACAGTGACGTGAACACATTATTGTATGGATATAATTGTAGCATAGTCTGTTCAACGCCAAACATGATCTTTGAAATGGCAGATAAGGCGGTGGATCTAATGAGGTAAAATGTTCATTCAAGAGCATATTTCAGATGTTTTTTTATATCCTACTTTTCAATGTTGCTGTAATATGTGAATCAATTTTTAGCGCAAACTAATAAAATGGAGTTTAAAATCTCCATTATTCAGACTATTTTAGGTAATATTTCATTATATTCATCCACTTGCAATGCTAACTTTGGATTACTATTAAGAGATTCACAGATGTGAAATGCAAGAGCCGATTTTCACTAGAACATGTATTCCCGGGTTGCAAAGCACAGGAAATGTGGCAGAGACCCTTAACATCCCTTATATGCTGCCCTGGGATATCCAAGACTGCAGTAGGCACACGTCTTGGTACGGTCATTCAAATGAGATAGAAGGAGCATTGTTGGCCCTGCTACCATACTGTCCTGTTTGTTGGCCAGCCAGATGCCCATTTTGAGGGGTATCCTGCGCCCAGCCTCAGTCCAAGCAAAGGATCAGAGAAAGCAAGGCAGCAGCCTTAAAGATGAGTCCCTTTTTTTGCTTTAACAGGGTCATTGGGCTAGGGAAAGGCTGGAGTCCTTCTGCCTGCTATTTATGGACAGCAGGCAGGCCACACCCACAGCGGTCATTATCAATGCTGCAGGACTCTCAATCTGCCGCAGAGACCAACTTTCTTTTCTGCAAATACAGGCGGGTTCAGGTCACTGCTGGTGGAATAAAGTTTGGGTGTGCTTGGTCTGCCCAGTGCTCTAACACAGGGTTCAGAGGACTATCCATCCTGTAATATAGCTCCGCCTAGTGGATAACTGTGGTATTGCAGCCATTGTTGTATTCACAATAAAGCTTCAGGGACAGGTCACCTGATAAGTTCCTGGAATAAACAGCCACCTTTGGAGTCTGTGTGTGTTGTGAGGTCATAAGAATATATCACATTGGCGATGAAGGATGGGATAATCGGATTCCCTAGCTGAAATTTTTGTTGGTGGATGATTCCAACCAAACAACAGAGAGACTCGAGAGGTCCTTTGTTTGCAGAACAGCTAAAAATCCAAGGTAAATTACAAGCACACTTGGATGAACTGCCAGAGTCCAGATGGCCGCGCCTATGGGAATAATAGGGTGCTTGGGGGAGTTCAACGCGACCGTAAGATTTTCGGAGCATATGTGGAGCAGCTACAAATGTTTTTCACTGCGAATAGTATCATTGAAGTCCCCGATGTTGAAAACCATAACTGTGTGGTGTTGGAAAGAAAACGGGCTATTTTCCTGACAGAAGCAGGCCCCGAGGTGTATGAAACCCTGAAAAATTTGCTGGTTCCCATCAAGCCATAGGTACATCACTTATAGAACAGCACTACAATCCTGAGCCCCTGGAAATTGCTGAAAGTTATCGTTTTGGAACACATGATCAGTTAATTGACGAAAGTATCAGTGAGAACATTGTAGCATTTAAAAAACTATCTAGTCACTGTCATTTTGGAAACTTTCAGGACCGAGCATTGCGTGACCGCTTTGTTTGTGGGATGAAAAATGAAGCAATCAGAAGTTATTGACAGCCCCTAACTTGACTTTTGATTTAGCTTGTCAGACAACTATGTCAATGGATATGGCCGACCAATATTCCCGAGAATTTTGTACCATTTCCAGTCATCAGACAACCAAGGTCAATTGCCTGCAGGTTAAAAGTAAAAGGCAGTTGGGCCCCAAGGCCTCAGCAACTGGCTGAGGTAACAATACATTGAAGTCATGTAATCAGTGCCTAGGACAACACATTGCTCAAAGTTGTCCATATATGAAGGCAGAGTGCTTCTTCTGCATGAAAACTGGGCATCTTGCAAAAGCATGCCGACTGAAGAGTAAACCAACTTTCAAGGCTATAAGTATAAATATCCAGAGAGTATATAGCATGGAAGGAAAGCAACAGGATGAAGAGATACACATTATCAGGAGCACGAGGGTATCTAACAGTGATATGAAAAATATCATCATCCAAGTAGATGTTGCAGGAACCAAGATACCCATGGTAATCGACACTGGTGCATCCGTGAGCGTAGTACCAGAAGAATCGTTATACCTCGACAAATTGCATGATTTTCCTTTGGAGAAATCCAAGGTAGAGTTGCGAGGTTACGCAGGAGAGCTAATTCCTGTGGTAGGTCATATCACTGCAGCGGTGAAATACAAGGATCAATTTCAGAGCTTGCCTCTCTTCGTGGTGGCAGGAGACAAGCCTGCGTTACTAGAAAGAAATTGGTTGGGATCACTGAAGCTGGATTAGAGTGAGATTTTTCATGTTGAAACGAGATTTGCATCAAAAGATGATGTCATCAAGAAGTATCTGAAGGTGTTCTGTGAAACAGGCAGTCCGATCCAAAGTTTCAAGGCGAGTGTCAGGGTACAGAAGGACACTAGACCAGTTTTCTGCAAGCCACACTCCGTACCATATGCACTCAAGGAGAAAGTTGAACAAGAACTCAAAAAGCTAGAGACTGAGAACATTATCTCTAAGATAGATCTATGTAATTGGGCTACATCCATTGTTGTTGTACTTAAGTCAGATGGTAAGGTAAGGTTGTGTGGGGATTCTAAAGTAACCGGAAACCAGGTTCTAGAGTGTAATCTCCCCAATACATTGCTAAATGTAGAAGATTTGTCACAACACTGACAGGTGGTCAAATCTTCTCAAAGTTGGATCTTACAAATGCCTACTTACAGCTTGAACTAGATGAGGAGTCCAAGTCATGCTTGACTATAAATATTCACCTAGGCCTATATCAATGTAATAGGCTACCATTTGGAATGTTTTTCATCCCCACCATATTCCAAGGGGTGATGAACCAGATTTTGCAAGGCATTGAAGGGGTAGTATGTTATTTCGATGATCTACTAATTTCAGCACCAAACAGGCAAATCCATAATAATGAATGAAGCACTCAAACGGCTAGAGAAGCACAGAGTACAAGTGACTGCTCACAATGTGAGTTATTTCAAAACTCAGTGGAGTACTGAGGGCAGAGTAGACAAATATAGTTTACATCCAAGCAAGGGAAAGCTGGATGCAGTTAGAAATGCACCCACTCCCAAGAATGTTACTGAACTTCAATCATTCTGGGGTATTTTGAACTATTATAGGAAGTTCCTACCAAATTTGGCTACAGTGTTACATCCACTGAATGAGCTGTTGAAAAAACAGGTTCATTGGAAGTGGTCAGAAGAATGCAACGCAGCATTCAAGGAGTGTAAAAGCCAATTGGTAGAGGGAACCATGTTAGTTCACTATGACGCATCCAAAGGGAATCATGATAGAGGTAGAGTAAGAGAGAGAAGTGTGAAATTAAATCAGAAGGTGAGAGTGAAGAACCATCATCATAAATGGTTAAAGTGGTTACCAGGAAGAGTGGTGAAGATATGTGGTCCTCGTACATATTTGGTCAAGATGTTTGATCATGGACAGGTTAGGTTTGTTCACATTAATCATATTTTACCTACAGATGTGGAAGGAATTGAAAGTTGGAATGATTCAATTATTTCTGACTCATCAGATAGTCTTATTACAAGTACAGTACCAGCAGCAAATCCTACATCAAACGTACTCGAAACAAGTCGAAGGGAGAATCAGAATTTAAGTCTGAGTCTGAGTCAGGCAGCCAAACTGTCTGAAGTTGAAGAGAGTTCAAATGTAACTGAAGGGCATCCCTTGGAGAAAAACTTTCCTCAGGATCAGCCTAGGATGAGTCTGAGTTCGACACCATGTTTGGAAGGTTCTGTTTGAGAGCGAAGGCATCCTCTTCGAAACAGAAAACCAGTGGTAAAGTTTAATTTGTAAATATGGCAAAATGAGTCCAAGGGCTAGAACCTCCATTTTTTTGGCTGCTTAGTGCCCACTTAACACCCATTTTACCGCTGAAATGACGTATAACACTCAGATATCACCCATTTTGGCACAAAATGGAAACTGAGGGTTTTTTTTAGGAGACTTATCACCGAGCGTTGTTTTCCCAATGGGCTTAACGCCGAGAAAAAATATTACTGCCCGTCCATTTTTTTGGTGCGGAATCAGCAGGATGGGTGAATTCAATGCCCATAATATCGCCCAGCGTTATTTTCCGCACGGAAATAACGCCGAGATTCAATATTAGCGCCCGGCGACTTTTTTGTCATAAAGAACATTTTTACCCAAACTAGCGGCCATGGAGATTGCCCATCGTCAATTTCACCACCTCGCACACATATCGGCCACAATATCGCTCGCTCAATAAAACGCCCACGAAAAGTGGAACTAACCGGGATGAATCACAGTGTTATGGACGCCATGTTGTAGGTCACATGTCGTGTCATTTAAAAGGCTGCTGCGCTTCAACCTCGGTGGAGTTCGGATGTATTCTGCAGGTCGTTGGAGTTGATGTGAACATCTCTGAAAACATCTTGACCACACAGTGACCAATTGGAATTGAAGAGGTGTGCTCGTCGGGACATTCCTTGTTGTGTGCAATCGGTGGCAAACAGAGAGCTACTGCAATGGGGCCTGTCCTTTCTCACCCTCTCTTGGTGACCAAATACGTGCAGCAGAGTCGACATCGCCGAAGGAACGCTGCACTGCATTATGTGCCCAATGAACGAAGTGACAGACAGATGAGGAGGACCAAACGTTACACCCCCCGCAAGTACAAGGAGAAGCACTCTTACCTCGACTTACCCGACACCATTTGCCTTTGGAGACTGTGCTTCCACAAAGAGGTTCTCACTGAGGTATGCCAGCTGATAAGGGCAGACCTGCAGCCTGCCAGCACCATCAATACTGCACTGTCTGTCGAGGTCAAAGTCACTGTGGCACTGTCGTTCTATGCTTCGGGTTCTTTTCAGGCCACAGCTGGCGACATTTGTGGACTTTCTCAGCATGCACACATCGCTACATTAGACAGGTCACTGAAGCCCTGTACGCATGCAGGAGGGACTTGATCAGCTTCCCTAAGACCATGAAGGCACATAGTGAGACTGCTCTAGGTTTCTCCAGAATTGCCAACTTCCCCAAGGTGCAGGGAGCAATAGACTGTACTCACATCGCGATGCGGGCACCTTTTCAGGATGCTCAAGTTTTCAAGAACCGCAAGGGATTCCACTCCCTGAATGTCCAGCTGGTTGTCGACCACTAGCAAATTATACTGACAGTGAATGCTCAATTTCCGGGTAGCATCCATGATGCACACATCCTGCATGAGAGCACTGTATCTGACTTGTTTAACAATGAGCCACAAGGTCAATACTGGATGCTTAGGGACAAAGGATATGGCCTCACCACCTGGCTGATGACCCCCCTGCGTGACACCCACACCGAGGCCGAGAGGCGATACAACGAGAGCCACAGAGCAACTCGCAATATCATGGAGAAAACCATTGGTGTGCAGAAACAGCGCTTCCGATGCCTGGACCACTCGGGAGGCGAGCTCCAATACCACCCTGAGCAGATAGTTCAATTTGTGGTGGTGTGCTCCATGCTACAAAACTTGGCTATCAGGAGGGGACAAGAATTGCCTGATGAGTCTAACAGTCCACCTTACCAGAGAGAGGAAGAGGAGGATGAGGAGGCGGACGCTGACATCGGCCCAGACAATCAGGCTGATGCTGAAGCCATGACCCCGCCCCCCCCCACCTGTAGACCGCATGAAAGGGCCCATGGTGGCATGATAGCTGCAAGAGCCTTACATCAGGAGCTCATCAATGATCGCTTTGCCTGAAAGAACGTTGGTATTATTTCCAAGGCTGACACACTGCTGGGTGTGCAGGTCATACATCAATGGTGGGCATCACCTTGGTGATGCTGAAAGTTTACATTGAGTGAAGTTAAGCATGATTATACCCTTTGACGTTAAGGAATCACCAGTGTGTAATAGTGCAGCTATCTGAGCCAATGAGTTGCAAAGTTTTGTAAAATGAAAAACATTTAAACCGAACATTAGTCTGAAATCATCAGTATTTCTGTACAAATCAGCCCTCACCCACCCCCTTCTCAACCCCACCTCTACCCCTTTCCCTTACCCTCCGGACTCCAAACTGCCTGGCTGAGGCGCTCCTCAGGTGATGCTTCATTGGGGGGGTGACGGCCGAAGTGCTGCTTGGACGGATACGGGAGAGGACGGTCCCGAGATGGGAATGTGCTGCTTGCCATAAGCAAGATATTGCTGCTGGCTCTCGTGTCGTTGGCAATGGGGGTGTGCCACCTTGTGGTGCAGTGCCGTGCTCTGGGACCACTGGGAGCCCTCTGCCACCTGTGTTCCTGGCTACCAGCTCCAGGATCTCCTCCACCCCTTCCATTTTATATGTTATTTGTTGGACAAAAACTCGGTGTCAACTATGTTCTTGGTGCTTAGTAGGCATTTTGCTGCTGGTGAATCTCCATCTTGCTTCCCACAACAGCCAGACAAGCACACACCACAGCCACATGCTTTCAGTGCCTCTGAGCTCCCTTTCTCTCTGTCTCCTCTTCTGCATATGTCATGATGACCCTTAACCTCCTGAATCATGGGAATCGAGCATTGCCATGCCGTTGCTAAGGACAGCCACATTTTATGGCAGAAGGTCACCAAAATTTAACACTACCACCCATTTGATATCGCTCGCGGTAATGCCCACTTTCAAAAATGTAAACTAGGTGTTTTGAGAATGGGCGAGAAGCCAGCGATCTGAAAACCTTATTTACCGCCCACGCCGGAAATAATGCCCATTTTTGGGCGATAAGCACAAAAGTGGGGGTTCTAGCCCCATACCTTTTGATGTGCATAACCATGCAAGTTATGTATGATGATTGTTTGTTATAATTACTTCTTCACGGAGGGAGAAGAGTCATATACCTAGTGGATTACTGTGGTAATGCAGCCAATGCTGTTTTTACAATAAAGCATCAGAGACAGGTCATCTGACAAATTCCTGAAGTTAACAGCCATCTTGGAGTCTGTGTGTTTGTGATTTTGTAAGGAATATATTACACGTCATATAGGCTTTCATTTCTCCATTTTGAGCAAGTTTTAAATTCCAATTACTTGAGCAAGTAATAAAAAATCATTAGGTAACTTTAGGTAAGGGTATCAAGGGATATGGAGCTAAGACAGGTAAGTGAAGTTGAGATGCAGATCAGCCATGATCTAATTTAATTGCGGAACAGGTTCAAAGGGCTGAATGGTCTACACCTGTTTCTATGTTCCTATGTTCCATACCAATAAGGACCATAGAGTGACTCATAAGTGAGATCTTTTTCAGACCAGTCATACTTGTGAGTTAGATCTTTCACACTTAACAAAGAATAATCACCATTATCATCTCTGCTAAAGATAAAAAAACATATCTAATCTCACATTCCTTTCTTTTAGGGGTAAATGTGACAATGTTGCTGAAAGGAAAAGGAATATTGAACAAGTACTTAACAGGACTTGTGCTACTGAGGTGCACAGTGATTGTATTTTTCAGTAAGTATGAAGTTCCTGACAGATAAATGAGGTATTAATGGCTATGCCATACATTTAATAGTTGTTAATGTATACTTTGCCAATTAATTCCCATCACCTAATAAGAGAGATTCCCTAACTTCAGTAGTGTCTTCTTCATTATGACAATGATGCATTTTCCACACACCGCATGAGGTTTGGGGCAATCAGTTGACTGACTCATAAACATAAACCATTTGATTTATCAAATCTGTCCTATCCTGACATGGTGCAGCCTAATCACACCATTAACCCCACCCCCCCACACTACTGCCCCCTCTCCCCCCCACACCTCCCGCGCCCGCCCCCCCTCCCCCCACCGCACACCCCCCTCCCCACACACACACAGCACAGGCAATCCATAGTCATCCAATCTCCTGGGCAAGGCAAACAATATATATAAATGCAAGTTGTTGTTGAGGCACAAAAAATATCAAAAAAATATCTTTGGATAATTTAGGAAATTCTTGTGAAATTCTTCTCTAAGCCCTTTCGGCAAACGAGCAAGTGCCAGTAGACCGCACTGACTATTACTATCCCCGTTAACCCACCTACATTCTTTCACTTGAGGTGCCTTCCACTTGCAGAAACTCGTCCAGCTCCCTTTTGAATGCCTGCAGTTAATTCACACTTATTGCACGTACAAACCAAACAAATCCAAACAATTATCTGCAAAAAGTAGTACTTCTGAGCACCTAACCGAACTCTATGCTTTTGTAACTCCAACCGATGCCCCCCTAGTCTTCCCTACCTGTCCAGCTCAAGCAATCTACCCGAATGGACAAAATCTAATCCATTCATTATTCTAAAGCCTTTACTCATAACCCCTTGAAATCTACACTTTTCCAAAGTAAAAACTCCCAGCTTTCTAAGCCTATCCTGATAACCAAGGGTCTTTAAACTGGGTTTCAATCGAGTGAACATCCACTGAAGCTTTTCCAGGACCTCGATATTTGCCAACATATAAGGGGACCAAAACTGGACACAGTTGTTATGTATGCAACCCTATGTAACCAGCATTCTACCGCCACCAGAGGGCATATCTGTTGGAGTCCCAAGAGATCCCAGCATCCCTTTGGAGCACTGTATATAAGCAGGCCTCCCATGCTATACCAACACTCTGGAATTAGAAAAAGAGACTAAAGTCACACTTACTCACATCTACAGTACTCAATCACATTAGTTTATTCTGGACGTAACAACTGGCGACGAGATAATGAACCATCACGCAAAAATGCAGAGAACTGTTGGTATCCTGGAGAAATTCTCAGAAGGGGCGATTGGGAAACCTTCGTGGAGCGACTCGACCAATACTTCGTGGCCAACGAGCTGGAAGGGAGTGTGAATGCTGCCAAATGAAGGGTGATCCTCCTCACTGTCTGCCGGGCAACAACCTATGGCCCCATGAAGAATCTTCTTGTTCCAGTGAAACCAACAACCAAATCGTATGAAGAACTGTGTACGCTGGTCCGGTAGCACCTAAATCCGAAGGAGAGCGTTCTGATGGCGAGATATCGGTTTTGCACATGTCAACGGTCTGAAGGCCGGGAAGTGGCGAGCTATGTCACCGAATTAAGGCTCCTTGCAGGACATTGCAAATTTGATGGATTCCTGGAGAAAATGCTAAGAGACATTTTTGTGCTTGGCATTGGCCATGAGGTTATCCTTCGCAAACTATTGACTGTTGAAACATCGGACCCGAGCAAAGCCATAACGATAGCCCAGGCATTTATGTCCAGCAGCAATAACACCAAACAAATCTCGCAGCATAAAGATGTTTCAGCAAGTACTGTACACAAAGTAATGTCATTTTCAGGCAGGAATGCATATGGCAGAACGTACACGCCTGCAGCTGCACGACCTCAGATGACTCAGAGTCCGCCATCAAGCGTTAATGCGAGGCAGTTAACACCTTGTTGGCACTGTGGAGGTGATCATCGAGCCCATCAATGCTGCTTCAAACACTGCATGCAAAGGCTGTGGAACAATGGGACACCTCCAGCGAATGTGCAGATGAGCTGCAAACCCTGCAAACCACCACGTTGCAGAGGAAGACCGATCCATGGCGGATCAAACTTAACTAGAGACTCAAACAGAGCAGGCAGAAGTATACGGGGTACACACCTTCACCACGAAATGTCCACCGATCATATTAAAAGTTGAACTGAACGGAATTCCAGTATCCATATTGGACACGGGTGCGAGTCAGTCCATCATGAGCAAAAAGGCCTTCGATAGACTGTGGTGCAACAAGGCACACAGGCCCAAGCTGAGCCCCATTCACACCAAGCTGAGAACGTACACTAAAGAGCTGATCCCTGTAATTGGCAGCGCAGCAGTAAAAGTCTCCTATGATGGAGCAGTGCACAAACTACCACTATGGATTGTACCTGGAGATGGCCCCACACTGTTCGGCAGAAGCTGGCTGGGTAAAATCTGCTGGAACTGGGACGACATCCGAGCGCTTTCGTCCGTCGATGACGCCTCATGTACTCAGGTTCTGAGCAAGTTTCCATCGTTGTTTGAGCCAGGCATCGAAGTTTCTCGGGAGCGAAGGTGTAGATCCACTTGATTCCCGGTCAACGGCCCATCCACCACAAGGCACGTGTGGTGCCATATATGATGCGAGAGAAAGTAGAGATCGAGCTAGACAGGCTGCAATGAGAGGGCATCATTGCGCCGGTTGAGTTCAACGAGTGGGCCAGTCCGATTGTTCTGGTTCTCAAGGGCGAGGGCACGGTCAGAATTTGCGGGGACTATAAAGTAACGATTAACCGTTTTTCGCTGCAGGATCAGTACACGCTACCCAAGGCAGACCACCTATTTGTGACGCTGGCAGGAGAAAAGACGTTCACCAAGTTGGACCTGACCTCGGCCTACATGATGCAGGAGCTGGCGGAATCTTTGAAAAGCCTCACCTGCATCAACACGCACAAAGGTCTGTTCATCTGCAATAGATGCCCATTTGGGATTCGATAGGCCGCGGCTATTTATCAAAGGAACATGGAGAGTCTGCTAAAGTCGGTTCCGTGCACCGTGGTTTTCCAAGACGACATACTGGTCACAGGTCGGGATACCATCGAACACTTGCAGAATTTGGAAGAGGTTCTAAGTCGGCTAGATCGTGTGGGACTCAGGTTGAAACGCTCGAAGTGTGTTTTCCTGGCACCAGAGGTCGAGTTCTTAGGGAGAAGAATTGCGGCAGATGACATCAGACCCACCGACGACAAGACGGAGGCCATCAAGATCGCGCCGAGACCACAGAACGTGACGGAGCTGCGGTCGTTCCTGGGACTCCTCACTATTTTGGTAATTTCCTACCTGGGTTAAGCACCTTGCTAGAACCCCTACATGTGTTGCTAAGCAAGGGAGGTGACTGGGTATGGGGGAAATTACAAGAGATAGCTTTTAAGAAAGTCCGAAATCTGTTATGTTCCAACAAACTGCTTGTCTTGTATGATCCTTGTAAACATTTAGTGCTAGCTTGCGATGCGTCTTCGTACGGGATCGGGTGTGTTACAACAAGCAAACGAATCTGGGACATTGCAACCGGTCGCTTATGCGTCCAGGAGCTTATCCAAGACTGAAAGGGCCTACAACATGATTGAAAAGGAAGCTCTGGCATGCGTTTACGGGGTTAAAAAAATGCATCAGTATCTGTTTAGGCTTAAGTTCGAGTTAGAAACTGACCATAAGCCGCTCATATCGCTACTCTCAGAGAGCAAATGTATCAATACCAATGCCTCTGCTCGCATCCAAAGATGGGCACTCATGCTGTCTGCCTAAAACTATGTAATTCGCCACAGGCCAGGCACAGAGAACTGAGCTGATGCCCTCAGTCGGCTACCATTGCCCAACACCGGAGTGAAAATGGCACAGCCTGCAGACTTGCTCTTGGTGATGGATGCATTTGAAAATGAAAAGTCACCCGTTACGGCCCATCAGATCAGGACTTGGACCAGCCAGGATCCTTTACTGAACCTTGTAAAAAACTGTGTCCTCCATGAGAGCTGGTCCAGCGTCCCAGCAGAGATGCATGAAGAGATCAAGCCATTCCAGCGGCATAAAGATCAAATGTCCATACAGGTGGACTGTCTTTTGTGGGGTAATCGCGTGGTTTTGCCCAAGAAAGGCAGGGAAACGTTCATATGTGACCTACACAGTACCCACCCAGGCATAGTAATGATGAAAGCTATAGCCAGATCCCATGTGTGGTGGCCCGGCATCGACTCAGATTTGCGTGCACCAATACAACACTTGCTCTCAACTGAGCAATGCACCCAGGGAGGCACCGCTAAGTTTGTGGTCATGGCCCTCCAAACCGTGGTCAGAGATCCACGTTGACTTCACTGGCCCGTTTCTGGGCAAAATGTTCTTGGTTGTTGTGGATGCTTATTCAAAGTGGATTGAGTGTGTAATAATGTTTAAGCACATCCACTGCCACCATCGAAAACCTACGAGCCATGTTTGCCACGCACGGCCTGCCTCATGTGCTTGTCAGCGACAACGAGCCGTGCTTCACCAGCATTGAATTCAAGGAATTCATGACCCACAATGGCTACCGCACCAGACCCCACTCACTCACCGGGGTTCCCCCAGCTGAGCTGCTCATGAAAAGGGCTCTCAAAACAAGGCTCTCTCTCGTCCACCCTGATCTCCATGATCACGTCAAGGGCAGGCGGCATCAACAAAGCATGTATCATGGTTGCGCAAATTTGTCATGTGATATTGAAGTCAATGACCCTGTATTTGTACTCAACTATGGACATGGTCCCAACTGGCTTGCTGGCACTGTCATAGCCAAAGAAGGGAGTAGGGTGTTTCAGGTCAAACTCGCAAATGGACTAACTTGCAGAAAGTATTTGGACCAAACCAAACTGCGATTCGCAGACAGCCATGAGCAACCTGAAGAGGACACCACCAATTTCGATCCTCCAATAAACACACAAGTGGCAATCGACATCACGGTTGACCACAAAGCTGAACTCATCATCCCCAGCAGCCCAGCAAGACCAGCTGCTCAGCAGCCCAGCGAAGAACCAACCAACTCACCCACACCTGCATTTGTGCCGAGAAGATCAAGTAGGGAGCGAAAAGCCCCAGATTGTCTCACCCTGCAAATAAGTGTACTATTGTCTTTGGAAAGGAGTTATGTTATGTATGCAACCCTATGTAACCAGCATTCTACCGCCACCAGATGGCATATCTGTTAGCGTCCCAAGGGATCCCAGCATCCCTTGGGCGCACTGTATATAAGCAGGTCTCCCATGCTGTACCAACATTCTGGAGTTAGAATAACGAGACTCAGGTCACACTTACATCTACAGTACTCAATCACATTAGTTTATTCTGGACGTAACAACAGTATTGTAGATGTGGTCGGACCAAACCCTTGTACAAGGAAAGGATTGTATTTCTAGCTTTATATTTAATTATCTTAACTATTCATTCTAACACCCTATTTGGTTTTGCAACATCCTGACAACACATGGACATTCAATGACATGAACTATAATCCCAAGTCCTTTTCCTGCTCAATAGCCATGAATGCACAACCTTCCATGGTGTACACCTGCCTGGAGCTGCGTCTCCTCAAATAAATCATGCTGCATATCTCTATATTACTGTGTAATGAGACAGGATTAATAAATGATCTCGTAATAAAGGATCCTCTAGGAATGAGTGACCATAACATGGTTGAATTTCAAATTCAGTTGGAGGGTGAGACAGTTGATTCTCAAACCAGTGTCCTAAGCTTAAATAAAGGAGACTACAAAGGTATGAGGGCAGAATTGGCTAAAGTGGATTGGAAAAATAGATTAAAGTATAGGACGGTTGATGAGCAGTGGCAGACATTTAAGGAAATATTCTATAACTTGCAACATAAATATATCCCAATGAGAAGGAAAGACTGTAAGAGAAGGGATAACCATCCGTGGCTAACTAAGGGAAACTTTTAAAAGCCAGCAAAGAACAACAAAAAAATAATGAGAGGGAAGATAGATTATGAGAGTAAACGAGCACAAAATATAAAAGCAGATAGTAAGAGTTTGTACAGGTACATAGGGCCCAAGTTTCGGCCTCAGTTGCTCCTGATTTTTTGGAGCAACTGGTGTAGAACGGAGTATCTTAGAATTCAAATTCTCGGCATTTAGTTTGCTCCAGTTCTAGTCAGTTAAAACAGTTTCACTTTGGAACAGAATTTTTTTTTCAAAAGGGGGCGTGTCCGGCCACTTACGCCTGTTTTCAAAGTTTCAGCAGTGAAAACTTACTCCAAACTAACTTAGAATGGAGTAAGTGAAGATTTTTGTACGCTCGAAAAAACCTTATCTACACTTTAGAAAATCAGGCATAGGTTACAAATCAGGCGTGGGAAATGGGGACGGGGGGGTTTAAAGGGAAGTTTACAAACATTAAACACTTCAGTTTTACAAATAAAGAGCCATCATCAATAATAAATGATAAAAACATCAATAAATCAACCAATAAATCAATCAAAAAAAATTAATAAGAAATAATTTTTTAAAAATCAATAAATAAAACATTTTCTACTTACCGACTGCAGCACCGGGAGCCCTCCAACAGCGTGCTGGGATGCCCCCCACCCCCCCCCCCCCCCCCCAGTGTGTCTCTGTCAGTGTCTCTATCTCTCTGTCTGTCTGTCTGTGTGTGTCTCTCACTCTCTGTCTGTCAGTGTCTGTGTTTCTGACAGCGAGGGGAGGGGGAGGAGGGGGGTAGAGGGAGAGGGGGGGCAGGGGGAGGGAAGGGAGGCAGAGGGGGAGGGAGGGAAGGGGGAGGGATGGGGGAGAAGGGGAGGGATTGGGGAGAAGGGGGAGGGATGGGGGAGAAGGGGGAAAAGGGGCAGGGAAGGGGGAGAAGGGAGGGGAGAGAGAAGAGGGGGGGAGAAGAAGGGGAAGGGGGAGCAGGGGAAGGGGAGGAGCAGGGGAAGGGGGGGAGGAGGTAGAGGAAGGGGGGAGGGGAGAGAAGGAGAAAGGGGGGAGAGGAGAAGGGGAGAGGGGAGAGAAGGGGAGCAGGGGAAGGGCGGAGGAGGAGGAAGGGGGGGAGGAGAAGGGGAGGGGGGAGGAGAAGGGGAAAGGGGGGAGGGGAGAGAAGGGGAGGGGGGAGAGGAGAAGGGGAAAGGAGGGGAGGAGAAGGGGAAAGGGGGGAGAAGGGGAGAGAAGGGGAGCAGGGGAAGGGAGGGGGAGGAGGAGGAGGAAGGGGAGGAGGAGAAGGGGAAAGGGGGGGAGGGAAGAGAAGGGGAAAGGGGGGGAGGAAAAGGGGAAAGGGGGAGGGGAGAGAAGGGGAAAGGGGGGAGAGGAGAAGGGGTAAGGGGGGAGAAGGGGAAAGGGGGGGAGAAGGGGAAAGGGCGGGGAGTAGGGGAAAGAGAAAGGGGGAGAAGGGGAAGGAGAGGGGGGGAAAGGAAACGAGAAGGGGGGAAGGAGAAGGGCGGGGCGAAGGTGAAGGGGCGGGGGAGGAGAAGGGGGGGGGGAGGCTGAACGGGCCGGGCCCGGTCGGGCCCAAGACTTCGGGCAGGGCCCGTCCCCAGCACCAGATTTACAGGTAGGTGGCGTTGGGTCGGGTCGGGTCCGGGGTCCGGGGTCGGGAGCGTGGGTCGGGGTCGCGGAGGGTCGGGTCGGGGGGGGGGGAGGAGGGAGGTCGGGTTGGTTCGGGGAGGGAGGGAGCGCGGGTCAGGTCGGGTCGGTTCGGGTCGGGGGCGGGGAGGGAAGCGCGGGTCGGGTCCAGTCCGGTCCGGGGGCCGGGGGGTGGGGGGGGTGGGGGGGAAGAGGGAGTCGGGTCGGGGTCGGGTCCGGTCCAGGGGCAGTGGGGGGGGGGGGGAGAAGCGGGAGTCGAGTCGAGTCGGGTCGGGAGGAAGCAGGAGCTGGGCGTGGGAGGCAGCCTTATGCACACAGACCCAGTGAGGCCATTCGGCCAGGGCTAGGGGCTGCGTGCTTCAGGCCCCTCCCACACAGTTTTGGGCGCCTGGAGCTACTGCACATGCGCGCCCACTGTAGCGTCCATGTGCAGAGGTCCCGGCATTGTTTTCAGCGCAGGGACCTGGCTCCGCCCCCTACAGCTCGTGCTGTGCCGCGCCCGACTCCAGAGGACCAGCAGGGAGCCGGAGAATCTGTAAGTTTTTTTTGGGCACACTTTTGTGGCGCGAAAAATGGGTGTCCAGGTCGGGGCTGCGCCGTTCCAGGCGCGGCCCGAAACTTGGGCCCATAAAAAGGAAAAGAGTGGCTAAAGTAACTGTTGGTCCCCGAGAGGATGAGACTGGGGGAATTAATAATGGGGAACAGGGAAATGGCAGAGTCATTGAATAAATATTTTGTATCGGTCTTCACGGCAGAAAACACTAAAAGCATCCCAATAGTGGATAATCAAGGGTTTATAGGGAGGAAGGAACTTAATACAATCACTATCACTAATGAAGTAGTACTCAGTAAAATAATGGGACTAAAGGCGGACAAGTCCCCTGGACCTGATGGCTTACATCCTAAGGTCTTAAAAGAGGTGGCTGCAGAGATAGTGGATGCATTGATTGTAATCTACCAAAATTCCTTGGATTCTGGGACGGTCCCAGCAGATTGGAAAATGTAACGCCCCTATTTAAAAAAGGAGGCAGACAAAAGGCAGGAAACTATAGACCAATTAGCCTAATATCTGTCGTTGAGAAAATGCTAGAGTCCATTATTAAGGAAGCAGTAGCAGGACATTTGGAAAAGCATAATTCAATGAAGCAGAGCCAGCGTGTTTTTATGAAAGGGTAATTATGTTTGACAAAATTGCTGGAGTTCTTTGAGGATATAACAATCAGGGTGGATAAGGGGGAACCAGTGGATGTGGTGTATTTGGATTTCCAGAAGGTATTTGATAAGGTGCCACATAAAAGGTTACTGCACAAGATAAAAGTTCACAGGGTTGGGGGTAATATATGAGCATGGATAGAGGATTGGCTAACTAACAGAAAATAGAGAATCGGAATAAATGGGTAATTTTCCGATTGGCAAACAGTGACTAGTGGGGTGCTGCAGGCATCGGTGCTGGGTCCTCAACTATTTACAATCTATATTAATGACTTGGATGCAGGGACTGAGTGTAATGTAGCCAAGTTTGCTGATGATACAAAGATGGGTTGGAAAGCAAATTGTGAGGAGGACACAAAAAATCTACAAAGGGATATAGACAGGCTAATTGAGTGGGCAAAAATCTGGCAGATGGAGTATAATGTGGGAAAATGTGAGGTTATCCACTTTGGCAGAAAAAATAGAAAAGCAAATTATAATTTAAATGGAGAAAAATTGCAAAGAGTTGCAATAAAGAGGGACCTGGGTGTCCTTGTGCGTGAAACACAAAAAGTTAGTATGTAGGTGCAGCCAATAATCAGGAAGGCAAATGAAATGTTGGTCTTTATTGAAAGGGGGATGGAGTATAAAAGCAGAGAAGTCTTGCTACAACTGTACAGGGTATTGGTAAGGCCACACCTAGAGTACTGCGTACAGTTTTGGTCTCCGTACTTAAGGAAGGATATACTTGCTTTGGAGGCTGTTCAGAGAAGGTTCACTGGGTTGATTCCGGAGATGAGAGGTTTGACTTATGAAGATAGGTTGAGTAGGTTGGGCCTATACACAGTGGAGTTCAGAAGAATGAGAGGTGGTCATATCGAAACATATAAGATAATGAGGGGGCTCGACAAGGTAGATGCAGAGAGGATATTTCCACTCATAGGGGAAACTAAAACTAGGGGACATAGTCTCAGAATAAGGGGCCACCCATTTAAAACTGAGATGAGGAGGAATTTCTTCTCTCAGAGGGTTGTAAATCTATAGAATTCTCTGACCCAGAGAGCTGTGGAGGCTGGATCATTGAATATATTTAAGGCGGAGATAGACAGATTTTTGAGCGATAAGGGAGTAAAGGGTTATGGGGAGCAGGCAAGGAAGTGGAGCTGAGTCCATGATCAGATCAGCCATGATCTCATTGAATGACGGAGCAGGCTCGATGGGTCAAATGGCCTAATCCTGCTTCTATTTCTTATGTTCTTATATTAAGAGAGATCTCCCAATTACGGACCCGTTATGCACTTCAAGGACCATTGGTTAGGCTGCAGAGCAACCCGGGAAAACTGAAGAGCATGCCTGGTGCATGGTCCGCTCAGTTCTGCTGAATTTCAGAGCGGAGCCATGAGACAGACATTAGGCCCCTAATTAGCATATGCAAGACATCGAATACTTACCAGGGATGCCTAAATATCGCCCGAGGCAATATGGTGCCGGGTGCCATAGGAGTGTGCCTGTTTTTGGTGCCTGCAGCTCATTGAGGTCCAAATGAGGCCCAAAGTGAAAATGGCTGGACTTGGGCGGGCAGTGTGACTGCTCCACCGACTTCGCACCTATTTCAGGCAGATGTTGAAGATCGTGCCACAAGTCTCCCAAGGCTTCAACTGGAATTGCCAACTTGACTGGTCTCAGAATTGTACAGGTTGGGCAATTGAAACATAGAAAGATAGAAAATAGGTGCAGGAGCAGGCCATTCGGCCATTCGAGCCTGCACCGCCATTCAATATGATCATGGCTGATCATGCAACTTCAGTACCCCACTCCTGCCTTCTCTCCATACCTCCTGATCCCCTTAGCCATAAGGGCCACATCTAACTCCCTCTTGAATATATCCAACGAACTGGACTCAACAACTTTCTGTGGTAGAGAATTCCACAGGTTCACCACACTCTGGGTGAAAAAGTTTCTCCTCATCTCGGTCCTAAACGGCTTACTCCTTATCCTTAGACTGTGACCCCTGGTTCTGGACTTCCCCAACATTGGGAACATTCTGCCTGCATCTAACCTGTCCAATCCCGTCAGAATTTTACATGTTTCTATGAGATCCCCTCTCATTCTTCTAAATTCCAGTGAATATAAGCCTAGCCAATCCAGTCTTTCTTCATATGTCAGTCCTGCCATCCCGGAAATTAGTCTGGTGAATCTACGCTGTACTCCCTCAATAGCAAGCACGTCCTTCCTCAGATTAGGAGACCAAAACTGCACACAATACTCAAGGTGTGGTCTCACCAAGGCCCTGTACAACTGCAGTAAGACCTCCCTGCTCCTATACTCAAATCCTCTCGCTATGAAGGCCAACATGCCACTTGCTTTCTTAACTGCCTGCTGTACCTGCATACCTACCTTCAGTGACTGATGTACCATGACACCCAGATCTCGTTGCACCTCCCCTTTCACTAATCTGTCACCATTCAGATAATAATCTGCCTTCCTGTTTTTGCCACCAAAGTGGATAACCTCACATTTATCCACATTATACTGCATCTGCCATGCATTTATCCATTCACCTAAACTGTCCAAGTCACCCTGCAGCCTCTTAGCATCCTCCTCACAGCTCACACTGCCATCCAGCATAGTGTCATCTGCAAACTTGGAGATATTACATTCAATTCCTTCATCTAAATCATTAATGTATATTGTAAATAGCTGGGGTCTCAGCACTGAACCTTGCGCCAACTCACTATTCACTGCCTGCCATTCTGAAAAGGACCCGTTTATTCCCACTCTTTGCTTCCTGTCTGCCAACCAGTTCTCTATCCACGTCAATACATTACCCCCAATACCATGTGCCTTAATTTTGCACACTAATCTCTTGTGTGGGACCTTGTCAAAAGCCTTTTGAAAGTCCAAATACACCACATCCACTGGTTCTCCCTTATCCACTCGACTAGTTACATCCTCAAAAAACTCTAGAAGATTTGTCAAGCATGATTTCCATTTCATAAATCCATGCTGACTTGGAACAACCTTGTCACTGCTTCCCAAATGCGCTGCTTTTTAATCTTTAATAATTGATTCAAGCATTTTCCCCACCACCGATGTCAGGCTAACCAGTCTATAATTCTATGTTTTCTCTCTCCTTTTTTAAAAAGTGGGGTTACATTAGCTACCCTCCAATCCATAGGTACTGATCCAGAGTCCATGGAATTTTGGAAAATGACCACCAATGCATCTACTATTTCTCGGGCCACTTCCTTAAGTACTCTGAGATGCAGACTATCAGGCCCTGGAGATTTATCAACCTTCAGTCCCATCAGTCTCTGAATTACCCAAGGAGGGTAATTATTCTTTTTACTCACTGCTACACAATATATATTCACAACCAGAGGTCAATGAAACAAATAAAATAGAATATTTTAAATGTGCCAATTGCTTTTGTTTTGTTGGAATTTTTATTGTTTCTCGCACTGATTCTGTTTTCCTCATAGAGTCCCTTTAGATGATATCTTTAATGTAATCAAGTCTTCCTTTGACAATGCTGCTACACCATTATTTGGACTATTCATTTGTCTATGGGGTAAGGATCCTCTGAACACTACAATACTGTATAGTAGTTGGGAGAAAATAAGGTGATCACAAATCACATCTGCAGGAAAAGGAAAATATAATTTGAAGTATTTATGCATTACATAAACTCTATCTGTGGGGGACAGTAAATTCCACTGAAATGCACATTGTTCTTGCCAGCTAATCGCAGCTGTATCTTTCATCAAGCTGCATTTGAAATCAATGTGTTCAGTGAGTGAATTTTTACAGGTATGATTGACGCAAAATCAGTTACTGTTTTTTCCCCCTTAAATAGGATATAAGTGGATGTGAAATATGTTACCTTGGTGGGACAATGGTGCAGATGCAACTAGGATCGGTGTGCTTAGTTGAGTGAATACCCTCAGAAGCTTTCAAAATCTGTGAACTTAAACAGGATGACCCAGAATCTCCACAGCAGTTCTGGTCTCCTGCTGTAACTCCAGCAGGGGAACTGGTGGAACCCACAGTAAAATGTGATAAATGGTGGTTTCCCTGGCAGTTCTGCTTGCCTGCTAGTAGTTACTGTGGGAGACCAATGGAACCTCGTGCAGAATTGTAGCCCCACTGTGTTTTAAGTTAGTGTTTAGTTAACCAGAATATTTAACATTGAATTAATTAATCTAAAAACAAGTATTTGATCAGAATGTACACTTAATAGATATTTTGGAGAAAGATATGTGATTCACAATGACATGATAGAAAAAGTGATAATTATTCTAGATTCTTCCCACAATTTTCTCTCCTGACTATGCTAATGCTTGCTAGTGGTTTCATTTCAAAGGCACTCCCACCTGGAGAACCTCATCCCAAGTGATCATTCTTCACTTGTGACAGTGAATGTTGACAAGCTATTTAAATGGGGGGGAGGGGAGGCAGGCCAAGCCTAGTCTGGTTCTCCCTCAATGTTCACCAATGCGTTCTGTCCAGGAGAGGACACTGGCTAAGCTAATAGGAGCAGGAAGCATCCACTAATTTTTCTCCTTTGTAACTCAGGGCCAATTGTAACATCTCTATCACTGAATCCAGCTGAGATGAACTAGCTCTTTTTTTAAATGCTGCATTTTCTAACCATTTGTTACAATTCAGACTTTCACCCAGCACTTATAACAAAAAAACATTTCCGATAAACAGACCATATCTCCTATGAAATGAAACTTGCACCCTTATGTGTGACATTAATGGAATAGTGTGCAACAAGACTAAGGGCTAGAAATTGCCCCTCGACTCGATTGGGGAACGATAACCTTCTGGGGCCGGGACTTCCCAAGAGCGGCCAACAAATAAAGATGGCGGCCTGGGGTGCTAAAGACCTCCCCTTTAAGGGGCGTCCCGACGGAGGATGTCCGGCAGCTTTGTGACCCGCAAAGTTGGCGTTGCCATCCATCCACACCACCCCCACAGGGTCGGCGGGGGCGGTGAGGGGTCGGTGCGTAAGGCGATGATGTCATCACCGGTTGTGCACTGGCCCGGGGCTCTAGTCAGGGGGCACGCCGCTGCCGGGACAGCACCCCTCAAACCTACAGGTCAATTTCTTGGGAGCCAATAGCGGCCCCCTCCCCCGGGCAAAAAACGCCATTGCGCCCGTTAGCACCCCCCAGAGGCGCTAACAGGCCTATAAAAAGGGGCAATTTCATCCCCTAACAGTCAGCCCATTTCATAAGTTGAACACCCTCTGCATAAAGTAGTTGAGCCCATGCCCTCTGCTTCTGGAGTTTATGGCAATCTTAAAAAATATTGTCAGAGTTTAATTTTAAGAATCACGAGTAATTGAATAATATCTCCTCTGTGTCTTTCCTATTCAGTGTAAACAATGTCAGGCTGTTCAATCTCTCTTCATATCTCAGATGCCTTAAGCTAGGTGACAGTTTCTGCATTGCCTTAAATGCCAAGATATCCTTGCTGTAGTATGGAGGTGACAAAAATTGTACATAGTATTCCAAGTGTGTTCATACCATTGTCTTGCACAGATTCATTATCATCTCCTGGGATTAGTGCTTATCCATCTGGCTATACATTCCAAGATCCAATCAGTGTTTCTTACTTCTGACACACTGGTGGTTTCAGTGAACTACCACCCAACAACCCCAGAATCTTCCTGTAGCCCAAAGCCATTTAGTTTATATTCCCACCGTTTATTTCCCTTCCTTAGTCTTGTTACCTTATATTTAGCCACATTGAATGGCATTTTACACTCATAGCCCACCTTCCCAACCTATCCAGATTCCTTTGTATTTGATTTGCCTGCTCCCTGATGTTTTGATCTCCCCCCCCACCCCCGCCGACCCCCATTTGGTTTAAACTGTAAATTTAGACTGTTTTGCTTCTATACAGCTCCAAATTGCTGGTAACTTCCCCAGAGGTCAATTAGACACAGCAAACCAAAGTCAATTTTAAAATGCATTGTTTTATCTAAAGTCATACAAAAACTATGTAACATTTGAGGCATGACATGGCTCTGTTTCCATCATACCCTGTACTGTTGTTCTCTCTGTGACAAGCAGAGAATAAGCAGGCAACTTGCTCCCAAGCACCTGCCAATACTACTCATGGGGCATCCACTGGAATGTGTGCAAGAGCAATGCAAGTTGGCTGGTCCTCATATTTTTGCCTATTCTCCATTCTTCACTTTTCCTTGATACCCCGACAGAGATTAGGAAGAATGTGTGGACAATCGTGGGCTTGAACATCTTTATTCTACCGTTTAATAGACTGTGCACTTCTACATAGTGCATTACACTATAGTTGTTTGTAAAATTCTAAGCTGGATGAGTAAAGACATGTTTTCATTTCCAGGGACGATATTTTTGGAAACGTGGAAAAGGAGAAATACAGAACTAGTGTACGAGTGGGATGTTGAAAATTATGAAAATGATGAACTAGTCAGGCCTGAATTTTATGGAACAGAACCGGTGTGTATTTCATTTATATATATGTGTAATATGTGAATATGTGATGGAAAATGGTGATATCCTTTGGAATTATCTACTGAATGACGTTAGGTGCTTAACACATCAGCTCAAAGGCTGCATGAGGAATAACTCACTGGAGGCCACAGAGAGAAAGGTGACAAACGAGGAGATGAAAAGTGGAGAGTGGGAAAGTAGGCAGTCCAAAAGCAAAGTTTGTGAATAGTGGACAGAACAAGGGCAAGTGTGACAGTACGTGCCAGTGACCATAGAAGATAAATAGCAAGTAACAGAGTTGGCAGAAAGAATGATGGCAAGTGAATGAGAGATGGATTGTGGACAGCACGGGTAGTAGTGGATTGCTGGGTCTTTATGGAACCCACCTAATTTTTATTTTTTAAAGGGCTAAATTATCACCAAGGCGGTGAAGACGAAAATCACCATGACAAATATCTCGCTTCAAAATCTGTTTTCAGAATAATAATTTATTGGACATACAAAAAAATTAGATCAGATACGCTAAATATTCAGGATAAAAAAAATTGAAAGGAGGAGCAAAAGGTTCAGTCTATACAGGTATCATTAAGAGCAAATACAGTAAATGCTGGAAGCACTCAGCAGGTCAGGCAACATCTGTGGAGAAAACATTTGGAGTGTGGAAATTTGTCAAAATCCACATTGTCTTTGTTCTCTCTACAGATGCTGCCTGGCCTGCTGAATATTTCCAGCATTTTCTGTTTTTGATTTTTGTTTTTAAAATTCAGAGGCAATTAGCAGTGTTTAGTTTTTCACTTGTGTTTCTTACTGAAGCTGCTGTCCCTCAGTGCTATCTACACTGCCTCCCTTGTGAAAATAAACAAACTTGCCTGTCGGTGTGTAAAATGAGCATCTTCTCTGACTTGTCCTAATATTCATTAATTTTGTAGGATCCAATCACGGGTGAACCTGAAGCTGTCTACTCAGTCTCCAGACAACGGCTGAAATTGATGCTTTCCCTTTCAGTAGGGATTGTAATGGTAAGCAGTTGATTTGAAAGAGAAGATATATTTCTTTTTCTTTTCAATCTCTCCTTTCTCTTGATTTTACTCTTCAAAATGTGACTTTACCCTGCTTCAAACTCCCCAGCCCACCTAGAAATCTGAAAGATAAGACCGTCGGGACTGTGGATATCACCGCTGCTATTAATGTTACTGTAAGACTGACTTCTGCCAGTGAGGAATAGTCAGTCAGGGAGTATAGTCAGTTAGTTATATTTTATCATAAAAGAGATGGATTTCTCTGACTCCATAAATTGCAGTACTGAGGGAGTGCTGCATTGTCAAAGGCGCCATGTTTGAGATGAGGTAATAAGCCAAGGCCCTCTCTGTCTGTTCCAGTATTTGAGAAGAAATAGACATTGTGGAAAGAATTCAGTAAAGGGCAGCAAACTGAGCTATGAAGGGAAGCCATCAATCAAAGCAGGGGCTGGGACCGGAGGCATGAGCTGGCAAACTATGTAACACTGTTAACAGGGTGATGAGGCAAACTATTTTAAACGGGAGCCGTGGTGGAGGGGATTGAGCAGTCTGGCAAGATCTCTAGGCAGTGGGGTATTAACTGGGGAAGCAAAAATCTCTGGCCTAGAAATTTGACTGCACAGCACCCATTTTTCGAGTGCTAATCGGCCCCTTAAGCCTCTAATATGGTGGGCAGGAAGTGCATACTCCTTATGAGCTAAAGGTTCGCCACCCGCCATATTGGTGTAGGCAAAAAAATAGGTATCCAGGGCAATGTTCCCTTTAAGCTGTGCGGCCATGTGGCCGCACCGTGCTCTACAGCTCCCACACAGCCAGCTCACTGGCTTTTAAATAGGAAGAACCATGCATGCGTGGTATTTTGAATGGGCCATGCAGCCCCTTAAAGTGACCAATCACCCAAAAAAAATTAAAAAGTGCATTGATCCAGAGCCCTCGCCTGACACAGTATTCAAAATTTACGTATTCAAATAATGCCTATATGAAGCTTCCTCTGCAATATTGGGTTGCCCTAAATGTTGACCATATTCTCCAACTTAGCATGTGAAATGCCAATAGAGATCAACGGGTATGGTTAAATTCTAGTGGCTTATAATTACCGGTATCTTGCAGGAGTTCAATTATGTATACATATGTTGTGCATCTATATATCTGAGCTGAACTCAATTTTGAACTCAAGTAATAAAAATGGATGATATAATTATATCAGTTACAAAAACACAGTTTTCTTTTTTGCATTATATATAGGTGGGCTGTGTGTTCATCAGTGTCTTGGCAGTGGTAATTTATAAAACCTGGGCCAGACTTCGAGTGACGACCGCTAACTCATTTGAGAGCTTTCTCTTAACTACTTTGGTTAGCTCATTACTCAATGCGTTGTCCATTACAGTCCTGAGAAAAGTAAGTTTATTGGTTATTATGTTTGATAAGGCTGATCTAATGCTTCAATAGAAGCAACCTGACTCCTGATAATTAACAAATAGCTTTGCATAAAATCACAAAACTTTGTATGGTGTGAAAACTGAGTAAGATCTGTAACTGTGCCAAATTTCAGTCACATCTTTGCTGTTGCTTGTTATTTGACCATATTTACGAATTAAATTCAAATCTCAAAAATGTCTAGATTGTTACTTGTAAAGCCTGAGTTGAAGTTTTCAAGATCTATCTGTGTCATTTGGGGAATGGGTTACAAAGGCAAAGTCACGCTTATGTTTATTAAAACAGATGCCAGAAAATCTTTCTTCTATTGCAAACAGTAGTGATACGAAATCCTGCTACGTAAGACACTTTAATCTGTTCAAAATCATGAAGGGTTTTGACAGAGCAAGTAAGGAGAAACTGTTTCCAGTGGCAGAAGGGTCAGTAACCAGAGGCCACAGATCTAAGGTAATCGGCACAACAACCAGAGGCAACACGAGGAAAAGAAAATAATGCAGCGGGTTGTTGTGATCTGGAATGCACTGTCTGAAAGAGTGGTGGAAGCAGATTCAATAATGCCTTACAAACAGCTGCAAAAGTCCTGGATTCCTGAGGAGACCACTTGACCGGTGGCCTTAAAGGAATAGGCCAGGTTATCAGCCAAGAATCACAACTAACTTTTTTCCATAAAAATTAATCTTTTGGTACAGTTTCCATTCCTCAAGGATATTAAAGCTAAATTTGCTACTTTTTATTTATGTCTGTAAGTCAGTATTTGTCAAAAAGAGAAATGTATTTTTCTACTTTTTGCACCTAGTTTTAGCATCAAGCACACCCAGGTCAGGTGTAGCTGCAGAATAAAATTCACTGCACCCTGCCATAAAGAGTACTCCCTACAATTCTGATGTAAGATATTTTATTTCCCACAACAACTATCCTTGCCACTATCAAATTATAAGCACCTTTATGCTGCTGACTCACACTCATACACAGGAACTGGACACAGACTGCTGAAACTGTCATCATTTTAGCCACTAGAGAATGATAACTTTTATTATATCAGATATACTGGGCCTCAAACTCAGATCTCTGAGGTGAAAAAGCGGTGTATCATTCAACCATACCGCATAGACCCGCTGCCAGGGTTTGTGTATTAATCTCCTCAATGCTCTTTGATATTTTAATTTTAATAATCTGAAATGACCCTTTAATGGGATAAAACTTCAATGTTCTAGTATGTAAAATATATTAAAGAATTTGACAATTGTTATTTTAATTTTAGGTGTACAAGATAATCGCAGTTAAAATGACTGACTGGGGTAAGTAGTTATATATTTTTACTGTTCAAGTGTTTTAACACTGGTCTGCTGTCCATGGGACATAATGTTATCTATAAATGTTAATATTATTCAAATAACGGGGAGCGAAATAGAGCCCAGCACAAATCCAGAGGACAATGTAAAGGTCGAAGGAATGTGAAAAGGATGCACATCCCTATGAAGAAAACTAGCAAAGCCAATGTTATAGTGGCTGAATAAGGGAATCATAAATAATTTAAAGACTATTGGCGTGTTAACATTAGTGTGGCTGTATGTCAGTACTCACAGTGTGAGTTTACCCAATAATATTAACACTAACTGACACCAGAAGACAAAAAAAAAGAAAGACCTACATGTATATAGCACCTTTCACAACCACCAGATGTCTCAAAGCGCTTTACAGCGAATGAAGTACTTTTGGAATGCAGTCACTGTTGTAATGTGGGAAATGCAGCAGCCAATTTGCTCACAGCAACTCCCACAAACAGCAATGTGATAATGACCAGATAAACCGTTTTTGTTATGTTGGTTGAGGGATAAATATTGGCCAGGACACCGGGGATAATTCCCCTGCTCTTCTTCGAAATAGTGCCATGGGATCTTTTACGTTCACCTGAGAGTGCAGGCGGGACCTCAGTTTAACATCTCATCCAAAAAACGGCACTGGCGTGTCAGCCTAGATTATGTGCTTAAGTACCTGGAATGGGACTTGAATCCACAAACTTCTGACTCATGCGAGTGTGCTTCACACTGAGCCACAGCTGACACTAATGTAATCACTAAGATGATGCTAATCGTGGAGGCCCTGACCTGCGTGAGAACACCAGCGGCAGGTCGGGGCCATAAAAGGAGTGTTGAGCGGAGGCCCTGGGAGCAGCGTGAAGGCATATCACTTCAGGGAGCAACACGGGCTGCGACGTCAGAGAAGAGTGATGTCATCAAGGTCCAGGTTGGTAATTGGAGCGTGGAGAGATACAGCAGGAGCGGCGAGGTCGAGGCGAAGGAGCAGCGAGGGACAGTGGAGGGACGTGATCGGGGCCCAGAAGCGGCGTGAGTTCAGGGCCAGGGGCCCAGGGGCAGCACGGGCCAGCCCACACCGCGATATGTGTGCGCGCTAAGTCCATGCAGCAGAGCAGGTCTCCAGTCGTCTTGGGTAATCCTTGCCACTGGACCAAGACCTAGCTCTGTCAAGCCCGTGTGGTGGCTGGTGTGCAACGGCCACCACACGTTAAAAAAATCCACGCACAGGCATCTTCCACCCCTCAGGATGTAGCTCAGGACCTGGAATTTTAGGTCCTTCATTGGAACACCTGTGAACTTAATCCTTTTTTGGCATGGAAGCAAATCATCCTCGTTTCGAGGGACTGCCTATGATGATGATGACTAATGTTTAGAAAGAAGAAAGGAACTTGCATTTATATAGCAGCTAAACACACATCCTTGGGATGTCCCAAAGCACTTTGCTATTGTCATGTATGTACTTTTGGCGTTAGATGGCGTTACTGTTGGAGGCCTTTGGGCTGCACGCACATGTGTGCAGCCTAAGTATAAAAGGCCAGCCATTTTGTATATTAGTCACTTTGGGGCCTTAATAAAGCAGAGCCAAGGTCATACCTCTTGGAGTTAAACAGTACTCAGTCGAACAGTTATTGCATACACAACATTTGGCGACGAGGCAAGAACCTTTGCATGCAAAAATGAGCGCAATTGGATTGTTGGAGCGATTCGTGGAAGGAGAAGATTGGGCAGACTTTGTGAGCCGTTTGAGCTAGTTCTTCGTGGCCAACAAAATGGAGGAGGTCGGCGACACAGATCGGCGCCGGGCGGGGTTCCTCATGGGTTGCGGACCAAAAATTCATGTTCTGATAAAGAATCTACTCCTGCCTGTGAGTCCAACAGAGAAGACGTATGAAGAATTGTGTACACTGGTACAGGACCACCTTAAGCCAGACGAAGGCATCATCATCTCGAGATACAGATGTTACACGCATGTTCGCTCAGAGGGCCAGAATGCGGCAGAATTTGTTGCCGACCTGAGACGTCTAGCGGGACCGTGTAAATTCGGGGCTGTGTTGGCAGACATGCTGCGGGACTTCTTTGTAATCAGCATGAACCACGAGGTGATCCTGTGTAAACTACTGGCGGTGGAGACATTGGACTTGAATAGGGCCATCACGATCGCTTAGTCATGCATGACAATGGATCGAAGTCTAAAGCAGATATCAGTGAAAAATCGAAATTCGGCAAGTACTATAAATATGATTGATTCGGCGTTTGGCACAGCAGCACATGGCAGGGCCTACCCAACTGCGTACGCGAAACCTGTGGCTGCCCAAAGTCCGCCAGCAGGAATGCATCCGATTTCTCCGTGTTGGCGTTGTGGGGGAAATCACTAGCAGCAGCAGTGCCAATTTAAGCAATATAGTTGCAAAGGCTGTCTGAGAGTGGGGCATCTCCAGCACAAGTGTCCGCAGATGAGCAAGCGTGCTGTGACACACCACGTGGAGGATGTGAGTCAGACTAGCGCGGATCCAGATACGCAATCCGAGATACCAGAGGAGGAAGTGTATGGACGGTACTCGTTCCTAACTAAGAGCAAACCGATAATGATCAACGTGAAATTTAATGGGGTGTCGGTATTGATGGAACTGGACACAGGGGCGAGTCAATCGATAATGAGCCAGAGGGCATTCGACAAGCTGTGGGATACTAAGGCTGTGAGGCCCAAGCTGAGTCCAGTCAATGCCAAGTCGCACACGTACACCGAAGAACTCATAACAGTGATTGGCATTGCCACGATTAAAGTGTCGTATGACGGTGCGGTTCACGAGTTACTGCTATGGATTGTCCCAGGCAATGGCCCAATGCTGTTCGGCAGGAACTGGCTTGAAAAAATCAGATGCGATTGGAACAACATCAAGGCATTGTCGTCGGAGAAAGATACATGTGCCCAAGTACTGAGCAAGTTCCCCTCGCTGTTCGAACCAGGCATCGGCAACTTCACAGGAGCCAAGGTGCAGATCCACGTGGACTCGGATGCAAGACGCGTCCATCATAAAGCTCGGGCAGTTCAATATATGAAATCGAACTGGACAGACTCCAGCGTGAAGGGATCATATCACCGGTTGAATTTAATGAATGGGCCAGCCCCATTGTTCCTGTGCTGAAAAGTGATGGCACAGTCAGAATCTGTGGAGACTACAAGACTACGATCAACAGGGTTTCGAAACAGGATCAGTACCCATTACCGAAGGCTGATGTCTTATTTGCAACGCTAGCCAGGGGGAAGTCGTTCACCAAACTGGACTTGACGTCGGACTACATAACATAGGAGTTGGTCGAGACGTCGAAGAGGCTTACGTGCATTAACACGCATAAAGGACTGTTTATTTATCACAGGTGCCCTTTTGGAATTCGCTCAGCTGCAGCAATATTTCAGAGGAATGTGGAGAGTCTACTGAAGTCCGTTCCCAGAACCGTTGTGTTCCAAGATGACATCCTGATCATAGGTCGTGACTCCGAGGAACATCTGAACAACCTGGAAGAAGTTCTACATCGTCTGGACAAAGTGGGACTCAGACTGAAACGCTCGAAATGCGTCTTCATGGCACTAGAGGTCGAATTCCTGGGGAGGAAAATTGCTGCTGACGGCATCAGGCCCACGGACGCAAAAACCAAGGCCATCAAGAATGCACCCAAGCCGCAGAATGTGACAGAGCTGCGTTCGTTCCTGGATCTATTCAACTATTTTGGTAACTTCCTACCTAAGTTGAGCACCTTATTAGAACCACTGCACATGCTGCTAAGAAAAGGCGACAACTGGGTGTGGGGTGCATCTCAAGACAGAGCTTTTGAGAAAGCCACTAATCTGCTTTGCTCTAACAAGCTGCTGGTACATTATGACCCATGTAAATGTTTAGTATTGACCTGTGATGCTTCATCATATGGAATTAGTTGCATACTGCAACAAGCTAATGAGTCGGGTAAACTTCAACCAGTCGCGTATGTTTCAAAAATTTTGTGTAAAGCGGAAAGAGCCTACAGCATGGTAGAGAAAGAAACACTAGCCTGTGTGTATGGGGTTAAAAAGATGCATCAGTATCTGCTTGGACTTCGGTTTGAACTGGAGACAGATCACAAGCCGCTCATTTCACTGTTCTCTGAAAACAAAGGTATCAATACCAATGCTTCATCCCTCATCCAGGGGTGGGCGCTGACATTATCCGCTTATGATTATGTAATTCGCCATAGACCTGGCACCGAGAATTATGCCGATGCTTTGAGCCTTCTGCCGTTGCCCACACCGGAGTGGGAAACACCACAACCAGCGGACCTATTGTTAGTTATGGATGCTTTTGAGAGTGAAGAAACTACTGTCACGGCTCAACAAGTTAAGATCTGGACCAGCCAGGACCCAATTTTATCGGTGGTGAAGAGTTGCATCCTCAAATGTGATTGGTCCGCCATACCCAAGCAAATGTGCGAGGAGACCAAACCTTACATTCGTCGCAAAGACGAACTGTCTATTCAGTCGGATTGTATACTGTGGGGCAATCGTGTTGTTATGTCCAAGAAAGGGAGAGGGAAATTTGTATGTGAGCTACATAGCACACATCCCGGCATTGTAATGATGAAAGCCCTCGCCAGATCTTATATATAGTGGCTGGGAATTGAGTCTGAGCTAGATCATGTGTGCATCAGTGCAACACTTGCATGCAGCTCAGCAAAGCACCAGCGGAATCGCCACTGAGTCTGTGGTCCTGGCCGTCCAAACCATGGTCCAGGATTCACATAGACTTTGCAAGTCCCTTTCTGGGAAGATTTTTTTAGTTGTGGTGGATGCATATTCGAAGTGAATCGAGTGTATAATCATGTCATCCAGCACATCCACAGCTACCATTGAGAATCTCAGTGTCATGTTCGCGACACATGGTCTGCCTGACATCGTTGTTAGCAACAAGGGATCGTGCTTCACCAATCAGGAGTTTCAAGAGTTCATGAAACTGAATGGTATCAAACATGTAAGGTCAGCACCATTCAAACCTGCATCCAATGGGCAAGCAAAACATTCTGTCCAAATCATAAAGCAGAGTATGAAGCGAGTAACCCAAAGGTCACTGCAGGCCCGCCTGTCATGCATACTGCTGAGTTACAAGACAAGATCACACATGCTTATCGGGATCTTGCCTGCTGAACTAATGATGAAGAGAGGTCTTAAGACCAAGCTATCTCTTGTACACCCTGACTTGATAATCATGTTGAATATAGAAGACAAAGTCAGCAAGGGTATCATGATCGCGCAGCTGTGTCACGCGATATTTCTGTAAATGATCCTGTATATGTTCTGAATTATAGTCAGGGTCCCAAATGGATCGTTGGTACTGTCATGGCCAAGGAGGGCAACAGAGTATTCATTGTCAAGCTCAAAAATTGGCAAACATGCAGGAAACGTATGGCTCAGACAAAGCTGCGGCACACAGACGAACCGGAACAGTCGGAGGAGACAATCGACGACTAACCAACCTACCCCCAGTCATCAGAGGACTCAGTGGTCATCAGTGAATCGGGACTTTCAATCACTGACATGTTCAATGAAAATGGACTTTCAATCCCTGACATGGCCATTGCCACTCCCACCAGGTCAGCCACCCAGCCACCAGTCACAACAGACTCTGAACACTCACCTAAGGCTGGAGTTGAACTGAGACGGTCAACCCGGGAGCGTAAAACACCGGACCGTCTCAATTTGTAAAAGACTGTGTTAATATCTCAGAGTGGGTATTGTCATGTATGTACTTTTTGGATCACTAGCCACTAGATGGCGTCACTGTTGGAGGCCATTGGGCTGCACGCATGTGTGTGCAGCCCAAGTATAATAGCCCAGCCATTTTGTATATTAGTCACTTTTGGGCCCTAATAAAGCAGAGCCAAGGTCATATTAGGCAAAGGGGAGGTGCAACGAGACCTGGGTGTCATGGTACGTTAGTCATTGAAAGTTGGCATGCAGGTACAGCAGGCGGTGAAGAAGGCAAATGGTATGTTGGCCTTTATAGAGAGAGGATTTGAGTATAGGAGCAGGGAGGTCTTACTATAGTTGTACAGGGCCTTAGTGAGGCCTCACCTGGAATATTGTGTTCAGTTTTGGTCTCCTAATCTGAGGAAGGACGTTCTTGCTATTGAGGGAGTGCAGCGAAGGTTCACCAGGCTGATTCCCGGGATGGCTGGACTGACATATGAGGAGAGACTGGATCGACTGGACCTTTAATCACTGGAGTTTAGAAGGATGAGAGAGGATCTCATAGAAACATATAAAATTCTGACGGGACTGGACAGGTTAGATGCAGGAAGAATGTTCCCGATGTTGGGGAAGTCCAGAACCAGAGGACACAGTCTAGGGATAAGGAGTAAGCCATTTAGGACTGAGATGAGGAGAAACATCTTCATTCAGAGAATTCCCTACTGCAGAGAGTTGATGCCAGTTCATTGGATATATTCAAGAGGGAGTTAGATATGGCCCTTACGGCTAAAGGGATCAAGGGGTATGGAGAGAAAGCAGGAAAGGGGTACTGAGATGAATGATCAGCCATGATCTTATTGAATGGTGGTGCAGGCTCGAAGGGCTGAATGGCCTACTCCTGCACCTCTTTTCTATGTTTCTATACCTCTTGGAGTTAAACAGTACTCAGTCTAACAGTTATTGCATACACAACAGCTATGTATCACTGAATTGCTTATTTCATTCTTTCTTTTCTCTGTAGAAAACTACAGGACTCAGACCGATTACAATGATGCTCTGATAATAAAGTTATTTGCCTTCCAGTTTGCCAACAGTTACTCATCTCTGTTTTATATTGCATTTCTCAGAACGGTAGGTAATGTATTTGACAGTTTATTAAGGAGTGGCTGGTTGCATAAGAACTCCAAAGTACTAATCATTGATCTAATTTAATTTTAGAACAATGAACAGTTTTTCACGTCACTTGGTTTGCCTGGTTTGGAGGATAACTGTGGAGAGCTGAACAATTGCATGACGGAACTTAGTTTTCAAGTCCTTACACTGATGATCACTGAACCACTTTCGAAGTTTGTAAGAGATGCTATTGTACCGTAAGTCTATCTTTGTAATGTTGATTATTTGCTTTAAATTTTAACTGATGCGCAGTACAGCAGTTATTGGAAACGTAATTTTATAGTTTATTTAAAATTATTTAGGTTGTGGTTGTCCAGTACTATATGGCTTTCTCTTTGAGCCTCAAACCTCTCTGATTCTAATAGCTTCAGCTGTGATTAGTTTCATTTAGTTAAGCCACAGGTAGAGCCCACCTATTAATAGTCATTGATAGAGAGGCGGAGAATGCTGGAAACACAGAGGGGCCCCGATATCAATCTGAAAACAGCTTCCGGGCAGGAGCGATGGAATTACGCAGGGGAAACGAGGAAGTCAACTTAGTGCGTCAGAATCTGCGACCGCAACTGAATTTTACCAATTAATTTTGACTTCCGGGTTTCCTGTCTCCAACCTGCGCAGTGGCATTACGTGAGCCCAACTGTATTTAAAGGGACAGTGCACAGATGAAAATTGGAAGTATTCAGGATGGATGGTGGACCTAGAGCAAGGACAGCCCCCAGATTCAATGACGCATCACTGGAATTACTGTTGGGTGCAGTCAGGAGGAGGAGGGACATACTTTTCCCCAGCAATAGAAGGAAGAAACCTGCTGCTCTCACCAAGAAGGTGTGGTTGGAGGTAGTCGAGGAGGTGAGCAGCCGGAGAGCTGTGCCCACGTCTTGGATGCAATGTAGGAAGTGGTTTAATGACCTAACCAGGTCAGGAAAAGTGAGCACATTTGCTGATTCAAATACATCCTGTGCTTTAAGCCCCGTTCCCTTTCACTCTGTCTTGCCAAGCATTCTCCATCACATCACTCCTCACACCCACTCAACTTTCAACAGCACCCAGCCTTCACTTTCTATGCACTTCATCACCTCCCTTTTTAGCCATCCGCCATTGCCACTCACCCCAATCCTTATGCAATGTGATGCTTCTGTCTCATAGTCACCCTCACTGAATGCACTGCACCATTGCCTGAATACCTCACCTTCACACACTCACAAGTCTGTTTTTTTGCCCATTGTAGGAAAAAGTGCCAAACGCAAAGGAGAGGGAGAGGACTGTAGGTGGCCCGCCACAAATAGTTCAGCTCACTGATGCAGAGGAGGAGGCACTGGAAATAACTGGCACATCTGGGTCCTTCTCTGTTGGAGATGGAGAGGCGGAGCTCGCAGAGAGCTGGTGACAGAATTATAAATATCTTTGACACACATATTCTGACTTAATTTCATCAATGACTGAAAACATAGAAACATAGAAAATAGGTGCAGGAGTAGGCCATTCGACCCTTCAAGCCTGCACCACCATTCAATATGATCATGGCTGATCATGCAACTTCAGCACCCCATTCCTGCTTTCTCTCCATACCCCCTGATCCCTTTAGCCGTAAGGGTCACATCTAACTCCCTTTTGAATATATCCAATGAACTGGCCTCAACAACTTTCTGTGGTAGAGAATTGCACAGGTTCACAATTCTCTGAGTGAAGAAGTTTCTCCTCATCTCGGTCCTAAATGGCTTACCCCTTATCCCTAGACTGTGTCCTCTGTGTCCACTCAAACCACTCCCACCTCTCACCCATTGCCACCCCCCGCACCCCCTCAGCCAGTACCCAACAACTGCCTTGTCTCCCAATAGCTGAGTCTTCCCCTCCAGAGGTGCAAGTAGACCATTGTTTGGCAGAACCCTTAGGGGCTCCAAATCCCAGAGGGCATAGGCCAAAAGCATCTCAGCAGTCAGGGCGGGGATCTGAGCAGCCTGCCTCTACCTCTGCTGAAGCCACTAATGTTACAGCACTTAGAAGCGATAGGAAGCATAAGTTAAAGAAATTGAAATTCACCAAGGGTATGCACATGGGTGTTTGACAAAGTGTTATGTTAAGTTTCCATTTTATAACGCTACATAAAATTTATTGATTAGCACCACTTCCATGTCTTGCCCCTTATTGCATCCCGAGTGACAACTCGCCCTTTCACTTGTTTCATGGTGAATGTCAATACATGATGGGACCCATTGGGCGCATGTGCAATGGATGGACGAGTGGTTGAGGGGGGGGGGGGCGGGGGGGAGGGGGAGGTGATGCTGGTGGTGGGAGCGGACCGCAGGAATTCATTCCTTATGTTTTACTGTGTGAGTCAATCTTCAAATCTTTGCAATATTAGCGAATCCCTGGCATCCTGGGCAGCCATGTAAGCGGCTGGTATGGTCTGGTCTGCCCCATTTTCATCCTCCTCCTCCTGCTCCTCATCCCCCAGGTTCTCCTCATACAAAGATGTGTGATGAGACCCTTCGTCCTCCTCGACCTGCAATCTTCTCTGCTGTGCAATGTTGTGCAGGATGCAACACACCACTATCATTCTGGACACCCTCGCTGATGTATACTGAAGGACGCCTCCAAACCTATCTAGGCACCTGAAGCGCATCTTCAACATTCCAATGACACACCTGGTGGTTGTAGCTCTCCTGTGCCTCATTAGTGGGGTTCTTCATAGGTGAAGTTTGAAGAGGGTATTCCTTGTCTCCTACGAGCTAGCCCTTAAGCCTGGAAATCTTAAATAAAGAGGCCTGGAATGTTGGGCTGCCACTGTAATGAATGCATCATGACAGCTCCCAGGGAATCTGGTGCACACCTGGAGGAACTTCTTCTTGTGGTTGCACACCAGCTGTGCATTGATGGATGAATATTTTAGTGGTTTATAAAAACTTCTGGTTGCTGTGGTGATGCTGAGATTGCATGTGTGTGCAATCACTGGCACCCTGTACCTGTGGGAATCCAGCCAGAGAGACAAATCTAAGTTCCTGCTCATTCTGGCTATTGTCATCACAGGGGAAGTTTACACAACTCCCAGCTCTGGCAAACAATCTGTCCATCATCTGCCTTATGCATTTATGTGCAGCCGACTGTGAGACCCTCGAGATGTTTCCGCTAGCGCCCCAGTGGCAAACAAATTGAGGGCTTTGGTGACTTTCACTACTGGTAATGCGTGGTCGCCAAGTCCAGCAGGGAAAACGTCTTCTTCTAGGAGGCTGCAGTTATCTGCCACCACCTGATGTGACAAGCTCAGCCTGCGGAAGCACTGCTCTAACAAGAGATCAAAGAAGCTGAGCCTCTGTCTGTAAACCCTGTGACTTGGATAGTGCCTCCTGCGACCTCGGCCCCTCTCCTGTGCACCTCCGTCCTGTGCACCTCCCTCCCGTGCACCTCCCTCCCGTGCACCTCCCTCCCGTGCAGCTCCCTCCCGCGCACCTCCCTCCCGTGCAGCTCCCTTCCGCGCACCTCCCTCCCGTGCACCTCCCTCCCGCGCACCTCCCTCCTGTTCACCTCCCTTCCACGCACCTCCCTCCTAATCACCTCCCTCCTGCGCACCTCTCTCCTGTGCACGTGCTGATCCCACCACAGCATGTTGTCACTGCCACAGATGGTGATGGTCTTCATCTTCTGATGTGCTGTCAAACACATCCAAGGCCCCTCCCATCGTGATCTTGTCAGTTTGATAGCCTCCAAAGTTAGGAAAAAGCTATATCCACACAAGAACTCTCTGCCAAATATTTGTCAGAGGGGCCTGAGACACAGCTGTAATCAGTGAGGTTTTATTCAGATGGCACAATCACAAGTTTAAATATCCACCTGAATTGCAGCTCAATCCTGTCTCCGTTTCACTGGTCAGTTTCCTGAGCCTCGGGAAACCCGTGCTGAACACGATAAATTTAAAGCTAAGTAAAATTCAATTGAAAAACACCTCATTAATGTGTTCTACCGACCTTAACTGCTGCAATAATTACCCGCCTGCCGGCACTAAAGTTGCTCACTGACATCCAAACAAACCTCCGTTAAACTGAAGCAGGTGGGTTAAGCCGGGTTGCGGTCGCAATGTCAAATTCAGTCATTTTAATTACCCATCCCAAACTACCCGTTCTTGACGGGTAAAGTTTCCCCCGGAAGTTCAGCCATCATCTGCGGAAAGAACAGACAAGTCGGGTTTTGGGCCGGACGCTTCTTCCAACTAAAGGATTAAAGATGAGTAAGCATTTTAATAGAATCAGAGAAAAGCGGATATGTTAAAATGCCTTTTCTTCTTTCATTTTTCATTTCTGAAGAGTCTGGCTGTGTAGCACTTGCAGCTTATTGGTTGAAAGACGCCAGCTGAAGTTTTTGATGCCGTAGCCCTGAATGGCAAGTAATGTAGCAACATTAGGATAGAAAGTGGAAGTGTTGAATGAGCTATTGCACAAAATATTCAGCCTCAGTGCTGGAGATGATCCTGAGTCATGGGTGGAAACAAGAATGTACTTTCAAGGTTGATGATGAGCATAGAACTAGCAAAGCAGCCATTTGGGAGCTTTTAGTTTTATATAATTTTATGTAATTTAATGCAATTCTATAATTGACATTTATATTTATAAATAATTACATTCATATGATTAAAGCACATATATTTCTAATTTGTATATTGTTCATATGTAAAGGTATATTCAGTGCTCCCACATTCCCAGTGGGGTGCCATGCTTCGAGGGAGCACTGGTTACAGAATCTGCTCTACACTTTTGTAGCCCTACTCCTATCCCTACTTGGATTGTGACATCAGTGAATTTATCCTGCAATATTATATATTGTATATTTCGCTTGCAACTATGATGCATAGATTTATTTAACTGCTATGCAAGTAACACATTCATTTAATTACTTATGCAATTACAGAATATTATGTGCATGGATTAATTATTTATGCAACAGAAATACATGAGAGGCACAGATTTATTTTATTCTTATCTACCTGCAGTGGGTCAGGAAAATATTATTTATTTATGCACCCAATTCATATGTCATTATCCATGAGCTATGCCAGAGGAGATCCATTAATATCGCAAAAACATACTGCGGGAGTCGGGGCTAGATGAGGATGTGACTCCAGCAATGTGCATCATCATCATAGGCAGTTCGTCGGAATCGAGGAAGACTTGCTTCCACTCCTGAAGTGAATTCTTTTGTGGCTGAACAGTCCAATACGAGAGCCACAGACTCTGTCACAGGTGGGACAGATAGTCGTTGAGGGAAGGGGTGGGTGGGACTGGTTTGCCGCACGCTCTTTCCACTGCCTGCGCTTGATTTCTGCATGCTCTCGGCGTTGAGACTTGAGCTGCTCAGTGCCCTCTCAGATGCACTTCCTCCACTTAGACCAGTCTTTGGCCAGGGACTCCCAGATGTCAGTGGAGATGTCGCACTTTATCAGGGAGGCTTTGAGAGTGTCCTTGTAGCGTTTCCACTGCCCACCTTTGGCTCATTTGCCATGAATGAGCTCTGAGTAGAGCACTTGCTTTGGGAGTCTCGTTTCTGACATGCGAACTATGTGGCCTGCCCAGCAGAGCTGATCGAGTGTGGTCAGTGCCTCAATGCTGGGGATGTTGGCCTGGATGAGGACGCTGATGTTGGTGCGCCGGTCCTCCCAGGGGATTTGTAAGATCTTGCGGAGACATCGTTGGTGATATTTCTCAAGCGACTTGAGATATCTACTGTACATGGTCCATGTCTCTGATCCATACAGGAGGGCAGGTATTACTACAGCCCTGTAGACCATGAGCTTGGTGACAGTTTTGAGGGCCTGGTCTTCAAACACTTTTCCTCAGGCGGTCGAAGGCTGCACTGGCGCACTGGAGGTGGTGTTGGATCTCGTCGTCGATGGCTGCTCTTGTTGATAGGAGGCTCCCGAGATATGGGAAGTGGTCCACGGTGTACAGGGCCACGCCATGGATCTTGATGACTGGGGCGCAGTGCTGTGCACTGAGGACAGGCCAGTGGAGGACCTTTGTCTTACGGATGTTTAACGTAAGGCCCATGCTTTCGTACACCTCAGTAAATACGTCGACTATGTCCTGGAGTGCAGCCTCTGTATGTCCGCATACTGTAGATCGATGACAGAGGTTGGGGTGGTCTTGGTCCTGGCCTGGAGACGGCAAAGGTTGAACAGGTTCGCACTGGTTCTGTAGTTTAGTTCCACCCCAGCGGGGAGCTTGCTGACTATGAGGTGGAGCATGGTGGTGAGAAAGATTGAGAAGAGGGTTGGGGAGATGATGCAGCCCTGTTTGACCCCGGTCCAGACGTGGATTGGGTCTGTGATGGATGCGTTGGTAAGGATCACGGCCTGCATGTCATCGTGGAGCAGCGGAGGATGGTGACGCACTTTTGGGGGCACTGGCACCAATATAGGGGCATGCCTTTCCATCTGCAAGTAGAGTGCTTAGAAGTTGTTCTGTTAACCACTGAACATTAAGAGATGGAAACTTGCACAGTAAACCAACAACAACAACAACAACTTTTATTTATATAGCGCCTTTAACATAGTAAAACGTCCCAAGGCGCTTCACAGTTATAAGACAAAACAGATAAATTTGACACCGAGCCATATAAGAAGTTACGGCAGATGACCAAAATCTTGGTTAAAGAGGTCAGAGGCATCTGGAAAGGATTCTGCCTGACACCTGCTTTTACTACCAATGGAACATTAATAGTCAAACACTTCTCCCCTAGAGGATCCAGGAAGAAAGCATGTCCAACACTTGGAATGTAGGGCTAGAAATTATTCTGTGAAATATTATTATACAAACAGTTAATGCATTTGGATCAAATTCTTCTATCTGCTACTTTAATGGAGAGGTCTACCTGTTAATATTAAATGGGTTAATATCTCTGTTAAAATAGCAGATAGAGAACTTCGATACAGGTGTATTAAGACTTTGTATGATAATACTGTACAGGTTATAGCATCTAAAAAAGAACCAAAGTATCATCCATCCTTAGTAAACATTCCATGGAACAATATTTTATCTTTCATTATCACTATTTTAACATTTATCTTTGGGCATCATTTATTTTTTAGGTGGGTAATGAAGCTGATGAACAGATGTGGCAGTGGTAAAAACAAAGAATCCCTTCAAAAAGACTGCTGTGCAGTGGATGAGAGTATTCTCACAGAGTACAACAAACCAGACCTTGGAGACTTCACACTGGAGGAGTACACTGAAAAAGTCATACAGTATGGTTACCAGATGGTAAGATTGAACACTGGTTACTGCACAGTTACCAGAAAGAAACAACCATCATTAAAGTTATAGAGAAGAAGAAGAAGGTTAGAGAAGTGCAGACCGTTAGAGATTTGACTTCGAAATGATGGGATTAATCACACCTGAGATTTGAACTCCATGTTATACGCTGTCTGGAGTGTGAGTCTCATGTAATAATAATTCCAGAACGTGGCCTGTGTGTTTCATGCACTTAGTCTGTCATTTTTCTGTAATCTCCTTCAGCCTCACAACCCCCTGAGATGTCTGCGCTCCTCAAATTCTGCCCTCCTGATTATAACACCCTGATTATAACAGCTCAATCATTGGTGGCCGTGCCTTCAGCTGCCTAGGCCGCAAGCTTTGGAACTGCCTCTCTAAACCTCGCCACCTCTCTACCTCTCATTCCTCCTTTAAGGCGCTCCTTAAAACCTACCTCTGTGACCAAGCTTTGGGTCATCTGATGTAATTTCTTCTTATGTGGCTCAGTGTCAAATTTATTTGTTTTGTCTTAAAACACTACAGAAGAGAGATTATGAAAGTAAACTAGCACGAAATATAAAAACAGATAGTAAGAGTTTCTACAAGTACATAAAAAGGAAAAGAGTGGCTAAAGTAAATGTTGGTCCCCTAGAGGATGAGACTGGAGAATTAGTAATGGGGAACAGGGAAATGGCAGAGACATTGAACAAATATTTTGTATCGGTCTTCACAGTAGAAGATACTAAAAGCATCCCAATAGTGTACAATCAAGGGGCTATAGGGAGGGAGGAACTTAATACAATCACTATCACGAAAAAAGTAGTACTCGGTAAGATAATGGGACTAAAGGCGGACAAGTCCCCTGGATCTGATGGCTTACATCCTAGGGTCTTAAAAGAGGTGGTTGCAGAGATAGTGGATGCATTGGTTGCAATCTACCAAAATTCCCTGGATTCTGGGGAGGTCCCAGCAGATTAGAAAACTGCAAATGTAATGCCCCTATTTAAAAAAGGAGGCAGGCAGAAAGCAGGAAACTATAGACCAGTTAGTTTAACATCTGTCATTGGGAAAATGCTAGAGTCCATTGTTAAGGAAGCAGTAGCAGGACATTTGGAAAAGCATAATTAAATCAAACAGAGTCAGCATGGTTTTATGAAAGGGAAATCATGTTTGACAAATTTGTTGGTGTTCTTTGAGGATATAACGAACAGTGTGGATAAAGGGGAACTAGTGGATGTGGTGTATTTGGATTTCCAGAAGGCATTCGATAAGGTGCCACTTAAAAGGTTACTGCACAAGATAACATTTGGGGGTAATATATGAGAATGGATAGAAGATTGGCTAACGAACAGAAAACAGAGTCGGAATAAATGGGTCATTTTCCGGTTGGCAAACAGTAACTAGTGGGGTGCTGCAGGGATCGGTGCTGGGGCCTCAACTATTAATGACTTGGATGCAGGGACCGAGTGTAATGTAGCCAAGTTTGCTGATGATACAAAGATGGGTGGGAAAGCAATTTGTGAGGAGGACACAAAAAATCTGCAAAGAGATATAGACAGGCTAAGTGAGTTGGCAAAAATTTGGCAGATGGCGTATAATGTGGGAAAATGTGAGGTTATCCACTTTGGCAGTAAAAATAGAAAAGCAAATTATAATTTAAATGGAGAAAAATTGCAAAGTGCTGCAGTACAGAGGGACCAGGGGGTCCTTGTAACACAAAAAGTTAGTATGCAGATACAGCAAGTAATCAGGAAGGCAAATGGAATGTTGGCCTTTATTGCAAGGGGGATAGAGTATAAAAGCAGAGAAGTCCTGCTACAACTGTACAGGGTATAGGTGATGCCACACCTAAAGTACTGCGTACAGTTTTGGTCTCCGTATTTAAGGAAGGATATACTTGCATTGGAGGCTGTACAGAGAGGGTTCACGAGGTTGATTCCGGAGATGAGGGGGTTAACTTGTGAAGATAGGTTGAGTAGGTTGGGCCTATACTCATTGGGATTCAGAAGAATAAGAGATGATCTTATCGAAACATATAAGATAATGAGGGGGCTCGACAAGGTGGATGCAGGGAGGATATTTCCACTCTAGGAGAAACTAAAACTAGGAGACATCATCTCATAATTAGTTGCTGCCCAATTAAAACTGAGACGAGGAGGAATTTCTTCTCTCAGAGGGTTGTAAATCTATGGAGTTCTCTGCCCCAGAGAGCTGTGGAGGCTGAGTCATTGGATATATTTAAGGCAGAGATAGACAGATTTTTGAGAGATAAGAGAATACAGGGTTATGGGGTGTAGGCAGGGAAGTGGAGCCGAGTCCATGATCAGATCAGCCATGATCTTATTAAATGGCAGAGCAGGCTCGAGGGATCTATTTCTTATGTTCTTATGTTCTTAAAGGTGCTATATAAATACAAGTTGTTGTTGTTGTTGCTGCGTTCAACCTTGTGCAGCAGCATAAAGAAATAATTTGTATTTGTAAATTCACAGCTTCAAGATAGCCCAAAGCATTTTACAGCAAGTGAATTATTGCGACGTGTAAGAACTGTTTTTGTTGGTAACTGCAGCAGCTAATTTGTACATTAGTCAGGCAGTATGGTCAGTAAATGATGTCGGCATCGTATTGATGTGACATAACCCAACCCTGGTGTACATTTGATCATGGGATTCCCACCTCTTTCAAATAGGAGCTCCAGCAGTATGCAATTAGTTGTGATCCGTTTTAATATATTTTAAAATCATACTTACCTGTAATTTAGGACAAATAGTAACTTTCAGTTGGTGAACTAAAACATATTTACAGTGCTGGGACTGAAAAGTTAAAATTTTGTTTCTATAGGTCAGAATGAATCACTTAAAGGTGCTTATTTTAATTCTTCTCTATTTGGTTTGCAGCTTTTTGCTGTCTCGTTCCCACTGGGACCATTCTTTTTCTTCCTAACCATCTTATTCGACGTCCGTGTGGATGCTAAGCGGCTGTTACAGATGTACAAACGTCCCGTCGCTCACATGGCTCAAGACATTGGTAAGGAATTGACTTTAATGCTACAGGGAAGAAAACAGCATGAGTGCTCTATATAAAGATATGTCACAATTTGTTGAAAATGGAAAAGATATAGAATCATAGGGGCCGGAATTATCAGCTGATTGCCGCACACTCCCGCCAACATTCCTCCTGCAGATCCATCCAGTGCCACTTTGGAGGTGGCCTGAAGCAGGCAGGAGGGGAGAGCCTCTGGGAACCATCTGCTGATATCAGCGGACGGCCAAGTGGTGCAACTGAGTTCCCGCCCGCATGTTCCCAGATTCCTGCGGGCGGGACTCGGCGGCAGAACGAGGATGGACCGCTGGCTGGAGGCTGGTCTGTCCTTGACAGTAAGTCTGATGAACCTGAAAAAAAGGTAAGTGACTATTTTTTTAAAAAAATTTTCAACAGTGACTTACCTGCATGGGGTCCCCTGAAGGTCTTCAGATAGTTTTTGTATTTTTCATTGCTGGTTTTTGTTTTTCAGGTCTTCGACCCTCCGTGGGCCCGACTCCATCTTCGGCGGCACTTGGACAGAAAGTGCCTCTGCCGCCGAGAATGGGACCTCCCGCTCCCTGCCGCCCAGATTGGCGGCATACATCGTCCATTTGTTGCCCGCCGACCTTCAAGGGACCTCGGCCATGAATATCCCACCCAAAATACCGTCCGGTACCTCGGCGACCGTCGGCGGCACTTTGGGCGGGTGGAGGCGTTGATGAAAATCTGCCCCATAGAAATTTCCAGCACGGAAAGAGGCCATTTCGGCCCATCGTGTCCATGCCGGCCGTCCAAGAGCTATCCAGCCTAATCCCACTTTCCAGCTCTTGGTCCATAGCCTTACAGGCTACGACGCTTCAAGTGCACATCCAAGTGTTTTTTAAATGTGGTGAGGGTTTCTGCCTCTACCATCCTTTCAGGCAATGAGTTCCAGACCCCCACTATCCTCTGGGTGAAGAAATTTCCACTCATATCTCCTTTAAACCTATGCCCCCTGGTTGTTGATCCCTCTGCCAAAGGAAGCAGGTCCTTCCTATCCACTCTATCCAGGTCCCTCATAATTTTATACACCTCAATGAGGTCTCCCCTCAGCCTCCTCTGTTCCAAAGAAAACAGACCCAGCATCTCCAACTTTTCCTCATAGCCAAAATTCTGCAGTCCAGGCAACATTCTTGTAAATCTCCTCTGCACTCTTTCCAGTGCAATCACATCTTTCCTGTTATGTGGTGACCAGAACTGCACGCAGTACTCCAGCTGCGGCCTAACCAATGTTTAATACAGTTCAGGCATAACCTCCTTGCTCTTGTATTCCATGCCTTGACTAATAAAGGAAAGTATTCCATATGCCTTCTTAACCACCTTATCTACCTGGCCTGCTACCTTTAGGGATCTGTGGACCTGCACTCCAAGGTCCCTTTGTTCCTCTATTCTTTTCAGTGTCGTACAATTTATTGTGTATTCTCTTGCCTTGTTAGACCTCCCCAAATGCATTACCTCACACTTATCCGGATTGAATTCCATTTGCCACTATTCCACCCACCTGACCAGTACATTGATATCTTCCTGCAATCCGTAGCTTACTTCTTCATTAGCAACCACACAGCCTATTTTAGTTTCATCTGCAAGCTTCTTACTCATACACCCAACATTCAAGTCGAAGTCATTGATATATATCACAAAAAGCAAGAGACCCAGCACTGAGCCCTGCGGAACCCCATTGGATACAGCCTTCCAGTCACAAAAACACCAATCAACCATTACCCTTTGCTTCCAGCCTGTGAGCCAATTTTGGATCCAACTTGTCACTTTGCCCTGGATCCCATGTGCTTTTACTTTCATGACCAGTCTCCCATGTGGGACCTTCTCAAAAGCTTTGCTAAAATCTATATACTCTACATCATACGCACTGCCCTCATCGACCCTCCTGGTTACCTTCTCGAAAAATTCAATCAAGTTAGTCAGACACTGTAAAATGATGGTCAGAGCCTCTGCTATTTTCTCTTTTGCTTCTCTTAACAGCCTGGGATACATTTCATCCGGGCCTGGGGATTTATCCTCTTTCAAAGCTGCTAAGCCCCTTAATACTTTTTCTCTCACTATGTTTATCTCGTCTAATATTTCACACTCCTCCCTCATTGCAAAGTCTGCATCGCCCCTCTCTTTTGTGAAAACAGATGCAAAGTATTCATATAGCAGCCACACAACCTGTGACTGTCAAGTCTTAAGCTGAACATGAAAAATGGCAACCTAGGAATAGTCAATGCTTTGGAATCATTCTGGGCAAGGGGGTACTGAAGTTTCATGTTCAGCCATGAACTCATTGAATGGCGGTGCAGGCTAGAAGGGCTGAATGGCCTACTCCTGCACCTATTTTCTATGTTTCTATGTTTCTATGTTGTTTTTATATAATGTACACCATTAATTGTGCAAAGGTATACCAGTTTTAGGTTTCCTTTTGTGCAAACAATGGTTGTCAGTGCAGATGCAATCTACCACGCACTTCATATCACTGAGTGATGACAATCACTCTGAAGGATTATTGTTTATGAAATCGTTGATGCAAATTTGAAAACAGACAATTCCCAGTTGACAACCTAGAACTTACGTGGCATTCCCTTTATTTATCCAATCAGTCACTTCTTCACAAAATTCTATTAAATTTGTCCACCGTCCACGTCTTGATTAACCAAGTAGCCATTTTCTGTGGTGGTCTGCAGCTCAGTCAAGTGCTCCTACTGCACCGATGCAGGTTTCTGGATTTCTGTGCAGCACATTCTGAAATATGCCATGAAGTGCTGATGTTGAACTAACAAAGTGTGTTTATTAGTGCCGGTCTATATTCCCAGGCTGCTCTCTCCTGCCAAACCACCACGCTATAAGTGTTTGTACATCCATTCTGTCAGTGCATGCTGATACTTGAAAATGTTGCCATACTCTTATTAAAATAATCATTTTCTCATGATAGATCATCAATAAAACCTTAATATACCTCAACAAGCATTTTCTATTTTCAGTAGTAGCAAATGTTAAACAGTAATAATAATGGCAGAAATGGACTTTCCTGCTCTTTATCCAATTTCCCATTCCTTTTAGTTTAATTCTCTCTGGTTGTTATATTTAAGGCTAAGTGGGAAAGTATACCCCCTACTGCCAGTAAAATATTACTGCAACATGTTTTTTGCTAGTTTGTGAATATGTGGGAATGACTAATGTGGATTCTCTATTGTCAGGTCACTGGTTCACAATATTGGATCTAATAAATACCGTGGCTGTGGTAACCAATGGCTGCCTCATTGCATTCACTGCAGAATTTGGGAGGGAGAAGCTCTTTTATGAAAAACTTGCCATCCTGATTGTGTTTGAGGTATGGTAATTATTTTACTATGTGATATGTGTGCGCACTAGGTCCGTACAGCAGAGCAGGTCTCCAGTTGTCTTGAGTAATCCTTGCCACTGGACCAAGACCTAACTCTGTCAAGCCCGTGTGGTGGCTGGTGTGCAATGGCCACCACACGTTAAAAAAAATCCACGCACAGGCATCTTCCACCCTCGAGGATGTAGTTCGGGTTCTTCATTTGACACACCTGTGAACTCATCCTTTTTTTTGGCGTGGAAGCAAGTCATCCTCATTTCGAGGGACTGCCTTTGATGATGATGATGATTTTAATAAATGGCATCTTATATAGTCTGCTGGGGAAAACTGTGCTAATATATTTTTAAGCAAAAAAAGAATGAATAAGGTTTTACAGGTAGTATGCCTTGTAATTTAAAAGGTATAATTTCTGCACACCTGATTAATCTCTTTAAAGATCTGTGATAGAGAGAAAAGTGGCTTGTACCTTTTTCATTTTGTCAGTTTTTTAGTAATAATGATGAAAACATATAAAATGATGGTGCGAGGAATTAGGTGATGCAATGGGTAAAACACTGGCCTTTCATTCTGGGACCTGGATTCAGATCTACCCAGTGATGAGATGAACTTTTCCTTCTGTTGTCAATTAGGGTTGTATGTGAAATAAGTTTAGCCTGTCTCAACCAGTTGTAGCACCCTACCACTATTAACTAACATCAGCTAATTAAGCACAAACCTGGGATCTTCCTGGTCTATGTGGGCTTAGTTTCATACTGGATGTTGCATATTTGATCTTAAGCATGTCCCGTTATATATACAAATATGAACTCTACTTGTACTTTATAATAATTACAAAGAAAGTTTAATAATTTACTATATATTTTATTGCAAATATATTAGTACTAATGCAATATAACTTCTCCTACAGTGGCTTATGCATGTCTAATAAATAGTGTACAGGTTGAGCGTCGAAAATCCGGTGTTCCGGAATCCGTACTGTTCTGGAATCCGGACACCCTGCTAAACCGCTTACCGCCACCAGCCAGACCTAGGGAAAATTCAAAAATCAAACTGACAGAACACTCTCAGAAATAAAAAAACAAAAACTCCAACACTCCAGATCTTCACAGGCACTGCTACTCCTGGGTCCGCACGTAGGTCCCCTTCCCTCGGCCTGAACACGGGCATGCCTAAAACACAGACCGCAGCGTCCCAAGCCTTGCATGGTGGTGGTCCGCCTAAAACCGCTGGTGCAAGACCCTGGCGAAACTCTGCAAACGGCAGTTCCAAAACGGGCTGTCCGAAAATCGGACACACACACTGCAGCTCCCCAAACCAGCCGGCCCCTGCCTGCCCCCAAATGAAACCACGCAAATCAGGAGCTGTGATCGGATCGCCACTCCCCATGATCCCGAATGGAGCCAAGCCGACCTCACCCAACCCGACCTCACCTGTACCATGTGGGAACTCAGGGACGACACCAGTGTCCCTGACGACTATATCTGCAGGAAGTGTATCCACCTCAAGCTCCTGACGGTCCGCGTTGCGGAGTTGGAGCTGAGGGTGGATTCACTCTGGAGCATCCACGATGCTGAGAATGACGTGAATATCACGTGTAGCGAGTTGGTTGTACCGCAGGGAAAGGGTCCACAGCCAGATAGGGAATGGAAGACCAACAGGAAGAGCAGTGCAAGGAAGGTAGTGCAGGAGTCCCATGTGGTCATCCCCCTGCAAAACAGATACACTGCTTTGGGTACTGTTGAGGGGGATGACTCATCAGGGGAGGGCAGCAGCAGCCAAGTTCATGGCACCATGGCTGGCTCTGCTGCACAGGAGGGCAGGAAAAAGAGTGGGAGAGCAATAGTGATTGGGGATTCAATGGTGAGGGGAATAGATAGGCGTTTCTGCGGCCGCAACCGAGACTCCAGGATGGTATGTTGCCTCCCTGGTGCAAGGGTCAAGGATGTCTCGGAGCGGGTGCAGGACATTCTAAAAAGGGAGGGAGAACAGCCAGTTGTCGTGGTGCACATTGGTACCAACGACATAGGTAAAAAAAGGGATGAGGTCCTACGAAACGAATTTAAGGAGCTAGGAGCTAAATTAAAAAGTAGGACCTCAAAAGTAGTAATCTCGGGATTGCTACCAGTGCCACGTGATAGTCAGAGTAGGAATCGCAGGATAGCACAGATGAATACGTGGCTTGAGCAGTGGTGCAGCAGGGAGGGATTCAAATTCCTGGGGCATTGGAACCGGTTCTGGGGGAGGTGGGACCAGTACAAACAGGACGGTCTGCACCTGGGCAGGACCGGAACCAATGTCCTAGGGGGAGTGTTTGCTAGTGCTGTTGGGGAGGATTTAAACTAATATGGCAGGGGGATAGGAACCAATGCAGGGAGACAGAGGGAAACAAAAAGGAGGCAAAAGCAAAAGACAGAAAGGAGATGAGGAAAAGTGGAGGGCAGAGAAACCCAAGGCAAAGAACAAAAAGGGCCACTGTACAGCAAAATTCTAAAAGGACAAAGGGTGTTAAAAAAACAAGCCTGAAGGCTTTGTGTCTTAATGCAAGGAGTATCCGCAATAAGGTGGATGAATTAACTGTGCAAATAGATGTTAACAAATATGATGTGATTGGGATTACGGAGACGTGGCTCCAGGATGATCAGGGCTGGGAACTCAACATCCAGGGGTATTCAACATTCAGGAAAGATAGAATAAAAGGAAAAGGAGGTGGGGTAGCATTGCTGGTTAAGGAGCAAATTAAGGCAATAGTTCGGAAAGACATTAGCTTGGATGATGTGGAATCTATATGGGTAGAGCTGCAGAATACCAAAGGGCAAAAAACGTTAGTGGGAGTTGTGTACAGACCTCCAAACAGTAGTAGTGATGTTGGGGAGGGCATCAAACATGAAATTAGGGGTGCGTGCAATAAAGGTGCAGCAGTTATAATGGGTGACTTTAATATGCACATAGATTGGGTTAACCAAACTGGAAGCAATACGGTGGAGGAGGATTTCCTGGAGTGCATAAGGGATGGTTTTTTAGACCAATATGTCGAGGAACCAACTAGGGGGGAGGCCATCTTAGACTGGGTGTTGTGTAATGAGAGAGGATTAATTAGCAATCTCGTTGTGCGAGGCCCCTTGGGGAAGAGTGACCATAATATGGTGGAATTCTGCATTAGGATGGAGAATGAAACAGTTAATTCAGAGACCATGGTCCAGAACTTAAAGAAGGGTAACTTTGAAGGTATGAGGCGTGAATTAGCTAGGATAGATTGGCGAATGATACTGAAGGGGTTGACTGTGGATGGGCAATGGCAGACATTTAGAGACCGCATGGATGAACTACAACAATTGTACATTCCTGTCTGGCGTAAAAATAAAAAAGGGAAGGTGGCTCAACCGTGGCTATCAAGGGAAATCAGGGATAGCATTAAAGCCAAGGAAGTGGCATACAAATTGGCCAGAAATAGCAGCGAACCCGGGGACTGGGAGAAATTTAGAACTCAGCAGAGGAGAACAAAGGGTTTGATTAGGGCAGGGAAAATGGAGTTCGAGAAGAAGCTTGCAGGGTACATTAAGACGGATTGCAAAAGTTTCTATAGATATGTAAAGAGAAAAAGGTTAGTAAAGACAAACGTAGGTCCCCTGCAGTCAGAATCAGGGGAAGTCATAACGGGGAACAAAGAAATGTCAGACCAATTGAACAAGTACTTTGGTTCGGTATTCACTGAGGAGGACACAAACAACCTTCCGGATATAAAAGGGGTCGGAGGGTCTAGTAAGGAGGAGGAACTGAGGGAAATCCTTATTAGTCGGGAAATTGTGTTGGGGAAATTGATGGGATTGAAGGCCGATAAATCCCCAGGGCCTGATGGACTGCATCCCAGAGTACTTAAGGAGGTGGCCTTGGAAATAGTGGATGCATTGACAGTCATTTTCCAACATTCCATTGACTCTGGATCACTTCCTATGGAGTGGAGGGTAGCCAATGTAACCCCACTTTTTAAAAAAGGAGGGAGAGAGAAAACAGGGAATTATAGACCGGTCAGCCTGACATCGGTAGTGGGTAAAATGATGGAATCAATTATTAAGGATGTCATAGCAGTGCATTTGGAAAGAGGTAATATGATAGGTCCAAGTCAGCATGGATTTGTGAAAGGGAAATCATGCTTGACAAATCTTCTGGAATTTTTTGAGGATGTTTCCAGTAGAGTGGACAAGGGGGAACCAGTTGATGTGGTATATTTGGACTTTCAGAAGGCTTTCGACAAGGTCCCACACAAGAGATTAATGTGCAAAGTTAAAGCACATGGGATTGGGGGTAGTGTGCTGACATAGATTGAGAACTGGTTGTCAGACAGGAAGCAAAGAGTAGGAGTAAATGGGGACTTTTCAGAATGGCAGGCAGTGACTAGTGGGGTACCGCAAGGTTCTGTGCTGGGGCCCCAGCTGTTTACACTGTACATTAATGATTTAGACGAGGGGATTAAATGTAGTATCTCCAAATTTGCGGATGACACTAAGTTGGGTGGCAGTGTGAGCTGCGAGGAGGATGCTGTGAGGCTGCAGAGCGACTTGGATAGGTTAGGTGAGTGGGCAAATGCATGGCAGATGAAGTATAATGTGGATAAATGTGAGGTTATCCACTTTGGTGGTAAAAACAGAGAGACAGACTATTATCTGAATGGTGACAGATTAGGAAAAGGGGAGGTGCAAAGAGACCTGGGTGTCATGGTACATCAGTCATTGAAGGTTGGCATACAGGTACAGCAGGCGGTTAGGAAAGCAAATGGCATGTTGGCCTTCATAGCGAAGGGATTTGAGTACAGGGGCAGGGAGGTGTTGCTACAATTGTACAGGGCCTTGGTGAGGCCACACCTGGAGTATTGTGTACAGTTTTGGTGTCCTAACCTGAGGAAGGACATTCTTGCTATTGAGGGAGTGCAGCGAAGGTTCACCAGACTGATTCCCGGGATGGCGGGACTGACCTGTCAAGAAAGACTGGATCAACTGGGCTTGTATTCACTGGAGTTCAGAAGAATGAGAGGGGACCTCATAGAAACGTTTAAAATTCTGACGGGGTTGGACAGGTTAGATGCAGGAAGAATGTTCCCAATGTTGGGGAAGTCCAGAACCAGGGGACACAGTCTAAGGATAAGGGGGAAGCCATTTAGGACCGAGATGAGGAGGAATTTCGTCACCCAGAGAGTGGTGAACCTGTGGAATTCTCTACCACAGAAAGTTGTTGAGGCCAATTCACTAAATATATTCAAAAAGGAGTTAGATGAAGTCCTTACTACTAGGGGGATCAAGGGGTATGGTGATCAAAGCAGGAATGGGGTACTGAAGTTGCATGTTCAGCCATGAACTCATTGAATGGCGGTGCAGGCTAGAAGGGCCGAATGGCCTGCTCCTGCACCTATTTTCTATGTTTCTATGTTTCACGCAACATGTCCTCACCCAACCCGACCTCAACATAATTTTAATATTCGAAAAGTGTTTTTATACTGGGGGATTTCCGCAGCATGTCAAAGAGCCGGAAGTTTTAGATCGGGATCAGTTTTTCCCTGGAGTGAACTAAAGTAATGTGGATAAGTACTAGCGACCCAGTGCTTCCAACTGTGCAGTGCCTGATTGCGATTTTAAGTTTTCATGACTTACAGCAAGGTGTTCCGAAGGACAACAAAAAGGCGTTGTGAAGAACTACAAAATTACGTCCCAAAATCTGGAAATATCGGAACCTGGGCCTGGGCATTTCCGGACTTGGGACATCGGAAAGACGTTCTGAAGTCCGGAAATACCCGGAATCCGGAATGGCCTCGGTCCCGAGGCTTCCAGATTTTCGACGTTCAACCTGTACAATAAAATAACTAAGAAAACATATTCCTTTATTTCTTTCAGCATATTGTATTTGTAGTGAAATATCTGCTTTCAACTTTGATACCAGATGTTCCTCAGCACATACAGCTGGCAATAAAGAGGGTAAGTTGTTAATGGCAGAATTAAATATCTAAAATGCTTTGAATTAACAGTGAAAATGGCCACATTAATTTTGCATGGTTAATTATAGGAAATTATACATGTCTAAGTAATGAACATATCAAAAGCATGTGCAATCTGAGGTAGTACATCAGTATGGTCACTGGGTTACTTTGCTTCTAGTAAAACATAAAAATATATCATTGTTAGCACAGTCAAATCAACATTCAGGCCAATCAGATACAAGCAAAATTCCAAAATAAACATATTTTTTCAATGCCCAACTAATTTTGTTACCATTCTTGTTACATATGCTGTACATGTCTGACTGCACACAAATGAACAACAATACATAACAGGATTGCATTGTATTTGTTACTTTAGGAAAAATATGAAGCACAAAAGAAAATGGAGTTGAGTGCTGCAGCTCATTATAGCCAAAGTGCAACAGCTGTGTAAGTCGCAGATTTGATCACCTCGTACTCCGAATAACTAGTCTTTTGCTTTTGCTTGACACCTCATAATTTCATGTTTATTACAATTTTAAGGAGCCTTTAGGGAGCATGGAGAGGCCAACAATTGTTGGAACAGCTTGGAACAGAAAAAATGGTTATCATTGGAAAACATTTGTGGATTTTATACCAACTGCTAAATCATAGCAAGAATTTCAAGTTCAGCACAATTTTTGAAGGAGCCAGCTCCCCTGAAGTTGTGTTATACCAATGCTAATAGTACTGATTCATCACAATTACTGTTTATCTTAAAAAATGCGAATAAATACAAAAATTTGCCCCAAAGTGTCGCTGCATGGTAGTCAGAAAGTTGTGGATTCAAGCTTCACTCCAGGTACGTGAGCCCATAATCTAGGCTGACACACCAGTGCAGTACTGTGGGAGTGATGCACTGTCAGAGGTATCGGCCGAGCATCGGGATGGGTGCGTGCGGGCCACGTACTAGGTTGCCATCCCAAACTTTTTAACAGCACGTTCTGGATTGCGTGTTTAACTCAATTACATCAATGGAAACAGTCATGTGGGTTTTCCGGCCCAGCTCTGTTTTTTAAAACAGCCTTGCACACATCCCAGTTGAAGGTTGTTGGAGGAGACCTAAAGGTGGTTGGGAGAAGTGGAAATTGCTGGCTATCACAGAGATTTGTGTGGGTCATGGAGTCACACTGACAGAAGGCTGCGCCCAGATTCACTGATGTCTCCCTAGAAGTCCTGGTCCAGGGAGTCAGAGCACACAGAGAGGTCCTGTTCCCTGAGGATGGGCGCAAAGGAGCAGCCAGAGACACAAAGAGGGCATGGCTGGAGATCGTGGAGGAGGTCAGCAGCGGAGATGTAGTAAGACGGTCCTGGATCCAGTGCTGGAAAAGATTTAACGATCTCTTAAGGTCAGGAAAGGTAAGTGCAATGCCACATTCAACTACATCCTGATGTGCATGTCATCCCAACCCCATCACTCTGCCTTCCCAAGCCTACTCCTGCACATCAATCCTCACACCAACCTACCTTACAAGGTGCACCCATCCCTCACTTTCTATGCACCTACTCACATCCCCATCTGACTAACCACCACCGGCACTCACCTTCGTCCTAATGCAGTCATGGGAAGTAACGCCACAGAAGGAGGCCATTTGGCATTATCATGCCATTCCCTCATAGTCACCCTCTCCAGATGTAACTCAACCATTCCTTACACTCATTCCATCACTCTGACTCAAAGTTCTGTTCTCTTCCCTCCTTGCAGGAGAAGGAAGCCCAGAACAACAGGGAGAGGCAACGAACCGGAGGTGGCCCTCCAATGTTCCACCAACCTGACTCCAGCAGAGGAGGAGGTGCTTGAACTCACTACAGTTGTAGAGCTGCTGGCAGTGGGCGACAGAAAGAGGGGGACCTCCCAGCAACTTGGTGACAGAATTACATTTCATACAGCCACATGGCATACAATAGTCACTCATGGTGACGTGATATCAGCAGCCAGTGAAATGTCATCATGCACACCATACACATTCTTATCATAAGACTTCTAATTCATCTCTTTATGCTCCCACAGGTTCATCAACTGCCCCCTCACTGTCCAGCCAGAGTAGGAAGATGACTCCTCAGAGGAAGCTCCATTCTCGGAGGGTACACCGTCACCAGACTCATGCGCACCCAGCACCAGCAGAAATATGCACACTGCGGTTGGTCCAGTGAGACAAAGAGTTGGTTTGTCACCTGATGTCTCACAGATCACAAGTGGGCAAGAGCAGATGGTGGAGACAGGGACAGCAGTGGAGACTCCTCGCTCGAGGGTGCAGGATGCTCCCAGCTCTGTTCCACTGCATGCAGATGCAGAATCTCGGGGTCCATTGAGAAAGAGGGTGATCTTAGAGGAGCAGCAACAAAAGCGCGCGGCTCTGGCAGCTTTTGCAGCCGTGACTACACAGAGGTCCATCTCCAACATGAGTACCACCATCTCACAGGCGATGGTACCGCTGTGCTGTTCCATGGAAAGGATGGCCATCTGCATGGAGCAGCAAATGCTCCAGTCCAACGTGCTTGCTATGAACAACAGATTACAGATACTCATTGACCTCATCTCGAGGAGGGATACCAATGTAGGCTTTGGTGTTCATTGCCCCACTGATGTGCAACAGGGTGCTCTCCAACTCCTTGCTAGCAGGGAAGTGCAGGTGGCCCATGAAAGGGATAATGGTGAGAGGGGACATGGAAGTGAGGGCTCTTCTCAAAGTGCTCCCACTTCTCCCTCATTGCCTCCCCCTCAGTCAGAGCCCCACATGCTGCCTCGGATCCCGAAAGCTAAGTCTGCCCCTGAAAAGTTGCAAGAGGAAGAGTCTTTGGTAGATGATAGGTAAAATGGAGATCAAAGCCACAATCCTCCAATGTAGTGAAAGTGACGAGCAATGTGGTGAAAGCGGCTTCTGGTGTTGCAGAAATTACCTGCAAACTTCTAAAGCTAAATCTCAGCACAAAATGGTGTCAGCCATAGCCTTTCCCTTAGGGAAAGAAGCAGGTGTTACGTGTGGGTATTTGTGGGCTTGCTTAAGCTGAGCTTCCGCCTCCCCTTCACAGGCGAGGTTCCCAAGGTGCGTGAATCCCGTGCACAACCAGTTAAAGTCCAAACCTGATGTTAAAAAGGCAGTTAAGGGACTGTAAATGAGCAGTTAAGTATCCCAATAAGGACATCCACATCTCCCGAGCGGGTCCGTGGTGTACCTCAAAATGCGTCACAAGTTAAAGGCGAAAATCGGCAGGATGACTGCGGATTTCCGATGTGTTGTCAATTTCCGCGCTTATAACCGCTGACCCACCTCCAAACTCGCGCACTCTCCAATGTAAAAATTCTAGCCATCGTCTGAGATGAGCGGGTAAAAATTGCCCTCCGCCGTAAACGGGATGCGCCGACCCTTTTTGAAGTGTTCTGGCCGCCGCAATGGATGCGCAAAAAATAACATGGCGGCTGCAGCAGTGCGCCCTCCTCTTTAAGGGCGGCCGTTCCGCCATTTCACACAGAGTGTACCGACAGCAAAAGCTGTCGGGGTCCCGGCCAGCGGCGGGGCCTCTACCGAGGGGCAATTTTAGGTAAGGGGCAATTCCGCGAGGGCAATTTCGTGAAGGGGTCCCCGCCAGACGGTAAGTGGTCGGCGCATGCACACTGCCGTGGAAAAATGGTCCCGGACACCACTCCACTCCTGAGGTAGGGCAATTTCTAAAATGACAGTCCTTCCACAGAGAGTCGGTGGCCATTCTGCGCCGCCCCATGGCTGCCACTTTCCGGCAGTCAGAGGCCTTATCGGGAGGGGCAATTTCAGCCCCGAGATGTTAAGCCGTAAACCAAGACCCTGTCTGTTCTCTCAGATGGATGTAAAAGATCCCATAGAACTATTCCAAGAGCAGGGGAGTTCTCCTTGGCCCTGAAATTTCGATGTCCCGGGTCCGTACTGATACAGTATAAATGCACACGAGGCCCATGCTTGAGAGAAGGTCAGTCTGTGACCTGTCCTTTATTTCATAGCACTCAAGTGCTGGAAGTGGGTGGAACTTCCCCTTTTATATCTGAAGGGCTAGGTTAGGAGTGTCTCCCACAAGTTCACCACCTAGTGATCAGTGTTCTCACAGTGTACAACTTAGGTCAGATTATACATGGGTTACAATGCTGGTTGAATACATGACATCACCTCCCTCTCCAAAGTCTTATTGGGATCACAGGTTAAGTCTCTCAGGTGGTTTACGCTCCCTTGTAGAGTGCCTGAGTTGGGCTCCGGTTGTTGGGCGCTGGCCTGAGTGTCTGCTGTTTGCGGTGCCTCAGGCCTGTCCGGACTGCCCACAGTGACTGGGCTCTCCTCCCTTTGGTTCCTGTGTTCGGTCACCTGTGGTGGAGTGAACTCTACATCGTGTTCTTCCTCTGCTTCTTCTATGGGGTTGCTGAACCTCCTTTTTGTTTGATCCACATGTTTGCGGCAGATTTGTCCATTGGTAAGTTTAACTACCAGAATCCTATTTCCCTCTTTGGCAACCACAGTGCCTGCGAGCCATTTGGGCCCTGCAGCGTAGTTGAGGACAAAACAGGATCATTTACATCAATACATCGCGCCCTCGCATATTGTGACTGGCGCCTACTCTCGACAATTTCTTTTATGGTGGAGTGTATAAGGGATAACGGGTTTTGAGCGTCCTTTTCATTAACAGCTCTGCAGGTGGAACCCCTGTGAGCGAGTGTGGTTGGGATCTGTGGACCAACAGGAGGCGTGATAAGCGGCTTTGTAGGGAACCCCCTTGGATTCTGAGCATCCCCTGTTTGATTATCTGCACTGCTCGTTCTGCCTGGACGTTTGAGGCCGGCTTGAACGGTGCCATTCTAACATGGTTAATTCCATTGCCTGCCATGAAGTCCTGAATTCAGTGCTTGTGAAGCACGGGCCATTGTCGCTGACCAAGATGTCCGGTAGACCGTGGGAGGCGAACATTGCCCGTAGACTTTCTACTGTGGCAGAGGATGTGCTTGAATTTAAAATGTCACACTCGATCCATTTGGAGTAGGCGTCTACTACAACCAAAAACATTTCCCCATGAAAGAACTTGCGTAGTCCACATGGCCAGGGGCTAAGGGGGGCTTCCCTGGGTGCATTGCCTAGCTGGGCACGCGTGTTGCACCTGCGAACACAAAGTTCCAGACCTGCGTCTATCCCTGGTGTAGGGGAGGACGAAAACCCCCTCATTTTACCCAGAAGGAAAAGGGCTGTGGGATCGGTCTGTGCTGTGAATTGAAACCAAGACAGTTTGACCTTGGCAGAGCAGTGATTGGCCGAGGGAGGACACCGGAGGGCCAATGGTGGGACAGAGTCAGCCCGAAGCATGGGGCTCTCAAGCCAATGGGAGAGCACTTGCTTGAAAACTGTGGGACTGACCCATAGCCATTATCGGGCTATTGTCTTCCCCATGTTTACACTATGGAAGGAAATTATGCAGACCTTCAGAAAACTAGAGAACCCAAAACAAACCAAGGGCCTACACAATGGCTACAGGAGGCCAACCCAATTAACACCTACTCAAACTTTGAGTAGGTTAGAAAAAACTGAATTGGAGGAAAATTATGCAGACCTTCAGAAATCAGGGAACCCAAAACAACCCAAGGGCCTACACAATGGCTACAGGAGGCCAACACAATCAACACCCACTCAAACCTTGAGTAGGTTAACATCAGTGGAAAAAACCCGCAATAATCTAAAACTGCTGCATTTTTCAAAATCACAAAGCCCACCAATGGGAAGAATCGATTTCAGCAGGAGAGGCGGACTGGATAATCTGGCTATAAAAAGGGGTTTCTGACGGAGTGTGTGTGCTTCCCTGCTCTCGTGATCCAACAACCAGCAAGCCTCTCGACACTGAAGGAAAACCAATGTCCGAAGACACCGAAGATAGAAGAAACAAACCACCAGACTGCAGAAGGCACAGTAGTGAGTATAACCTCTGGTCCCCGGAACTCCCAACTCAGTTAGGCCAGGAAAGGTGGGCGGTTGGGCATAGTACTGCTAAACTTGTGCAAAGATTTTCGTTGTGTCCGTTTAGTGGGATTTAGGGGGATTGTTTTGTTGGTGTATTGCTGTTTGTTGAGATACACCTTGTCAAATAAATTGGAAGCAAGCCTATGTTTCCTCTTGGAATCACCTTGTCTCAGTTCTATTGTATTACATCTCCTGATCATGAGTCTTATGTCAGAACAGTGTAAGGGAAGCTAGGAGCGCCTCGAAAACGCTCAACTGTGTGTCACAGGCTAGGGAAGAAGGGGTTAGGAGTGTTTGACACTCACAGGTGCCTCACAGGCTAGGCATAAGCTGTGGGGACGCACGAGTCTCAAAACCCCCTTCATAAGCTGTGGACACAGTCTCTCCAGGGGTTCTCTTGCAGCACTCAGGGTACCTCACAGGCCAGGCATAAGTTGTGAGGGCAGAAGCCCAGACAGAGACACCCAAGGCACAACAACACTCCCCGAGAACCCCTTACAGAACATGGTGACCACGGCAGGACATAAGCAAACAGGAGATGTTAATATAACAGATGAGGTGATAAGAGAGGAAACTAAAATGGAGGAGAGAATTTCCTCATACATTTTTGGCAAGGTGAACCTCACCAAACCTTGGGTGCAAGCCCTCACACGGGCAGAGCGCCCAGTGGATGTTGTTGCTCAGTGGACGGCAGGGAAGGACCACAACCACAGGGTGGAAAAGGCCATCTGGCTTATCTGCTTCACCCGCCAAGTCCGAAAGCTCAACCAGCGGGTGAAGGACTTGGAACAGAGTCTTCAGAAATCAGAGGAGCTCTCTGCTATCCGGGCTGCGGTTGGGGACAACCTGCTGGCCGAATTAGCTGTGGAGCAGCAAGAGAAGAGGCAGTTGGAGGAGACCTTCCGAAATAGCCGGGACTATCTTCAGTGTCAGGTCACTGAGGCCAAGGGTAGTGAGGGGTCCCTCCGGGAACAGAACTCTCGGTACACCCAGAAATTTGGGAACTAGCGAATAAATTAAAAGACGTACAGGCAACCTATAAAGTGGCCAGTAGCAGTGAGTTTGCAGATCACGGTCCCTGCCAGGAGAGGATTAAAACTCTCACCCACGCTCTATCCCAGGCAAAGGGGATGGTCGCCCTGATAGGACCCGGAGGGTCCACAGGGGACAAAGGAGAGTATTGGGGAGTAGAGGAGAATCCAAAGGCAAGAGACGCCCGACCACCTCCTGAGGCACCGGTGGTTTGTCCGGTGGGGTACCAGGAGGAGCAGGGCACGCAGTAGTAGCATACCCAGAGCTGGGGGCAGGACCAATGTGTCCCGCTCGGCAGCAGGGATGTGAGGCTCCAGCCGAGGGTCAGTTAAAGGCTGGATCAGGTGACCAGGCACTGTCTGCTGCATCGGGTATGGTGGGACAGCCGGAGGTAGAGGGACCAGCGCAGAAAGATCCTGAACAAGGGCGGATGTGCCCGGTCAGGCAGCGCAAGTACGGTCCTCCACAGGGAGGTGACCAAGATCAGGGAGCGCTTTATTATTTCCCATGGAGTTCAATCACTCAGGGCCATGGTGGCCCATTTGGCCAAACTCACTCGCAGTGGGGACCCATCTATCCACTTCATAGAGGTGATGCAGGCAGGGGAAATTAATGGGTGCGACGAGGAAGAGATAGCCAAGCTGCTGCTCTTCTCTCTGGACAGCAAATTGTACCAGGCCCTACCGGCAGAATGCCGGAGGGGACAGCGTATATTTACTGAGGTCCAGAGGGCCGTCCTTGAGGCTATGGGCTTCGATGACGGCAGTCCTTTCGAACAGGTCGAAAGGACAAGGCAGCTCACAGGGGAAACCCCGCAGGCGTTTGCGGACAGGCTGTGGGTGGTATACCACGCAGCCTGTGGGGAGCTCCTCGACCGGGTGAATCTTTCCGCGGTACAGACCGGCCGCTGGTTGATGATGCTGGTGGCAAACTGCTTGCCCCGGCTCAAGGCCAGGGCAGAACTCGATTCCCGGGACCCCAACCTCACCGAGGAAGCAGTGGTCAGGCAACTGGCACTGGTCCAACGGAATGGAGATGGGGAGGAGGAGAAAACCTCCAAAGGTCGGGTAAATGAAGTAAAACCCAACTCGATTCCCAAAAGGGAATGGCACCAGGAGGATGGCCGCTCGATTGATAAGGAGGGAGTGTGCTATGGGTGCGGGAAAACTGGGCATTTTAAAAGGGATTGCAGGAGCCCAGTAAAGAGATATGGGGGGGCGAAGTCCTTCAGGAGCTGCCCAGAGTGGGGGAAGTGGAAGGAACTCCTCACCATCCCTTGACGAGATAGTAGCTGCAGTGAGGACAGCGCTGGAGGGGACTGGGAAGGTAGCCACGGCAACAGGCAGGGAAGCACCAGCAACCCTGCCAGTACAGAGGCTGTGACTAGCCCAGACCCAGCCTGCATACCTGTGCCCACTAGAATACGACCCCTGGGGACGACCCTGGGTCAAGATGGTGCATTGGGGACTTACCTTTTGGACACTGGTGCTTCCAGCACGATAGTCCATTCGGAGGACCCCGCAACCTCACCTCTATCAAACGGGGTGCCGTATCAACTAGTTGGGTTCACATGAAATGAGAAGGCTAGGTTTTTCTCAGTCCCGCTCGCAGTTCGTTTAGGAGCACTCCAAACACAATGGAAGTGTGTCCTGATGAACTGGGAGCAGGTGGGAAAAGGGATCTTGGGGGCTGATTTCATCATCGCTCGCCAGATCCTAGTAGACTTGAGGAATCACTGTCTATGGGGCACAGTGGGCACGGGAGCAGAGGGAGAAGTCATGGTTATTGATAAGAAACAGGGAAAAGGGACTCTGTGTACAATGAAGCCAAAAGGGGGTTACGACCTGGAGGTTCTGGTCGGTAACACCCCAGCCGAGTACCAGGCCTATGTGCAAGCAAATCTTGCAGCATTTGCCACCCATAAACACGATTGTGGGAGAGTCACAGGAGTGGAGGTTAGAATAGATGGGGATCCCATGTCCCGCCCGCAAAAGCAGTATGGCTTTCCCCGAGAGGCAGAAGCAGACTTGCAGACAGCTTTAAGCTCGCTTGTCGAGCAGGGTGTTTTGAGACCCATGTCAACTCCCCGCTTTGGCCGGTTAGGAAACCGGACAATTCTTGGAGGGCTACGGTGGATTATAGGGTGCTCAATAAAAACATCCCAGCTTGTGCTCCCACAGTAGCGGCGGTTGCGGACCTGATAGGGGAAATCCCTGCATCCGCAACCACGTTCACAGTGTTGGACATATCCAACGGGTTCTGGTCCACCCCTGTACGGAGGGAAGACCAGTACAAGTTTGCCTTCACCTTCCGGGAACTGCAATATACATGAAGCTGCCTCCCACAGGGCTTTCATAATAGTCCCAGCATCTTTCACCAATGCATGGCGAACTGCTTAAAAGGCTTCAGCCAACCACATCAGCTGGTCCAGTATGTGGACGACCTGTTGTTGTTCACAGACAGCAGTGAGGAACACGGTCCACTGCTGGCCAAACTGCTGGTCTTACTGAAGGAAGGGGGTTTTAAAGTTAACCCCAAGAAAGCCCAGATAGGTCTTGGAGAGGTAAAATTCCTGGACCTGACGATAAGGGCAGGAGGAAGGTCCATTGATGAGGCTAGAAGAAAGGTAGTGCAGGAACTCCCTGTCCCTAGGGATGTGTCGGGGGTAAGGTCTTTCCTGGGAATCACTGGCTGTTGTAGGGACTTCATCGAGGACTATGCAGCCACTGCCGCCCCTCTGCTCAGACTCCTACATAAGGGGGTCGAGTGGGAATGGGACGAGGGTTGTGAGGCAGCATTTGTCTATCTTAATAGAGACCTGCAGGTAGCACCAGCCCGAGGGGCAATTGATGGGGGGGGAGGAATTCTTCCTGGAGGTGGCAGCCAGTGGCGACAGCTTAAGTGCAGTGTTGCTCCAGGAGCGAAACGGTCAGCTGAGACCAGTGGTGTACTCCTCCAGGGTCCTCACGGAGGTAGAAAAGGGATACTCCAATTGTGAGAGGCACTTGCTTGCCACCCACTGGGCAGTAAAGAGAGCTCAGATCTTTACCGGAATATCCCCCGTTACACTCCTCACCCATCATACCCCAACGCAGATGCTGTTGGATGGGAGGATTAAGGACGAGACAGTGAGCAGTGCTAGAATCAATCGCTGGACCCTCCTCCTCTCCCAAATGATTTTAAAGGTCAAGGGCCTCTGCAAACCCAGGCTCGCAGAAAATTTAATCTATCCAGGGCAGCCGCATAGATGCTCTGTGGAGGGGGTTTGGGACATCAACTTTGGATTTCGGGCAGGGATACACCCCACAGGCCGCGAGATCTACGTTGATGGCTCCAGTTCAGTGTCTGTGGGTACAAGACTCACGGGCTGCGGAGTTTGGGATCCCAAGGCAGGGATTGCCTTGGCTCTTAAACTCCCATGCACCCTGAGCGCCCAGCAGGCGGAACTCTCGGCGGTGATGTATGTGGTCACATACCCCGAGGAATTCCCTACCCCATACACGATTTGCTCGGACAGCATGTTCACTTGCAATTCGTGTACAGAGTATCTGGTGATTTGGTCACGCCGGGGGTACACCTCTGCGGATGGGAAGCCCCTTGTGACCAAACCCCTGCTAGAAAGGATCGTGGCTGCAGTGGGAGAAACCGGGGATGTATATATCCATAAGGTAAAGGCCCACTCCAAAACTGAGCCACGGGGGGGAAGGTAACCAGCAGGCAGACCTGCTGGCAAGGGAAGGTGCTCACACAGGTCGCCCATGGGACCCATACGAGGCAGGCAGGATAGCAGCAGCAAGAAGCAAGCCAGGGACACAAGGGAGCGTAGGGGCAGCTGCGGCCCCGGACTTTAAAGTAGTCCAGATGCAGGATCCAGTCCTGAAGGCTGCCTTGGCTGCTATCAAAAAGGGGGAAAAGGCTGAGGGCCCATACAGTGCTACAGATATTGCTGTGAGGGAAGGCATGTTGTTTAAAGGGGACAAATGGGTAGTGCCGCCACAACACCGGAGGGAATTCCTTCAGCTGGCCCATGAGGGTCCAGGTGCGGGACACCCTGGACTGGAATCTATCTGGCAACGGGTAGAAAAGGCAGGGTGGTGGCCAGGCCTCCGGGAAGACGTCCGCGACTTCTGTGCGGGCTGTCTGGTTTGCGCTGCAAACAACCCGGACCCCCAGAAAAGGAAGGTGTCTGTGGGACACGTCAGGCAGGTAGAGGGACCATGGCAGTCGATCCAGGTCGACTACATCGGACCCCTACCGGCCGCCCAGGGAGGTTATAAATACTGCCTCGTCCTGGTGGATGTGTTTTCCAAATGGGTGGAAGCCTTCCCTTGCCGAACAGCTACCGCGGTGGGGACTGCAAAAATCCTGGGAGGTGTTCTCTCAGTGGGGTCTACCTCAAATCATGGAGCCCGACCGGGGAAGCCACTTCACCGGCCACGTGATGCAGGCCACCCTAAAGGTGCTGGGGATAAGAGCGAAATGGCATGTCGCCTACAACCCTCAGTCTCAGGCTCCGTAGAACGCCTGAACCGGACCCTAAAGGAAAGGCTGCGCAAGGAGATGGGAGACTCACCGAACAAGTGGGTGGAGGTCTTACCGTTGGTCCTCATGGGAATCCGGGCCAGTCAGTCAAAGAGCACAGGGTACTCACCCCATGAGCTGATGACGGGCTAGATCATGAGAACCCCAGTGCATGTGTTGGCGCCGGTTCTCACCGAAGGGCAGCTTCGAGAGGTGAACCGGGACCGCTTTGTCAGGAATCTGTTTGAACAGCTTCAACAGATTCACTGGCAGGCGGCCAACAACATGGGCAAACAGCACCGTGCCAATCGGCTGCTGCTGGAACCCCGCAGTCACCATGATTGGGAGGTGGGCGACCAGGTGATGGTGAGAAGCTTCGCCCGGGTCGGGGTATTTGAACCACTGTATATGGGACCATACAGCATAGTCAACAAGGCTAGCCCTATGGTCTATGCGGTTCGATTGCCTCGCCGGGTGAAGTGGTATCACATTAATCAGTGTAAATTTTTTACCCCAAAAGAGGTAAAAAAACAGAGGGAATGAGCAAGGGAAGGGAATCAGGCACTGGGGGAAGAACAGGCCCCGGTGGATTTGGAGGCTCCGGAGGAGGCAGCGGGCCCCGAAGCTCTACAGCCGGGGATGGTTCACTGCTCCAGTAAGGCTATCCCACCACTGGGTAGAGGTTCCCAGCCCACTAACAGAAATAGGGAGAAAGGCTCTAACATTAGCAAGGTCCAAGGGGAAGCTGAACCTCCCATGATGGATCAGCTGGGGCTAGCCCAAGAGGTGGAGGTGATAGCATTGTAGCCCATAACGTGGGACTCTGCACCAACAGTAAGAAGGAGTAACAGAGTGCCACAGCCCAGGGCGCCGTGGTCCCCTGTTTACATAGCTCCCCGCCCCAGACCAAGAAGGCGAAAGACAACAGGGAAGGTGCTCTGTTGCGCTCGCAAGGGTCTCTCACCAATTATCCGGGGCTCGGGACGGCCTTGGAGGGCAGCACAAGACTCATTAAGGGGGACTATATGAGCCCCTCAGCGGAGGGCATCCTGGTCCCCAGGGTACGGTCAGCCAAGTGGTCGACGACGCCTGTACAGTGACAGGATGTAGCCTGGCCACCCGGGGACAGGTGGCGGTGTGTATATTTTCCCTTCCTGTTTTGTTACTTTGTGTTGTGTGCATATGTGTTTAGGTAAGGCAGTGACTGTTGGGTACAACATTTTTGTGTTTGGAACATGTTGCGCGGGTCGAGCCTGGAAAGGTCTCTCAAGGCAAGGCCATGTTCTTCTTGCCTTTCAGATGTCAACACCTCCCTACTGGCTGTTAGTGATGCTGGTATCGCTAAGGATCTGCACCGGGCACCGAGGGGACACCGAGGACTCCCTGGTTTTCGGATGCTCCGGGGGCAGAGCGCCGACAGTGACCACAGGAGAAGGGACTCCGGCGTCGGATGGCCGGATCACCTACTCCCACGAGGGGAGATGGCCTGGGTGGTTGGGATCGAACTCCACCAAGTACTCCAACCATAAGGACTTTACCGACGGAGAGGCCTCCATCCCCTGCCCGGAGATCACTGTGGCCACTTCCAGAGTGAGAGTGACAGACTTGTATAAACAGTGAGATAGGGCCGAACCGGGCAGGCAGAAGCGTGGCACTTTAAATGACATTTTCACGGGGTTTAACACTGGGGCGTCTGCCATAAACAGTTTGGATAACATGCAGCTGGCCCTCCAGATAAATGGGTTAAAGAATCAGCTGCGCAAAATCCTGGGGGACGAGAATACTGTAGTGGGATCCGCGCTCCACGAAGAGGTGGCAATGACAGTTCACTTAAAGGAGATTATCTCTCAATTGGAGACACAGGCCAGGGCTGTAAACGCCTTGATTCGGGAGGATAGAAACGCCTCCGATCAAGCCGCCCAAAATGAGGTGTGCGTGCTCTATGGGGCCTGGTTGCTGGGAGAGGGATGGAGTAACCTCGAGGATCTGAGACAGGGACAGGTCCCCTCCTGGATCAGCAACCAGCACTTAGCAGCACTGCACCCTTATGATAATGTTTTGAGTCCTTGCCAACTTCGTGTAACGTCGGAAGCCTACCCGGTACCGGTGGGCTGTGGAAAGTCAAACCATGCCATCATGGGTGTCGTGGTCAGGATGCCCGTGATGGGGGCGTCCCCACGACCAGCAACCCTGTACCGAGTGGAGAATGTGGGAGTCATTCGTGGAGGGGTGCATGTTCGATTCCAAGAGGTCCCACCTTATGTCACAATGTGGGAGCACACTGTGACAGGTACAGACCTCTCGGGTTGTCGGAGCAGGGGAGCATAGGTAATCCTGTGTCCCCAGCACTTGAATGCTTTTGCAAGGCCACAATGTGGGTTCAGCACTGCTGGGGCAGAGCCTATCAATTGCACAATGGAGGTAATGGCCCCTAACCACATGCCTCCACAGGTAGCATATGTAGGCGGTGGGACATATTGTGTCACCACAAGTGCCCAATGGTATGAACACGGACCGGGAAGGTGGTGTCCAATACCGTACAGCAACTTTTGCTTTAAACCCAGGGCAGAGGTTCAAGTGGCACACACCAGAATCACACCCATCCCTGAAACATTCCACGATTCACCTCACGGTACAAAACAACCTCAGCCACCTACAACAATATGTCGCCCAATTTGGCTATCCTATTGCCCCACTACCTGAGAAACTTACAGCCCTCCTCCAGGCAGTGGATTTGTCTCAAAAACATTTTTACACCATGGAGCAGAAAACTGAAATTCTAGCAGGGGAGATTGCCCAGATTAAACCCCCAGCATGGTGGGATTTGGGGATGCGGGCAGACATACCTGCGTGGATCCGGGTGGGATTGCATGCCTTAGCAATCGGCCAACTCCTGATTGTAGCATATCTGCTAGTTACAAGCTGTAAGCTCAGGAGAAAAAGAAAAAGAAAGCAGTTCCTCAGGCTACTACACAGACAGGAGAGCCGTTGCTAAACACTCAAGGCGTGTAAACAAAGCTTGACCGCGACACTTAGGCGGTTTTGTTATTCCAGGGATGACTGCGTTTTCATACATGGCCCCTGGGGAGTTTGCAGGGCAGGTTTCTTTGTTTTACGGTTAAGACTGAAATGAGACTCAATGTACAATTGCTGCTGGAACCTTAAGTACATATATGTATATTGCTGTCGTATATTGTAACCTGTTGGATTCTGTGTTTTGTACCGTGTTAAAAGGAATTACGATATATATCAACGGGATCAGTTTAGAGTTAAACTGGGGAAAGTTGGGCAATTTGGGAGACCTAGGGTTTTCTCACCACCCTGAACTTTGACACACTCGAGTGGTGTCTGACTGTGTCAGATGGGGGATTATGTAGGGGAGGACGAAAACCCCCTCATTTTACCCAGAAGGAAAAGGGCTGTGGGATCGGTCTGTGCTGTGAATTGAAACCAAGACGGTTTGACCTTGGCAGAGCACTGATTGGACGGGGGAGGACACCGGAGGGCCAATAGTGGGACAGAGTCAGCCCAAAGCATGGGGCTCTCAAGCCAATGGGAGAGCACTTGCTCGAAAACTGTGGGATGACCCATAGCCATTATCGGGCTATTGTCTTCCCCATGTTTACACTATGGAAGGAAATTATGCAGACCTTCAGAAAACTAGAGAACCCAAAACAAACCAAGGGCTACGAGGAAAATTATGCAGACCTTCAGAAATCAGGGAACCCAAAACAACCCAAGGGCCTACACAATGGCTACAGGAGGCCAACGCAATCAACACCCACTCAAACCTTGAGTAGGTTAACATCAGTGGAAAAAACCTGCAATAATCTAAAACTGCTGCATTTTTCAAAATCACTAAGCCCACCAATGGGAAGAATCAATTTCAGCAGGAGAGGCAGACTGGATAATCTGGCTATAAAAAGGGGTTTCTGACGTAGTGTGTGTGCTTCCCTGCTCTCATGATCCAATAACCAGCAAGCCTCTCAACACTGAAGGAAAACCAGTGTCCGAAGACACCGAAGATAGAAGAAATAAACCACCAGACTGCAGAAGGCACATTAGTGAGTATAACCTCTGGTCCCCGGAACTCCCAACTCAGATAGGCCAGGAAAGGTGGGAGGTTGGGCATTGTACTGCTAAACTTGTGTAAAGATTTTCGTTGTGTCCGTTTAGGGGGATTGTTTTGTTGGTGTATTGCTGTTTGTTGAGATACACCTTGTCAAATAAATTGGAAGCCTAAGTTTCCTCTTGGAATCACCTTGTCTCAGTTCTATTGTATTACATCTCCTGATCGTGAGTCTTATGTCAGAACATTGTAAGGGAAGCTAGGAGCGCCTCGAAAATGCTCAACTGTGTCTCACAGGCTAGGGAAGAAGGGATTAGGAGTGTTTGACACTCACAGGTGCCTCACAGGCTAGGCATAAGCTGTGGGGACGCATGAGTCTCAAAACCTCCTTCATAAGCTGTGGACACAGTCTCTCCAGGGGTGCTCTTGCAGCACTCAGGGTACCTCACAGGCCAGGCATAAGCTGTGAGGGCAGAAGCCCAGACAGAGACACCCAAGGCACCACAACACTCCCTGAAAACCCCTTACACTGGCCACCAAACGTGTGACCTGGCAATTGCCTTCATCGTGACAATGCCTGGGTGCCCATTGTGGAGTTCTCTGATGAACACCTCTCTGCCCATCTGGGGTATGACTACGCGGTTTCCCCACTGTAGGCAATCAGCCTGAATCGAGAGTTCATCCTTGCGCCTGTGAAATGGTTTAAATTTCTCAGGGCATGCCCTGTACGTGGCTGCCCAGTCCCCATTCAGGACACATTTCTTGACTAGAGACAATAGCGGGTCTCTATTTGTCCAGACTTTAATCTGACGGGCTGTCACGGCTGAACCTTCGCTTACGAAAGCTTCAACAGCCATGACCATCTCTGCAGCATGCTCGGTAGCCCCCTCAGTGGTGGCTAGTGGGAGCCTGCTGAGTGCATCGGCGCAGTTTTCGGTGCCCGGTCTGTGCCGAATTGTGTAGTCATAGGCGGCTAACGTGAGTGCCCACCTCTGTATGCGGGTCGATGCGTTTGCATTTATGGCCTTCTTGTCGGCCAAAAGGGACATTAGGGGTTTGTGATCTGTCTCCAACTCAAATTTCCTGCCAAACAGGTACTGGTGCATTTTCTTTACCGCATATACACATGCGAGCGCCTCATTTTCTACCATCCCGTAGCCCCTTTCTGCCTGGGACAGACTTCTGGAGGCATAAGCTACCGGCTGTAGCTGACCCTTGGCATTAACATGCTGCAACACACACCCGACACCATCGGACGACGCATCGCACGTTAACACAAGTTTCTTATATGGGTCATATAGCATTAACAGATTGTTGGAACATAACAATTTGCGTGCTCTATTAAAAGCCCTTTCCTGGCTGTCCCCCCAGACCCATTCATGACCTTTGCGTAGGAGCACGTGTAGCGGCTCTAGCAGCGTGCTCAATTTGGGAAGAAAGTTACCAAAATAGTTCAGGAGCCCCAGGAATGAACGCAGCTCCGTCGTGTTACGGGGTCTGGGTGCTCTCTGGATCGCTTCCGTCTTGGACGCAGTAGGGCTGATCCCGTCTGCTGCTACCCTCATCCCCAGGAATTCTACCTCTGGAGCTCGGAAGACGCACTTCGCCTTTTTCAGTCGCAGACCTACCCGGTCCAGTCTGCATAGCACCTCCTCCAGGTTGTGGAGGTGTTCTTCAGTATCGTAACCCGTAATGAGGATGTTGTCCTGAAAAATCACCGTCCCTGGAATCGACTTGAGGAGGCTTTCCATATTTAGTTGGAAGATCGCAGCGGCTGAGTGAATCCCGAACAGACATCTGTTGTACTCAAACAACCCCTTGTGTGTCGTGCTGGTGGTCAGCTTCTTTGACTCACTCGCCAGCACCTGGGTCATGTAAGCTGAGGTCAGGTCCAACTTTGAAAAAAGTTTGCCACCGGATAGCGTCGCAAAGAGGTCCTCCGCTCTCGGTAGCGGGTACTGGTCTTGGAGTGACACCCGATTGATGGTGGCCTTGTAATCGCCACATATCCTGACCAACCCATCCACCTTGAGCACCGGCACAATCGGGCTCGCCCAGTCACTGAATTCGACTGGCGAGATGATGCCCTCCCTCAGCAGGCAGTCCAATTCGCCTTCTATCTTTTCCCGCATCACGTACGGCACCGCTCTGGCCTTGTGGTGTACTGGCCTGGCGTCCAGGTTTATGTGAATCGCTACCATGGCCCCCATGAAAGTGCCAATGCCGAGTTGAAATAATGAGTCAAATTTGTCCAGGACCTGTGAGCATGATACTCGCTCCACAGAGGAAATTGCATTGACATCGCTCCATTTCCAGTTCATGACAGCAAGCCAACTCCTCCCCAGTAGTGCGGGACCATCCCCTGGGACAATCCAGAGTGGCAGTCTGTTCTCCGAATCTTTGTGGGTCACTACTACCTCGCACCGGAATGATCTGCTTTGTGTAAGTCCGTAGCTGTGCGTCAATCGGCGAAAATTTTGGCCTCCTGGCCTTGGACGCCCACAACTTTTCGAACTGTTTGATACCCATCAGGGACTGGCTGGTCCCCGTGTCTAGCTCCATTGATACTGGGATGCCATTGAGGAACACTTTCATCATTATCGCTGGCTTCCTGGTGTATGAACTGTATACGTGCTCCACATGAACTCGCTGAACTTCAGCTTCCAGCGATTTGCCCCAGCGTTCATTTCTGCAATTTCTGCAGGTATTTTGCTCACCTCTGCAAACTCCGGCTGAATGTGTGCCTCCACACCTCCAGCATGAGCTGTTGTTTGATCCCTTGCCAGTCGATCGTCCCTGACTGCCCCTGTTATTGCTAGTGGCCATGCTCGCGTGGTTTAAATCCCAGTTTCTTGTCGCCATTGATACGTCCTTACTATACAGTATAAATGCACATGAGGCCCATGCTTGAGAGAAGGTCATTCTGTGACCTGTCCTTTATTTCATAGCACTCAAGTGCTGGAAGTGGGTGGAACTTTCCCTTTTATATCTGAAGGTCTAGGTTCGGAGTGTCTCCCACAAGATCACCACCTAGTGGTCATTGTTCTCACAGTGTACAACTTAGGTCAGATTATACATGGGTTACAATGCTGGTTGAATACATGACACGTACGAAGTTCCTACGGACTTGGGAAGGCATCGGAAAAGCCGGGTTTCAGTGCACAATGCGTATGCGCTAAAAACCGGCTTTTCTGATCTGTCAAGTTTCTGGCTTGACAGATCTCGCATATAGCGGGAGTGAGGACACTTGCATGGCAAGATTTCCGATATTGACGAATATCTTGCCCTACAAATGTCCTTTAAAATCTTGCAACCTGAAAAAGCAGGCGTATAGCCTACTTTTATCGGCACAAGTGTTTAAAAATACATAAAAACATTCAAATTAAATTAAATAAACACATATGAAAACATACTTTATTGTTAAAAATCCTCCCCACTATGGTAAGTTTATTTTAAGGCATCTTTAAAAAAAGTTGGGAAAATATTATTTTTTATAAGAACTTTAATTTAAATGATTCTTAAATATGTTGTGTATTTTTCTATTTTTTATTGACTTTTTGTGTTGGGGGGGTGAATTTCTCATTCATAATAATGGGAACTCCAACTTCCCATTATTACGAATGAGAAAATACTGTACCTTGATTGGCTGCCCAAAGCCATGTGACTATAGCACCAGCCCTGCGCATGTCCCAACGTGCACACACTGCGATGCGTCGGAGTGAAGGCCTCAGGCTCGGAAGTTCAAGCGGGTGCAGCAGCAACAGGTAAGTGCGCAGTTTTTTACCTTTTTCTTTAGTTTGCCCACAGGAAGACCTCTAGCGGAACTTCAGGCCATTTGTGTCCTTACCAAGTGTCAATCTCACCATTTATCACATTGCTGTATACGGGATCTTTCTGTGTGAAATTGTCTGTCGCCTTTCTCTACCTTACAACAGTTACTGATTTCAAAACTACTTCATTGGCTGCGAAATCCTTTGGGAATTCGTAAAAAATCACTTTATAATTACAGTTTTGTTTTATCAAAGAAATTCCAACAAAAGTAGCCAGCATTATTGGATTTTTTGATTTGTTCTTCAGGTAATTCTTCAACATGAGAGCATTTGCTTTTTTTTAATCGATAAGAATATAGATGTACTTTGAATACTGCTGAACAGATCATTATTTTACATCAGGAATTTCTCGTGCTAGACATGACAACAGTGGAGAATTGATAAAAATGTTGAGGCGGCAAACACCTTTGTTGTTTTTTTATTTCAGCTTGGAGATGTTGGCACCATTCGTTTGTGGGGTATGCTGTAGTTCTACAATGCTCTTGCGCTGATTCTGAGCAGCAGAGGTGGAGTGGTGGCAAAACAGCTTATTCATTTATTTTCAAAGGGTTTGCACCCCAGGATACTATCATAATGATTGCATTTAAACTTTTAAAAGTAATGGCACAAGAAATAAACATGTTAAAATGAGAAAAGTATTGATCATACCACTAGAAATGACAGGCAATCTGAAAAGCACGAATGAGATACAAGAAGGGACAAGAAGCAAATTCATTTAATGCATTCCTCATTCTTTTGTGTGTCACGTTAGCAACATTTTTCATTTAATGTGTGTGTGTAACAAAAAGAAAGTGGCATCAGTAAGTGCCAAATGGATCTTCAGCTGATGCCATAGCAAAAGGATAGTGGTGACAGGGGGAGGGATAGATTTTCACATTGCCGACTGTGCGTAAACCTAGCATTGCGGATGACCTGCCTATTATTGAAAGCATCTGATTTTCATTTTCATGAATATCAATGGCTCGATGACTCTTTCTCACTCTTTTTTGTGGAATTCTTTCCTTGGCATCGTCTGCTCTCTCCTGTGTGTCTCTTACTCTCTTGCTATGTCAGAGGAAATGTTACAAGGACACCCTCAAAGCCTCCTTGATAAAATGCAACATCCCCACTGCCACCTGGGACTCCCTGGCCAAAAACCGCCCTAAGTGGAGGAAGTGCATCCGGGAGTGTACTGAGCACCTCGAGTCTCGTCGCCAAGAGTATGCAGAGACCAAGCGCAGGTAGCGGAAGGAGCTTGCGGCAAACCAGTCCCACCCACCCTTTCCTTCAACGACTGTCTGTCCCACCTGTGACAGGGACTGTGGTTCTTGTATTGAACTGTTCAGTCACCTAAGAACTCATTTTTAGAGTGGAAGCAAGTCTTCCTCGATTCTGAGGGACTGCCTATGATGATGATAATGCTATTTCTGATTGCCCCAGAAATACTCTTGTCTTTGTCTAGGAACTGGGACCTAAAAAGTCTATTGTCTTATTATTTTTGCATGAGAGAATGGGGGTGTGGATGCGGTGGGGCTTTGATCCTGGGTTGGAAAAGAGTACGGGGCTACACTATGTAACTTGGGATCACGGAGTGAGGAGGTTTAACTTTTATTTATATAGCGCCTTTAAGATAGTAAAATGTCACAAGGCGCTTCACAGCAGTGCTACAAGACAAAGCAGATAAATTTGACACCGAGCCACAAAAGAAGAAATTAAGAACAAAAAATTTGTTTAAAGAGGTAGGTTTTAAGGAGCGTCTTAAAGGAGGAAAGATAGGTAGACAGGCGGAGCTGCTTAGAGATGGAGTTCCAGAGCTTAGGGCTTAAACAGCTGAAGGCACGGCCACCGATGGTTGAGCAGTTATAATGAGGGATGTTCACGAGGCCAGAATTTGAGGAGTGCAGACATCTTGTGGGGTTGTGAGGCTGAAAACGATTACATAGATAGGGAGGGGCAAGGCCATGGAGTGATTTGTAAACGAGAATGAGAATTTTGAAATCGAGGCGTTGTTTAACCGGGAGCCAGTGTAGGTCAGAAAGCACAGGGGTGATGGGTAATCGTGACTTGGTGTGAGTTAGGACACGGGCTGCTGAGTTTTGGATGACTTCAAGTTTACGTAGTGTAGAATGTGGGAGGCCAGCCAGGAGTGAATTGGAGTAGTCAAGTCTGCAGGTAACAAAGGCATGAATGAGGGTTTCAGCAGCAGATGAGCTGAGGCAGGGGCGGAGGCTAATTTAGGCAGCGGCTGAAAGGAAATGGAGAAGCTGAAGCAGAGTGGAAAGAAGGGGAGTGGCAGAAGCTTTGCTGCAGAGTGATAGTCAGGAGAAAAGCATCTGAATCAGACCCTCATTACTGCATGAGTGATAGTAGATTATCAGTAAATGGTTAGCTGGACAAATCAGATCTGGGGGACATAATGGACAACTATGGATACATTATTTTTCTTAATATAAATACTGAATAAATGAATTATTCCAAAGTGTTAGATTATTATATAAATAGTCAATAAACTAATAAGTATTTGAAAATTATTATCAAACAAATATTCAATAATCTATAATGATTCCAGTATTTTATATTGTTACTTGATTGCCAATATATGAATTAATCTGATAATAGAAATAGCAATTTGCTACCAATAGATGAATGATCCAACTTTAATATATCGTAGATCATTTCAAATTTATCACTGTGTGACTGCCCAGAAATATCTGGATCTGGACAGGCACTATTGAGTCCTTGCACTGAATCCATACAATTCACTTAAAAATTACATTTGTGTAATAACTAACATTTGTATAGGGGAGAAAGTACATTTTTAAGTTGATTAAACCAAACACATTAGACAGTGCTTAACAGAAATCTGAATTGAAAATGTTATCCTACAGAAGTTGTCAATCATACAGCAGTTCAGGCAGGACACTTAAGGTTCTTCAGTGCTGAATCCAGTTACAGGTGCTATTTTCACAACATTGTGGTAGAGCTAAACTGGTTCATCATCACAGGCAGTCCCTCGGAATTGAGGAAGACTTGCTTTCTGCATGCTCTCGCTGATGAGACTCGAGGTGCTCAGCGCCCTCCCAGATGCACTTCCTCTACTTAGGGCGGTCTTTGGCCAGGGACTCCCAGGTGTCGGTGGGGATGTTGCACCTTATCAGGGAAGCTTTGAGAGTGTCCTTGTAACATTTCCTCTGCCCACCTTTGGCTCATTTACCGTGAAGGAGTTCCGAGTAGAGCGCTTGCTTTGGGAGTCGCGTGTCTAGCATACGAACATTGTGGCCCACCCAGCGGAGCTGATCAAGTGTGGTCAGTGCTTCAATGCTGGAGATGTTGGCCTGGTTGAGGACGCTAATGTTGGTGCGTCTGTCCTCCCAGGGGATTTGTAAGATCTTGCGGAGACATCGTTGGTGGTATTTCTCCAGCGACTTGAGGTGTCAACTGTATGTGGTCCATGTCTCTGAGCCATACAGGAGGGCAGGTATTACTACTGCCCTGTAGACTATGAGCTTGGTGACAGTTTTGAGGGCCTGGTCTTCAAACACTCTTTTCCTCAGGCGGCCGAAGGCTGCACTGGCGTACTGGAGGCGGTGTTGAATCTCGTCGTCAATGTCTGCTCTTGTTGATAAGAGGCTTCCGAGGTATGGGAAATGGTCCACATTGTCCAGGGCCGCGCCGTGGATCTTGATGACTGGGGGGCAGTGCTGTGCGGCGAGGACAGGTTAGTAGAGGACATAGAAACATAGAAAATAGGTGCAGGAATAGGCCATCCGGCCCTTCGAGCCTCTACCACCATTCAATAAGATCATGGCTGATCATTCCTTCAGTACCCCGTTCCTGCTTTCTCTCAATACCCCTTGATCCCTTTAGCCACAAGGGCCATATCTAACTCCCTCTTGAATATATCCAATGAACTGGCATCAACAACTCTCTGCAGCAGAAAATTCCACAAGTTAACAACTTTTTGAGTGAAGAAGTTTCTCCTCATCTCAGTCTTACATGGCCTGCCCCTTATCTTAAGGCTGTGTCCCCTGGTTCTGGACTTCCCCAACATCGGGAACATTCTTCCCGCATCTAACTTGTCCAGTCCAGTCAGAATCTTATATGTTTCTATGAGATCCCCTCGCATCCTTCTAAACTCGAGTGTATAAAGGCCCAGTTGATCCAGTCTCTCCTCATATGTCAGTCCAGCCATCCTGGGAATCAGTCTGGTGAACCTTCGCTGCACTCCCTCAATAGCAAAAATGTCCTTCCTCAGATTAGGAGACCAAAACTGAACACAATATTCCAGGTGGGGCCTCACCAAGGCCCTGTACAACTGCAGTAAGACTTCTCTGCTCCTATACTCAAATCCCCTAGCTATGAAGGCCAACATACCATTTGCCTTCTTCACCGCCTGCTGTACCTGCATGCCAGCCTTCAATGACTGATGAACCATGACACCCAGGTCTCGCTGCACCTCCCCCTTTCCTAATCTGCCGCCATTCAGATAATATTCTGCCCTCGTGTTTTTGCCCCCAAAGTGGATAACCTCACATTTATCCACATTATACTGTATCTGCCATGCATTTGCCTACTCACCTAACCTATCCAAATCACCCTGCGGTCTCTTAGTGTCTTCCTCACAGCTCACACCGCCACCCAGTTTAGTGTCATCTGCAAACTTGGAGATATTACACTCAATTCCATCATCTAAATCATTAATATATATTGTAAAGAGCTGGGGTCCCAGCACTGAGCCCTGCGGCACCCCACTAGTCACTGCCTGCCATTCTGAAAAGGACCCGTTTATCGCGACTCTCTGCTTCCTGTCTGTCAACCAGTTCTCTATCCACGTCAGTACATTACCCCCAATACCATGTGCTTTGATTTTGCACACCAATCTCTTGTGTGGGACCTTGTCAAAAGCCTTTTGAAAGTCCAAATACACCACATCCACTGGTTCTCCCCTGTCCACTCTACTAGTTACATCCTCAAAAAATTCCAGATTTGTCAAGCATGATTTCCCCTTCATAAATCCATGCTGACTTGGACCAATCTTATCACTGCTTTACAAATGCGCTGCTATTTCATCCTTAATGATTGATTCCAACATTTTCCCCACTACTGATGTCAGGCTAACTGGTCTATAATTACCCGTTTTCTCTCCCTCCTTTTTTAAAAAGTGGTGTTACATTAGCAACCCTCCAGTCCATAGGAACTGATCCAGAGTCGATAGACTACAGGAAAATTATCACCAATGAATCCACTATTTCTAGGGCCACTTCTGTAAGTACTCTGGGATGTAGACTATCAGGCCCTGGGGATTTATCGGCCTTCAATCCTGTCAATTTCCCTAACACAATTTCCTGTCTAATAAGGATATCCTTCAGTTCCTCCTTCTCACTAGACCCTCGGTCCCCTAGTACATCCGGAAGGTTATTTGTGTCTTCCTTTGTGAAAACAGAACCAAAGTACTTGTTCAATTGGTCTGCCATTTCTTTGTTCCCCATTATAAATTCACCCGAATCCGACTGCAAGGGACCTACATTTGGCTTCACTAATCTTTTTCTCTTCACATATCTATAGAAGCTTTTGCAGTCATTTTTGATGTTTCCGGCAAGCTTCCTCTCATATTCTATTTTCCCTCTCTAAATTAAACCCTTTGTCTTCCTCTGCTATATTCTAAATTTCTCCCAGTCCTCCGGTTTGCTGCTTTTTCTGGCTAATTTGTATGCCTCTTCCTTGGATTTAACACTATCATTAATATCCCTTGTTAGCCACGGTTGAGTCACCTTCCCCGTTTTATTTTTACTCCAGACAGGGATGTACAATTGTTGGAATTCGCCATATGATCTTTGAAGGTTTGCCATTGCCTATCCACCGTCAACCCTTTAAGTATCATTTGCCAGTCTAATCTAGCCAATTCACGCCTCATACCATCAAAGTTATCTTTCCTTAAGTTCAGGACCCTAGTTTCTGAATTAGCTTTGTCACTCTCCATCTTAATAAAGAATTCTACCATATTATGGTCACTCTTCCCCAAGGGGCCTCGCACAACAAGATTGCTAATTAGTCCATTCTCATTACACATCACCCAGTCTAGGATGGCCAGCTCTCTGGTTGGTTCCTCGACATATTGGTCTAGAAAACCATCCCTAATACACTCCAGGAAATCCTCCTCCACCGCATTGCTACCAGTTAGGTTAGCCCAATCAATATGCAGATTAAAGTCACCTATGATTACTGCTTTACCTTTATTGCACACATCCCTTATTTCTTGTTTGATGCTGTCCCCAACCTCACTACTACTATTTGATGGCCTGTAAACAACTCCCATTAGCGTTTTCTGCCCTTTGGTATTCCGTAGCTCCACCCATACCGATTCCACACCATCCAAGCTAATGTCCTTCCTTACAATTGTATTAATTTCCTCTTTAACCAGCAACGCCACCCGCCTCCTTTTCCTTTCTGTCTATCCTTCCTAAATGCTGATGTTGAGTTCCCAGCCTTGGTCACCCTGGAGCCATGTCTCCGTGATGCCAATCACATCGTATCCGTTAACTGCTATCTGCGCAGTTAATTTGTCCACCTTATTCCGAATACTCCTCGCATTGAGGCACAGAGCCTTCAGGCTTGTCTTTTTAACACACTTTGACCCTTTAGAATTCTCCTGCAAAGTGGCCCTTTTTGTTTTTTGCCTTGGGTTTCTCTGCCCTCCACTTTTACTATTCTCCTTTCTATCTTTTGTTTTACGGATGTTTAGCGTAAGGCCCATGCTTTCGTACGCCTCAGTAAATACATTGACTATGTCCTGGAGTTCAGCCTCTGTATGTGCGCATACAGAGTTATACAAGTAACAGAGTTATACAACTGGTTATAAAAGTAAAAAAATAGAAAACATAGAAACATAGAAAATAGGTGCAGGAGTAGGCCAATCGGCCCTTCTAGCCTGTATCGCCATTCAATGAGTTCATGGCTGAACATGCAACTTCAGTACCCCATTCCTGCTTTCTTGCCATACCCCTTGATCCCCCTAGTAGTAAGGACTACATCTAACTCCTTTTTGAATATATTTAGTGAATTGGCCTCAACAACTTGCTGTGGTAGAGAATTCCACAGGTTCACCACTATCTGGGTGAAGAAGTTTCTCCTCATCTCGGTTCTAAATGGCTTACCCCTTATCCTTAGACAGTGACCCCTGGTTCTGGACTTCCCCAACATTGGGAACATTCTTCCTGCATCTAATCTGTCTAAACCCATCAGAAATTTAAACGTTTCCATGAGATCCCCTCTCATTCTTCTGAACTCCAGTGAATACAAGCCCAGTTGATCCAGTCTTTCTTGATATGTCAGTCCCGCCATCCCGGGAATCAGTCTGGTGAACCTTCGCTGCACTCCCTCAATAGCAAGAATGTCCTTCCTCAAGTTAGGAGACCAAAACTGTACACAATACTCCAGGTGTGGCCTCACCAAGGCCCTGTACAACTGTAGCAACACCTCCCTGCCCCTGTACTCAAATCTCCTTGCTATGAAGGCCAACATGCCATTTGCTTTCTTAACCGCCTGCTGTACCTGCATGCCAACCTTCAATGACTGATGTACCATGACACCCAGGTCTCGTTGCACCTCCCCTTTTCCTAATCTGTCACCATTCAGATAATAGTCTGTGTCTCTGTTTTTACCACCAAAGTGGATAACCTCACATTTATCCACATTATACTTCATCTGCCATGCATTTGCCCACTCACCTAACCTATCCAAGTCACTCTGCAGCCTCATAGCATCCTCCTCGCAGCTCACACTGCCACCCAACTTAGCGTCATCCGCAAATTTGGAGATACTACATTTAATCCCCTCGTCTAAATCATTAATGTACAGTGTAAACAGCTGGGGCCCCAGCACAGAACCTTGCGGTACCCCACTAGTCACTGCCTGCCATTCTGAAAAGTACCCATTTACTCCTACTCTTTGCTTCCTGTCTGACAACCAGTTCTCAATCCATGTCAGCACACTACCCCCAATCCCATGTGCTTTAACTTTGCACATTAATCTCTTGTGTGGGACCTTGTCGAAAGCCTTCTGAAAGTCCAAATATACCACATCAACTGGTTCTCCCTTGTCCACTCTACTGGAAACATCCTCAAAAAATTACAGAAGATTTGTCAAGCATGATTTCCCTTTCACAAATCCATGCTGACTTGGACCTATCATGTCACCTCTTTCCAAATGCGCTGCTATGACATCCTTAATAATTGATTCCATCATTTTACCCACTACTGAGGTCAGGCTGACCGGTCTATAATTCCCTGTTTTCTCTCTCCCTCCTTTTTTAAAAAGTGGGGTTACATTGGCTACCCTCCACTCGATAGGAACTGATCCAGAGTCAATGGAATGTTGGAAAATGACTGTCAATGCATCCGCTATTTCCAAGGCCACCTCCTTAAGTACTCTGGGATGCAGTCCATCAGGCCCTGGGGATTTATCGGCCTTCAATCCCATCAATTTCCCCAACACAATTTCCCGACTAATAAGGATTTCCCTCAGTTCCTCCTCCTTACTAAACCCTCTGACCCCTTTTATATCCGGAAGGTTGTTTGTGTCCTCCTTAGTGAATACCGAACCAAAGTATTTATTCAATTGGTCTGCCATTTCTTTGTTCCCCGTTATGACTTCCCCTGATTCTGACTGCAGGGGGCCTACGTTTGTCTTTACTAACCTTTTTCTCTTTACATATCTATAGAAACTTTTGCAATCTGTCTTAATGTTCCCTGCAAGCTTCTTCTCGTACTCCATTTTCCCTGCCCTAATCAAACCTTTGTCCTCCTCTGCTGAGTTCTAAATTTCTCCCAGTCCCCGGGTTCATTGCTATTTCTGGCCAATTTGTATGCCACGTCCTTGGCTTTAATACTTTCCCTGATTTCCCTTGATAGCCACGGTTGAGCCACATTCCCTTTTTCATTTTTACGCCAGACAGTAATGTACAATTGTTGTAGTTCATCCCTGCGGTCTCTAAATGTCTGCCATTGCCCATCCACAGTCAACCCCTTAAGTATCATTTGCCAATCTATCCTAGCCAATTCATGCCTCATACCTTCAAAGTTACCCTTCTTTAAGTTCTGGACCATGGTCTCTGAATTAACTGTTTCATTCTCTATCCTAATGCAGAATTCCACCACATTATGGTCACTCTTCCCCAAGGGGCCTCGCACAACGAGATTGCTAATTAATCCTCTCTCATTACACAACACCCAGTCTAAGATGGCCTCCCCCCTAGTTGGTTCCTCGACATATTGGTCTAGAAAACCATCCCTTATGCACTCCAGGAAATCCTCCTCCACCGTATTGCTTCCAGTTTGGCTAGCCCAATCTATGTGCATATTAAAGTCACCCATTATAACTGCTGCACCTTTATTGCATGCACCCCTAATTTCCTGTTTGATGCCCTCCCCAACATCACTACTACTGTTTGGAGGTCTGTACACAACTCCCACTAACGTTTTTTGCCCTTTGGTGTTCTGCAGCTCTACCCATATAGATTCCACATCATCCAAGCTAATGTCCTTCCTAACTATTGCATTAATCTCCTCATTAACCAGCAATGCTACCCCACCTCCTTTTCCTTTTATTCTATCCTTCCGGAATGTTGAATACCCCTGGATGTTGAATTCCCAGCTCTGATCATCCTGGAGCCATGTCTCTGAAATCCCAAACACATCATATTTGTTAACATCTATTTGCACAGTTAATTCATCCACCTTATTACGGATACTCCTTGCATTAAGACACAAAGCCTTCAGGTTTGTTTTTTTAACACCCTTTGTCCTTTTAGAATTTTGCTGTACAGTGGCCCTTTTTGTTCTTTGCCTTGGGTTTCTCTGCCCTCCACTTTTCCTCATCTCCTTTTGCTTTTGCCTCCTTTTTGTTTCCCTTTGTCTCCCTGCATTGGTTCCCATCCCCCTGCCATATTAGTTTAACTCCTCCCCAACAGCACTAGCAAACACTCCCCGTAGGACATTGGTTCCGGTCCTGCCCAGGTGCAGACTGTCCGGTTTGTATTGGTCCCACCTCTAAGATATCATAAATTGGGGTAGCTTTGTGATCCCTCTCCCTGGTATCGCCTTTCAAACCGAAACTTTGTGGCATCTGAAAGCTACTTCCTGATTTAATCAGACTTTTTTCTAACTTGGCTGATAACCAGTGCTTTAGGCTTTGCTCATTCATTAGAAATTCAATGCTCTGCGAGGAACCGACTATGTGGACCAAGGAATTCTCAGGTTTGATTCCCGATCTGTGTTGAGTTAGTTTAATTTTGATGGAGCAGAGGTAGGAGTGCAATTGGTTTCAGTTCCCTCGGTAAGGGAAGGAAATAAAGCAGCTAAAATTCCCACTGCTAAATGTTTTCCTCAGGCGCGGAGTATAAGGGTTCATTACTCACACCTATCAGGAAAACTGTGCCTGAAGGGAATGTAGGCCACAGATAAGGCTACAAAATGATAATCCTGATTCCCTAACCTGCACTTTCTGCGAGCGCAACTTCCCACTGGAAGTGCGGAAGCAGTAAGTTAGCCCTATATTATGCGCTGAAAGATATGAATGACTATCAGATGAGGACAGAACGGCACTGTGGCCAATAACCTGCTAACACTCACTATCTAGTGTTACATGTGAAGAAATGGCTACTTAAGTAGGTATTGAAGGGCCGCTGGTATCTCTGGAACCTCCAAAAACTACCTTCAAGAGAAAGGGGGAAATGACAAAAAATAACTAATATTATTACTATATTATTTTTCTCCTCAGATTCTCAGCAAAAGACAGCAGGAGTATGTTTTGTCCACGTACGTAACCAGCACTGAAGAGATATCTGATCTGCACTGAAGTTGAATAAACAAAAGATTGTAAGAGAAGGATTACTTTTGATCCTCCCACATTTAACTGTGTGTGGTGCAAACAAAATGACCAAAAACAAAATACTGGAGGTACGCAGCATGTCCCTCAGTCCCTTGACTGGAAAAAACATTGGCAGCGAGGAATCTCAGCCGCCTCCTACACATGTTGGAAAATCGAGGGCTGCACATCGGCAATCTTTTTGTTTTTGTTGTTAGCGGGTGAGACTCCCCATCACTTGTGTGTACTTGGAAAATGATCTCTCCTTCGTCAGTGTCTGTCTTTTCCCCTTTCGGATTCTGGTGGGCCCGTCGTGCATTTTCAGTATTTTTGACTTCATATTTACAGCATTTGTTTTTTTTTTATTTCTTCAAAAGGACCCATTTCAGTTTAGCAAAGACACAACTTAAGACTAGTTATCTTTACTGAAACTGGACATTTCAAATGTATGTGAAACACGTGTTGTATAATGTCAGTGTACGAAATCACTTGGTGTCGAAGTTCAACATCGAGCTGCCTTTTATACTTTTGTCCCCGATGCCAAGCCCAATATGAACATAATGAGGAATAATTGCTCAGGTCACTATGTGCAACGGCACTGTAAGTATGTTCAGGAAGATTTCCTCTGGTCAGTATTTCTAGTGAATATCGTTATGATTTCAAAGCAGAAAGTACTGGAATTACACAGCAGGTCAGTCAGCCTCTGGATAGAGAGAAGACATTAATGTTTCAGAGGCAAACTCTTCATCACATGCTTATGATTCCACTACAAACACAAACAGAGGAAATTTTCCTCAACACCTTATGAAGATGCTACACATAACAACCAGAGCAATTCATTCACAATGGTAATTATTTTTGACTGCATATCCGCGCCCCATCACTAAGACCATCTGCTTCCATCCCGACTCCGCCCCTGCCTCAGCTGCTGAAGCATTCAACCATACCTTTGTTATCTCTAGACTTGACTATTCCAACTCACTCCTGACCGGCCTCCCATCTCCACCCTCCATAAATCTTAGGTCATCTAAAACTGTGCTGCCCGTATCCTAACTTGCACCAAGTCCCGTTCACCCATCACCCCTGTGCTCGCTGACTTACATTGGCTCCAAGTTGAGCAATGACTTGATTTTAAAATTCTCATCCTTGTTTTCAAATTCCTCCATGGCCTCATAAGAACATAAGAACATAAGAATTAGGAACAGGAGTAGGCCATCTAGCCCCTCGAGCCTGCTCCGCCATTCAACAAGATCATGGCTGATCTGGCCGTGGACTCAGCTCCACTTACCCGCCCGCTCCCCGTAACCCTTAATTCCCTTATTGGTTAAAAATCTATCTATCTGTGACTTGAAAACATTCAATGAGCCAGCCTCAACTGCTTCCTTGGGCAGAGAATTCCACAGATTCACAATCCTCTGGGAGAAGAAATTCTTTCTCAACTCGGTTTTAAATTGGCTCCCCCGTATTTTGAGGCTGTGCCCCCTAGTTCTAGTCTCCCCGACCAGTGGAAACAACCTCTCTGCCTCTATCTTGTCTATCCCTTTCATTATTTTAAATGTTTCTATAAGATCACCCCTCATCCTTCTGAACTGCAACGAGTAAAGACCCAGTCTACTCAATCTATCATCATAAGGTAACCCCCTCATCTCCGGAATCAGCCTAGTGAATCGTCTCTGTACCCCCTCCAAAGCCAGTATATCCTTCCTTAAGATGACCAAAACTGCACGCAGTACTCCAGGTGCGGCCTCACCAATACCCTATACAGTTGCAGCAGGACCTCCCTGCTTTTATACTCCATCCCTCTCGCAATGAAGGCCAACATTCCATTCACCTTCCTGATTAGCTGCTGCACCTGGGCCAATTGTGGAGCAGTGGAGGCGTGGCCTAAACAGTTGGAGCTGTGAGCAGTGAGAGAAGGAGCTGCTGCTTTTGCTCCTGTGAATCAGCCCAGGAAGAGAAGGAAGGGGCTTCACCACCAACTTTCACCCAGAGGGAGAGAAGGAAAAAGCAGAAAACTTGAACAACTTCACTATTTCTACAAAGAGTTGGAGAGAGGGGGAAAGACCAACAACAACATCCAGTGTGGAAGGAGGGAGACTCTACCATTCTACAGGTGGGTGTATTGGTGCAGTCCCTAAAAGACTTTGCTGTATCGGTGGGGGGAGGAAAGAAGACCAGCCGGAGGCCAGAACATCGCGGGGGGTGTGTGTGTGTGGAAGTGTGTGTGGGGGCCTTGCTTACAACTAGGCCCCACACACCTTTGAAGCACCCCTCCCCCATTGCCTAGCCTGGGATAGCTGGAGCTACCAGGCTGAAGAAACAATTAATCCACCCTAATTAACATCGTTGGGAGTGTGTGCCTGTGTGGCTCCAGCTGCACCAGGTGAAGACATCTTCTCCCCTCACCCGAAGACCACCCCAAAGACTATTTTTGTTTGCCATCTGGGGATTGCACCCACCCACAGCTGCGAGGGAAGACCTGCCCTCGCAGTTTCCCCCCTTCCCACCCCCCTCTCTCTTTCTCTGTTACTCTCTGTCTCTCCCCTCTCTCTCTGAGAGCCCTTTTCCTCCCAAATTAATTGGAAAAATATAAAACAATTAAGACAACTGAGCAGAGGGAGCAAGGCCCCTCCCCAATTGTCAACTAGGGGAGAGGTGTGCCTCGTTAAGAGCACCTCTGCTCAGTCTATTAAACGAGGCCATTTAAAGACCATTAAGGCCTGTGACTTTGGGGTGGGTGTAGCCCTTAAAGGGACCCCGTGATGGCGACCCCATCTACGCCGGTGGCAGGGCCAGCTAGGACTTATGCGCAGGCGGCATCCACATCCACGGCACCTCCTGCGCCACCTGCTGCCCTGCCACCATTCAGACTTATAACTACGAAACACGGGGTCAAGAGCTACACTCACCCCACAATGAGCATTGAGGAGTGCGTGCGGGCGATGGCTGGGGTAGTCGGCCCCTCAGCCATTGTCGCAGCCTCCAAGATGTCTGGGAAGGCCGTGTTCTTCCTGGGGTTGGAGCGGGCGGTGTCCCTGGCCATTGAAAAGGGGCTCACGGTGGGCGGGGCGTTCCTGCCGGTGGACCCTCTCGAGGCCACCGCGCAGAGGGTCATTCTATCAAACGTCCCGCCCTTTGCTCCCGCTGAGCTCCTCCTCCCTCACCTACACCAACTGGGGGAGGTAAGGTCGGGGATCAACCCCATACCGCTTGGCGTCAGGGAGAACAGCCTGCGCCATGTGTTCTCCTTCCGCCGCCAGCTCTTTGTCCGGCTGGCGCGGGAAGAGACGACGGAGGGGAACTTTAATGTGGTGCACGAGGGGACTGCCTACCGCGTCTTCTGGACGTTGGACGTCGTGCGGTGCCATGCCTGCAGGGAGGTGGGGCACGTTCGCAAGAACTGCCCCGCCTCCAAAGCCACCAAACCACCGAGGGCGGACAAGGCTGGCGCCGCCGCCACCCCTCCCCCTAGTAGCGTCCGCGTGCCGGGAGCTGTGGGTGCGCGGGCATCGTCGGGGGCGTTTGTTTTCACGGCCTCCGGCGGGGGGGATGGAGAGCGTCCGGCCGGAAAGAAGGCGCAGAAGAAGGCGAAACACCTAGAGGCGGGTCCCCTTAGTGCGCCAGACAAGCTGTTCACCGCGCTCGGCCCAACCCCGTCACCGGCGAGCGTGGGGTGCCCTGAGCCTGTGCCCGAGCCCTTGACTAATACCGCAGAGGGGTTCTGACGCGGGCAAGATAAGAAAAAGTGGCGAGTGGAGCGGGAGGCCTCGGCAGACATGGGTGTCTCCCTGTCTCCGTGCCCCCCCAGGAAAAAAAGGAGGCGCCGCTCCAATGAGGCGGGGGGGGGAACAACATCCCTCCGCGGAGGAGTCGGTGCCCGCCGCGTGTCCCGCGTCCCCCACCGGCGCCCCCAAACTGCGCTGTAGGCGCGAGGAATCTGTCCCCGGGGAGGGTGAGACAGTCGAAGCTGCCCAGCCGCTGCCTCCTGGGGATGGCGTGAAAGATCTGCCTGTCGTGGGGGGCGTGGGGCCAGCGGAAGAATGCGTAGCCGCCGGGTCGAGCGTCCCGGGGACTGAGGCGGGCGGGGCCGAAAAGGCCGAACCTGAGCCCGCCCAGCTAATATCCAACTTCCCCCGGTATTTGCTCGACTCGGCAGAAATACAAAGTATTAACACTTTTAATGAATCTGTACACGCTGGGCCGGGGGGTGGCGGCGGGGAGGGGGAGGAACACCCACCCTCGCCCCCTACTTTGGAGCTGGAGCGCTTGGAGGGCCTGGGGATTTTCTATGGCCGGGTCTCTCCTTGTTCCCCGGTTCCTGGGGCGGAGGAGGAACCCCTTCCGCTGTCGCTTCCCGACCCAGCACCAATTCTAAAAGAGCCCAGTGGGGACTCCTCTGCCGACGATCCTAGGGGTGGGATCGGGGCAGAGCCAGGGCCGGATGGAGCGGCCGGGCCGTTTGCCGTACCTCGTGCGGTCGACGTGTCGGCTGCTAGCGGCGACCTCCCGGAGGAGGACGGGGACTCGGTGGAGGACGCGGGGGAAGATCTCGAGTCCATCGCCAGTGAGGCGGTGGATCTCCTCGTGCCCGCCACTGAGTCCCCCCTCATTCCCGTAGAGGATCTCCGGGACCTTTTGGTCGAGAGCCAGGGTCGCCGCAACCAAGCCCATCTGGCCCGGGAAAGATGGTCCGAGCCGGGGCTGCTCATCGCTTCCGTCCGCGCCGCCGCTAAAACCATGGCCGCGGGTGGGCCCTTATCAAGGGCACAAGGCCTTGAGCTGCGCCGGCTCAAAAAGTTCCTCGCTGGGCTGCTGAAGGAGTGGAGGTCAACAAAAGACTCCACTCCCTCCTCCGCAATAGGTTAAGGTAGAGGTTGCACTATGCTTTTGCCATGAAGATAACCATAGCCAGCCTCAACATCAACGGCGGCAGAGGGGCACGTCGTAGATTTGACAATTTTTCGCTCCTGCGGGAGGGGAAATATGCGGTGTGCTTCCTGCAAGAAACCCACACCGTTCCGGGAGACGAAGCCACGTGGCTCCTGGAATGGCAAGGAGAGGTCCGCATGAGCCACCTCACCGCCACTCCTAGTGGGGTGGCCATCTTGCTGGGCCCGCATTTTCAGCCGGAGATCTTGGGGGTCGAGGAGCCCGTGCCAGGCCGCTTGCTGCACGTAACGGTTCGCCTGGGGGACGTGCCGCTCCATCTCGTGAACGTGTACGCCCCTCAGCCCGGCCCGCAGCAGGCGCGCTTCTTCGAAGAAGTGTCCGCTCCTTTTGGCTCCGTCGACGTCGGCGACTGCATTGTCCTCGGGGGGGATTTTAGCTGCACCCTCGAGGCGAGGGACTGCTCCGGTGCCCCGCAGAGCATGACGGCGATGGAGAAGTTGAGGGATCTGGTCGGGTCCTTCGACTTGGTGGACGTCTGGCGAAATCTCCACCCCGACTCCAGCGCCTTTACTTGGGTGAGGCCTGGTGTAGGATGGTCCAGAGTCGACCGCCTTTACGTGTCTCGGGCGTACGTTTCCTGCGTCCCGGCGGCCTCCATGCGGCCGGTGCCGTGTTCGGACCACCACCTGGTGTGGGCGGAGCTCGCTTCGCTCCGCGCGAGGACGGGAGTCCGGGTACTGGCACTTTAACAACCGGCTGCTGGAGGACGTGCGGTTCCAGGACTCGTTCCGTCGATTCTGGGCCGACTGGAGAAGGAAGCAGGGGGGCTTCCCCTCCTTGAGGCTATGGTGGGACGTGGGCAAGGCTCACGTCCGCGTCTTCTGTCAAGAGTACGCGAGGGGGTCGACCAAGAGACGGGCGGCCGGAGTTGGGCGCCTAGAAAAAGAGGTGCTCGACCTGGAATCCTGTCTCGGTCAAGTCGTCGAGGACCTGGCCCTGCGGACGGTGTACGAAGCTAAGAAGGCCGCGTTGAAGGACCTGCAGCTCGTCGGGTCCCGAGGCGCGTTCGTGTGGTCGCGGATCCGGTTCCTGCGGGATCTGGACCGCGGCTCCCCCTTCTACTCGCTGGAAAAAAGGCAGAGTGTCCGTAAGCAGCTCTTGACGCTGCTGGCCGACGACGGCTCTCTCGTCTCGGATCCGGAGGGCGTCAACAACAGGGCCCGTGAATATTACGGGGCTCTGTTCTCTCCGGATCCGTCCAGCGAGGAACCGCGTAGAGTTTTGTGGGAGCACCTGCCGAAAGTCAGCCCGGAGGGCGGTGAAAATTTGGAAGCTCCGCTAAGCCTGGCGGAGCTGACCGGTGCCCTCGACCGGCTCTCGAGGGGAAAATCCCCGGGGCTGGACGGGCTGACCGTGGAGTTCCACAGGGCGTTCTGGGACATCCTGGGGAGCGACTACGCGCGGGTCCTGGGGGAAAGTCTGGCGACCGGGGAGATGCCCCTCTCTTGGCGCAGGGCAGTCATCGTCCTGCTGCCTAAGAAGGGCGATCTCCGCCTCCTTAAGAACTGGCGCCCGGTCTCCCTCCTCAGCACGGACTACAAAATCTTCGCCAGGGCGATGTCTGCTCGCCTTGGTGCCGTGCTGGACCACATGATCCACCCCGATCAGTCCAACACGGTCCCGGGCCGGACAATCCACGCTAACATCCATCTGGTCCGGGACCTCATCCATCATTCCCAGGAGGCTGGTCTGTCGGTCGCCTTCCTATCTCTCGACCAAGAGAAGGCGTTCGACAGGGTGGATCACGACTATCTGCTCGGAACTCTGCGCGCTTTCGGGTTCGGGACGCATTTCGTCGCCCGGATCCGACTTTTGAACGCCGCCGCAGAGTGTCTGATTAAGGTTAACGGGTCCTTGATGGCGCCCCTTCGCTTTAGGAGAGGGGTGCGCCAGGGATGCCCCATGTCCGGCCAGTTATATGCCATCTGCGTGGAGCCTTTCCTGCGCCTCCTGCGGACGAGGTTGACGGGACTGGCTCTGCAAGGGCCGGGCGTGGAGGTCATCCTCTCGGCTTACGCCGATGACGTGCTCCTCGCGGTAGAGGATCCCGCTGACCTGCGGAGGATGCGTGAGGGCCAGGAGATTTACTCGGCCGCATCCTCCGCCAGAATCAACTGGGAAAAATGTTCCGGACTCCTGGTGGGTCAGTGGCGGGTGGACTCCCTGCCGGAGGAGCTCAGGCCTTTTGCCTGGAGCACGACCCATCTCCTCTATCTGGGAGTCTACCTTAGCCCCGACGAGGAAGCCTGGCCGGCGAACTGGCAGGAGCTGGAGGCCAAGTTCGCCGCTCGCCTTGGGCGCTGGACAGGACTGCTCCGAGTGCTGTCCTACAGGGGTCGAGCGCTAGTCATAAACCAGCTGGTGGCCGCAATGTTGTGGTACCGGCTGGTCACTTTGACCCCTCCCCCTGCGTTTGTCGCCAAGATACAGAAGAAGCTGGTGGACTTCTTCTGGAACAACAGGAAGCACTGGGTCTCTGCCGCAGTCTTGAGTCTCCCACTTGAGGAAGGCGGTCAGTCATTGGTGTGCGTCAGCGCCCAGCTCGCGACTTTCCGTCTTCAGACCCTGCAGAGATACCTTTACGTCGAGCCCCCTCCTAGGTGGTGTGCTCTGGCGTCGTATTTCATCCGCCAGCAGCGCGACCTCAATTACGACACGCAGCTCCTGTTTGTGAACTTGGGGGGTGTCAGGACCGCCCTCCAGGAGCTGCCTGTCTTTTACAAGGAACTCATCAGGGTCTGGAACAAAGTCTCCACCAAGCGCAGCTCTCCGCCGGCTGGAGTGGCGGCTGTCCTGCAGGAGCCGCTGCTCGGGAATCCGTACCTCCACGACCGAGGTTTTATGTGGCGGTCGGAAGAGAGGGCTGTGGCTGGTGAGGTGACCAGGGTCAGGGACCTGCTCGATGGCGGAGGAGCGGGCTGGATGACCCAGGCACGCTGGCGCGGCGCCTAAATTCAGCAAACGTCTGCCGCGCGGCCGAAGCCATCGAGTCGCTAAAAACTGCTTTGGGCCCTGACTCTGTTAGGTGCATCGAGGAGGCTCAAGCACGTGGGGAGATCCCGTCCGAACTGACCCCCGTCCGGACGGAATTCCTCATCGGCGCCAAACCCCGGAACCTCCCTCGGGAGCCGGCGCCTCACAACTTGAGCCGCCTCGAGGAAATCCCCTCCGTGCCTTTCAGTTCCGCGCGGAGGGGTTTCCTGTACGGGCTGTTCCTGCACACTCTCAACTTTGTCATCCTCGCCGGCCGTCCGGACACGCCATGGCGTACCATCTTGCCGTCCGGAGGAGACGGGGGTCCCCGATGGAGGTCACTCTATGCGGGAGTCCTCCCATTATTCATCGGGGACTTGGCCTGGAGGGTGGTGCACGGAGCAGTGCTGTGCAACAAATTTTTAAGCCGGTTCACGGACTCCCAGGCCGCCTGCAATTTCTGCGGTCTGGATGAGTCCGTGTTCCATGTTTTTATGGAATGCACGAGGTTGCAGCCCCTGTTTTATTATTTAAAGGGGCTGCTCCTGGAATTCTTCTGCACTTCAGTCCCACTCTCCTGATCTTTGGGCACCCTGTGCGGAGGGGAGCGGGTAGGTCTGAGGGCCTCCTCGTAGGACTGCTCCTGGGCACGGCCAAGGGTGCCATCAGCTGGTCCAGGCAGCGGGCGGTCGAGGGGGTCGTTCAGCCAGACTGCCTGCCTCTCTTCCGCTCTTACATCCGGTCCAGGGTGTCCTTGGAGATGGAGCACAAGGTGTCCACCGGTACGCTCGCGGCCTTCCGCGAGAGGTGGGCACCGGAGGGACTGGAGTGCATCGTCACGCCCGGCAACCAAATTTTAATTTGATTTTATGTTTTAAAGTTTAATTTGTTTTAATTGCCGGTGCTTTTAGTGTCCCCCCTCCCCTTTTAATAATAACTGGCGACGAGAATATGAATCCAACGCAAAGATGCAGCAAACTGTGGTCATCCTGGAGAAGTTCTCAGAGGGTGAGGACTGGGAAGCCTATGTCGAGTGGCTAGACCACTATTTTGTAGCCAACGAGCTGGATTGAGAAGGAAGCGCTGCAAAAAGTAGAGCGGTCCTCCTCACAATCTACGGGACACCAAGCTACAGCCTCATGAAGAATCTTCTGGCTCCGGTGAAACCCACAGCTAAGTCATATGAGGAGCTATGTAGACTGGTTCGGGAGCATTTTAACCCGAGGGAGAGCGTGCTGATGGCGAGGTATCGGTTCTACACGCGCCAGCGATCTGAAGGTCAGGAAGTGGCGAGCTACGTCGCCAAGCTAAGGCGACTTGCAGGACAATGTGAGTTTGATGGCTACCTGGAGAAAATGCTCAGAGACTTTTTTGTACTGGGCATTGACCACGAGACCATCCTATGAAAACTTTTGACTGTAGAGACACCAACCCTCAGTAAGGCCATTGCGATAGCACAGGCGTTTATGTCCACCAGTGGTAACACAAAACAAATCTCTCAGCATACAAGTGCGAGCAATGTTCACAAATTAATTGGAACTGTTTTTGCGAGCAGAAATGTACAGGGCAGAACTCACGAGTCTGCAACTGCCAGCAGGCCTCAGGTGACCCAGATGACTCAGAGTCCCCAACAAAGGATGAATGCAAGGCAATTCAGACCTTGTTGGCGTTGTGGAGGCTTCCATTCAGCCTATTCATGCCGCTTCAAAGGGTATGTTTGCAAGAGCTGTGGAAGAAAGGGGCACCTCCAACGAGCTTGCAGACGAGCTGCAAGCTCTGCAAAACCTGCTAACCACCACGTGGCAGAGGAAGAATGGTCCATGGTGGATCAAAGCAATTTCGAGCCTCAGAGAGAGGAGGCAGATGCTGAAGTACACGGGGTGCACACATTTTCGACGAAATGTCCACCTATAATGCTAAACGTAAAATTGAATGGCTTACCCGTAGCCATGGAACTGGACACTGGTGCTGGCCAATCCATCATGAGTAAAAAGATATTTGAGAGACTATGGTGCAACAAGGCATGCCCTGAGCCCCATCCACATGAAACTGAGAACGTACACCAAAGAGCTTATCACTGTCCTGGGCAGTGCCATGGTCAAGGGCACCTACGAGGGCACAGTGCACAAACTGCCACTCTGGATTGTCCCAGGCGATGGCCCCACACTGCTTGGAAGGAGCTGGCTGGGCAAAATCCGCTGGAATTGCGATGACATCCGAGCGCTATCACATGTCGATGAGGCCGCATGTACCCAGGTTCTGAACAAATTTCCTTCCTTTTTTGAGCCAGGCATTGGAAACTTTTCCGGGGCGAAGGTGCGGATCCACTTGATCCCAGAGGCACGACCCATTCACCACAAGGCTCAAGCAGTACCTCACATGATGAGGGAGAGAGTGGAAATCGAGCTGGACAGGCTGCAACGCGGGGGCATCATCTCCCCAGTGGAATTCAGCGAGTGGGCCAGCCCAGTTGTTCCAGTACTCAAAAGTGATGGCACGGTCATGATTTGCGGTGATTATAAAGTAACTATTAATCGTTTCTCGCTACAGGACCAATACCCGCTACCTAAGGCAGATGACCTATTTGCGACACTGGTAGGAGGCAAGATGTTCACCAAGCTCGACCTGACTTCGGCCTACATGACGCAGGAGCTGGAGGAGTCTTCAAAGGGCCTCACCTGCATCAACATGCACAAGGGACTGTTAACATAAGAACATAAGACATAAGAATTAGGAACAGGAGTAGGCCATCTAGCCCCTCGAGCCTGCTCAGCCATTCAACAAGATCATGGCTTATCTGGCCGTGGACTCAGCTCCACTTACCCGCCCGCTCCCCGTAACCCTTAATTCCCTTATTGGTTAAAAATCTATCTATCTGTGACTTGAATACATTCAATGAGCTAGCCTCATTTGCTTCCGTAGGCAGAGAATGCGAGAGATTCACAACCCTCTGGGAGAAGAAATTCCTTCTCAACTGGGTTTTAAATTGGCTCCCCTGTATTTTGAGGCTGTGCCATCTTGTTCTAGTCTCCCCGACCAGTGGAAACAACCTCTCTGCCTCGATCTTGTCTATCCCTTTCATTATTTTAAATGTTTCGATAAGATCACCCCTCATCCTTCTGAACTCCAACGAGTAAAGACACAGTCTGCTCAATCTATCATCATAAGGTGACCCTTTCATCTCCGGAATCAGCCCAGTGAATCGTCTCTGTAGCCCCTCAAAAGCTAGTATATCCTTCCTTAAGTAAGGTGACCAAAACTGCACGCAGTACTCCAGGTGCAGCCGCACTAATACCCTATACAGTTGCAGCAGGACCTCCCTGCTTTTGTACTCCATCCCTCTCGCAATGAAGGCCAACATTCCATTCGCCTTCCTGATTACCTGCTGCACCTGCAAACTAACTTTTTGGGATTCATGCACAAGGACCCCCAGGTCCTTCTGCACCGCAGCATGTTGTAATTTCTCCCCATTCAAATAATATTCCCTTTTACTGTTTTTTTTCCCAAGGTGGATGACCTCACACTTTCCGACATTGTATTCCATCTGCTAAACCTTAGCCCATTCGCTTAACCTATCTAAATCTCTTTGCAGCCTCTCTGTGTCCTCTACACAACCCGCTTTCCCACTAATCTTTGTGTCATCTGCAAATTTTGTTACACTACACTCTGTCCCCTCTTCCAGGTCATCTATGTATATTGTAAACAGTTGTGGTCCCAGCACCGATCCCTGTGGCACATCACTAACCACCGATTTCCAACCCGAAAAGGACCCATTTATCCTGACTCTCTGCTTTCTGTTAGCCAGCCAATTCTCTATCCATGCTAATACATTTCCTCTGACTCTGAGTACCTCTATCTTCTGCAGTAACCTTTTGTGTGGCACCTTATCGAATGCTTTTTGGAAACCTAAATACACCACATCCATCTGTACACCTCTATCCACCATGCTCGTTTTATCCTCAAAGAATTCCAGTAAATTAGTTAAACATGATTTCCCCTTCATGAATCCATGCTGCGTCTGCTTGATTGCACTATTCCTATCTAGATGTCCCGCTATTGCTTCCTTAATGATAGTTTCAAGCATTTTCCCCACGACAGATGTTAAACTAAGCGGCCTATAGTTACCTGCCTTTTGTCTGCCCCCTTTTTTAAACAGAGGCGGTACATTAGCTGCTTTCCAATCCGCTGGAACCTCCCCAGAGTCCAGAGAATTTTGGTAGATTATAACGAATGCATCTGCTATAACTTCCACCATCTCTTTTAATACCCTGGGATGCATTTCATCAGGACCAGGGGACTTGTCTACCTTGAGTCCCATTAGCCTGTCCAGCACTACAACCCTAGTGATAGTGATTGTCTCAAGGTCTTCCCTTCCCACATTCCTATGATCAGCAATTTTTGGCATGGTTTTTGTGTCTTCCACTGTGAAGACCGAAGCAAAATAATTGTTTAAAGTCTCAGCCATTTCCACATTTCCCATTATTAAATCCCCCTTCTCATCTTCTAAGGGACCAACATTTACTTTAGTCATTCTTTTCCGTTTTATATATCTGTAAAAGCTTTTACTATCTGTTTTTATGCTTTGCGCAAGTTTACCTTCGTAATCCATCTTTCCTTTCTTTTTTGCTTTTTTAGTCATTCTTTGCTGTTGTTTAAAAATTTCCCAATCTTCTAGTTTCCCACTAACCTTGGCCACCTTATAGGCATTGGTCTTTGATTTGATACTCTCCTTTATTTCCTTGGTTATCCTCGGCTGGTGGATAACCCTCTCTTACCACCCTTCTTTTTCACGGGAATATATTTTTGTTGAGCACTATGAAAGAGCTCCTTAAAAGTCCTCCACTGTTCCTCAATTGTGCCACCGTTTAATCTGTGTTTCCAGTCTACGTTAGCCAACTGTGCCCTCATCCCACTGTAGTCCCCTTTGTTTAAGCATAGTACGCTCGTTTGAGACACTACTTCCTCACCCTCAATCTGTATTACAAATTCAACCATACTGTGATCACTCATTCCGAGAGGATCTTTTACGCGAGGATCGTTTATTATTCCTCTCTCATTATACAAGACCAGATCTAAGATAGCTTGCTCCCTTGTAGGTTCTGTAACATACTGTTCTAAGAAACAATCCCGTATGCATTCTATGAATTCCTCCTCCAGGCTACCCCGTGCGATTTGATTTGACCAATCGATATGTAGGTTAAAACCCCCCATGATTACTGCAGTTCCTTTTTCACATGCCTCCATTATTCCCTTGATTATTGCCCGCCCCACCATGAAGTTATTATTTGGGGGCCTATAAACTACACCCACCAGTGACTTTGTCCCCTTACTATCTCTAATCTCCACCCACAATGATTCAACATTTTGTTCATTGGAGCCAATATCGTCTCTCACAACTGCCCTGATATCATCCTTTAGTAACAGAGCTACCCCACCTCCTTTCCCTTCTTGTCTATCTTTCCGAATCGTCAGATACCCCTGTATGTTTAATTCCCAGTCTTGGCCCCCCTGCAACCACGTTTCTGTAATGGCCACCAAATCATACCCATTTGTAATGATTTGTGCCGTCAACTCATTTACTTTATTTCGAATGCTGCGTGCGTTTAGGTAGAGTGTTTTAATACGAGCTTTTAAACCATGATTTTTAGTTTTGACCTCTCCTGCAGCCCCTTTATATTCATACATATTGTCCCTTCCAATCACCTTGTGGTTTACACTTACCCCAATGGTACTCTGCTCTGTTGCCTCCTGCCTTTTGCATTCTTTCTTGGGGTCCTGTTCATCTGAGTTCCCACCCACTCTAACTAGCTCAGAGCCCTCTCCTGGGTTCCGAATACTCCTTGCATTGAGACACCGAGCTTTCATGTTTACCTTTTTATTACACTTTGACCCTTTGGAATTTTGCTGTACAGTGGCCCTTTTTGTTTTTTGCCTTGGGTTTCTCTGCCCTCCACTTTTACTCATCTCCTTTCTGTCTTTTGCTTTTGTCTCCATTTTGTTTCCCTCTGTCTCCCTGCATTGGTTCACATCCCCCTGCCATATTAGTTTAACTCCTCCCTAACAGCACTAGCAAACACTCCCCCTGGGACATTGGTTCTGGTCCTGCCCAGGTGCAGACCGTCCAGTTTGTACTGGTCCCACCTCCCCCAGAACCAGTTCCAATGCCCCAGGAATTTGAATCCCTCCCTGCTGCACCACTGCTCAAGCCACGTATTCATCTGAGCTATCCTGCAATTCCTACTCTGACTAGCTCGTGGCACTGGTAGCAATCCTGAGATTACTACTTTTGAGGTCCTACGTTTTAATTTAGCTCCTAGCTCCTTAAATTCGTCTTGTAGGGCCTCATCCCTTTTTTTACCTATATCGTTGGTACCAATGTGCACCACGACAACTGGCTGTTCACCCTCCCTTTTCAGAATGTCCTGCACCCGCTCCGAGACATCCTTGACCCTTGCACTAGGGAAGCAACATACCATCCTGGAGTCTCGGTTGTGGCCGCAGAAATGCCTGTCTATTCCCCTTACGATTGAATCCCCTATTACTATCGCTCTCCCACTACAACAGATGCCCGTTTGGAATTCGGTCGGCTGCAGCGATCTTCCAGAGAAACATGGAGAGCCTACTCAAGTCGGTACCACACACAGTGGTCTTTCAGGACGAAATATTGGTCACAGGCCAGGACACCGCAGAGGACTTACAAAGCCTGGAGGAGGTCCTCCAGCGACTGGATCGCAAAGGGCTGTGGCTGAAGAGGTCGAAATGCGTCTTCATGGCAACAGAAGTGGAGTTTTTGGGGAGAAAGATCGCGGCGGACGGCATTCGGCCCACAGACACCAAGACAGAGGCTATCAGGAATGTGCCCAGGCCACAGAACGTCACGGAGCTGCGGTCATTCCTGGGACTCCTCAACTATTTTGGTAACTTCCTACCGGGGTTAAGCATCCTTTTAGAGCCCCTACATGTGTTATTGCGCAAAGGTGAGAACTGGGTATGGGGAAAAAAACAAGTAATTGCTTTTGAGAAAGCCAGAAACATTTTATGCTCCAACAAGTTGCTTGTCTTGTATAACCTGTGTAAAAGACTTGTGCTAGCATGTGACGCATCGTCGTATGGAGTTGGGTGTGTATTGCAACAAGCTAATGTTGCGGGCAAGTTGCAACCTGTCGCCTATGCTTCCAGGCATTAGCATGTGTATTTGGGGTAAAGAAAATGCATCAGTACCTGTTTGGCCTCAAATTTGAGCTGGAAATCGATCACAAACCCCTCACATCCCTGTTCGCTGAAAACAAGGGGATAAATACTAATGCCTCAGCCCACATATAAAGGTGGGCACACGAGCTATCAGCGTATAACTATAGCATCCGCCACAGGCCAGGCACCGAGAACTGTGTGGATGCTCTCAGTCAGCTACCATTGCCCACCACGGGGGTGGAAATGGCGCAGCCTGCAAACTTGTTGATGGTGGCGCAGCCCGCAGACTTGTTGATGGTCATGGAAGCATTTGAAAATGATAAATCACCTGTCACGGCCCGTCAGATTAGGACTTGGATCAGTCAAGATCCTCTGTTGTCCCTAGTAAAAAACTATGTACTGCATGAGAGCTGGGCCAGCATCCCCATTGAAATGCAAGAGCCAATCAAGCCGTTCCAGCGGCGAAAGGACAAGCTGTCCATTCAGGCAGACTGCTTGTTGTGGGGTAACCGCGTAGTGCTACCAAAAAAGGGCAGGCAGACGTTCATCTCGGATCTCCACAGCACACACCCGGGTATAGTAATGATGAAAGCAATAGCCAGGTCCCACGTGTGGTGACCCGGTATCGACTCTGACTTCGAGTCCTGTGTACGGCAATGCAGCATATGTGCTCAGTTGAGCAACGCGCCCAGAGAGGCATCGCTAAGTTTGTGGTCCTGGCCCTCCAGACCATGGTCGAGGATCCATGTAGACTATGCGGGCCCGATTCTCGGTAAAATGTTCCTGGTGGTGGTGGATGCTTTTTCAAAATGGTTTGATTGTGAAATAATGTCGGGAAGCACCACCACCGCCACCATTGAAAGCCTGAGGGCCATGTTTGCCACCCACGGCCTGCCTGACATACTGGTCAGTGACAACGGGTCATGTTTCACCAGTGCCAAATTTAAAGAATTCATGACCCGCAATGGGATCAAACATGTCACCTCCACCCCGTTTAAACCAGCCTCCAATGGGCAGGCAGAGCGGGCAGTACAAACAATCAAACAGAGCCTTAAACGAGTCACAGAAGGCTCACTCCAAACCTGCCTGTCGCGAGTACTGCTCAGCTACCGCACGAGACCCCACTTGCTCACAGGGGTGCCCCCGACTGAGCTACTCATAAAAAGGACACTTAAAACCAGACTCTCGCTGGTTCACCCCAACCTGCATGATCAGGTAGAGAGCAGGCGGCAGCAACAAATTGTAAACGATGGTCGCGCCACTGTGTCATGGGAAATTGATCTGAATGACCCTGTGTATGTGCTAAACTATGGACATGATACCAAGTGGATTGCGGGCACGGTGATAGCTAAAGAAAGGAATAGGGTGTTTGTCGTCAAACTAGGCAATGGACAAATTTGCAGAAAGCACCTGGACCAAACGAGGCTGCGGTTCACAGACTGCCCTGAACAACCCACAGCAGACACCACCTTTTTCCAGCCCACAACACACACCCAAAAGATCAACGACACCACCCCGAACCAGGAAATCGAGCCCATCATGCCCAACAGCCCAGCAAGGCCAGGCTCACCTAGCAGCCCTGCAGGGCCAACAACACGTCAGCCCAGCCCAGCGAGCGCACAGCCAACACACCAGAACAGACATTTGTACCGAGGCGGTCCACCAGGGAAAGAAAGGCTCCCAACCACCTCACCTTGTAAATAGTTTTCACTTTGACTTTGGCAGGGGAAGTGATGTTGTGTAACTGTAAAGCATGCACTCCCATGTTCCACCACCAGGGAACTCATCCCCTGAAGTCCCAAGGGATCCCAGCATCCCTTGGGAGCACTGTATATAAGCCGGCTCCTAAGGCCTGTTCCTCACGCTGGAGTGTCTTAATAAAGACTGAGGTCACTGTTACTTTAACCTCCCTGTGTGCAGCCTCATCTATGTTAGGAACACAATAGTATGAGGTCATGCACTTTGGCAGAAAAAATCAAAGAGCAAGTTATTATTTAAATGGAGAAAGATTGCAACGTGCTGCAGTACAGCGGGACCTGGGGGTAATTGTGCATGAAACACAAAAGATTAGTATGCAGGTGCAGCAAGTGATCAGGAAGGCAAATGGAATGTTGGCCTTTATTGCAAAAGGGATGGAGTATAAAAGCAGGGAAATCTTGTTACAGATGTACAGGGTATTGGTGGGGCCATACCTGGAATACTGCGTGCAGTTTTGGTTTCCATATTTAAGAAAGGATATACTGGCTTTGGAGGCAGTTCAGAGAAGGTTCACAAGGTTGATTCCGGAGATGAGGGGGTTGACTTATGAGGAAAGGTTGACTCGGTTGGGCCTCTACTCACTGGAATTCAGAAGAATGAGAGGTGATCTAATTGAAACCTATAAGACGAGGGGATTAAATGTAGTATCTCCAAATTTGCAGATGACACTAAGTTGGGTGGCAGTGTGAGCTGCGAGGAGGATGCTATGAGGCTGCAGAGTGACTTGGATAGGTGAGGTGAGTGGGCAAATGCATGGCAGATGAAATATAATGTGGATAAATGTGAGGTAAAAACAGAGAGACAGACTATTATCTGAATGGTGACAGATTAGGAAAAGGGGAGGTGCAACGAGACCTGGGTGTCATGGTACATCAGTCATTGAAGGTTGGCATGCAGGTACAGCAGGCGGTTAAGAAAGCAAATGGCATGTTGGCCTTCACAGCGAGGTGATTTGAGTACAGGGGCAGGGAGGTGTTACTACAGTTGTACAGGGCCTTGGTGAGGCCACAGCTGGAGTATTGTGTACAGTTTTGGTCTCCTAACTTGAGGAAGGACATTCTTGCTATTGAGGGAGTGCAGCGAAGGTTCACCAGACTGATTCCCGGGATGGCGGGACTGACATATCAAGAAAGACTAGATCAACTGGGCTTGTATTCACTGGAGTTCAGAAGAATGAGAGGGGATCTCATAGAAACGTTTAAAATTCTGATGGGTTTAGACAGGTTAGATGCAGGAAGAATGTTCCCAATGTTGGGGAAGTCCAGAACCAGGGGTCACAGTCTAAGGATAAGGGGTAAGCCATTTAGGACCGAGATGAGGAGAAACTTCTTCACCCAGAGAATGATGAACCTGTGGAATTCTCTACCACAGAAAGTTGTTGAGGCCAATTCACTAAATATATTCAAAAAGGAGTTAGATGTAGTCCTTACTACTAGGGGGATCAAGGGGAATGGCGAGAAAGCAGGAATGGGGTACTGAAGTTTAATGTTCAGCCATGAACTCATTGAATGGCGGTGCAGGCTCAAAGGGCCGAATGGCTTACTCCTGCACCTATTTTCTATGTTTCTATATTTCTGTTATGAGGGGGCTTGACAGGGTGGATGCAGAGAGGATGTTTCCACTGATAGGGGAGACTAGAACTAGAGGGCATAATCTTAGAATAAGGGGCTGCCCATTTAAAACAGAGATAAGGAGAAATTTCTTCTCTCAGAGGGTTGTGGATCTGTGGAATTCGCTGCCTCAGAGAGCTGTGGAAGCTGGGACATTGAATAAATTTAAAACAAAAATAGACAGTTTCTTAAACTATAAGGGAATAAGGGGTTATGGAGAGTGGGCAGGGAAGTGGACCTGAGTCCATGATCGGGTCAGTTAAGATCGTATTAAATGGCGGAACAGGCTCGAGGGACCGTATGGCCTACTCCTGCTATTTCTTATGTTCTTATGTAACATGTTCCTTATCTGAGCTGTGTCATAAATTGAGGCCGCAATTTGTTGCTTTCCCACGGAGAGAGGGACAATCAACAGGTGTCTCACTCATGCCACCCTTATTGATCATCATCATCATCATAGGCAGTCCCTCGGAATCGAGGAAGACTTGCTTCCACTCTTAACATGAGTTCTTAGGTGGCTGTACAGTCCAATACGAGAACCACAGTCTCTGTCACAGTTGGGACAGATAGTCATTGAGGGAAAGGATGGGTGGGACTAGTTTGCCGCACGCTCTTTCCGCTGCCTGCGCTTGATTTCTGCATGCTCTCGGCGACGAGACTCAGGGTGTTCAGCGCCCTCCCAGATGTGCTTCCTCTGCTTAGGGCAATCTTTGGCCAGGGTCTCCCAGGTGTCAGTGGGGATGTTGCACTTTATCATGGAGGCTTTGAGGGTGTCCTTATAATGTTTCCGCTGCCCACCTTTGGCGCGGTTGCCGTGAAGGAGTTCCGAGTAGAGCACATGCTTTGGGAGTCTCGAGTCTGTCATGCAAACTATGTGGCCTGCCCAGTGGAGCTGATCAAGTGTGGTCAGTGCTTTGATCAACAGGAGCACTGACAGATGCATAAGACTGAGAAATGAAGAAGAATAGTCACAGTCTCTGCTGTTAATACCATACCTATGAAATATGGGAAACAGAAGAAGAAGCTTAGCACAAAATAAGAAACTGAACAGCACAATTTCACTTCATCAATAGAACTTGCTCAGAGATGACACTTTCACCCCATCAATTTCAACTCAGATTCAAATCCAATATGGTAACGGTGAAAGGACATAGAATAACCCACCACAGTATCCTCTTGGATATTAAGGGAATCAATTGGATATTAAGGGAATCAAGGGATATGGGGGTAGTGCAGGAAAGTGGAGTTGAGGTTGAAGATCAGCCATAATCTTATTGAATGGCGGAGTAGGCTCGAGGGCCAAATGGCCTACTCCTGTTCCTAATTCTTATGTCCTTATGTATCCAGTCCCCAAAAGGTAATATTTGGTTATTTCTGAAAAGTGTGGTATAAATACATTTGGAATAATAAATTAGAGACAATTACAGGTTCAAAGAATTCAAAACAGGAGTAGCTAGGCTTGAGTATTAAGATGGAGCATTGCATCCTTCAGATATACAAGTATAAACTTCAGATTGGTTCATTATACTAAATGCTTTCCAGTGTGTTTTATAACAGCTACAGTTACACTCAACCTAAAACTCCTGTACCACCAAGTCTGCAGGTATCATCCAGAGCTAAGATTGCAACGACACAAATTCAAACTTTTGAATAATCCACAATCACCCTCTCCAGATCTTTCACGATTCAAATAAAGATCCAATGCCCAGAAAACAGTAACACTGCTGAATTGAATTATTTATTTCCATTCCATGCTGATCTAGACCGATTATGATGAATTTCCCTTTAATACAATCTGCCTATAGAACAAAGTTCTGCACCTTGTGTGCCTTGCAATGGAACATTTACTAGACTCTCAACTAGGTGAATGGTTAACTTTCTTTGGCTTAATTTTAGCCAAATACAGCAGTCAAGTTGAATTGCAGAATCATGCTTAGCTGGGTTTGTTTCAGTAGATTAAAAGTTTAGTTTCTTGGAAGTAAATTATATTCTTTATGAATTTTGTTGGTAGTCACTCTAAAATATAATCAGATCACCTTTACTGACATTGTCCACCACTAAAGACTAACAGACACATCAGCAACAATTGACAGGTATGAGCTCTTCAAGACTCTCAGACCACTGTGGAGGAGGAGACATTTGCTTGCCATTCAAAATGTCTATGACACTGCATTCTGGTAACATCCTGAGACACATGTCATGATGATGTAACATAAAAGTAAGTAGCTGACTGGGTACAGGTGGTGGAATAGATTGACTCTTTAGTTAACGTGATAAAAGCACTGGTGAGACCCAGAAAGATTTTTTTCTCAGGGCTCCTGGGTTGAGCTCCCTTGAGTCCTATGCAAGACTGTCTGTTGGGGCTGCTCAGTCAGAGCCCAGTTATTCTGTGGCTGAACCTGTACCTCATCCAGAGTGCGACTCTCTTTTTCTGAGTGATCTGTCCAGCCAGTACTTCTGCAAAATCTGCAAATAGAACAGATGTGATTAGTTTTCAGATAATGTTTTCAGTTTCAGACAGTTTGGTGAAGAACATCGTTACACAAAGAAGAATATGTTTGGAATCATCTGCCAGATAGTTTTCAGATAAGATTGTGGTAATGTTTTCAGTCTCAGACAGTTTGGTAGAGTGGGAAAGGTTGGAATGATGGCTGTAATTTTGAAGGCTGATAAAACTTTTACTGTCACTCTGTAATGGAATTATTGAAACCTTCATGTGAAAACATTTCACCAATTACAGCAGAACTGTTTAAAGAATTATTTATTAGAAAAACTCTCGCTGAGGTCAACCTATTTCACGGGTAGCTGATTATGACATCACTGAAGTGGAAAACTAATGTAATTATTGCCCACGGTTACCACATGGTCTGAAAATATTGGCCAATAATCTACCATGGCAGTGTAAGTCACAGAGTTCAGTAAAATAGCTTTCTAGGTTATTTTCAAAAATACTCAGAGTATGGTTAAGATAAGAAACTATTCTTTAAATTGTAAAACAATTGTGCAGGATGTCGGAAGCATTAGAAAAAGTAGGAGCAGAGATGAGATAAATTTAGAACAGGTGACAAAATTTTATTTTTAAAACTTGTAGATTGTAGAAGGAAACTAAAACTGTGAGAGGAAAGAAGTCCCACAGTTTTGAGGTCCAGAGAAAAAAAAAAGAGTTAGACTGGGAGAAAGTGTGGTGAGCATTCAACACAGTAAAAATGCAATGAGGAGGAAAAGCATGTAATGCAATGAATAATGATGAGTTGTTCAGCCCATCAAGTTTATTTTTTCACTTGCTGTATACAATGTAGCATCACAGACTTGTTTAGTTTCCTGAAACATGGGGGGAAAATTGTGGTCGGATGCTCCGACCAAAACGCCTCCGACCAAAATGTTTTTTACGAAAATACCTGGTGGACCCAGAGGATTGTGCTCTGCGGCCTGGTTGCGCAGTCCAACATAGGGGAACATGTCTTCCAGGATCGTATGCGTATCCTGGGATCACGTGGGCCTGGACCACCAATCACAATATAGTATTCTCATTCATAGTAATGGGAGCTCTGAGCTCTGAGCTCACATTACTATCAATGAGGATACCCCTAAAATCCAATAAAACACAAACATAAATTTTAAAAATGCTTCACTTTTTAAAAATTAATAGAAATTGGATTCAATGTTTGAGAAAAAATTGTAAAAATAAACTTATCTTCATAGACAGGGTTTTAAATATAAAAATAAGTAGTAACATTTAATTTTTCTATGTTTTCAAACTCTTACACTGGTAAAAGATATTTTGGCAGATTGCCAAAGCTGGTTCTCAGCACATGCATATCGCGCGTTGAGAACCGATATTTGTGAGGCCTCTTCGGGTGCGTGCGCACATCGTACGCAATCGGAGAGGCCACAATTTCCGGCCCAATGTTCTGGAAAGGCTTTCTGTGCCCCAAAGACAATCAGACAAAACTCTAGATTATCGATCCAACCTTACAGCCTACATTATTTATTGCAATCTCCATTATTCATCGTTTACCAGTTGCTTTCCTAACTATTTAGTCCATATAACCTTCAATGCTCCTCCTATATAGAAACATAGAAATATAGAAAATTGGTGCAGGAGTAGGCCATTCGGCCCTTCGAGCCTGCACCACCATTCAATAAGATCATGGCTGGTCATTCACCTCAGTTCCCCTTTCCTGCTTTCTCTCCAGGCTCGAAGGGTCGAATGGCCTACTCCTGCACCTATTTTCTATGTTTCTATGTTTTCAGTCATTGATGAAATTAAGTCAGAATATGTGTGTCAAAGATATTTATAATTCTGTCACCAGCTCTCTGCGAGCTCCGCCTCTCCATCTCCAACAGAGAAGGACCCAGATGTGCTAGTTATCTCCAGTGCCTCCTCCTCTGCATCAGTGAGCTGAACTATTTGTGGCGGGCCACCTACAGTCCTCTCCCTCTCCTTTGCGTTTGGCACTTTTTCCTACAATGGGCAAAAAAACAGACTTGTGAGTGTGTGAAGGTGAGGTATTCAGGCGATGGTGCAGTGCATTCAGTGAGGGTGACTATGAGACAGAAGCATCACATTGCATAAGGATTGGGGTGAGTGGCAATGGCGGATGGCTAAAAAGGGAGGTGATGAAGTGCATAGAAAGTGAAGGCTGGGTGCTGTTGAAAGTTGAGTGGGTGTGAGGAGTGATGTGATGGAGAATGCTTGGCAAGACAGAGTGAAAGGGAACGGGGCTTAAAGCACAGGATGTATTTGAATCAGCAAATGTGCTCACTTTTCCTGACCTGGTTAGGTCATTAAACCACTTCCTACATTGCATCCAAGATGTGGGCACAGCTCTCCGGCTGCTCACCTCCTCGACTACCTCCAACCACACCTTCTTGGTGAGAGCAGCAGGTTTCTTCCTTCTATTGCTGGGGAAAAGTATGTCCCTTCTCCTCCTGACTGCACCCAGCAGTAATTCCAGTGATGCGTCATTGAATCTGGGGGCTGCCCTTGCTCTAGGTCCACCATCCATCCTGAATACCTCCAATTTTCATCTGTGCACTGTCCCTTTAAATACAGCTGGGCTCACGTAATGTGGGTGTGCATCACACCCACTGCGCAGCTTGGAGACAGGAAACCCGGAAGTCAAAATTAATTGGTAAAATTCAGTTGCGGTCGCAGATTCTGACGCACTGAGTTGACTTCCTCGTTTCCCCTGCGTAATTCCATCGCTCCTGCCCGGAAGCTGTTTTCAGATTGATATCGGGGCCCCTCTGTGTTTCCAGCATTCTCCGCCTCTCTATCAATGACTATTAATAGGTGGGCTCTACCTGTGGCTTAACTAAATGAAACTAATCACAGCTGAAGCTATTAGAATCAGAGAGGTTTGAGGCTCAAAGAGAAAGCCATATAGTACTGGACAACGACAACCTAAATAATTTTAAATAAACTATAAAATTACGTTTCCAATAACTGCTGTACTGCGCATCAGTTAAAATTTAAAGCAAATAATCAACATTACAAAGATAGACTTACGGTACAATAGCATCTCTTACAAACTTCGAAAGTGGTTCAGTGATCATCAGTGTAAGGACTTGAAAACTAAGTTCCGTCATGCAATTGTTCAGCTCTCCACAGTTATCCTCCAAACCAGGCAAACCAAGTGACGTGAAAAACTGTTCATTGTTCTAAAATTAAATTAGATCAATGATTAGTACTTTGGAGTTCTTATGCAACCAGCCACTCCTTAATAAACTGTCAAATACATTACCTACCGTTCTGAGAAATGCAATATAAAACAGAGATGAGTAACTGTTGGCAAACTGGAAGGCAAATAACTTTATTATCAGAGCATCATTGTAATCGGTCTGAGTCCTGTAGTTTTCTACAGAGAAAAGAAAGAATGAAATAAGCAATTCAGTGATACATAGCTGTTGTGTATGCAATAACTGTTAGACTGAGTACTGTTTAACTCCAAGAGGTATAGAAACATAGAAAAGAGGTACAGGAGTAGGCCATTCAGCCCTTCGAGCCTGCATCACCATTCAATAAGATCATGGCTGATCATTCATCTCAGTACCCCTTTCCTGCTTTCTCTCCATATCCCTTGATCCCTTTAGCCGTAAGGGCCATATCTAACTCCCTCTTGAATATATCCAATGAACTGGCATCAACTCTCTGCAGTAGGGAATTCCACAGGTTAACAACTCTCTGAATGAAGAAGTTTCTCCTCATCTCAGTCCTAAATGGCTTACTCCTTATCCCTAGACAGTGTCCTCTGGTTCTGGACTTCCCCAACATCGGGAACATTCTTCCTGCATCTAACCTGTCCAGTCCCGTCAGAATTTTATATGTTTCTATGAGATCCCCTCTCATCCTTCTAAACTCCAGTGAATACAGGCCCAGTCGATCCAGTCTCTCCTCATATGTCAGTCCAGCCATCCCGGGAATCAGTCTGGTGAACCTTCGCTGCGCTCCCTCAAAGCAAGAACATCCTTCCTCAGATTAGGAGACCAAAACTGAACACAATATTCCAGATGAGGCCTGCAGTAAGACCTCCCTGCTCCTATACTCAAATCCCCTAGCTATGAAGGCCAACATACCATTTGCCTTCTTCACCGCCTGCTGTACCTGTATGACAACTTTCAATGACTGATGCACCATGATACCCAGGTCTCGTTGCACCTCCCCTTTTCCTAATCTGCCGCCATTCAGATGATATTCTGCCTACGTGTTTTTGCCCCCAAAGTGGATAACCTCACATTTATCCATATTATACTGCATCTGCCATGCATTTGCCCACTCACCTAACCTGTCCAAGTCACCCTTCAGCTCTTAATGTCCTCCTCACAGCTCACACCACCACCCAGCTTAGTGTCATCTGCAAACTTGGAGATATTACACTGAATTCCTTCATCTAAATCATTAATATATATTGTAAAGAGCTGGGGTCCAAGCACTGAGCTCTGCGGCACCCCACTAGTCACTGCCTGCCATTCTGAAAAAGACCCGCTTATCCCAACGCTCTGCTTCCTGTCTGCCAACCAGTTCTCTATCCACGTCAGTACATTACCCCCAATACCATGTGCCTTAATTTTGCACACCAATCTCTTGTGTGGGACCTTGTCAAAAGCCTTTTTAAAGTCCAAATACACCACATCCACTGGTTCTCCCTTGTCCACTCTACTAGTTACTTCCTCAAAAAATTCCAGAAGATTTGTCAAGCATGATTTCCCTTTCATAAATCCATGCTGACTTGGACCGATCCTGTCACTGCTTTCCAAATGCGCTGCTATTACATCTTTAATAGTTGATTCCAGCATTTTCCCCACCACCGATGTCAGGCTAATCGATCTATAATTCCCTGTTTTCTCTCTCCCTCCTTTTTAAAAAAAGTGATGTTACATTAGCTACCCTTCAATCCATAGGAACTGATCCAGAGTCTGTAGAATTTTGGAAAATGACTAGCAATGCATCCACTATTTCTAGGGCCACTTCCTTAAGTACTCCGGGATGCAGACTATCAGGCCCTGGGGATTTATCGGCCTTCAATCCCATCAATTTTTCTAACACCATTTCCTGACTAATAAAGATTTCCCTCAGTTCTCTCAGTTCCTCCTTCTCGTTAGAACCTCGGTTCCCCAGTATTTTTGGGAGGTTATTTGTGTCTTCTTTAGTGAAGGCAGAACCAAAGTATTTGTTCAATTGGTCTGCCATTTCCTTGTTCCCCATTATGAATTCACCTGATTCTGATTGCAAGGGATCTACATTAGTCTTCACTAATCTTTTTCTTTTCACATATCTATATAACCTTTTGCAGTCAGTTTTTATGTTCCCTGCAAGCTTACTCTCATACTCTATTTTCCCCCTCCTAATTAAACCCTTAGTCCTCCTCTGCTGAATTCTAAATTTCTCCCAGTCTTCAGGGTTGCTGCTTTTTCTGGCCAATTTATCTGCCTCTTCCTTAGATTTAACACTATCCCTAATTTCCCTTGTTAGCCACGGTTGAACCACCTTCCCCGTTTTATTTTTACACCAGACAGGGGTGTACAATTGTTGTAGTTCATCCATGTGATCTTTAAATGTTTGCCATTGCCTATCTACTGTCAACCCTTTAAGTGTCATTCGCCAGTCTATCCTAGCCAATTCACGTCTCAAACCATCAAAGTTACCTTTCTTTACGTTCAGGGCCCTCGTCTCTGAATTAACTGTGTCACTCTCCATCATAATGAAGAATTTTACCTTATTATGGTCACTCTTCCCCAAGGGGTCTCACATGACAAGATTGCTAATTAATCCTCTCTCATTACACAAGACCCAGTCTAGGATGGCCTGCTCTCCAGTCGGTTCCTTGGCATATTGGTCTAGAAAACCATCCCTTACACACTCCAGGAAATCCTCCTCCACAGTGTTGCTACCAATTTGGTTAGCCCAATTTATATGTAGATTAAAGTCACCCATGCTGTACCTTTATTGCACGCATCCCTAATTTCCTGTTTGATGCCATCCCCACCTCACTACTACTGTTTGGTGGTCTGTACACAACTCCCACTAACGTTTTCTGCCCTTTGGTGTTTCGCAGCTCTACCCATACAGATTCCACAGCATCCAAGCTAATGTCCTTTCTTACTATTGTGTTAATCTCCTCTTTAACCGATAAAGCTACCCCACCTCCTTTTCCTTTCTGTCTATCTTACGAAGACTATCAGGCAAAAGGGAGGTGGTGAAACTCAGCAAGAGTGTAGGGATTTACTGAAACAGGTTAAAAGGAGAATATAGCAATGGATGTTAATCACAATATTAAAACATTCTTTTAGTAAAAGGGTAGTTAAAGAGGGAGTTGAAAATCTTTATTCTCTGATTTTATTTTGTTGATTATGTTTGTCATCAGAACATGTTGGCAATGTTTCTGTAGAAACAAAAACAAAAATATTGTTTGAAAAAATTCATTGAAAAGTTAACTGCAAGACACAGTGCCCCATGTTGATTTGAGTGTCAAGTTAAAATTAATGCCAAAGGATGCTTTTAAAGGACCACAATACAAATTACATGTTTGAACTGGAATAAAATAAACAAAGTTAAGCGAGGGAGATCAGAGAGCCAACCTGGCTTAACCCACTAATATGGAAATCAATTGTGTCTGCAGGCCCGAGCAAACCTTCCTTGCAACACTGGGAGACAGCTGCCTCTGCTGTGAGGTACAGTCTCATTCTGGCAGTGCTGACAGGCTGCTATTCCTGGCCCACAGTGACAGAGAAGAAACAAATGTTAAAAGCCGGTTGCGAGAAACACCTTAAAGCAGCTTGCTTAGCACGATATTGAAGTAGAAATTGGTATCCATGTGCCCGTTTATCGGGCGTAAAACTGTGCATAACGCTTGCAAATTTAGCACAGGCACGGTCTGGACCCAATTGTTCAGGCCACTGCTACATTCGTTGGACCAATGTTTTAGGCGTTCCAGGTGCCAACTAAAACAGGTATTAGGCTTCTTGCATATATTAGTCTCGGCCTAATGCCTGTTTATGAGCCCCTCTGGGGAATGTATTTGCAATGAACTGAGCAGGTGCAGGCCTGGTCCCCTCACGAATCTACAACGGCCGCTGCAGCTGCCAAAAAAACATTTAAAGAAAAATTAAATTTGTACACAAACTTTCCTGTGGAGCTAGGAGGAGCAGGAGTGCTGCAGCCAACTCCACAGTCGTCATGTTGCTCCCCGCCACCCCCACCCCCACCCCCGCTGCCCCCCAGCTCCTCCCCCCCCCGCCGCACCTACCTAACCCCCCCCCCCCGCCATCCACACCTACCTCCAATGCTCCCACATCCCACCCCCGGCACCCACACCTCCCCCACTCACCCCACCGCCCCCAACTCCCCCCTCCCCGCCCACCGCCCCCAACTGCCCCCTCCCCGCCCACCGCCCCCAACTGCCCCCTCCCCCCCCCCCGGCCGCCCCCACCTCCTCCCCCCCCACCGCCCCACCTCCCCCCCACCCACCCCCGGCACCACACCTCCCCCCCAACCCCACTGCCCCCACTTATCCCTGCTGTCCCCACCAACCCCCCTCCCCCACTGCCCCCACCTCCCCCCCACCCCTGGCATCCACACCTCCCCCCACCCCCCCGCCACCCCCCCACCTCCTCCCCCCCACCGCCCCCACCCCTGCATCCACACCTCTACCCCACCCCCTTGCCGCCCCCATCTCCCTCCCCCGCTGCCCCCACCTCCCCACCCCCAGGTCCACACCTCCCCAACCCCATCCCCGCCGCCCCCACCTCCCCCCAACACCCCGCCACCCCCACCCCTGTCGCCCGTTCTAACCCTCCTCCCACAACTTACCTTCGGGCCGTCAGCGGCGAGGCAAGCACCACTGTGTGAGCTGGCCCTGTTAATAAGGCCCATGAGCTCCCCATTGGGCAGCAGGGTCCTGCCAAATTTTTACCCCATAGTGTGGGATGTTTGTGTGGTTGATATGTATGATTACATGACGTGAGTGAGTGAATGAGGTGACTGAGTGAATGAGGTGAGTGAGTGAATGAGGTGAGTGATGTGCATGAGTGAGTCAGTGAGTGAGTGAGTGTGAGGTGAGTGAGGGAGGCGAGTGAGTGTGAGATTAGTGAGGTGAGTGAACGAGGTAAGTGAGTGAGGTGACTGTGATTGAATGAGGTGAGTGAGTGACTGAATGCAGTGATTGAATGAGTGAATGAGGTGAGCGCGTTAATGAGTGAGTGTATGAGGTGAGCGAGAGAGTGAGTGAGGTGAGTGAGTAAATGAGGTGAGTGATGTGCATGAGTGAGTCAGTGAGTAAGGGCCACACTACATCATAATTCTAAAAGGACAAAGGGTGTTAAAAAAACAAGCCTGAAGGCTTTGTGTCTTAATACAAGGAGTATCCGTAATAAGGTGGATGAATTAACTGTGCAAATAGATGTTAACAGATATGATGTGCTTGGGATTACAGGGATGTGGCTCCAGGATGATCAGGGCTGGGAACTCAACATCCATGGGTATTCAACATTCAGGAAGGATTGAATAAAAGGAAAAGGAGGTGGGGTAGCATTGCTGGTTAAAGAGGAGATTAATGCAATAGTTAGGAAGGACGTTAGCTTGGATGATGTGGAATCTATATGGGTAGAGCTGCAGAACACCAAAGGGCAAAAAACGTTAGTGGGAGTTGTGTACAGACATCCAAACAGTAGTAGTGATGTTGGGGAGGGCATCAAACAGGAAATTAGGGGTGCATGCAATAAAGGTGCAGCAGTTATCATGGGTGACTTTAATAATCATATAGATTGGGCTAACCAAACTGGAAGCAATACGGTGGAGGAGGATTTCCTGGAGTGCATAACAGATGATTTTCTAGACCAATATGTCGAGGAACCAACTAGAGGGGAGGCCATCTTAGACTGGGTGTTGTGTAATGAGAGAGGATTAATTAGCAATCTCGTTGTGCGAGGCCCCTTGGGGAAGAGTGACCATAATATGGTATAATTCTACATTAGGATGGAGAATGAAACAATTAATTCAGACACCATGGTCCAGAACTTAAAGAAAGGTAACTTTGAAGGTATGAGGCGTGAATTGACTGGGATAGATTGGCGAATGATACTTAAGGGGTTGACAGTGGATGGGCAATGGCAGACATTTAGAGACCGCATGAATGAACTACAACAATTGTACATCCCTGTCTGGCGTAAAAATAAAAAAGGGAAGGTGGCTCAACCGTGGCTATCAAGGGAAATCAGGGATAGTATTAAAGCTAAGGAAGTGGCATACAAATTGGTCAGAAATAGCAACGAACCCAGGGACTGAGAGAAATTTAGAACTCAGCAGAGGAGGACAAAGGGTTTGATTAGGGCAGGGAAAATAGAGTACGAGAGGAAGCTTGCAGGGTACATTAAGACGGACTGCAAAAGCTTCTATGGATATGTAAAGAGAAAAAGGTTAGTAAAGACAAACTTAGGTCCCCTGCAGTCAGAATCAGGGGAAGTCATAACGGGGAACAAAGAAATGGCAGACCAATTGAACAAGTACTTTGGTTCGGTATTCACTAAGGAGGACACAAACAATCTTCCGGATAAAAAAGGGGTGAGAGAAACTGAGGGAAATCCTTATTAGTCGGGAAATTGTGTTGGGGAAATGGATGGGATTGAAGGCAGATAAATCTCCAGGGCCTGATGGTCTGCATCCCAGAGTACTTAAGGAGGTGGTCTTGGAAATAGCGGATGCATTGACAGTCATTTTCCAACATTCCATTGACTCTGGATCAGTTCCTATGGAGTGGAGGGTAGCCAATGTAACCCCACTTTTTAAAAAAGGAGGAAGAGAGAAAACGGAATTATAGACCGGTCAGCCTGACATCGGGAGCAATTATTAAGGATGTCATAGCAGCGCATTTGGAAAGAGGTGACATGATAGGTCCAAGTCAGCATGGATTTGTGAAAGGGAAATCATGCTTGACAAATCTTCTGGAATTTTTTGAGGATGTTTCCAGTAGAGTAGACAAGGGAGAACCAGTTGATGTGGTGTATTTGGACTTTCAGAAGGCTTTCGACAAGGTCCCACACAAGAGATTAATGTGCAAAGTTAAAGCACGTGGGATTGGGGGTAGTGTGCTGACGTGGATTGAAAACTGGTTGTCAGACAGGAAGCAAAGAGTAGGAGTAAATGGGTACTTTTCAGAATGGCAGGCAGTGACTAGTGGGGTACCGCAAGGTTCTGTGCTGGGGCCCCAGCTGTTTACATTGTACATTAATGATTTAGACGAGGGGATTAAATGTAGTATCTCCAAATTTGCAGATGACACTATGTCGGGTGGCAGTGTGAGCTGCGAGAAGGATGCTATGAGGCTGCAGAGTGACTTGGATAGGTTAGGTGAGTGGGCAAATGCATGGCAGATGAAGTATAATGTGGATAAATGTGAGGTTATCCACTTTGGTGGTAAAAACAGAGAGACAGACTATTATCTGAATGGTGATAGATTAGGAAAAGGGGAGGTGCAACGAGACCTGGGTGTCATGTACATCAGTCATTGAAGGTTGGCATACAGGTACAGCAGGCGGTTAAGAAAGCAAATGGCATGTTGGCCTTCATAGCGAGAGAATTTGAGTACAGGGACAGGGAGGTGTTACTACAGTGTGCAGGGCCTTGGTGAGGCCACAGCTGGAGTATTGTGTACAGTTTTGGTCTCCTAACTTGAGGAAGGACATTCTTGCTATTGAGGGAGTGCAGCAAAGGTTCACCAGACTGATTCCCGGGATGGCGGGACTGACATATCAAGAAAGACTAGATCAACTGGGCTTGTATTCACTGGAGTTCAGAAGAATGAGAGGGGATCTCATTGAAACGTTTAAAATTCTGACGGGTTTAGACAGGTTAGATGCAGGAAGAATGTTCCCAATGTTGGGGAAGTCCAGAACCAGGGGTCACAGTCTAAGGATCAGGGGCAAGCCATTTAGGACCGAGATGAGGAGAAACTTCTTCCCCCAGAGAGTGGTGAACCTGTGGAATTCTCTACCACAGAAAGTTGTTGAGGCCAATTCACTAAATATATTCAAAAAGGAGTTAGATGTAGTCCTTACTACTAGGGGGATCAAGGGGTATGGCGAGAAAGCAGGAATGGGATACTGAAGTTTAATGTTCAGCCATGAACTCATTGAATGGCGGTGGAGGCTCGAAGGGCCGAATGGCCTACTCCTGCACCTATTTTCTATATTTCTATGCGTGAATGAATGAGTGAGTGAGTGAATGAGTCATGAGTGAATGAGTTAGTGAGTGAGGTGAGATGAGTGAGTGAATGAGTCAAGTGTGTGAATGAGTGAGGTGAGGTGAATGAGTGAGTGAGTGAGTGAGAGTGAAAGGTAACAAGGTTTAAAGGAGATACAAAGCACAAGAGCAAGATGGCATTATCCCAAATTTGAGGAAGGCTTGTGACTTCACATTTGTCTACTTGTTAAATACATTTATATGCAAGGATGTCCACAATGACCTCCGCAAAGGGATTCAAGGCTATGTCATTTCTGGGCCCTCCTCCAGTTCGGGCTGATTCCCTTCTATTGTGTGCCATCTGCTTGTCATGCAAGCTGAAAAGTAGTCTTGAGATGTTGTAATTTGAAAGAGCATGTACAGTGGTGAATATGTGTCTACTCTGTAGCTCATCGTGTGTGTAGTTAGTTTACGATGCCTCATATAGCGAGGTTATGTTGCTCTGACAATGGTTTCAATAGCAAGTTGCACTTCGACTGTGTGCCCTATTGGAATATGGGTGTGCATGATAAGCAAAGAAAGAGCTATAAGATTGTCTTAGAGCTTGGCACGGGCAGACAGTACATGGACATATAGCATTTTGAATTGCATCTGTATAATTTTTACCCCTTGCCCATCTTAATTGCAGTGAAGTACTGCTTCACGTTTTCTTTGGACTGGGGCATTCAAACAGAGCTAGATTACCTATTGCATTGGCCAAAGTTGCCTCTTGCTCTACTCCTGTGATCCTGGCTTGGCTTCCTTCCTCCCCTCCACCATCTCTTGGACTGAGGTTCCCAAACCTCCAAGATTGCCCCGGAGTCTCGAGGAATTCGTGCATAATCTCCGAAACATTCCTCCAAGCAAGCCAGTAGAAAAATCAGTGGGATGGTAAAAAAAGTGTTTCTTTTTCATATTTTTGAGCACTCTTGTTTATTCGTTATGAAACCATTGCAGATGGGGGAAATGGCTGTTTGATTGGGCAGGGCAGTGGGGGTGGGTGTGGGGGAGCAGAGGTGGCAGGAGGCCTTGTGATGAAACCTCCAGGAATGCCTCCAACCAGAGTTGGCAATGCTAACTATCAGGTCAGAATGTGACATCATACTTATCTGGGCAGTGACTTTCATATTCTCCAACATAGCTCCTACTGGTCCACAGATTCCTGCTGGAACACATGCCGTAACTAATTTCATTTGCAACTATATTAAAGATAATTTTTTAAGATTAGAAAGTAGCTCTTGTTATAGGAGCTGTGGCAACTCTGGGGTAGAAATTAGGTGGCATCTAACAAGTGTTAGCCCTTTTTCTATGTAAATGAGAGGCCTAACAATTTTAGAAATTATGCAGCAATGAGCAAGGCAGATGGCGGGCCTGTCCCGCTCAGGATTCCTCAGCATCTGCTGCAGACGCCAACAAAAGGTAAGGTTTTTAATTAAACTTTTGTAAAAAAAACCTTCCTGTGGAGCTGGGAGGAGCAGAACTGCTTTCATCATGACCACCTCCTGCCGTTGCCCCCCCGCCCCCCCCCCTCACCCCTCTATCCCCCACCTGCACTTGAGAAGGCCAAAGTGGATATCATTACTTATAAGAACCAATTAGGTGGAGTAGCAAACTTCACATAAACATTTGCATATTTTTGCTGGTTTTTCATGGTTACTGTTATGTATGTAAACCTGTAAATACCATGTCTAACCACCGGAGGGCTTATCCCCTGGAGTCCCAAGGAATCCCACAATCCCTTGGGAGCACCTGTATATAAGGAGGCCTCACAGGCTGGAGAGGCACTCTGAGATCTGTAATAAAGGACTACGGTCACACTTACTTTGAGCTTGCAGTATCTAGTCTGACACTTTATCCAAGACATAACAACTGCCGCCGAGATACAGATGACGAACCCCAATGCAACAATGCAGAGAACTGTGGGAATCTTGAGGAAATTTTCAGAGGGAGATGATTGGGAAACCTTCGTGGAGCGACTTGACCAATACTTCGTGGCCAACGAGCTGGAAGGAGAAGGGAACGCTGCCAAATGAAGGGCGATCCTCCTCACCATTTGCGGGGCACCAAAGTATGGCCTCATGGAAAACCTGCTCGCTCCAGCAAAACCCACAGACATGTCCTACGATGAGTTGTGCACACTGGTCCGGGAGCAACTAAACCCGAAGGAAAGCGTTCTGATGGCGAGGTATCGATTCTACACGTACAAGAGGTCTGAAGTGGCAAGCTACGTCGCTGAGCTAAGGCGCCTTGCAGGACATTGCGAATTTGAAGAACATATGCTCAGGGATTTCTTTCTACTTGGTGTTGATCATGAAGTAATACTTCGCAAACTTTTGACTGTAGAGACCCCAACCTTGAGTAAAGCCATAGCGATAGCCCAGGTGTTTATCTCCATCAGTGACAATACCAAACAAATTTCCCAACACACTAGTGCTGCTGCAAGTACTGTGAACAAAGTAACGTTGTTTTCGAATCGAAATGTACAGGGCAGGACTTACAGGCCCATAGCTGCACGTCCGCAGATGACTCAGAGTCCGCCATTAAGGGTGGTGAATACAAGGCAATTAACACCTTGTTGGTGCTGCAGGGATGATCATCGATTCGATTCATGCTGTTTCAAAGGATACATTTGCAAGGGCTGTGGAACAATGGGACACCTCCAACGTATGTGCAGGCGAGCTGAAAACCCTGCTAATCCTGCAAACCACCATGTTGCAGAGGAGGACAGATCCACGGTGGATCATGATGAACCAGAGCCTCAGACCGAAGAGGCAGAGGTATATGGGGTGCACATATTTACCACAAAGTGTCTCCCGATAATGCTGAATGTTGAATTAAATGGACTCCCAGTGTCCATGGAGCTGAACACGAGCGCAAGCCAGTCCATATTGAGTAAAAAGATTTTCGATAAGTTGTGATGCAACAAGGTTTCAAGGCCAGTCCTGACTCCCATTCGTACCAAACTTAGAACGTACACAAAGGAACTGATTCCCGTAATTGGCAGTCCTACCATAAAGGTCTCCTACGATGGAGCGGTGCACGATTTACCACTCCGGGTGGTACCGGGCGATGGCCCCACGCTGCTCGGCAGGAGCTGGCTGGGAAAGATACGCTGGAACTGGGACGACATCCGAGCGCTTTCGTCCGTCGACGACACCTCATGTGCCCAGGTCCTAAGCAAGTTCCCCTTGCTGTTTGAACCAGGCATCGGGAAATTCCAAGGAAGATCCATTTGATTCCGGGGGCGCGACCCATCCATCACAAGGCGAGAGCGGTACCTTACATGATGAGAGAGAGGGTGGAGATCGAATTGGACAGGATGCAACGAGAGGGCATCATTTCGCCAATCGAATTCAATGAGTGGGCCAGCCCAATTGTTACAGTCCTCAAGGGAGACGGCACCATCAGAATCTGTGGCGATTACAAAGTAACTATCAATCATTTCTCACTGCAGGATCAATACCCACTACCAAAGGCAGGCGACCTATTTGCATCGCTGGCAGGAGGGAAAACGTTCATGAAGCTGGACTTGACCTCGGCCTACATGACGCAGGAGCTGGAGGAATCTTCGAAAGGCCTCACCTGCATCAACACGCACAAAGGTCTTTTCTTTCACAACAGATGCTCGTTTGGGATTCGATCGGCCACAGCAATATTCCAGAGGAACATGGAAAGCTTGCTGAAGTCGGTCCCATGCACCATGGTCTTCCAGGACGACATCTTGGTTACAGGTCAGGACACCGTCGAGCATCTACTGAATCTGGAGGAGGTTCTTAGTCGGCTTAATTGTGTGGGGCTCAGGCTAAAACGCTCGAAGTGCGTTTTCCTGGCGCCTGAAGTGGAGTTCCTGGGGAGACGAATCGCGTTGGATGACATCAGGCCCACTGATTCAAAGACGGAGGCAATCAAAAACGCACCAAGACCACAGAACATGATAAAGCTGCGGTCGTTTCTAGGACTCCCGAACTATTTTGGTAAATTCTTACTGGGTCTTGGCGCATTGTTAGAACCCCTGCACTCTTTACTGTGTAAAGGAGATGATTGGGTATGGGGCAAAAGCCAAGAAAATGTCTTTGAGAAAGCTAGGAAGCTGTTATGTGCAAACAAATTGCTTGTGTTGTACGATCCATGTAAACGTTTGGTACCAGCATTTGATGCGTCGTCGTACGGGGTCCGGTGTGTATTGCAACAAGTTAATGAATTTGGGAAATTGCAACCGATTGCTTATGCATCCAGAAGTCTGTCTAAGGCCGAGAGGGCCTACAGTATGATCGAAAAAGAGGCGTTGGTGTGTGTTTATGGGGTACAGAAAATGCATCAATATCTGTTCGGGCTCAAATTTGAATTGGAAACCGACCATAAGCCGCTTATATCCCTCTTTTCTGAAAATAAGGGGATAAATACGAATGCATCAGCGCGCATCCAGAGATGAGCACTCTCGTTGTCCGTATAAAACTATTCCATCCGCCACAGGCCAGGCACAGAGAACTGTGCCGATGTTCTCAGTAGGCTACCATTGCCCACCACTGGGGTGGAGATGGCACAGCCTGCAGATTTAGTTATGTTAATGAAAGCATTCGAATGTGAGAAATCACCTGTTACTGCCTGACAGATTAGAACCTGGACGAGCCAGGACCCCTTAATAAAAAACTGTGTGCTCCACGGGAGTTGGTCTAGTGTCCCGTTAGAAATGCAGGAAGAAATAAAGCCGAACCAGCGGCGCAAAGATGAAATGTCTATACAGGCAGACTGCCTTCCGTGGGGTAATCGGGTAGTGGTACCAAAAAAGGGCAGGGACACTTTCATGAGTGACCTCCACAATACCCACCCAGGCATTGTAATGATGAAAGCGATAGCCAGATCCCATGTGTGGTGGCCCGGTATCGATGCAGACTTAGAGTCCTGTGTGCACAAATGTAATATATGTTCCCAGTTAAGCAATGCACCTAGGGAGGCACCATTAAGTTTATGGTCTTGGCCCTCCACACTGTGGTCTAGGGTTCATGTCGACTATGCAGACCCATTCTTCGGAAAAATGTTTTTAGTGATTGTAGATGCGTACTCCAAGTGGATCGAATGTGTGATAATGTCGGCAAGCACATCCGCTGCCACCATTGAAAGCCTACGGGCCATGTTTGCCACGCACGGTCTGCCTGATGTCCTTGTAAGTGACAATGGGCCGTGCTTTACCAGTGCTGTATTCAAGGAATTCATGACCCACAATGGGGTCAAACATGTCACGTCTGCCCCGTTTAAGCCAGCGTCCAATGGTCAGGCAGAAAGAGCAGTTCAAACAATCAAGCAGAGCTTGAAAAGGGTAACTGAAGGCTCACTGCACACTCGCTTATCCCGAGTCCTGCTTAGTTACCGCACAAGACCCCACTCGCTCACCAGGGTCCATCCCGCTGAACTGCTCATGAAAAGGGCACTTAAGACAAGGCTCTCGTTAGTCCACCCTGATCTACCCGAACAGGTAGAGAGCAGACGGCTTCAACAGAATACATATCATTATCGCGCAAATTTGTCACGCGAAATTGAAGTAAATGATCCTGTATTTGTGTTGAACTATGGACAAGGTCCCAAGTGGATTGCTGGCACTGTTTTGGCCAAAGAGGGGAGTAGGATGTTTGTGGTCAAACTCGCAAATGGACTCACCTGCAGAAAACACTTGGACCAAACCAAACTCAGATTTACGGACTATCCAGAACAACCCACAATAAACGCTACCTTTTTCAACCCTCCAACACACACACAAGTGGCAACCGACCCAGCGGTTGACCATGAAGCAGAACCCATCACCAGCAGCAGCCCACCAAGACTCACCACCCCCAGCAGTCCAGCAAGGCCAGCTGCGCAGCAGCCCAGCAAAGACCCAACAAACGACTCACCAACACCAGCATTTGCACCAAGACGATCAACCAGGGAAAGGAAGGCCCCAGATCGACTCACATTTTCAATAGTTATACTATTGACTTTTGAGGGGGGGGGGGAGTGTTGTTATGTATGTGAACCTGTAATTACCATGTCTAACCACCAGAGGGCTTATCCCTTGGAGTCCCAAGGGACCCACAATCCCTTGGGAGAACCTGTATATAAGGAAGCCTCACAGGCTGGAGAGGCACTCTGAGATCTGTAATAAAGGACTACGGTCACACTTACTTTGAGCTTGCAGTATCTAGTCTGATCCTTTATCCAAGACATAACAGATACAATTGCTTGATTGAATCTATCAATGTCAGTAAAAGTGCCAGTTTTTTATCAGTTAATCAAATTGCTCAGTTATAGACAAATGTTGTTTTATTTTACTGGAAGATTTTGTTTCCAGTGCCATCGGAGTTATAAAGCAAATGAGCAGCATGGGGACTACATGCTGGTGCACTAACACACAGAGTCTCAGGAGCAGGTTCAATCTCCCACTCCACTTACTTGGTAGTCTGAGTCATGCTGCACTGGGAAATACCAAGCAGAAGCAAGGGGCCTCCCTGGGTGGGAAGAAAAAATCACCAGCTTGTTCCACATCGGACTGCTGTCACATGCCACCTGGCTGCTGGTATAAAGCAACATTAGCAGTGCTCTGGGAGCAGGTGGCACAAGGACTGGTAAGACTAGCCATAAGGCAATAAGATTACAAACAAAAACTATGAGCAATGTGTAAGTGTGCTATAATCTTACTTGCCCAGTCGGCCACTAGACTCAATAGAGATAGTTTTACGAATCTACATAACCTTAAATGCTACTATCAATTACACAGTACAACCACAAATACCCATCTGCGCCTCGGACCCAGAGGTGATCAATCTTCCTCCTATCAATGGCACTAGCGTCACAAATCGCCCCGAGAGCTCAGCCTAACTGGGAGCTCAACTTTTCTTATATTGGGTTTTTCTGCATGTCTTGCACAATTATCCAGCCCACCCCCACCCCTCCCACTTTGGCCCTATACAGTATTATTCTTTAGTATGGAGATGTTCGTCTTATCTGGACTAGCTCTAGAGATATAAAGATCTCACCCACCAGGACAAAGAATCCTTACAACTATACAAAATGTATTAATTGAGTTAAGTTACAGAGAACAGACTTTGAGCTGATAACACACCTGGCCTTACTTTTCCCTTTGTAAGCTGCTGGGGTAGCATCTAAAAACTGCTGTACAGGTGGTTTTAATTGTAAGCAACCCTCCCTCCCCCCGTGAGCCTTTGCTGCCCAATTTGGTCTATTTTCCCAAAGTATGCTGGATAAAGATACTGGATTCCTGTCTCACACCATACATCAGAACGTATCTCATGAGTGAAAGGCCCTTAGAGTTCTGACATATGGAAATTAGGTTTGACAATTGATTCACATTGCCGTCTACAAGAGATAATCTAACGTCACTGTTTGACAAGTTCTGTATCTTGCGATAAAAATTCAGGATTATCTACAAGAACACTTTGATTTTGATTTTATAATACCATCAGGACATATACCTGTCCACATCTGTGATATCAAGATGGAGTTGTCCTGATGTTTAGCTTAAATAATGTCTATGGATGTGCAATAAAACAGAAAATGTTGGAAATATACAGCAAATCAGTCAGCATCTGTAAAGAGATCTGACAGGTTATGGTATTTCAGTAATGCACCCTTCATCAGCACGCCCATGAACTGTACACACCTGCTGTGTATTTCCAGCATTTTCTGTTTTTATTTCAGATTTCCAGCATTTACAGTTTTTCCCTCTTTCGCGGTCTAGAAGTACACGCAATAATTCTATAGGAGCATGTCACAGAAAATCAATTTATAGTGCAGCAAAATATAACTGCTCATTGCTTCCTGATACATTTAAAGGTTCATGAATATATGGTAAATACTAAAACTGAATCTTAAATCTGAGTGCACTCCACCTTTTGAAGATCAATTAAAAACCATTAATATCTGAACACTTACCGATTAATCTTCAACTTCTGGTGTTTTTTGTGCCACAATGTGTTTTGAAGCAAATTATAACACTGTGCCAAATGTTTGGTAAACATTAAAAATGCTTTGCTTTTCTGATTGAAAAAAGTACTCCTTTAAATTCTTCAAAATCCCCAGCTGAAAATATGGGCTGTCACATGTCTACAGTTACTCTTAAAACAACAGCAAAAAAACAACAACAACTTGCATTTAGATAGCCCCTTTAATGTAGAAAAACATCCTGAGGTGCTTCACAGAGGCATAATCAAACAAAAAATAAAGCAAAGTGATACAGTCTGTGAGAATAGGCTTGTGCTCTTGTAGGTCTTCACACAATCTCATAGAAACGTTTAAAATTCTGATGGGTTTAGACAGGTTAGATGCAGGAAGAATGTTCCCAATGTTGGGGAAGATCAGAACCAGGGGTCACAGTCTAAGGATAAGGGGTAAGCCATTTAGGACCGAGATGAGGAGAAACTTCTTCACCCAGAGAGTGGTGAATCTGTGGAAATCTCTACCACAGAATGTTGTTGAGGCCAATTCACTAAATATATTCAAAAAGGAGTTAGATGTAGTCCTTACTACTAGGGGGATCAAGGGGTATGGCGAGAAAGCAGGAATGGGGTACTGAAGTTGCATGTTCAGCCATGAACTCATTGAATGGCGGTGCAGGCTCGAAGGGCCGAATGGCCAACTCCTGCACCTATTTTCTATGTTTCTATGTTTCTAATGCAATCAGGATCTTTTGGACTTTAAGAAAAATTGTGAGGGAACATTCAATTAATTCAAGATTAGACAAGCATTGGAGTTAGAAATAAACTGAACATCTAATTCCTGGCAGGCATTTTTATCCTCGGGTATCTAAGATTTTCATATTATAGTTAACTCAATAAGAACCCAGTAAATGTGGTATCATCATTGCTGTCTGCATAAAGTCCATTTTTCTGCTCAGCTACTTTAAGCCAAATTTCATCCCCTTTCAGAAGCTTTAGTATAGCAGTTCCAGATCCCTGCATAGTTTTCAAGGAATTGCTGACCTGTGTGTATTGGATTTCATCTCCATTTTTCATTAATGTCACCTTCATGTCCTGATCCCATACTGTGATTTGATAAGTGAAAAAGTAAATCCCACTTACAGGACTTGTGAATTTACCAGAAATTGGACTGTAGACATTTTGATCATTATAAAATATCTTTGAAAATATAATCGGGATATCTGAAGGAGGGTTAGAGCTTGTGAGACCCACATGGAAGGCATACATCCTCTGATGTGTCAAAGTACTCATTGGGCCAGGAGATCCTTGTGGCCCAGCTTTCCCAGGGTACCCAGGTGGACCTACAGCTCCATTTGGACCTAGAAAGAGAAACAAATCAAACATTTGTTATTAATGAGTCCATCTTATAAAATTGAGAAACAATAGAAGGGAAATTAATGATGTAAAAAATAAATCAGAATACGGTGAACATATCAGAGCTGTTCTTCTCAAAGATTCTATGTGAGGGATTTGCTTTTTCTAAAGTACCAATCATACCAATAACCCAATAAAATGTGTTATTTAGGTAAACTTTATTTAGTTCTTATAATTACAAACAATTAAAGATAATTATAGCATCAGATCTTTGAAAGTGTCCATAAATGTTTTTAACTTGCAGTGAACTCTTTGGTCTGCTGCCATCATGCTATCACTAACTTACCAGTATTTTTATTTTGATTTTATATTGTGTTTCCTTTCTCACAAATCATAAGTTGCTGTGGGGTGATATTCAGCTACGGTGGGGGTGTAAAATGGGTGGCAGTACAACCCGCCTGATTTCCCCTTCCATTGACGTCAATGGAAACCCATTGTTTAGTTATGCACCTGGAATTTCTTTGGGGGTTTTCTCGCTCTCCCACCATAACTTTGGCAGAAGATCAGCAGGAACCCTGGAGTAAATGGTAGTTTCTCCAGGGTTCCTGCCAAAGTCATGACGTAGGATCGGGACATTCTCCTCCATACTCTTCATTCTTACAACCAATGTGCAGTAAGATTTTTCAGTGTTGAATATCATTTACCATTTGTTTGCCTATCTAAGTTATTCCATAGCCCATATAATTCATTGGACAAATCTTTCGCCAATACTGCATTTTGGTGTCATCAGTAAATTTTACATTTACTTTCAATATTTAGGTTATTAAAGTAAACTAGAAACTGCAAGAGCCCAAGTGCTGATACCTGCAAGTCCCACTAAACACCTGCCCCCATTCTGTCATTATTCCTTTTATGGGTACTCTCTGCTTACTATTTAGAAAACATCTTCTGACCCGACTCCACGTTGTACATTGGATTCCTATGGCTTATAGTTCAATTAGTAATCTTTCATGTGGCACTTTGTCTCCAAAGTTAAGGAGGTTTGTCAGGCAAGATTTTCCTCTTCTAAATCCATGTTGGCTGCTTCTAATTATATTGTTTCTTTTTGATATGATGTAGACAGTCACAGGATACAACTTTTGTGGTGTTGTACTTCTCGGAGATCACGATTATTTGCAATGGTGAATTACACAAAAATATACATATAAATTCTGATATAATTGAATCAATTACATTCTTAGTAATTGACTTATAATTTAAGCAATTTATAACAACATAGAATTGCTAGATGAAAAAGACCAAGGGCTAGAATTTCAAAAAAATCTGCCAGCGCCAGATTGCCGCCCCAAATACCGCTAAGATTTTAAAATTACCGTGGGCATTAAATTCCACAAAAAAAGGAAAAAATTCCACCCAGCAAAAATAAATGGACCTTACACCCGGATTCTCAGCGGAAAATGCAATCTTGGACTGATTGAGCGGTTCTTAAACAAAATGTGCGGTAATTACTAAAACTTAGCCCAAGGCTGCAGGTTGGGCCAGGAGGGGGGAAAACACCAAAAAAAATTCCAAAAAACATAAAATAAAAAATAAAAAAACATTCTCAGGACCCTTTTCAACAATCACTGGAAAATAATTTTAAAATAATAATTAAAAACCCATTAACTTACCCTTTTTACTTACTTACTATTTACCTACCGCCCAGCTCCCGCTGCTTCTCGTGGCCGGTTTTTTTCTACTTATCTTACAGGGAGGCTGTTCATAGATTGACCACTTGCTTACTTCTGCAGAATTTACCTCCCTTTAAGCACGGGTCCCGTTATATGTTTAAATAATTTATTAAATAATAAGATGTGTTTTATAAGGAGCTTAAACCACAATGTATACTGCACTTGAATGAACAATAAACAGATTAGCATTTGCTATTCCAGAATGACTGTATAGGTTGAGAAACAAGCATACAAAATAAATACACTTCATTATTATACACCTGAAGAAAAACCTAATTGAAGAACGTCTTAAAAAATACACATTTAAAAATCATGCACATAAATGGAATATTGAACAAATATAGTACTGCTTTGTGACAATTTTAGGACAATTTTTGTATGCATTACTTAGAGATAAATCTTTCTAATATGAAAATAATAAAAGCCTGAAAATTACATTGTACTATGTTACCGTACACATATTTATATCCATTTCCCTTTATCGCTGTTTTAATGGAGGTATTTGCCTATTTATTTTAAAGCAGTTAACACCTCCAATAAAATAGCAGTCAAAGCAACTTCACACCAACTTGTTCTGGGCTTGTATGATAATATCGAACAATGTAACTTCAAGGCTGAAATATCTTTCAGTGATGTCATAAGATAATAACCAAGAAAACAATAGAATTTCTAAATGTGTTGACAAGATTAAGAGATTATGACACAGTTGTCTCATCATACCTCGTTCTCCCCTTTCTCCTTTAGCTCCTGGTGGACCATCTCTGCCATCTCGACCTGGAAGACCATGATGTCCTGAAGTACCTGGAGTGCCTGGAATTCCAGCATTACATGTTTCGTCATCTAACTTCTTAGCATTGGTAGTCAGACTTCCAGTTAGGACACAAAAGAAGAGCCATGCCAGCAGAACCATCACCTAAAACAACAGCAACTTGTACTTATATAACGCTTTTAACACAGTGTAAAATCCAAGGTGCTTCACAGGAGTGTTTTAAGACAAAACAAATAAATTTGACACAAAATAGAAAGTTTAGTGGGGTATAGCAATAGGCACAAATAGAAATAGTACAGCATTATTTACTCATCAGGTTATCAGTGCTGGAAAAATGCACATTGGTTCAGTTGAAGTACAAACATTTAACCCTTTCAGTGTGAAACACCTCGACTGATCACTACTCTGTGGTTTCATTGTGTATAAAGAGTGCTGCGCTATTCTTATCCAGTGACTACACATAATGTGCTGCACAGAGAGTAGATGCTACATTTACACATCTTGTCCACTTTAAACTTAGAACAATGTTCTATTTCAACTGAACTGTGTTTAATTATCACATTTACTAATCTGTGGTCTATTTTAAAAATGTAATGCTGGATTGGCCAGTTTTAGCTTTGAGTTAGAAAATCTGAGTTCAAGTAGCAGTCCCCATTGCCATTTGCACTTGAAGTATACCTGGAGAGTGATCTCAGCTGTTTCATTAGCCCAGGGAAGGCACTCTCTTTGTGCATTGCTTAACATTGCTTAACATGCCCTCCAGCAGATCTGTGAGAGAGCAGCATTAAGAATGGCCATGGAGATATGTACAGACCAGGGGCGAAAAATTGGGCTCAGTAACTCCCTTGGAGCTGCAAACTGGCATCCACAGCACATGCACACACTTGTGACATTAAGTGTTCCAGACACTATGTTGGTGCAGGCGTTAGCGCGCAGTGAATGTCCGCCGGAAGTATACAGAGCAGGCAGATCATGATGTCATTCAGTGGGCAACGCTGATTTGACGCCAGCGCTGCCGTATTGGAGCTCAACGCTCCAGCCGACGCCCTCTCTTAAGCTCGCACAGCTGAACACACGTTCAGCAGCAGGAAGCATCCCCATCTGCCATTTAAAGGATTAATCAACTATTACAGGTTTGTTGCGCGTTCATTTCTTCTAGCTGTTGCTACAATTCTATACATTTTTGATGCTTTCTATATTTGTTTCAAGTTTCTAAAGTCTACAGGGAGTGGTGTGGCAGGTGCTGAAGTAGTTTTTGCCGATTTCAAGGTTTCTGCACAAACCAGTTGCTCCCAGACATGGGTGCATGAGTAGGCCTTTTTCTTGGAATAGAGCATGACTGGGAGAATGAGCCGAGGCCACACAGAGCAGGACAAGCTGCTGGAAGAGGGAGGATGAGGAGTGGGAAAAGGGCTCTCAGCAGGAGGCAGATCCGCCCAGAGTGTTCAGGGAACGATTCTCCGACCTGAACCTCAGCAAGGAACAGTGTGTGAGACATCTGCACTTCAGTAAGGACGACCTCACTGAAATCTGCTATCTGCTGCAGCCCCAACAGCAACCTCAGAGCAAGCCAAGGATCGCAGTCCCTGTGGCTGTGAAGATGACTGTGCTAATGAACTTTTATGCGTTTGGCTCCTTCCAGGCTGCAGCTGGAGATATTAGCAAAATCTCATAGCTTGGCATGCACAGTTGCATAAGGGAGGTCACTGAAATTCTCTATTCCCAGAGAGCTAACTTCAGAGACAAGTAGGCGGAGTGAACTAGCCTGCAAGCCCTTTTGAACACTGATAACGCATGGTGGCAGTAGTCTGAGCTCGCATGACTCCAGTCTGAGCTTCCCCTGCAGCACTCAGAACTTTGGTGGAAGCTGCTTGAGCTCCAATAGAAGCTGAGATAACGGCCATCAGATGCTGCATCATGGGTAGGTCCACAAGTGTGGGAAGGATGGGCTCCAAGCTTTGCGCAAAGCACTGTGCCAAGTTGGTGCTGGACTCCTCCATGCTCCTTGACATTGAACACAGGCTTTCTGGCAGGCTTCCCAATGCACCAATGGCCTGTGGTAGGCCATCTGCTCGATGCAGGGTGAGTCCAGGGGAACTGTGCGGGCTTGGCTGTGGTGTGAGGGTCCCTGGCTGCCTCGGGGCTGGGCACTGGTTACGGATTCCAGGCCCTGGTTACTGAGTCCAAGCATCGGCTTTGTAATTCACTGAAACCGTTACCGGGAGGCTCCGCTCAGCGGTGCAGCCATTCCTTGGCCTGTCCAGGGGTGTCGGACCCATAGTGTTTCCAGAACCTTCCGGTGTAGTCAAAGCCCAGTAGCTGGATGTGTGACTGGAACTCAGATACGAATCCCCCCATAGACTGTGGGACAAACTTCCCCCCCGCCCCCAACCCATGCAACAATTTTAATACAGAAAAATACTTGTGTTGTGTTACAGGGTACTGCGGAATTTTTGTAACATTGAACAGTTGCCTCAGAAGCAAAGAGATTGAGAACCTCTCCTCTAAGATACGAACAGTGTCAGTATTTGAGCTAGTGGTTATAAGTGTGAAATTAATTGATGATGTATCTTCATCATCACTTTTTTCTTGGTGTTCCTCCACTGCATGGCCAAATTGCAGTCCTTGGGTATCGTGCCATATGTTTGAGTGGTGTGGCTGTGATGTGGTTGAATAGCTAGCAGCATGTGTAAGCTGTGAGCTGCAGGTATGAGCCTTGGAACAGTGCTATGTGTGTGAGGGTGAGATGAAGCATATGCATGTGAGGTATGAGTCCTGATTGATCGAGGTTGCTGCTGGAGAGTGATGGGGGTGTGTTGATTTGGTCCGTGTGTGAGGCTAGTGCTGCAGTTGGTAGGATACAGCATTTGAAGATGCATTCGCTGACATTGACCACTCGTGGGAGGTCATTGAACTTCTTGCAGCACTACATCCAGTTTCTCAGGGCTAAACTCTTGGCATTGACCACGGCTATCTGCTCCCACTGCTATTTCACTGTGTGATTGGAGGGGCTCCTGTCCCTCTGCAGATACAGGACATCTTTTCTCCTTTTCACCTCCTCCACCAATGCAGTGTCAGAAACCATGTTTAGCCATTCTTCTATCTTTCCTATGTCAGATTCAACTCCCACGCCTGCACCTGCTCCAGCCATAATGCACCTCCCTTTTAAGAGGTGCAGGCTCACTTTAGGCAGTGTAGGCTAGCTTTAAGTACTGCTCAAAAGTTACGATTTTGGGACCCCTGCTGATGTGTGCAGCCAATCAACAGCGCGTTAAGTGCTGGCAGCATGCAGAAATCATGTAAATGAGCAGGCAGCACGAAGCTGGCGTCCTGGCAGCATTACATCGATCGGGCATGGGTTTATTGCGATCCCTATGCCCATTTTCAGGGATGATCCAATTTAGCCTCCCAGATTGTCTAACTACTTCCAGCCTAAAAGGGTAATGGATCTTGCAGGCTAAAATGAAAGGAAAAAAGCTGGAAACATTTTTTTAAAAATTTTACAAATACTTACACCTATTTATGCATGTAACAATAACTAAACACGAGAGTTCAACAACTCACTGAAGTCTGACAATCTTACCTTACATGCAAGTGCTTTCACTGAACAGATAAAACAGCATTCACAACATTCAAGTTATGTAAGTATTGACAGTGAGCTATATACTGTTACTGTGAGAAAAATTACCCATTAGAAATTAAACATCTTGCTGAGCTAAGGATATGCCATTTGCACTTTGTTACAAAAGCAAATAAATCATTAAACTATTGCCTAAAGTTACCTAATTATTACCTATATTACAAGAAAGAAAACATGTGCCTTAAGAGTCACAGAGAGGTCAGAGAACTATTTGTCCCCTGCCAGGTATCAAATGACCTCTTGATTTAAACCTTTCCTATTTCTGTTTCTAGTCAAAGGGACTAATCATTCCCCAAGAACTCTTTCCACTCCAGGTGAAATTTATGTCATGTCTTTAGCTGGTGCTTGGGCGTCTTTAAATATGTTGGGATATCACCCTGCTCTACAGGTGCTCGGTGTTTGCTCCAAGATCTGAGACACAGGGTAGATTTTACAAGTTAACATTCAGGAGAAAGATCAGAGAATGAGTCATAAAATTTACCCATAGTCTGCTTTCCAGACCTATGTTGATCCTTCACTCCCATGCTTCTTTTCTCTTTTCCTTCCAACCCATTGAAGGAGCACATTCCTAGCTAGTGTTATTCTCTGCCTACCCAATGTTTACCTTCCATCTACACTGAAGGTACGGACTAGAGATATGACCTTAAGCACGCACAATCCTTTGCCGCTCTAATGGCCCTGAATTTGCGGTTGGAGGCTTCCTGCGGGGAAATGCCTCCAATCCACAAATAAAATGCCCGTGTACTTGCTGGTCCGGGAGGCACGAAGATTTATGGTCCTAGGCCTCTCCGGCTACCCGCAGGAAGAGGCTCAAGTACCCCAGGGGCACTTGCAAACCAAGTGGACCAACCCAACCAATAAAATAATTGGATCCTCATGCATACTTATGGCGATTCCACATGTACCCAATCAGTGGAGCACCCAATCAATGGAGCACCCTGCTAATGGGGCACCCTTTCAATGGAGCACTCAGTCAATGGAGCACCCAATCAGTGGAGCACCCAATCAATGGGGCACCCTGTCAATGGGGCACCCTTTCAATGGAGCACCCAGGCAGTGGAGCAACATGTCAATGGAGCACCCAATCAGTGGAGCATCCAATCAATGGGGCACCCTTTCAATGGAGCACCCAGGCAGTGGAGCAACCTGTCAATGGAGCACCCAATCAGTGGAGCACCCAATCAATGGGGCACCCTGTCAATGGGGCACCCTTTCAATGGAGCACCCAGTCAGTGGAGCACCCAGTCGGTGGATGTTAGATCTCTTAATTTCCAATTTAATACGAACTCCGATTGTAGTTTTAACTTCTTTATTTTGGCAGACAGCAGTAACAAGTTCTTGGCTTTAAGCCAGGTCTTTGTCCTTCTGGGACCACATGGTCAAAATGGCTGTACTTATACCTGGATCAATTTACAGAAAAGAACGCGCCTTCTTTGACCTTATTGACTCAATTAATAGTCTTTTAACCTTTTAATTGGCTCGCTACCCAAGGTCCTAAAATGTCAAGTTGATTGATGACTTAATGCAACATGCTGAACTGCACGTAGTCATTGGAGTCTGTGTTTTCTCAACTTGTCTAAATGCAGCCTGTTTGAATTCTCTATCAATCCCCCCTTTGATTCTTTCACAAACTGAATCATAAAATATCAGGTATCACTGGTTAAACATTCTACAAAATAATTTCATACATGTTAATAGAGTTTCCTTCTAAAATTTGTTGATGTGTTTCGCCACATGTCCGGACAAGTAGCTTCCACACAAATTTACACCAACCCGAGTTCCATCGTGGCCACAATGGAAGTCTGGTTTTAGTAGGTTAATTAACCTTATTCCAATTTAATCCAAATCAATATCTTAGTTCAACCAGTAAACAACCTTCCCTTAAGCATAACATACCCCTGTGCCACATACAGACGGTCTGCTGGGACCTGCAAGGTGTCTCACATGCAGGACAGCAGCTACAGCCGCCTGGTCGCAACAACATTTAATCAACATAAACAAACAATATAAAAGTAAAATAATTACAACAAATAGAATTAAACCTTCCACCAATGAAGTTCCTATTGAACCTAGCCATTCAGTGACTCCACTCCACAAAGTGAATGATGGGGTTGCTTAAGTTTTTCTACCTCCTTTTGGATATGCTCCGCTAAGTGGGTAATTTCTTCGGAGCTATCTGGGATATATGTACAACACTCAGTTCCGAGTAGGGTGCAAGTACCTCCCTTTTCAGCCAGGATGTAATCAAGGGCCAGTCTATTCTGCAGGGCTACTGTGCGGATTGCTACCATTTCTGCATTGATTTTAACTAGGGCCTCTGAAGCATCATTGGCTACTCGTTCCACAACGGATGCCATGTTAATGGATTCCCTTGCCAGTTTGGCGGTCCCATACCCAGGGATCAAAATGGCAAAGAACCTCTCTGTTTCTGTGATAGCTCTCTTAGGACGGTGTAAACGTTCTGGCAGTGACTTTATATGATACATATAAGGCACAATGTAGGCTAAATAGCAGGATCCCATCCAATTCTGGGGCAGCCAAGGGTAGGCCTTGTGGCCACATACCCAATAGGTGCCATTATATGCAATGAATGTTAGCTGTTTCTTTGTCAGCAACACTCCGGTGCCTGTCCAGGCTTTTCCATCTGTTTTATTCAGAATCCCCGTTACGTTAAAAATTCCCACATCGGCCCAGTTTGGACAGTTCCGTGGCTTGATTATATTATAATTCCGGGAGCAGTTACGATACCCATATTTTGGCCTCCTTTGATGTTTCTAATCAGACAGACCGATCCCCCCGGTCTTCCTATTCCCGTTGTATTAGTGTTAACAAAAAATGGGGGCCGTTTGGAATTATTGTAGCATGGTAGGTAGCCCCCTTCAAAGGTAGTCAGATTGTAACCTGCTGACTTCCATTTACGTGCCCAGTTTTCCGTATCCTGAAACGCATTGCCTGTTTTGTTTTGATTAATTATCCACTCAGCCATTTCCGAGATATTCAAGGGAACTGGCCTCAAGGGAATCCCTCCCTTTGAGTGAATAGGAATATGCGTACACACCCAACAACTAGAAATGTTACCTTGTTTGGCATAAATGTATGACATATATAAAAAGGTATTTACATGTAATTCCCTTGCTACCCTACAATTTCCCTTTGGTGCAGAAGGTCGGCTAGTAAGAAGTAGGCCTATGCCTAGAATACCTACAATCAATAATACAGTAAATTTATACATTTTCGCAAAAAGTAATTGTCCTTATTAGATTTCAGCTTCAGTTACGGGTGATCGTTTAACGTGTGAAGAGTGGATCCAGGCTTTCTTTCCTTGGACTTTAACAGCTGCTTGGGTGGTCAATAACACTTGATAAAGTCCCTCCCACTTGGCACCCAAAGGTTCTTTATGCAACTTTTTCACATACACCCAAACTCCCAGGATGATGTCGTGTCCTCCTTCAGGTGGATTACCCTAAGCTGCCGATACCTGTCGGGAAACAGAACTAATAGCATTGGTTAAGTTCTGACAGTATGATAACAAAGTGTCACTCATTAAGTGAACATCAGCTTTCCGTAAATCGATAGTTCCTGGCAGCGACATGGGTCTTCCTGTTATAATTTCAAATGGGTTTAGACCTGTAGTTCTGTTCGGGGTTGCCCTAATGCTACATAGCACTATTGGTAGTGCCTGGGGCCATGGTGTTCCTTCTTGGTGATATTTGGCAAGCCGTTGTTTCAGAGTTCGATTCATTCGCTCTACTTGTCCTGATGATTGTGGATGATAAGGACAGTGTAAATCCCACGTAATGTTCAGTAACCTGCAGACTTCTTGGCAGACAGCACCTGTGAAGTGTGTTCCCTGATCTGAGTCAATGCTACTCGGGACTCCCCATCGGGGAATGTAATCCTTACACAAGACCTTTGCAGTGTGATTGGCTGTGGCTCTTTTAGTTGGGACAGCTTCTACCCATCTAGAGAATCTGTCGACCATGACAAGAATGTTAGTATCCTTGGCATGAAGGAAGAGATATATAATCAACCTGCAGATGCTGGAATGGTCCGACAAGGGCAGGGGGCCTCAGTTGGGGCATTGCCGTGACGGGTTCAGAATTAATTTTCTGGCAGACCACACAGTGGTCTGTTACCAGCCGGGCATGTTTTTTAAATCCCCGACCCCACCAGCTTTTCTGGAACCGTGCCGTCATCTGTTGTGAGGCCAAGTGTCCCCACGAGTGGATCTGTTGGGCTAAAAAAGGCATAAGCGCTTGTGGCGCGACTGGCTTGTCGGTAACTCTTTGTCTCCAGACACCATCTTCGCATAGCTTAATTCCTGCCCCAATCCATGTCCATTTTTCCTCTCGGGAGCACTCACCTTGCATTGTTTGAAGGTCTCGTGTCAGAGTCCTGAGTGCTTTCAAACTGCACATCTGTGTTGGTTCTTCTGGAGGAACGCCCTGTGAGGCGGCATCTTTAGCTGCCTGGTCGGTTAGGGCATTTCCCTGTGCTTCTGTGGTATTTTCCTAGTTATGGGCCTTACACTTCAGGATGGACACTTCCTGAGGTAATTGTATGGCCTCCAGTAAGTCTCGGACTTCTTTTCCATTTCAGATAGGTGTACCAGCAGCAGTGAGGAATCCTCTTTTCCGCCATAACAGACCAAAGTCGTGAGCAACTCCAAAAGCATAACGCGAATCTGTGTAGACATTAGCTGTCTGTCCTTCTGCTATTTGACATGCTTCTGACAGGGCCGTAACTCGGCCTGTTGTGCTGACGTTCCTGAGGGTAAACATCCATTTGCCACTACCTCATATAAGGTTGTAACTGCCCATCCTGCATTTCTGGTACCATTGTCAACAAAGGAGGAACCATCTGTAAACAGGATGAGGTCTGGGTTGTGCAGAGGCTCCTCTGCTGCTAAGGCTGCTTCTTCTGTTTCTTTTAAAATCTCCACGCAGTCATGCTCTTCACATTCTCCCCCTCTTGCTCCCTCGATTCTGACATCGGGAGCATAGTTGCTGGATTAACCGGGCCGGCCCGGACGATATGGAGATTAGGAGCTTCCAAAACTACTGTCCAGTGGGTCCATCCAGCTGCCGTCACCTGAGACATTCTATTCATAGACAGCAAAGCGTGTACGGTGTGGGGACACTTGACAAACAGCTTTTGGTCGAGGACTAGACCCGCAGTGGTCATTACCGCTCGACATGTAGCTTCCATGGCCATTAGGCAACTTCCCCATCCGAGGGCTACCGCATCCAGTTTTGCTGAATAATAGCCAATAGGTCTTTGCCGATCCCCATGTTCTTGTGTCAGTATAGCTGTCATATATCCTTCTTTCTCATGAACAAACAGGGTAAATGGTTTACCACTGTCGGGGATTCCCAGAGCCGGTGCCGAACACAAAGCTTTTTTCAAACTCAGGAAGGCCTCTTGCTGTTCTTTTGTGAGGGTGATGGCTTCTTAAGAGGCACATTTCCCCTTTAAAATATCATTCAATGGCTGAGCAAGCTGTGTGAAGGAGTCAATCCAATTTCTGTTAAAGTTACACAACCCCAAAAAAGACCTTAGTTCCTGAATAGTGGTGGGTTTTATAGCAGCCCGAATGGCTGCAGTTCTATCCTGGGTAAGTTCTCTCTTTCCTTGTGAAATCTTTTGTCCCAGGTATACAACCTCTTCTTGGGATATTTGTGCTTTGTCGATGCTGGCTTTATGTCCTTTCAACCGAAGGTGGTCCAGCAAAGCTCGTAAATCTTGTTCATGCTGTTCTTCCGTGTTTGAAGATATCATCTACATATTGGATGACTGTGGATGACAGGGGAGGTAATTCTCGCAAATGGCTTTGTAAATCCATGAGGAATACCGTAGGGCTGTTGTGGAAACCCTGCGGTAACCGGGTCCAAGTATACTGTTGTCCTTGGACCGTGAAAGCAAACCACTGTCGAACCTCCGGTGCCAGAGGCACCGACCAAAATCCGTTGGCCATATCTATAACCGAGAAATATTTATGTTCCGGTTTGAGGGCATTAAAAATGGTGGAGGGATCTGCGACCAAAGGAGCTTTTTGATCAATACACTGGTTAGCTTTCCTATAATCGACAGTCAAACGCCAAGTCTCATCAGATTTCTGTACCGGCCACACGGGGCTATTGGAGGAGCTATGTGTTTTAATAAGCATCCCTTGTTTCTCCAATTGCTGAATAACCGGTAAGATTCCCGCGATGGCAGTTGGACTGATGGGATACTGTTTAGTGCATGGAGGCTTGGTCCCTGTAAATGACACAGGTTCCATCTGGAGTAGGCCACAATCGTTCTTATCTTTAGCCCATATCAGGTGTTCCTTCAATTCTTCTTTCTTCAAAGTTCTAATTGACCATGTCACCCGACCATCCTCGAAATGCAACGATGAATCTATTTGGATTAGAACGTCCATTCCCAATAGGAGTTGATCTACTGGGCCTATCCAGACCAGCGTGGTTAGTTCATGTGGACCCAGCCCTATAAGTACCGGTGTTGTCCTTTTAATTTCCATTTTATGGCCCCCAACTCCATAGGCTGTACGTGCCCTACCATCCAACGGCAAAAAGTCTCCATATTGTAGGGGTAAGCATGTTAATTCCGCCCCGTGTCTAAAAGACAGTCCACATCATTATCGCCCACCCTCACAGTTATATATAGCCCATCTCCCCTTTGTTGTATTAGTGCGAGGAGGGGGGCCAGGGTGGGCTCTAACCGTTTTTTGCTATCCCAAGTAACTCCTTCTGTTGTTGTATTGTCAGTCGCTTAAATGCTTCTATGAGGTCATTATCTTGTGACAAGCCTGGCTGAATTGTATCCCTGGCTGCGTCCTCTTCCCCAGCCACGAACTTTCTGTTTTGCCCTGCACGTCTTGGCCCAGTGACCTTCTTTCCCACAACATTTTCCGGGTAATTTTCCTAATAACTGTTTATCGGAATCTTGGGATTTCCATCCCATAGCCTGTACAGCTCGGACTTTAGCTCCCATATCCCGATCTAATTGGTTACATCGATCCACCAATGCTGCAAAGGTAGTTCCTCTACCTTCCCAGTCTGGTAACACTACCTTAAGCATTTTGGACAGTTCTGGCTTTAGACCTGCCACGAAAGCTGCTTTCAGGGGTCCAAACACTTGTTCATCCATTTCCTCATCCGTATTATTCATACCCGAATGTTCTAGCCACGTGCATCCAAACCGCTTGTCATACTCCAGGACCTCCTCTGTTCCTTTCTGTTGGCAGGCTGCAATTTTTCCCCAGTCTGTCTTAGCTGGACTGAAGGCTTGCAGCCAGTGTTTAATCGCCTCCCATCCTGCGTCTAATTCTTGCTCATTCTGCCCCAAAGCTTCTTCTACCTTGTCGTGCAATTTTCTTCCCTGTGTTTTTGGCACCATTATGGTCAAAATTTGCACTCTGTCCCAGGGATGAAGTTGATATATATTTCTTAAGTGGTCCAATTGGTCCCACGTTTTTACTCCCCCTTTCTTTGGATTGGGCAATTCCTTGGACCATTTATCAATTTTCTCTGGGTCTGCCGGATCATGAACTAAGTATTTTTCGTACACCCTTTTCTTTGTTTTTTTGGTTCCGCCCTCATCCGCAGTCTCTTCTGATTTGACTACAACTCGTCTTTTTTTAAACGGGGCAAAGCGAACCCCTAATTCTTCATCCTCCGACACTGTATTGTCGGAGGATTCAGAATCCGTATCTATTCCTCGGTTGTGTCTTCGGGTTTGCGCTTTTAATTTATCCAAACATGGGTACCCTGGGAATTGACCAATACATTTTCCTTTTCCTATTACTGTCTCTTGACCTAATGATTTTTTCCATCCTTTAATTTCACCTTTAAGATCTCTAACTTCCGCTTCCAGCTTTTCAAGTTCAAGTTTTTTCTGTCGCAGCTGTGCACAAACTGCTTGCAATTGATCCTTTGTACTGGTCAGTTCTCGATCATGTTGGGAACGCATTATAATTTCATTCCGGTTTCGGATCTTTTCCATAACCGCTCGGGACCATCTAGTTCGCTCTTTATTTTTCATAAGGGTCGTTTTTCCCCAGACCTTTTTAATCTCATCCAAGGACCATTGTCCTTTGGAGGTTCCGTACTTTTGTTCGATCTTAATATAGGTTTTAGATAAATTGAATTGTTGCTCTATGTATTCTTTCAACTGTTCGAGAATTAAATCTAGCGAAACTTCAGGTGGTGCCTGCCCACCTTTAAGAGTTGTAGGCAATTCTTTGCTCTTATCTCCTGTTGCCATAATACTGATTGCTTTACTGGGGTCTCGAGTCGCAGGCTTTCCAGCCGATCAATAGGTCGGTGATTAATTAACTAACACACCGCCGAAGTTTAGACGTCTATGGGACCTCGAGCCGACTACCAACCGGAGGGTTCGCAAACCGGAGGCTTTCGGAATCACGTAGAAGGAGAGGCGAATTTAGACTTTTGACCAAGGACTTTTTTAAAAGAGGTGTGCTTACCTCAGTATGTAGGTCCGATGTCCAAAATTCAGTTTCTTTCCTCAGCGATCCTGTTCGTGACGCCAAAATTGTTAGATCTCTTAATTTCCAATGAAATACGAACTCCGATTGTAGTTTTAACTTCTTTATTTTGGCAGACAGCAGTAACAAGTTCTTGGCTTTAAGCCAGATCTTTGTCCTTCTGGGACCACATGGTCAAAATGGCTGTACTTATACCTGGATCAATTTACAGAAAAGAACTTGCCTTCTTTGACCTTATTGGCTCAATTAATAGTCTTCTAATCTTTTAATTGGTTCTCTACCCAAGGTCCTAAAATGTCAAGTTGATTGATGACTTAATGCAACATGCTGAACTGCACGTAGTCATTGGAGTCTGTGTTTTCTCAACTTGTCTAAATGCAGCCTGTTTGAATTCTCTATCAGTGGAGCACCCTGTCGGTGGAGCACCCAGTCGGTGGAGCACCCAGTCGGTGGAGCACCCGTCGAGGGAGCACCCGGTCAGTGGAGCATCTTGTCAGTGGAGTACCCAGTCGGTGGAGTACCATGTCAGTAGAACACCCAGTCACTGGAGCACCCAGTTGGTGGAGCACCCATCGAGGGAGCACCCGGTCAGTGGAGCACTGGAGTGTCAGCTCAGTTTATACCTTCAAGGTCCTGGCATGGGGCTTCAGTCCGTCACCTTCTGGCCTGGCAATGAGATCACTTCTAATTGAGCTATGGTGCGAAGCCTACCAGGCAAAAGGGAGGTGGAGAACTTCAGCAAGAGCGTAGGGATTTACTGAAACAGGTTAAAAGGAGAATATAGCAATGGATGTTAATCACAATATTAAAACTTTTCGTAAAAGGGTAGTTAAAGAGGGAGTTGAAAATCTTTATTCTCTGATTTTATTTTGTTGATTATGTTTGTCATCAGAACATGTCGGCAATGTTTCTGTAGAAACAAAAACAAAAATATTGTTTGAAAAAATGCATTGAAAAGTTAACTGCAAGGCACAGTGCCCCACGTTGATTTGAGTGTCAAGTTAAAATTAAGTTAAGCTAGGGAGATCAGAGAGCCAACCTGGCTTAACCCACTAATATGCAAATCAATTGTGTCTGCAGGCCCGAGCAAACCTTCCTGGCAATGCTGGGAGCCAGCTGCCTCTGCTGTGAGGTACAGTCTCATTCTGACAGTGCTGACAGGCTGCTATTTCTGGCCCACAGTGACAGAGAAGAAACAAATGTTTAAAGCCGGTTGCGAGAAACACCCTAAAGCAGCTTGCTTAGCACGATATTGAAGTAAAAATTGGTATCCATGTACTCGTTTAACGGGCGTAAAACTGTGCATAATGCTTGCAAATTTAGCACAGGCACGGTCTGGACCCAATTGTTCAGGCCACTGCTACATTCGTTGGGCCAATATTTTAGGCGTTCCAGGCGGCAACTAAAACAGGTATTAGGCTTCTTGCAAATATTAGTCTCGGCCTAATGCCTGTTTATGAGCCCCTCTGGGGAATGTATTTGCAATGAACTGAGCAGGTGCAGGCCTGGTCCCCTCACGAATCTACAACGGCCGTTGCAGCTGCCAAAAAAACATTTAAAGAAAAATTAAATTTGTACACAAACTTTCCTGTGGAGCTAGGAGGAGCAGGAGTGCTGCAGCCAACTCCACAGGCGTCATGTTGCTCCCCCCCACCCCCCGCTGCCCCCACATCCCCCTCCCCCCCCGTCACCCCCACCTCCCCCCCCGCTCCCCGCCGCCCACACCTACACCTACAAAAGATCTGAAGGTCAGGAAGTGGCAAGTTATGTCGCCAAGCTAAGAAACCTTGCAGGACAGTGCGAATTTGAAGGACATTTGGAGCACATGCTCAGAGACTTTTTCGTACTTAACATTGGCCACGAAACCATACTTCGCAAACTATTGACTGTGGAGACCCCGTAGCGATAGCCCAGGCGTTCATTGCCACCAGTGACAATAGGAAGCAAATCTCTCAGCACACAAGTGCTGCTACAAGTACTGTGAACAAAGTATGCTGTTTGCGAATCGTAACAGACAGTGCAGGTCACAAATACCTGCAGCTAAACGTCCGCAGATGTCTTAGAATCCACCATCAAGGGTGATGAATGCAAGGCCATTAACACCTTGTTGGCGCTGCGGGGGTGATCATCGTTTCCATTCATGCCGATTCAAAGGATACATTTGCAAGGGCTGTGGAACAATGGGACATCTCCAACGAGTGTGCAGGCAAGCTGCTAGGCCTGCTAAACCTGAAAGCCACCACGTTGCAGAGGAGAACAGATCCACGGAGGATCACGACAAAACAGAACCTCTGATAGAGGAGGTAGAGGTAGGTGGGGTGCACACATTCACCACGAATTGTCCCCCAATAATGCTGAAGGTTGAACTAAATGGACTCTCGCTGTCAATGGAGCTGGACACAGGCGCGAGCCATTCCATCATGGGTTGTGGTGCAACAAGGCCTCAAGGCCAGTCTTAACTCTAATTCGCACGAAACTAAGAAATTACACGAAATAACTGATACCTGTAATCGGCAGTGCTACCGTAAAGGTCTCCTACGATGGAGAGGTGCACAAGCTACCACTCTGGGTGGTACCGGCCGATGGCCCCATGCTGCTCGGCAGGAGCTGGCTGGGAAAGATACGCTGGAACTGGGACGACATCCGAGCGCTATGGCCTGCTGACGACACTTCGTGTGCCCAGGTCTTAAAACAAATTTCCTTCGCTGTTCGAACCAGGCATCGGGAAATTCCAAGGAGCAAAAATGCAGAGCCACCTAATTCCGGGGGCGCGACCCATCCATCACAAGGCGAGAGCAGTACTGTACATGATGAGAGAAAGGGTAGAAATCGAGCTCGACTGGCTACAAAGAGAGGGCATCATCTCACTGATCGAGTTCAGCTATTGGGCCAGTCCTATTGTCCCAGTCCTCAAGGGAGACGGCACCGTCAGAATCTGTGGTGATTACAAAGTAACTATCAATTGTTTCTCCCTGCAGGACCAATACCCACTACCAAAAGCCGACGAACTCTTTGCAACGCTGGCGGGAGGAAAGACGTTCACAAAGCTAGATCTGACTTCAGCCTACATAACGCAGGAACTGGAGGAATCATCGAAGGCCCTCACCTACATCAACACGCACAAAGGTCTTTTTGTTTATAACAGATGCCGATCAGCAGCGGCGATATTCCAGAGAAACATGGAAAGTTTACTGAAGTTGGTCCCGCACACCGTGGTCTTCCAGGACGACATCTTGGTCACAGGTCGGAACACAGTCGAGCACCTGCAGAACCTGGATGAGGTTCTTAGTCGGCTCAATCACCTGGGGCTCAGGTTAAAATGCTTGAAGTGCGTTTTCCTGGCGCATGAAGTGGAGTTTTTGGGAAGGAGGATTGCGGCGGACGGTATCAGGCCCACCAAAGTGAAGATGGAGGCAATCGAGAACGCACTGAGGCCACAGAACGTGACAGAGCTGCGGTCGTTCCTGGGACTCTTGAACTACTTTGGTAACTTCTTACCGGGTCTCAGCACCCTGCTAGAACCACTGCATGTCTTACTACAAAAAGGGTGCGAATGGGTTTGGGGCAAAAGCCAAGAAAATGCCTTTGTAAAAGTGAGAAAATCGTTATGCTCATAACAAATTGTTATGCTTGTGTTGTATGATCCATGTAAGCATTTGGTACTAGCATGTGATGCGTCGTCATATGGCGTCGGGTGTGTATTCCAGCAAGCTAATGATTTTGGGAAACTGCAACCGGTTGCTTATGCATCCAGGAGTCTGTCTAAGGCCGAGAGAGCCTACAGCATGATTGAGAAAGAAGTGTTAGCGTGTGTCCATGGGGTAAAGAAAATGCATCAATACCTATTTGGGCCAAAATTCGAATTGGAAACTGACCATAAGCCACTTATATCCCTGTTTTCCGAGAACAAAGGGATAAATACCAATGCATCGGCCCGCATCCAGAGATGGGCGCTCACGTTGTCCGCATACAACTACGCCATCCGCCACAGGCCAGGCACAGAAAACTGCACCAATGTACTCAGTAGGCTGCCATTGCCCACCACGGGGGTGGAAATGATGCAGCCCGCAGATCTAGCCATGGTTATGGAAGCATTTGAGAGTGAGCAATCACCCGTCACTGCCCGGCAGATCAAAACCTGGACAAGCCAGGACCCCTTATTATCACTAGTCAAAAGCTGTGTGCTTCAGGGGAGCTGTTCCAGTGTCCCAGTGGAAATGCAGGAAGAGATAAAGCTGTTCCAGCGGTGCAAAGATGAAATGTCTATACAGGCAGACTGCCTTCTGTGGGGCAAGCGAGTAGTGGTCCCCAAGAAGGGCAGAGACACCTTCATCAATGACCTCCACAGTACCCACCCAGGAATCGTAATGATGAAAGCGATAGCCAGATCCCACGTGTGGTGGCCCGGCATCAATGCGTACTTAGAGTCCTGCGTTCACAGATGTAATACATGCTTGCAGTTAAGCAGTGTACCCAGGGAGGCGCCACTAAGTTTATGGTCTTGGCCCTCCAAACCGTAGCCTAGGGTACACGTCGACTATGCAGGCCCGTTCTTGGGTAAAATGTTCCTTGTGGTTGTAGACGCGTACTCCAAGTGGATTGAATGTGTGATAATGTCAGCTAGCACGTCCGCTGCCACCACTGAACGCCTGAGGGCCATGTTTGCCACACATGACTTACCCGATGTCCTGGTGAGCGACAACGGGCCATGTTTTACCAGTGCTGAGTTCAAGGAATTTATGACCCGTAACGGGATCAAACATATCACATCTGCCCCGTTTAAACCAGTGTCCAATGGTCAGGCAAAGAGAGCAGTGCAAACCATCAAGCAAGGCTTGAAGAGGGTAACTGAAGGCTCACTGCAGACTCGCCTATCCCGAGTCCTGCTTAGTTACCGCATGAGACCACACTCACTCACTGGGATCCCACCTGCTGAACTGCTCATGAAAAGAGCACTTAACACAATGCTCTCGTTATTTCACCCTGATCTACCTGAACAGGTAGAGAGCAGGCGGCTTCAACAAAGTGCATACCATGATAGCGCAAATGAGTCACGCAAGACTAAAGTCAATGATCCTGTATTCGTGTTAAATTATGGGCAAGGTCCCAAGTGGCTTCCCGGCGCTGTCATGGTTAAAGAGGGGACAAGGGTGTTTCGGGTCAAACTTTCAAATGGACTCATTCACCGGAAACACTTGGACCAAATCAAACTCAGATTCATGGACTACCCTGAGCAACCCACCTTGGACCCTACCTTTTTTGATCCCCCAACACACACACCAGTGGCAACCGACACCACGGTTGACCATGAAGCAGAACCCATCATCCACAGCAGCCCTGCAGGGTCCAACACACCAGGCAGCCCAGCAAGGCCAGCTGCACAGCAGCCCAGCGAGGGCCCAACAAATGACTCAACAACACCAGCCTTCACACTGAGACGATCAACCAGGGCAAGAAGGGCCCCAGATCGACTCACATTGTAAATAGTTACACTATTAACTTTAGGGGGGAATGTTGTTATGTATCTGGACTTGTATTTACTCTGTACAGCCACCAGAGGGCTCATTCCCCGGAGTCCCAAGGGATCTCATAACCCCTGGGGAGCACAGGTATTTAAGAGTGCTTCACAGGTTGGAGAGGCACTCTGGAGACCTGTGATAAAAGAATAAGGTCACACTTTACTTTGAGCTCACAGTGTTCAGTCTGACTCTTTCTCCATACACCACAGTTTCAATAGAAAGTTGCACTTTGACTGTGTGCCCTATTGAATATGGGTGTGCATGATAAGCAAAGAAAGAGCTATAAGATTGTCTTAGAGCTTGGCTCGAGCAGACAGTACATGGACTGTCTGCTCGACCCCTTATTTTTACCCCTTTTCCATTTTAATTGCAGTGAAGTACTGCTTCACATTTTCTTTGGTCTGGGGCATTCAAACAGAGCTAGATTACCTATTGCATCATCATCATCATAGGCAGTCCCTCGAAACAAGGATGACTTGCTTCCACGCCAAAAAAAGGGTGAGTTCACAGGTGTTTCGAAAGAAGAACCCGAACTACATCCTCAAGGGTGGAAGATGCCTGCGCGTGGATTTTTTTTAACATGTGGTGGCCGTTGCACATCAGCCACCACACCGACTTGACAGAGCTAGGTCTTGGTCCAGTGGCAAGGATTACCCAAGACAACTGGAGACCTGCTCTGCTGCACAGACCTAGTGCGCACACATATCGCAGGGTGGGCTGGCCCGTGCTGCCCCTGGGCCCCTGGCCCCGAACTCACTCCTCCCCTGAGCCCCGATCACATCCCTCCACAGTCTCTCACAACTCTTTCATCCTGATCTCGCCGCTCCTGCTGCATCTGCCCATGCTCTAATCACCGACCTGGATCTTACTGACTTCACTCTTCGCTGCCGTTGTCCTGCTGTATCAGCTCACGCTGTACCTTGTAGTGGCATGCCACCACGCTGTCCAGGGGCCGCCGCTTGCCGCTCCTTTTATGGCCCCGACGTGCCGCAGATGGTTGCTTGCAGGTCAGGGCCGCCATGCTGTCCAGGCCACTATTGCATAGGCCACAGGCGACTGTCAGTTGCCTCACAGCACTGGCCCCCCCAGTCATCAAGATCCATGGCACGGCCCTAGACAACGTGGACCACTTTCCATATCTCGGGAGCCTATTATCAGCAAGGGCAAACATCGAGGAGGAGGTTCAGCACCTCCTCCAGTGCAGCCTTCCACCGCCTGAGGAAGAGAGTTTTCGAAGATCAGGCCCTCAAATCTGCCACCAAGCTCATGGTCCACAGGGCTGTAGTGATACCTGCCCTCCTGTATGGCTCAGAGACGTGGACCATATACAATACTCAAATCACTGGAAAAATACCACCAACGATATCTCCGCAAGATCCTGCAAATCCCCTGGGAGGACAGACGCGCCAATGTTAGTGTCCTCGATCAGGCCAACATCCCCAGCATTGAAGCACTGATCACACTCAACCAGCTCCGCTGGGCGGGCCACATTGTTTGCATGCCTGACACAAGACTCCCAAAGCAAGTGCTCTACTCGGAACTCCTACACGGCAAGCGATCCCCAGGTGGGCAGAGGAAATGTTTCAAGGATACCCTCAAAGCCTCCTTGATAAAATACAACATCCCCACCGACACCTGGGAGTCCCTGGCCAAAGACCGCCCTAAGTGTAGGAAGAGCATCTGGGAGGGCACTGAGCACCTCGAGTCTCGTCGCCGAGAGCATGCAGAAATCAAGCACAGGCAGCGGAAGGAGCGTGCGGCAAACCAGACTCCCCACCCACTCTTTCCTCCAACGACGTCTGTCCCACCTGTGACAGCGACTGTAATTCCTGTATTGGGCTGTTCAGTCACCTAAGAACTCACTTTCAGAGTGGAAGCAAGTCTTTCTCGATTTTGAGGGACTGCCTATGATGATGACATGTAAATGCTTTCACTGAACAGATAAAACAGCATTCACAATATTCAAGTTGTAAAAGCATTGCCAGCGAGCAATACTGTTACTGTGAGAAAAATTACCCATTAGAAATTAAACATCTTAATAGTGGGCACGCAGGTACAGCAGGCAGTGAAGAAGGCAAGTGGTATGTTGGCCTTCATAGCTAGGGGATTTGAATACAGGAGCAGGGAGATCTTACTGCAGTTGTACAGGGCCTTAGTGAGGTCACACCTGGAATATTGTGTTCAGTTTTGGTCTCCTAGTCTGAGAAAGGACGTTCTTGCTATTGAGGGAGTGCAGCGAAGGTTCACCAGACTGATTCGCTGAGCTAAGGATATGCCATTTGCACTTTGTTAGAAAAGCAAATAAATCACTAAATTATCATAACTATTACCTAAAGTCTTCCTTGATTTGGAGGGACTGCCTATGATGATGATGTTCTACTCTTGTGGGCCTGGCTTAGCTTCCTTCCTCCCCTCCACCATCTCTTGGACTGAGGTTCCCAAACCTCCAGGATTGCCCTGGAGTCTCGAGGAATTAACACATAATCTCCTAGACATTCCTCCAAGCAAGCCAGTAGAAAAATCAGAGGGACGGTAAAAAAAGTGTTTTTATTTTATATTTTTGAACACTATTATTTATTAGTTATGAAAACATTGCAGGTGGGGGAAATTGCTGTTTGATTGGGCAGGGCAGTGCGGGGGGGCGGGGGGAGGGGGGGGAGGGAGGGGGAAGGTGGCAGGAGGCCTTGTGAGGAAACCTCCAGGAATGCCTCCAACCAGAGTTGGCAATGCTAACTATCAGGGCAGATTGTGACATCACATTTATCTGGGCAGTGACTTTCATATTCTCCAACAATATATACTGGTCCACAGAGTGCTGCTGGAGCACATGCCATAACAAATTCCGTTTGCAACTATGTTAAAGGTTCCTTTTTAAGATTAGAAAGTAGCTCTTGTTATAGGAGCCGTGGCAACTCTGGGGTAGAAATTGAACCTTGTTGCCCATGATTAAGAGCAACAGGATCCAATTTGTGCACCCCAAAGACGTCTGAAAAAATGTCTGGCCAGAAAGTGGGTCTGGCCATTTTTAGGTGGCATCCAACAAGTGTTAGCCCGTTATCTTTGTAATTGAGAGGCCTAACCGTTTTAGAAATTACACAGCAATGAGCAAGGCGGGTGGCGGGCCTGTCCCGCTCAGGATTCCTCAGTGTCCGCTGCAGCTGCCAACAAAAGGTAAGGTTTTAAATAAGACTTTTGTAAAAAAAACCTTCCTGTGGAGCTGGGAGGAGCAGAAGTGCTTCCCCAACTGCACAGTCATCATGACCACCTCCTGCCGCTACCCCCACCCCCGCCCTCCATCCCCCACATGCACTTGAGAAGGCCAAAGTGGATATCCTTACCTATAAGAACTAATTAGGTAGAGTAGCAGGCCTCACATTAACATTTGTATATTTTTGCTGTTTTTTAATGGATACGGTTGCTTGGTTGAATCTATCAATGTCAGTAAAAATGCCTGTTTTATATCAGTTAATTAAATTACTCAGTTGTAGAAAATTTTTGTTTTATTTTACTGGAAGATTTTGTTTCCAGTGCCATAGGAGTATAAAGCAAATGAGCAGTGTAATATATATAGCTCCACCTGTGGACAACTGTGCACTGCAGCCAGTGCTGTGTACAAATAAAGAGGGAACAAATCACCTGACTGGAGTTCCGGAGTGTTCTGCCATCTTAAGGCTGTGTGTGTGTTTGTGAGTTGTACTGAAGATATAACAATGGCGATGAGAATGGGATAATCGGAAATAAAAGCTGCAATTTTTGTTGGTGGAGGATTCAGCCAACCGACGGAGAGACTTTGAGAGCCTCTTGGTTTTGATTAACAGCTACAAATCCAAGCTAAATTACAAGCACACTTGTTTGAACTGCCAGAGTCCAGATGGCCATGCCTATGGGAATAATAGGGCATTTGGGGGAGTTTCAACGTGACCGTGAAAGTTTTGGAGCATATGTGGAGCGGCTAGAAATGTTTTTCACCACAAATAATATCATCGAAGTCCCCAATGATGAAAACCATAACCGGATGGTGTTGGAAAGACAACAGCCGATTTTCTTAACTGAAGCAGGGCCCGAGGTATGAAACCCTGAAAAATTTGCTTGTGCCTGTCAAGCCAAAGGACACAACTTTTAAGCAGACAGCACTATAGTCCTGAGCTCCTGGAAATTGCTGAAAGTTATCATTTTGGAAGACGAGATCAGTTAACCAAAGAAAATATCAGTGAGTACATTGTAGTATTAAAAGAGCTATCTATTCACTGTAATTTCAGAAACTGTCAGGTCCGAGCATTACGTGACCACTGTGTTTGTGGAATGAAAAATTATGCGATCAGAAGAAAGTTATTGGCAACTCCTAACTTGGCTTTTGATTTAGCTTGTCAGACAGCTATGTCAATGAACATGGCCGACCAATATTCCCGAGAATTTCATACTATTTCCAGTCGTCAGACAATCGAGGTGAATCGCCTGCAGGTTAAAAGTGAAAGGCAGTTGGGCCCCAAGGTCTCAGAAACTGGCAATGGTAAAAGAGCATTGAAGTCTTGCTATTGGTGCCTGGGACAACACATTGCTCAAAGTTGTCCATATGTGAAGGCAGAGTGTTTCATCTGCAGGAAAACTAGGCATCTTGCGAAGGCATGCCGACTGAAGGATAAACCAGCTTTCAAAGCTATAAGTAGAAATCCCCAGAGTTTACATAGCATGGAAGAAAAACAACAGGACGAGGAGGTTTTAGAGCTACACATCATCAGGAGCATGTGGTTAACTAACAGCGATTCGAAAAGTATCATAATCCACATAGGTGTTGCAGGAACCAAGATACCCATGGAAATTGACACTGGTGCACCCGTGAGTATAGTACCGGAGTCGCTATACCTCTACAAATTGCGTGATTTCCAACTGGAGAAATCCAAGATAGAGCTGCAAGGCTACTCGGGAGAGAACATTCCTGTGGTAGGTCGTATCACCGTACCGGTGAAATACAAGGATCAATTTCAGAACTTGCCTCTATTAGTAGTGGCAGGAGACAAGCCTGCCTTACTAGGAAGAAATTGGTTGGGATCACTGAAGCTGGATTGGAGTGAGATTTTTTGTATTGAAACGAGATTTGCATCAAAGGATGATTTCATCAAGAATTATCCGAAGGTGTTCTGCGAGTCGGGCAGTCTGATCCAAGGCTTCAAGGCGAGTGTCAGGGTACTGAAGGATGTTAGACAAGTTTACTGCAAGCCACGTTCAGTACCATATGCACTCAAGGAGAAAGTTGAGCAAGAACTCAAAAGACTAGAGACTGAGAACATTATTTCTAAGATAGATCTATGTAATTGGGCTACATCCATTGTTGTTGTACCTAAGTCAAATGGTAAGGTAAGGTTGTGTGGTGATTATAAAGTAACCGTAAACCAGGTTCTAGAGGGTAATGTCCCCAATACATTGCCAAATGTAGAAGATTTGTTCACAATGCTGACAGATGGTCAGATCTTCTCAAAGTTGGATCTTACGAATGCCTACTTACAACTTGAACTAGATGAGCAGTCCAAGTCATGCTTGACTATAAATACTCATCTAGGCCGATATCAATTTAATAGGGTACCATTTGGAGTGTCTTCTGCCCCTGCCATATTCCAAGGGGTGATGAACCAGATTTTGCAAGGCATTGAATGGGTAGTATGTTATTTAGATGACATACTAATTTCAGCACCAAATAGGCAAATTCATAACAACATATTGAATTAAGTCCTCAAACGGCTAGAGAAGTACAGAGTTTGCTCGCAAGTGTGAGTTATTTCAAAACTCAGTGGAGTACTTAGGGCACAGATAGATAAAGATGGTTTGCATCCAACCAAAGGAAAGCTGGATGCAATCAGAAATCAACCCACTCCCAAGAATGTCACTGATCTTCGATCATTTTTGGGTCTTTTGAACTATTATGGGAAGTTCCTACCAAATTTGGCTAGAGTATTACATCCACTGAATGAACTATTGACAAAACAGGTCCATTGGAAGTGGTCAGAAGAATGCAATACAGCATTCAAGGAGTGTAAAAGCAAATTGGTAGAGAGTACCATGTTAGTTCACTATGACATATCTGAGGAGATCAAGCTAGCATGTGATGGAGTTGGGGCATTGATCTCTCAAGTACACCAAAGGGCAAAAAACGATAGTGGGAGTTGTGTACAGACATCCAAACAGTAGTAGTGATGTTGGGGAGGGCATCAAACAGAAAATTAGGGGTGCATGCAATAAAGGTGCAGCAGTTATCATGGGTGACTTTAATATGCATATAGATTGGGCTAGCCAAACTGGAAGCAATACGGTGGAGGAGGATTTCCTGGAGTGCATAAAGGATGGTTTTCTAGACCAATATGTCGAGGAATACTAGCGGGGAGGCCATCATAGACTGGGTGTTGTGTAATGAGAGAGAATTAATTAGCAATCTCGTTGTGCGAGGCCCCTTGGAGAAGAGTGACCATAATATGGTGGAATTCTGCATTAGGATGGAGAATGAAACAGTTAATTCAGAGACCATGGTCCAGAACTTAAAGAAGGGTAACTTGTCAGGTATGAGGTGTGAATTGGCTAGGATAGATTGGCGAATGATGCTTAAGGGGTTGACAGTGGATGGGCAATGGCAGACATTTAGAGACCGCATGGATGAACTACAACAATTGTACATCTGGTGTAAAAATAAAAAAGGGAAGGTGGCTCAACCGTGGCTATCAAGGGAAATCAGGGATAGTATTAAAGCCAAGGAAGTGGCATACAAATTGGCCAGAAATAGCAACAAACCCGGGGACTGGGAGAAATTTAGAACTCAGCAGAGGAGGACAAAGGGTTTGATTAGGGCAGGGAAAATAGAGTACGAGAGAAAGCTTGTAGGGAACATTAAAACGGACTGCAAAAGCTTCTATAGATATGTAAAGAGAAAAAGGTTAGTAAAGACAAATGTGGGTCCCTTGCAGTCAGAATCAGGAGGAGTCATAACGGGGAACAAAGAAATGGCAGACCAATTGAACAAGTACTTTGGTTCGGTATTCACTAAGGAGGACACAAACAACCATCCGGATATAAAAGGGGTCAGAGGGTCTAGTAAGAAGGAGGAACTGAGGGAAATTCTTATTTGTCAGGAAATTGTGTTGGGGAAATTGATGGGATTGAAGGCCGATAAATTCCCAGGGCCTGATGGTCTGCATCCCAGAGTACTTAAGGAAGTGGCCTTGGAAATAGCAAATGCATTGACAGTCATTTTCCAACATTCCATAGACTCTGGATCAGTTCCTATGGAGTGGAGGGTAGCCAATGTAACCCCACTTTTTAAAAAAGGAGGGAGAGAGAAAACAGGGAATTATAGACCGGTCAGCCTGACCTCAGTAGTGGGTAAAATGATGGAATCAATTATTAAGGATGTCATAGCAGCGCATTTGGAAAGAGGTGACATAGAAATAGAAACATAGAAAATAGGTGCAGGAGTAGGCCATTCGGCCCTTCGAGCCTGCACCGCCATTCAATAAGATCATGGCTGATCATTCCCTCAGTACCCCTTTCCTGCTTTATCTCCATACCCCTTGGTCCCCTTAGCCGTAAGGGCCATATCTAACTCCCTCTGAATATATCCAATGAACTGGCATCAACAACTCTCTGTGGCAGGGAATTCCACAGGTTAACAACTCTCTGAGTGAAGAAGTTTCTCCGCATCTCAGTCCTAAATGGCCTACCTCTTATCCTAAGACTATGTCCCCTGGTTCTGGACTTCTCCAACATCGGGAACATTCTTCCTGCATCTAACCTGTCCAGTCCCGTCAAAATCTTATACGTTTCTATGAGATCCCCTCTCATCCCCTTCTAAACTCCAGTGAATAAAGATCTAGTTGATCCAGTCTCTCCTCATATGACAGTCCAGCCATCCCTGCAATCAGTCTGGTGAATCTTCGCTGCACTCCCTCAATAGCAAGAATGTCGTTCCTCAGATTAGGAGACCAAAACTGAACACAATATTCCAGGTGAGGCCTCACTAAGGCCCTGTACAACTGCAGTAAGACCTCCCTGCTTCTATACTCAAATCCTCTAGCTATGAAGGCCAACATACCATTTGCCTTCTTCACATGATAGGTCCAAGTCAGCATGGATTTGTGAAAGGGAAATCATGCTTGACAAATCTTCTGAAATTTTTTGAAGATGTTTCCTGTAGAGTGGACAAGGGAGAACCAGTTGATGTGGTGTATTTGGACTTTCAGAAGGCTTTCGACAAGGTCCCACACAAGAGATTAATGTGCAAAGTTAAAGCACATGGGATTGGGTGGAGTGTGCTGACGTGGATTGAGAACTGGTTGGCAGACAGGAAGCAAAGAGTCGGAGTAAATGGGTACTTTTCAGAATGGCAGGCAGTGACTAGTGGGGTACCGCAAGGTTCTGTGCTGGGGCCCCAGCTGTTTACATTGTATATTAATGATTTAGATGAGGGGATTAAATGTAGTATCTCCAAATTTGCGGATGACACTAAGTTGGGTGGCAGTGTGAGCTGCGAGGAGGATGCTATGAGGCTGCAGAGTGACTTGGATAGGTTAGGTGAGTGGGCAAATGCATGGCAGATGAAGTATAATGTGGATAAATGTGAGGTTATCCACTTTGGTGGTAAAAACAGAGAGACAGACTATTATCTGAATGGTGAGAGATTAGCAAAAGGGGAGGTGCAACGAGACCTGGGTGTCATGGTACATCAGTCACTGAAGGTTGGCATGCAGGTACAGCAGGCGGTTAAGAAAGCAAATGGTATGTTGGCCTTCATAGCGAGGGGATTTGAGTACAGGGGCAGGGAGGTGTTACTACAGTTGTACAGGGCCTTGGTGATGCCACACCTGGAGTATTGTGTACAGTTTTGGTCTCCTAACTTGATGAAGGACATTCTTGCTATTGAGGGAGTGCAGCAAAGGTTCACCAGACTGATTCCCGGGATGGCATGACTGACATATCAAGAAAGACTGGATCAACTGGGCTTGTATTCACTGGAGTTCAGAAGAATGAGAGGGGATCTCATAGAAACGTTTAAAATTCTGACGGGTTTAGACAGGTTAGATGCAGGAAGAATATTCCCAATGTTGGGGAAATCCAGAACCAGGGGTCACAGTCTAAGGATAAGGGGTAAGCCATTTAGGACCGAGATGAGGAGAAACTTCTTCACCCAGAGAGTGGTGAACCTGTGGAATTCTCTACCACAGCAAGTTGTTGAGGCCAATTCACTAAATATATTCAAAAGGGAGTTAGATGTAGTCCTTACTACTCGGGGGCTCAAGAGGTATGGCGAGAAAGCAGGAATGGGGTACTGAAGTTGCATGTTCTGCAATGAACTCATTGAATGGCGGTGCAGGCTCGAAGGGCCAAATGGCCTACTCCTGCACCTATTTTCTATGTTTCTATGTTTCTATAGTGGGGAGGAGAGACCAATTGCTTTTGCTTCATGCACTCTCAGTGCCAGTGAGCGTAATTATGCGCAAATCGAAAGGGAAGCTTTGGCATTAATTTTTGGGGTGCAGACGTTCCACAAATACTTGTATCGTCGTAAGTTTACCATCGTTACAGACCATAAGCCCCTGACAGCAATCCTCCATCCAAAATCCCCAGTTCCAACATTAGCTGTGGCCCGAATGCAGAGATGGACTTTGATTTTGTCAGCATATGCGTATGACATTGAATACAGACGATCAGCTGCTCACAGTAATGCTGGTGCTATGTCTAGATTGCCTTCCCCATCACAAGTTACACCCGATCGGGAAGAAGTGTTCTATTTTTCATACTTTGATGAACTGCCAGTCACAGTTGAAGAGATTGGTAGAGCAATCAAACTTGACCCAGTTATGTCAAAGGTGTGTGATTATATTGCAAATGGCTGGCCAAACCAGGTAACAGACAAAGATAGTCATCCATTCTTCATTCGTAGGAATGAGTTATCAGTCGATAAAGATTGTATCATGTCGGGTGCAAGAGTGGTTATACCAAATAAATTCAGGTCCAAATTATTAGGAGACCGCCATGGCCAGCACCTGGGAATGTGCTTGACCAAGAGTTTTGCACGTAGTTACTTTGATAGAGGTAGAGTAAAAGAGAGAGAGAGTTCAAATGGAAATCAAGGGCATCCCTTGGAGGAAAACTTTCCTCAGGATCAGCCTCGAATGAGTTTAAATTCATAACCATGTTTGTAAAGTTTTGTTCGAGAGTGAAGGTATCCTCTTCAAAACAGAAAACAAGTGGTTAAGCTTGATTTGTAAATATGGCAAAATAAGTCCATTATCTTTTGTTATGTATAATCACATAAGTTATGTATGATGATTGTTTTGTTACAATTATTTCATTAAGGAGGGAGTAGTGTAATATATATAGCTCCACCTGTGGACTGCAGTGGCACTACAGCCAGTGCTGAGTACAAATAAAGAGGGAACAGGTCACCTGACTGGAGTTCCGGAGAGTTCTGCCATCTTAAGGTTGTGAGTGTGTTTGTGAGTTGTACTGAAGATATAACAAGCAGCATGGGGACTACATGCTGGTGCACTAACACACAGAGTCTCAGGAGCAGGTTCAATCTCCCACTCCACTTACTTGGTAGTCTGAGTCATGCTGCACTGGGAAATACCAAGCAGAAGCAAGGTGCCTCCCTGGGTGGGAAGAAAAAATCACCAGCTTGTTCCACATCGGACTGCTGTCACATGCCACCTGGCTGCTGGTATAAAGCAACATTATTGAGAGAGTGCAGCGAAGGTTCACCAGACTGATTCCCGGGATGGCGGGACTGACATATGAGAAGAGACTGGATCGACTGGGCCTTTATACACTGGAGTTTAGAAGGATGAGAGGGGATCTGATAGAAACATACAAGATTCTGACGGGACGGGACAGGTTAGATGCGGGAAGAATGTTCCCGATGTTGGGGAAGTCCAGAACCAGGGGACACAATCTTAGGATAAGGGGTAAGCCATTTAGGACTGAGATGAGGAGAAACTTCTTCACTCAGAGTTGTTAACCAGTGGAATTCCCTGCTGCAGAGAGTTGTTGATGCCAGTTCGTTGGCTCTATTCAAGAGGGAGTTCGATATGGCCGTTACGGCTAAAGGGATCAAGGGGTATGGAGAGAAATCAGGAAAGGGGTACTGAGGGAATGATCAGCCATGATCTTATTGAATGGTGGTGCAGGCTCAAAAGGCCAAATGGCCTAATCCTGCATCTATTTTCTATGTTTCTATGTTTCTATGTTAGCAGTGATCTGGGAGCAGGTGGCACAAGGCCTGGTAAGACTAACCATAATGCAATAAGATTACAAACAAAAACTATGAGCAATATGTAAGAGTGCTATAATCTTACTTGTCCAGTCAGCCACTGGACTCAATGGAGATAGTTTTATGAATCTACATAACCTTAAATGCTACTACCAATTACACAGTATAACCATAAATACCCATCTGTGCCTCGGACCCAGAGGTGATCAATCTTCCTCCTATCAATGGCACAAATCGCCCCGAGAGTTCAGCCTAACTGGGAGCTCAACTTTTCTGATATTTGGTTTTTCTGCATATCTTGCACAATTACCCAGCCCACCCTCACCCCTCCCACTTTGGCCCTATACAGTATTTTTAAAGTCCTTACTCTACAGTATGAAACCACACAAGGCACATTCTGGGGACAAGGTCACTCTGTGACCTTAACTCTTTATTCACAGGACTCCAAAGACGATGACCCTGCGTGGGACCTCCCTTTTTATACCTGTGTGATCAGGTAAGGAGTGTCTCCCACAAGTTCACCCCTTGTGGTCAAGGTGTGCATCTAGGTTGGATGTATACAGTAATACAGTGGTGTTGCATTGTGGTTACATACATGACATCACCTCCCCCCCAAAGTCTCATTGGGATTTTAACCTATATATCGATTGGTCAAATCAAATCGCAGGGGGTAGCCTGGAGGAGGAATTCATAGAATGCATACGGGATTGTTTCTTAGAACAGTATGTAACGGAGCCTACAAGGGAGCAAGCCATTTTGGATCTGGTCGTGTGTAATGAGACAGGAAAAATAAACGATCTCCTCGTAAAAGATCCTCTCGGAATGAGTGATCACAATAGGGTTGAATTTATAATACAGATTGAGGGTGAGGAAGTTATGTCAGAAACGAGCGTACTATGCTTAAACAAAGGGGACTACAGTGGGATGAGGGCAGAGTTGGCTAAAGTAGACTGGAAACAAGGACTAAATGGTGGCACAATTGAGGAACAGTGGAGGACTTTTAAGGAGCTCTTTCAAAATGCGCAACAAAAATATATTCCAGTGAAAAAGAAGCGCGGCAAGAGAAGAGATAACCAGCCGTGGATAACCAAGGAAATAAAGGAAAGTATCAAATCAAAGACCAATGCGTATAAGGTGGCCAAGGTTAGTGGGAAACTGGAGGATTGGGAAGATTTTAAGCAACAGCAAAGAATGACTAAAAAAGCAATAAAGAAAGGGAAGATAGATTACGAAGGTAAACTTGCGCAAAACATAAAAACAGACAGTAAAAGCTTTTACAGATATATAAAACAGAAAAGAGTGACTAAAGTAAATGTTGGTCCCTTAGAAGATGAAAAGGGGGATTTAATAATGGGAAATGTGGAAATGGCTGAGACTTTAAACAATTATTTTGCTTCCGTCTTCACAGTGGAAGACACAAAAACCATGCCAAAAATTGCTGGTCATAGGAATGTGGGAAGGGAGGTCCTTGAGATGATCACTATCACTAGGGAGGTAGTGCTGGACAGACTAATGGGATTGAAGGTAGACAAGTCCCCTGGTCCTGATGAAATGCATCCCAGGGTATTAAAAGAGATGGCGGAAGTTATAGCAGATGCATTTGTTATAATCTACCAAAATTCTCTGGACTCTGGGGAGGTACCAGCGGATTGGAGAGCAGCTAATGTAACGCCTCTGTTTAAAAAAGGGGGTAGGCAAAAGGCAGGTAACTATAGGCCGGTTAGTTTAACATCTGTAGTGGGGAAAATGCTTGAAACTATCATTAAGGAAGAAATAGCGGGACATCTGGATAGGAATAGTGCAATCAAGCAGATGCAGCATGGATTCATGAAAGGGAAATCATGTTTAACTAACTTACTGGAATTCTTTGAGGATATAACGAGCATGGTGGATAGAGGTGTACCGATGGATGTGGTGTATTTAGATTTTCAAAAGGCATTCGATAAGGTGCCACACAAAAGGTTACTGCAGAAGATAAAGGTACGCGGAGTCAGAGGAAATGTATTAGCAAGGATAGAGAATTGGCTGGCGAACAGAAAGCAGAGAGTCGGGATAAATGGGTCCTTTCTGGTTGGAAATCAGTGGTTAGTGGTGTGCCACAGGGATCAGTGCTGGGACCACAACTGTTTACAATATACATAGATGACCTAGAGGAGGGGACAGAGTGTAGTGCAACAAAATTTGCAGATGACACTAAGATTAGTGGGAAAGCGGGTTGTGTAGAGGACTCAGAGAGGCTACAAGGAGATTTGGATAGGTTAAACGAATGGGCTAAGGTTTGGCAGATGGAATACAATGTCGGAAAGTGTGAGGTCATCCACCTTGGGAAAAAAAACAGTAAAAGGGAATATTATTTGAATGGGGAGAAATTACAACATGCTGTGGTGCAGAGGGACCTGGGGGTCCTTGTGCATGAATCCCAAAAGGTTAGTTTGCAGGTGCAGCAGGTAATCAGGAAGGCAAATGGAATGTTGGCCTTCATTGCGAAAGGGATGGAGTACAAAAGCAGGGAGGTGTTGCTGCAACTGTGTAAAGTATTGGTAAGGCCGCACCTGGAGCACTGCGTGCAGTTTTGGTCACCTGACTTAAGGAAGGATATACTAGCTTTGGAAGGGGTACAGAGACGATTCACTAGGCTGATTCGAGAAATGAGGGGGTTACCTTATGATGATAGATTGAGTAGACTGGGTCTTTACTCATTGCAGTTCAGAAGGATGAGGGGTGATCTTATAGAAACATTTAAAATCATGAAAGGGATAGACAAGATAGAGGCAGAGAGGTTGTTTCCATTGGTGGGGCAGACTAGAACTCGGGGGCACAGCCTCAAAATACGGAGGAGCCAATTTAAAACCGAGTTGAGAAAGAATTTCTTCTCCCAGAGGGTTGTGAATCTGTGGAATTCTCTGCCCAAGGAAGCAGTTGAGGCTGGCTCATTGAATGTATTCAAGTCAAAGATAGATAGATTTTTAAGCAATAAGGGAATTAAGGGTTACGGGGAGAGGGCGGGTAAGTGGAGCTGAGTCCACGACCAGATCAGCCATGATCTTATTGAATGGCGGAGCAGGCTCGAGGGGCTAGATGGCCTACTCCTGTTCCTAATTCCTATGTTCCTATGTTCCTATCATAGGTTTAGTCTTTCAGGTGGTCTACGCTCCCTCGTGGAGCGCCGCAGTTGGGGCTCTGGTTGTTGGACGCTGATGTGAGTGTCTGTCACCTGTGGTGATTCCAGCCTGTCCGGGCTGACTGCAGGGACTGTGCATTCTTCTGATTGCTCTTGTTGCTCGTTCACTGGCGGTGTTGTGAGCTCCATCTCATGGTCTTCTTCAGGTTCCTCCGTGTTGATGCTGAACCTTTTTTTTACTTTGTCCAGATGCTTACGGCATATCTGACCATTGTTGAGTTTTACCACAATGACCCTATTCCCCTCTTTGTCAATTACAGTGCCATCAAGCCATTTGGGTCCCATGGCGTGATTGAGGATGAATACAGGATCATTTATGTCTATACATTTCCCCCTCGAATTACGGTCATGGTACTCATTTTGTGACTTGCGCTTGCACTCAACTATGTCAGTCAGGATGGGTGAATGAGTGTCCATTTCATTAGTAGCTCTGCGGGCGGGACCCCCGTGAGCGAGTGCGGTCGGGTTCTATAGGCCAGCAGGAGACGCGATAGGTGGCATTGTAGGGAGGGTCCTTGAATCCTGAGCATACCTTGCTTAATGATTTGGACCACACGTTCCGCCTGACCATGGGAGGCCGGCTTGAACAGCGCAGTCCTGTCGTGGTTGATGCCATTGCCCGACATAAACTCTTTGGAATTCGTAGCTTGTGAAACATGGGCCATTATCACTAACCAGGATGTCTGGTAAGCCATGGGTTGCAATGATCGTACATAGGCTTTCCACGGTTGTGGATGATGTGCATGAATTCAGAATGATGCACTCGATCCATTTCGAGAACGCATCTACCACAATAAGGAACATCTTACCCATGAACAGGCCCACGTAGTTAACATGAACGCGTGACCATGGCCTGGTGGGCCAGGGCCATGGGCTGAGCGGGGCCTCCCTGGGGGCATTACCCAGCTGGGCACACATCGCGCACCTGCGAACACAGTGTTCCAGGTCTGAATCAATTCCAGGCCACCAAATATGTGACCGGGCAATGGCCTTCATCAGCACAATGCCTGGGTGCTCGCTGTGGAGTTCCCTGATGAATCCCTCCCTGCCCTTCTGGAGCATAACTACCCGGCTGCCCCATAGTAGGCAGTCGGCTTGGAGCTCATCCATCCGTCTGTGGAACGGTCTGACTTCCTCAGGGCATGCTCTGTGTGTGGGCGCCCAATCCCCAGTCAGGACACATTTCTTAATCAGGGATAGGAGGGGATCTCTGTTTGTCCAGATTTTGATCTGGCGGGCTATGATGGGGGAGCCTGCACTGTCAAAGGCATCGACAGCCATGACCATCTCGGCGCTTTGCTCCGCTGCCGCCTCAGTGGTGGCCATGGAAGCCTGCTGAACGCGTCAGCGCAATTTTCAGTGCCGGGCCGGTGCCAGATAGAGTAGCCATAAGCAGCCAGTGTGAGAGCCAATCGCTGTATGTGAGCTGATGCATTGGCATTGATAGCCTTGCTGTCTGACAACAGGGATGTTAATGGCTTGTGGTCTGTCTCTAATTCAAACTTCCTACCAAAGAGGTACTGATGCATTTTTTTTACACCATAGACACATGCAAGCGTTTCCTTCTCGACCATCCCATATCCCCGTTCTGCTTGATAGAGCGACCTGGAGGCATAAGCCACAGTTGTAGTTGACCCTCAGCATTGCCCTGCTGCAACACGCACCCAACCCCATAGGACGATGCATCACATGTCAGAACCAATTTTTTACAGGGGTCGTACAGGGTCAACAACTTGTTTGAACAAAGTAGGTTTCGCGCCCGATCAAAAGCCCGTTCCTGACAGTCCCCCCAAAACCAATCGCAACCCTTACGCAGGAGCACGTGTTGCGGCTCCAACAACATGCTCAAGTTTGGCAGAAAGTTCCTGAAATAGTTCAACAGTCCCAGGAATGAACGCAACTCCGATGTGTTGCAGGGCCTGGGTGCTCGTCGAATCGCCTCTGTTTTGGATTCGGTGGGCCGAATCCCATCTGCAGCAACCCTCCCGCCCAGAAACTCAACCTCAGGGGCTAAAAACACACATTTAGACTTCTTGAGTACCCGGTCCAGTCGGCGTAGCACCTCCTCCAGGTTGCGGAGGTGTTCCTCGGTGTCTTGACCCGTGATGAGGATGTCGTCCTGGAATATGATCGTTCCAGGAATGGATTTAAGCAGGCTTTCCATGTTTCGTTGAAAAATCGCAGCCGCTAATCAAATGCCAAACGGGCACCTGTTATAAATGAAGAGTCCCTTGTGCGTGGTGATGGTGGTCAGTAGTTTAGATTCATATAGGCTGAAGTGAAGTCCAACTTGGTGAACAGCTTGCCGCCTGCCAGCATGGCAAAGAGATCCTCCGCTCTTGGGAGTGGGTATTGATCTTGTAGGGACACCCGATTGATGGTGACCTTGTAGTCGCCACAGATCCTGACAAAGCCATCTGCTTTTAGGACGAGAACGATGGAGCTCGCGCAGTCGCTGAATTCAACAGGCGAGATGATGCCCTGTCTCAACAGTCAGTCCAATTCGCTCTCGATCTTTTCCCACATCACATACGGCACCACTCTGGCTTTGTGGTGCACTGGCCTGGCGTCCGGGGTGATGTGTATCACTACTTTAGTGCCTTTGAAAGTCACGACGCCAGGTTGGAATAGTGAATTGAATTGTTGTAGGACTTGTGAGCACGAACTTCGCTCCACAGATGACATCACGTGAACATCCCCCCATTTCCAGTTCATCTCGGCTAACCAGCTCCTCCCCAACAGTGCGGGACCATTGCCCGGGACAATCCAGAGCGGCAGCCGATTCACTAACCCATTGTGTGTGACAGCCAACATTGCACTGCCTAACACCGGAATGATTTCTTTAGCGTAAGTCCATAATTGTGTCTCAATACGAGCTAATTTGGGTCTTCTGGCTTTAAGTGGCCATAGCTTCTCAAATTGCTGAACGCCCATGAGTGACTGGCTGGCCCCAGTGTCCAGTTCCATGCGTACTGGGATACCGTTTAATAAAACCGTCATCATCATTGGTGGCGTTTTGGTGTATGAACTGTGAATATTCGCCACATGGACCCGCTGAACCTCGGCGTCTATCGATTTGCTCCAAAAGTCATCCTGCCTCAAAGAACCACTTCTGGTCCATCCGCCTCATATATTAGTCTGGTTGCAGACTTCCTGCACATTCGTGCTAAGTGGCCACTGAGATTGCAGTTCCTGCAGACAAACCGTTGAAATCTGCAAGATCGAGCTGAGTGTTTTCCCCCACACCTCCAGCATGAGTTAAAGTTTCCATTGTTGGGAAGAAGGGGACTATGGCCAGGCACTCCGCACTGACTGTCCCTTTGACTGCTCTTAAGTAGCCTATTGGTGGGTGTCAATGGCCCCATCCCAGGCCGCATTGTCCACTGTGATGGCGTGAATGTCCGTTCAGCCTGCCATTGTCTCTGTTGAAGTCCTATTCTGGGGTCTACTACTGCCTGGGGAGTGTCGGACTGCCCCTGCCTGTCTGCGGGGCTCTGAGTCGCATTGATGACGTTGACTCCCCGATCCATCGCCGCGTTAGAGGCAGAATCGCGTGCGTATATTATTTTCGTCTCTTCCTCCCCCGCCATGAAAGTTTGAGCGATCAACGCCGCCGCTTCCAAGGTCAAATCCTTGGTCTCAATTAATTTGCGGAAAATTCCCGCATGACCGATGCCCTCGATAAAGAAGTCCCTTAGCATCTCCCCCCTGCAGGCGTCTGTGAACTTACAAAGGCTGGCCAAACGCCGGAGGTCCGCTACGAAGTCCGGTATGCTCTGTCCTTCACAGTGGGTGTAGAATCTGTGTCGGGCCATATGTATGCTACTCGCCGGTTTGAGGTGCTCCACGATCAATTTGCTAAGTTCTTCAAAGGTTTTGTCCGCCGGCTTTTCGGGTCCTTCATGAGCGCGTAAGTCTTTGGTCCGCAGCTGGTCAAAAGATGAGCCCTTTGCTTGTTGGCCGTTGCATCCCCCAGCCATTCTTTCGTAACGAAGCTTTGCTGAAGCCTCTCGACAAAATTGTCCCAGTCTTCCCCAACACAGTACCGTTCCTCTGTGCTACCAGTGGCCATTCTCATGGGTCGTGAATTCCCGTTTCTCGTCACCAATGTAAAGTCCTTACTCTACAGCATGAAACCACATGAGGCACATTCTGGGGACAAGGTCACTCTGTGACCTTAACTCTTTATTCACAGAACTCCAAAGACGATGACCCTGCGTGGGACCTTCCTTTTTATACCTGTGTGATCAGGTAAGGAGTGTCTCCCACAAGTTCACCCCTTGTGGTCAAGGTGTGCATCTAGGTTGGGTGTATACAGTAATACAGTGGTGTTGCATTGTGGTTACATACATGACAGTATTATTCTTTAGTATGGAGATGTTCGTCTTATCTGGACTAGCTCTCGAGATATAAAGATCTCACCCACCAGGTCAAAGAATCTTTACAACTATACAAAACCAACTTGTTACAAAATGTATTAATTGAGTTAAGTTACAGAGAACAGACTTTGAGCTGATAACACACCTGGCCTTACTTTTCCCTTTGTAAGCTGCTGGGGTAGCATCTAAAAACTGCTGTACAGGTGGTTTTAATTGTAAGCAACCCTCCCTCCCCCCGTGAGCCTTTGCTGCCCAATTTGGTCTATTTTCCCAAAGTATGCTGGATAAAGATACTGGATTCCTGTCTCACACTATACATCAGAACGTATCTCATGAGTGAAAGGCCCTTAGAGTTCTGACATATGGAAATTAGGTTTGACAATTGATTCACATTGCCGTCTACAAGAGATAATCTAACGTCACTGTTTGACAAGTTCTGTATCTTGCGATAAAAATTCAGGATTATCTACAAGAACACTTTGATTTTGATTTTATAATACCATCAGGACATATACCTGTCCACATCTGTGATATCAAGATGGAGTTGTCCTGATGTTTAGCTTAAATAATGTCTATGGATGTGCAATAAAACAGAAAATGTTGGAAATATACAGCAAATCAGTCAGCATCTGTAAAGAGATCTGACAGGTTATGGTATTTCGGTAATGCACCCTTCATCAGCATGCCCATGAACTGTACACACCTGCTGTGTATTTCCAGCATTTTCTGTTTTTATTTCAGATTTCCAGCATTTGCAGTTTTTCCCTCTTTCACGGCCTAGAAGTACACGCAATAATTCTATAGGAGCATGTCACAGAAAATCAATTTATAGTGCAGCAAAATATAACTGCTCATTGCTTCCTGATACATTTAAAGGTTCATGAATATATGGCAAATACTAAAACTGAATCTTAAATCTGAGTGCACTCCACCTTTTGAAGATCAATTAAAAACCATTAATATCTGAACACTTACTGATTAATCTTCAACTTCTGGTGTTTTTTGTGCCACAATGTGTTTTGAAGCAAATTATAACACTGTGCCAAATGTTTGGTAAACATTAAAAATGCTTTGCTTTTCTGATTGAAAAAAGTACTTTAAATTCTTCAAAATCCCCAGCTGAAAATATGGGCTGTCACATGTCTACAGTTACTCTTAAAACAACAGCAAAAAAACAACAACAACTTGCATTTAGATAGCCCCTTTAATGTAGAAAAACATCCTGAGGTGCTTCACAGAGGCATAATCAAACAAAAAATAAAGCAAAGTGATACAGTCTGTGAGAATAGGCTTGTGCTCTTGTAGGTCTTCACACAATCTCATAGAAACGTTTAAAATTCTGATGGGTTTAGACAGGTTAGATGCAGGAAGAATATTCCCAATGTTGGGGAAGTCCAGAACCAGGGGTCACAGTCTAAGGATAAGGGGTAAGCCATTTAGGGCCGAGATGAGGAGAAACTTCTTCACCCAGAGAGTGATGAACCTGTGGAATTCTCTACCACAGAAAGTTGTTGAGGCCAATTCACTAAATATATTCAAAAAGGAGTTAGATGTAGTCCTTACTACTAGGGGGATCAAGGGGTATGGCGAGAAAGCAGGAATGGGGTACTGAAGTTGCATGTTCAGCCATGAACTCATTGAATGGCGGTGCAGGCTCGAAGGGCCGAATGGCCAACTCCTGCACCTATTTTCTATGTTTCTATGTTTCTAATGCAATCAGGATCTTTTGGACTTTAAGAAAAATTGTGAGGGAACATTCAATTAATTCAAGATTCGACAAGCATTGGAGTTAGAAATAAATTGAACATCTAATTCCTGGCAGGCATTTTTATCCTCGGGTATCTAAGATTTTCATATTATAGTTAACTCAATAAGAACCCAGTAAATGTGGTATCATCATTGCTGTCTGCATAAAGTCCATTTTTCTGCTCAGCTACTTTAAGCCAAATTTCATCCCCTTTCAGAAGCTTTAGTATAGCAGTTCCAGATCCCTGCACAGTTTTCAAGGAACTGCTGACCTGTGTGTATTGGATTTCATCTCCATTTTTCATTAATGTCACCTTCATGTCCTGATCCCATACTGTGATTTGATAAGTGAAAAAGTAAATCCCATTTACAGGACTTGTGAATTTACCAGAAATTGGACTGTAGACATTTTGATCATTATAAAATATCTTTGAAAATATAATCGGGATATCTGAAGGAGGGTTAGAGCTTGTGAGACCCACATGGAAGGCATACATTCTCTGATGTGTCAAAGTACTCATTGGGCCAGGAGATCCTTGTGGCCCAGCTTTCCCAGGGTACCCAGGTGGACCTACATCTCCATTTGGACCTATAAAGAGAAACAAATCAAACATTTGTTATTACTGAGTCCATCTTATAAAATTGAGAAACAATAGAAGGGAAATTAATGATGTAAAAAATAAATCAGAAATCGTTGAACATATCAGAGCTGTTCTTCTCAAAGATTCTGTGTTAGGGACTTTTGCAAAGAAACTGAAAGGGCCAAAGTGCTGACACCTGCAAGGCCCCACTGAACACTTGCACCCATTCTGTCATTATTCCTTTCATGGGTACTCTCTGCTTCCTATTTAGAAAACAACTTCTGACCCGACTCCACGTTGTACATTGGATTTCTATGGCTTATAGTTAGTAATCTTGCATGTGGCACTTTGTCAGAAACATATTTGTAAAGTCCTCCCCAAAGTTAAGGAGGTGTGTCAGGCAAGATTTTCCTCTTCTAAATCCATGTTGGCTGCTTCTAATTATATTGTTTCTTTTTGATATGATGTAGACGGTCAAAGGATACAACTTTTGTGGTGTTGTACTTCTCGGAGATCAAGATTATTTGCAATGGTGAATTACACAAAAGTATCCTTTCTATTATATATAAAGTTTGATGTAATTGAATCAATTACATTCTTAGTAATTGACTTATAATTTAAGCAATTTATAACAACATAGAATTGCTAGATGAAAAAGACCGAGGGCTAGAAATTAAAAAAAGTCCGCCAGCGCCAGATTGCCGCCCCAAATACCGCTAAGATTTTAAAATTACCATGGGCAAAAAATTCCACAAAAAAAGGAAAAAATTCCCTCCGGTAAAAAAAATGGACCTTGCACCCGGATTCTCGGCGGAAAACGCAATCTTGGGCCGATTGGGCGCTTCTTAAACAAAATGGGTGGTAATTACTGCAGGTTGGGCCAGCAGGGAGGAAAACACAAAAAATATTTTTGCCAAGAAACTTAAAATAAAAAATCAGAAAACAGTCTCAGGAACCTTTTCAACTTAATCACTGTAAAAGAATTAACTTACCCTTTTCGGCAGGGCTACATACCTACTGCCCAGCTGCCGCTGCTTCTCGTGGACATTTTTTTTCTACTTACCTACGAGTCACCGCTGAGTCAAAACTCGGGGGATAGCGGTTTTTAGACAGTGCACGCTGGCGCTCCGCTCCGCAGCGGTATTTCGAAACCACCGGCGGAACGTTTTATGGAAATTTCGCCGACCCGGTTTTCGCCCAATACCGCCGAGGAACCGGACGGAAATGCCGTGCAAATTCTAGCCCCTCGATCCTTCGAGTTCACCTTCTACTGGTAATCACATGATGCAATGATAATGGAGTTGTTGACTAAACACAGCAATCAATCTCTGTCAATTAGACTACAGCAGACCCAGACACAAAGAGAGAAAAATCCCAATGGTGGAAAGCTTTGGTTCAAAGTCACCTGTTCCTCCCAAGCATGCGTTATGACTGAAATTATTCAAATACTGTTTCAAAAAATTTTATTTTCTGAAAGAAATCTATCTAATTTGCACTTGAATTAATTAATACTAACTTCTTCCACCATCTCTCTAGGGAGCCTGTTCCATAGATTACTTCTACAGAATTTACCTCCCTTTAAGCACGGGCCCCTTTATATGTTTAAATAATTTATTAAGTAATAAGATTTGTTTTATAAGGAGCTTAAACTACAATGTATACTGCACTTAATTCAACAATTAACAGATTAGCATTTGCTATTCCAGAATAATTGTATAGGTTGAGAAACAAGCATATAAAATAAATGTACTTCATTATTATACACCTGAAGAAAAACCTAATTGAAGAACGTCTTAAAAAAATACACATTTAAAAATCATGCACATAAGTGGAATATTGAACAAATATAGTACTGCTTTGTGACAATTTAGGAGACAATTTTTGTATGCTTTACTTAGAGATAAATCTTTCTAATATGGAAATAATAAAAACCTGAAAATTACATTGTACTATGTTACCGTACAAATGTTTATCACATTTATATCCATTTCCTTTTATCGCTGTTTTAATGGAGGTATTTGCCTATTTATTTTAAAGCAGTTAACACCTCCATTAAAAAGCAGTCAAAGCAACTTGACACCAACTTGTTCCGGGCTTGTATGATAATATCGAACAATGTAACTTCAAGGCTGAAATATCTTTCAGTGATGTCATAAGATAACAACCAAGAAAACAATAGAATTTCTAAATGTGTTGACAAGATTAAGAGATTATGACACAGTTGTCTCATCATACCTCGTTCTCCCCTTTCTCCCTTAGCTCCTGGTGGACCATCTCTGCCATCTCGACCTGGAAGACCATGATGTCCTGAAGTACCTGGAGTGCCTGGAATTCCAGCATTACATGTTTCGTCATCTAACTTCTTAGCATTGGTAGTCAGACTTCCAGTTAGGACACAAAAGAAGAGCCATGCCAGCAGAACCATCACCTAAAACAACAGCAACTTGTACTTATATAACGCTTTTAACACAGTGTAAAATCCAAGGTGCTTCACAGGAGTGTTTTAAGACAAAACAAATAAATTTGACACAAAATAGAAAGTTTAGTGGGGTATAGCAATAGGCACAAATAGAAATAGTACAGCATTATTTACTCATCAGGTTATCAGTGCTGGAAAAATGCACATTGGTTCAGTTGAAATACAAACATTTAACCCTTTCAATGTGAAACACCTCGACTGATCACTACTCTGTGGTTTCATTGTATATAAAGAGTGCTGCGCTATTCTTATCCAGTGACTGCACATAATGTGCTGCTCAGAGAGTAGATGCTACATTTACACATCTTGTCCACTTTAAACTTATAACAATGTTCTATTACAACTGAACTGTGTTTAATTGTCACATTTACTAATCTGTAGTCTATTTTAAAAATGTAATGCTGGATTGGCCAGTTTTAGCTTTGAATTAGAAAATCTGAGTTCAAGTAGCAGTCCCCATTGCCATTTGCACTTGAAGTATACCCATCATCATAGGCAGTCCCTCAGAATCGAGGAAGACTTGCTTCCATTCTTAACATGAGTTCTTAGGTAGCTGTACAATCCAATACGAGAACCACAGTCTCTGTCACAGGTGGGATAGATAGTAGTTGAGCGAAGGGGTGGTGGGACTGGTTTGCCGCACGCTTTTTCTGCAGCCTGCGCTTGATTTCTGCATGCTCTCGGCAACAAGACTTGAGGAGCTTAGCGCCCTCCCAGATGCACTTCCTTCACTTAAAGTGGTCTTTGGCCAGGGACTCCCAGGTGTCAGTGGGGATGTTGCACTTAATCAGGGAGACTTTGAGGTTGTCCTTGTAACGTTTCCGCTGCCCACCTTTGGCGACCAATGGCAGACATTTAGAGACCGCATGGATGAACTACAACAATTGTACATCCGTGTCTGGCGTAAAAATAAAAAAGGGAAGGTGGCTCAACCGTGGCTATTAAGGGAAATCAGGGATAGTATTAAAGCCAAGGAAGTGGCATACAAATTGGCCAGAAATAGCAGCGAACCCGGGGACTGGGAGAAATTTAGAACTCAGCAGAGGAGAACAAAGGGTTTGATTAGGGCAGGGAAAATAGAGTACGAGAGGAAGCTTGCAGCGAACATTAAAATGGACTGCAAAAGCTTCTATAGATATGTAAAGAGAAAAAGGTTAGTAAAGACAAATGTAGGTTCCCTGCAGTCAGAATCAGGGGAAGTCATAACTGGGAACAAAGAAATGGCAGACCAATTGAACAAGTACTTTGGTTCGGTATTTACTAAGGAGGACATAAACAACCTTCCGCATATAAAAGAGGTCAGAGGGTCTAGTAAGAAGGAGGAACTGAGGGAAATCCTTATTAGACGGGAAATTGTGTTGGGGAAATTGAAGGGATTGAAGGCCGATAAATCCCCAGGGCCTGATGGTCTGCATCCCAGAGTACTTAAGGAGGTGGCCTTGGAAATAGCAGATACATTGACAGTCATTTTCCAACATTCCATAGACTCTGGATCAGTTCCTATGGAGTGGAGGGTAGCCAATGTAACCCCACTTTTTAAAAAAGGAGGGAGAGAGAAAACAGGGAATTATAGACCAGTCAGCCTGACATCGGTAGTGGGTAAAATGATGGAATCAATTATTAAGGATGTCATAGCAGCGCATTTGGAAAGAGGTGACATAATAGTTCCAAGTCAGCATGGATTTGTGAAAGGGAAATCATGCTTGACAAATCTTCTGGAATTTTTTTAGGATGTTTCCAGTAGAGTGGACAAGGGAGAACCAGTTGATGTGGTGTATTTGGACTTTCAGAAGGCTTTCAACAAGGTCCCACACAAGAGATTAATGTGCAAAGTTAAAGCACATGGGATTTTGGGTAGTGTGCTGACGTGGATTGAGAACTGGTTGGCAGACAGGAAGCAAAGAGTATGCGTAAATGGGTACTTTTCAGAATGGCAGTCAATGACTCGTCGGGTACCACAAGGTTCTGTGCTGGGGCCCCAGCTGTTTACAATGTACATTAATGATTTAGATGAAGGGATTAAATGTAGTATCTCCAAATTTGCGGATGACACTAAGTTGGGTGGCAGTGTGAGCTGCGAGGAGGATGCTATGAGGCTGCAGAGTGACTTGGATAGGTTAGGTGAGTGGGCAAATGCATGGCAGATGAAGTATAATGTGGAGAAATGTGAGGTTATCCACTTTGGTGGTAAAAACAGAGAGACAGACTATTATCTGAATGGTGAGAGATTAGCAAAAGGGGAGGTGCAACGAGACCTGGGTGTCATGGTACATCAGTCACTGAAGGTTGGCATGCAGGTACAGCAGGCGGTTAAGAAAGCAAATGGCATGTTGGCCTTCATAGCGAGGGGATTTGAGTACAGGGGCAGGGAGGTGTTACTACAATCGTACAGGGCCCCGGTGAGGCCACACCTGGAGTATTGTGTACAGTTTTGGTCTCCTAACTTGAGGAAGGACATTCTTGCTATTGAGGGAGTGCAGCGAAGGTTCACCAGACTGATTCCCGGGATGGCGGGACTGACCTATCAAGAAAGACTGGATCAACTGGGCTTGTATTCACTGGCGTTCAGAAGAATGAGAGGGAAGCTCATAGAAACGTTTAAAATTCTGATGGGTTTAGACAGGTTAGATGAAGGAAGAATGTTCCCAAAGTTGGGGAAGTCCAGAACCAGGGGTCACAGTCTAAGGATAAGGGATAAGCCATATAGGGCCGAGATGAGGAGAAACTTCTTCACCCAGAGAGTGGTGAACCTGTGGAATTCTCTACCACAGAAAGTTGTTGAGGCCAATTCACTAAATATATTCAAAAAGGAGTTAGATGTAGTCCTTACTACAAGGGGGATCAAGGTGTATGGCGAGAAAGTAGGAATGGGGTACTGAAGTTGCATGTTCAGCCATGAACTCATTGAATGGCGGTGCATGCTCGAAGTGCCGAATGGCCTACTCCTGCACCTATTTTCTATGTTTCTATGTTTCTAAGGAGTTCCAAGTAGAGCGCTTGCTTTGGGAATCTCGTGTCTGGCTTGCGAACTAAGTGGCCTGCCCAGCGGAGCTGATCAAGTGTGGTCAGTGCTTCAATGCTGGGGATGTAGGCCTGGTCAAGGACACTAACGTTGGTGCGTCTGTCCTCCCAGGGGATTTGTAGGATCTTGCGGAGACATCGTTGGTGGTATTTCTCCAACGACTTGAGGTGTCCACTGTACATGGTCCATGTTTCTGAGACATACAGGAGGGCTGGTATTACTACAGCCCTATAGACCATGAGCTTGGTGACAGTTTTGAGGGCCTGGTCTTCGAACACTCTTTTCCTCAGGCGGTCGAAGGCTGCACTGGTGCACTGGAGGCAGTGTTGGATCTTGTCGTAAAAGCCTGCTCTTGTTGATAGGAGTCTCCCGAGATAAGGGAAGTGGTCCACGTTGTCCAGGGCCACGTCGTGGATCTTGATGACTGGGCGGCAGTGCTGTGCGGCGAGGACAGGCTGGTGGAGGTCCTTAGTCTTACTGATGTTTAGCATAAGACCCATGCTTTCGTACGCCTCGGTAAATACGTCAACTATGTCCTGGAGTTCAGCCTCTGTGTGTGCGCAGACGCAGGCATCTTGGGTGTACTGTAGCTCGACGACAGAGGTTGGGGTGGTCTTGGATCTGGTCTGGAACAGGCGAAGGTTGAACAGGTTCCCACTGGTTCTGTAGTTTAGTTCCACTCCAGCGGGGAGTTTGTCGACTGTGAGGTGGAGCATGGCAGCGAGAAAGATTGAGAAGAGTGTTGGGGCGATGACGCAGCCCTGCTTGACCGCGGTCCGGACGTAGATTGGCTCCGTGATGGATAGTTGGTAAGGATCACGGCCTGCAGGCGGAGGATGGTGACGTACTTTTGGGGGCATCCGAAATGGAGGAGGACACGCCATAGATCCTCACGGTTGACAGTGTCAAATGCTTTTGTAAGGTCAAAGAAGACAATGTATAAGGGCTGGCGCTGTTCCCTGCATTTTTCCTGCAGCTGTTGCGCTGCAAAAATCATGTCCGTTGTAGCCCGCATGGCAAATCCGTGAGGAGCTCCTTGGCCACAGGGAGAAGACGGTTGAGGAGGACTCTAACGATGACTTTTCCAGTGGCTGATAGCAGGGAGATTCCTCTGTAGTTGCCGCAGTCAGACTTAAACATCAGGAACATTCTACCTGCATCTAACCTGTCCAATCTGTCAGAATCTGATATGTTTCTATGAGATCCCCTCTCATCCTTCTAAACTCCAATGTATAAAGGCCCAGTTGATCCAGTCTCTCCTCATATGTCAGTCCAGCCATCCCGGGAATCCGTCTGGTGAACCTTCGCTGCACTCCCTCAATAGCAAGAACGTGCTTCCTCAGATTAGGAGACCGAAACTGAACACATTATTCCAGGTGAAACCTCACCAAACCCTGTACAACTGCAGTAAGACCTCCCTGCTCCTATACTCAAATCCTCTCACTGTGAAGACCAACATACCATTTGCCTTCTTCACCGCCTGCTGTACCTGCATGCCAACTTTCAATGACTAATGAACCATGATACCTAGGTCTCATTGCCTTTTTCCTAATCTGCCACCATTCAGATAATATTCTGTCTTTGCGTTTTTGCCCCCAAAGTGGATAACCTCACATTTATCCACATTATACTGCAGCTGCCATGCATTTTCCCACTCACTTAACCTGTCCAAGTCACCCTGCAGCCTCCTAGCATCCCCCTCACAGCTCACACCGCCACACAGTTTAGTGTCATCTGCAAACTTGAAGATATTACACTCAATTCCTTCATCTAAATCATTGATGTATATAGTAAAGCGCTTGAGTCCCAGAACTGAGCCCTGCGGCACTCCAATAGTCACTGCCTGTCATTCTGAAAAGGACCTGTTTATCTGCTTCCTGTCTGCCAACCAGTTCTCGATCCACGTCAGTATATTACCCCCAATACCTGTACTTTGATTTTGCACACCAATCTCTTGTGTGGGACTTTGTCAGTAGCCTTTTGGAAGTCCAAATACACCACATCCACTGGTTCTCCCTTGTCCACTCCACTAGTTACATCCTCAAAAAATTCCAGAAGATTTGTCAAGCATGATTTCCCCTTCATAAATCCATGCTGACTTGGACCGATCCTGTCACTGTTTTCCAAATGCGCTGCTATTTCATCCTTAATAATTGATTCCAACATTTTCCCCACTACTGATGTCAGGCTAACCGGTCTATAATTACCCGTTTTCTCTCTCCCTCCCTTTTTAAGTGCTGGCAGCATGCAGAAATCATGTAAATGAGCAGGCAGCACGAAGCTGGCGTCCTGGCAGCATTACATCGATCGGGCATGGGTTTATTGCAATCCCTATGCCCATTTTCAGGGGCGATCCAATTCAGCCTCCCAGATTGTCTAACTACTTCCAGCCTAAAGGGGTAATGGATCTTGCATGCTAAAATGAAAGGGAAAAAGCTGGAAACATTTCTTAAAAGAATTTACAAATACTTACACCTATTTATGCATGTAACAATAACTAAACACAAGAGTTCAACAACTCATTGAAGTCTGCCAATCTTACCTTACATATAAATGCTTTCACTGAACAGATAAAACAGCATTCACAACATTCAAGTTATGTAAGTATTGACAGCGTGCTATATACTGTTACTGTGAGAAAAATTACCCATTAGAAATTAAACATCTTGCTGAGCTAAGGATATGTCATTTGCACTTTGTTACAAAAGCAAATAAATCATTAAACTATTGCCTAAAGTTACCTAATTATTACCTATATTACAAGTAAGAAAACATGCGCCTTAAGAGTCACAGAGAGGTCAGAGAACTATTTGTCCCCTGCCAGGTATCAAATGACCTCTTGATTTAAACCTTTCCTATTTCTGTTTCTAGTCAAAGGGACTAATCATTCCCCAAGAACTCTTTCCACTCCAGGTGAAATTTATGTCATGTCTTTAGCTGGTGCTTGGGCGTCTTTAAATATGTTGGGATATCACCCTGCTCTACAGGTGCTCGGTGTTTGCTCCAAGATCTGAGACACAGGGTAGATTTTACAAGTTAACATTCAGGAGAACAGATCAGAGAATGAGTCATAAAATTTACCCATAGTCTGCTTTCCAGACCTATGTTGATCCTTCACTCCCATGCTTCTTTTCTCTTTTCCTTCCAACCCATTGAAGGAGCACATTCCTAGCTAGTGTTATTCTCTGCCAACCCAGTGTTTACCTTCCATCTACACTGAAGGTACGGACTAGAGATATGACCTTAAGCACGCACAATCCTTTGCCGCTCTAATGGCCCTGAATGGGAGGAACGTAACACAATCACAATCACTAAGGAGGTGGTACTCAGTTACATAATGGGACTACAGATGGATAAATCCCCTGGACCTGATGGCTTGCATACTAGGGTCTTAAGAGAAGTAGCGGCAGGGATAGTTGATGTATTGGTTGTAATTTACCAAAATTCCCTGGATTCTGGGGAGGTCCCAGCAGATTGAAAAATTGCAATTTTTCCCTCCCCCTTATTTAAAAAAAGAGGCAGACAAAAAGCAGGAAACTATAAACCAGTTAGCTTAACATCTGTGTTTGGGAAAATGTTGGAGTCCATTATTAAAAAAGCAGTAGCAGGACATTTGGAAAATCATAATTCAGTCAGGCAGAGTCAGCATGGATATATGAAGGGGAAGTCATGTTTGACAAATTTGCTGGACATCTTTGAGGATGTAACGAACAGGGTGGATAAAGGGAAACCAGTGAATGTGCTGTATTTGGACTTCCAGAAGGCATTTGACAAGGTGCCACATAAAAGTTTACTGCACAAGTTAAATGTTCACAGGATTGGGGGTAATATATTAGCATGGATAGAGGATTGGCTAACTTACAGAAAACAGTGAGTCAGGATAAATGGATCATTCTCGGGTTGGCAATCAGTAACTAGTGGGGTGCCGCAGGGATCAGTGCTGGGACCCCAACTATTTACAATCTATATTAACGACTTGGATGAAGGGACCGAGTGTAATGCAGCCAAGTTTGCTGACGATACAAAGATGGGAGGAAAAGCAATGTGTGAGGAGGACACATTGCAAAAGGACATAGACAGGCTAAGTGAGTGGGCAAAAGTTTGGTAGATGGAGTATAATGTTGGAAAGTGTGAGGTTATGCACTTTGGCAGAAAAAAAATCGAAGAGCAAGTGATTATTTAAATGGAGAAAAATTGCAAAGTGCTGCAGTACAGCGGGACCTGGGGGTCCTGGTGCATGAAACACAAAAGGAAAGTATTCAGGTACAGCAAGTGATCAGAAAGGCCAGTGGAATCTTGGCCTTTATTGCATGGGGCATGGAGTGTAAAAGCAGGGAAGTCTTGCTATAGTTATTGGTGAGGCCACACCTGGAATACTGCGTGCAGTTTTGCTTTCTATATTTAAGAAAGGATATACTTGCTTTGGAGACAGTTCAGAGAAGGTTCACTAGGTTGATTCCGGAGATGAGGGGTTTGACTTATGAGGAAAGGTTGAGTAGGTTGGGCCTCTACTCATTGGAATTCAGAAGAATGAGAGGTGATCTTATTGAAACGTGAGGGGGTCTGACAAGGTGGATGCAGAGAGGATGTTTCCACTGATAGGGGAGACTAGAACTAGAGGACATAATCTTAGAATAAGGGGCCACCCATTGAGATGAGGAGGAATTTCTTCTCTCAGAGGGTTGTAAATCTGTGGATTTTGCTGCCTCAGAGAGTTGTGGAAGCTGGGACATTGAATAAATTTAAGACAGAGATAGGCAGCGTCGAGGAGGCAGAGCGGGATGTTGGTGAGGCCTACAAGAGGCCCAGCAGTCGGAGGGAGCAGCGACAGCGTCGAGGAGGCAGAGCGGGATGTCGGAGAGGAGGCAGAGCGGGATGTCGGAGAGGAGGCGGAGCGGGATGTCGGAGAAGAGGCGGGGCGGGATGTCGGAGAGGAGGCGGAGTGGGATGTCGGAGAGGAGGCAGCTACAGTGGGGAGGCAAAAAAGAAGTAGAAAGAAATCGAAAGGTGACGTCACAGCCAAGGGGGTAAGTGATTGGCTGGTGATTGGTGAGTAGTTTTTCTTTTTCTTTTCGATATCAATAAGTAACTTTTAGCATTGTTGTTGCCAATTTAAGTTTAGCTCAGGGTTAAGTCATGGTAGGACAGCTCGGACACGTGTTATGCTCCTCCTGTACCATGTGGAAAGTCAAGGACACTTCCGGTGTCCCTGACGACTACGTGTGCGGGAAGTGCATCTGCCTCCAGCTCCTGATGGACTGCATTGCGGCACTGGAGCTGCGGGTGGATGAACCCTGGAGCATCCACGATGCTGAGAATGACGTGAATAGCACATTTAGTGAGTTGGTCTTACCGCAGATAACGGGTACACAGCCAGATAAGGAATGGATGACCAACAGGAAGAGTAGTGCAAGGAAGGTAGTGCAGGGGTCCCCTGTGGTCATCCCCCTGCAAAACAGATACACCGCTTTGGGTACTGTTGAGGGGGATGACTCATCAGGGGAGGGCAGCAGCAGCCAAGTTCATGGGGCCATGGGTGGCTCTGCTGCACAGGAGGGCAGGAAAAAGAGTGGGAGAGCTATAGTGATAGCGGATTCAATTGTAAGGGGAATAGATAGATGTTTCTGCGGCCACAACCGAGACTCCAGGATGGTATGTTGCCTCCCTGGTGCAAAGGTCTCGGAGCAGGTGCAGGGCATTCTGAAAAGGGAAGGTGAACAGCCAGTTGTCGTGGTGCATATAGGTACCAACGATTTCGGTAAAAAATGGGATGAAGAGCTAAGACGAATTTAGGGAGCTAGGAGCTAAATTAAAAAGTAGGACCTCAAAAGTAGTAATCTCAGGATTGCTACCAGTGCCACATGCTAGTCAGAGTAGGAATCGCAGGATAGCTCAGATGAATACGTGGCTTGAGGAGTGGGGCAGAAGGGAGGGATTCAAATTCCTGGGACATTGGAACCGGTTCTGGGGAAGGTGGGGCCAGTACAAACCGGACGGTCTGCACCTGTGCAGGACCAGAACCAATGTCTTCGGGGGAGTGTTTGCTAGTGCTGTTGAGGAGGAGTTAAACTAATATGGCAGGGGGATGGGAATGCATGCAGGGAGACAGAGGGAAGTAGAATGGGGGCAGAAGCAAAAGATACAAAGAAGAAAAGTAAAAGTGGAGGGCAGAGAAACCTAAGGCAAAAGGCAAAAAGGGCCACGTTACACCAACATTCTAAAAGGGCAAAGTGTGTTAGAAAGACAAGCCTGAAGGTTCTGTGCCTCAATGTGATGAGTATTCGGAATAAGGTGGATGAATTAACTGCGCAGATAGCAGTTAACGGGTATGATGTAATTGGCATCACGGAGTTATGGCTCCAGGGTGACCAAGGCTGGGAACTCAACATCCAGGGGTATTCAACATTTAGGAAGGATAAACAGAAAGGAAAAGGAGGCGGGGTGGCATTGCTGGTTAAAAAGTAAATTAATGCAATAGTAAGAAAGGACATTAGCTTGGGTGATGTGGAATCGGTATGGGTGGAGCTACGGAATACCAAAGGGCAGAAAACGCTAGTGGGAGTTGTGTACAGACCACCAAACAGTAGTAGTAAGGTTGGGGACAGCATCAAACAAGAAATTAGGGATACATGCAATAAAGGTACAAAGAAATGGCAGACCAATTGAACAAATACTTTGGTTCTGTCTTCACAAAGGAAGACACAAATAACCTTCTGGAATTACTAGGGGACCGAGGGTCTAGTGAGAAGGAGGAACTGAAGGATATCCTTATTAGTTGGGAAATTGTGTTAGGGAAATTGATGGGATTGAAGGCTGATAAATCCCCGAGGCCTGATAGTCTGATCCCACAGTATTTAAGGAAGTGGCCCTAGAAATAGTGGATGCATTGGTGATCATTTTACAACAGTCTATCGACTCGGGATCAGTTCCTATGGACTGGAGGGTAGCTAATGTAACACCACTTTTTAAAAAGGGAGGCAGCGATAAAGCAAGTAATTATAGACCGGTTAGCCTGACATCAGTAGTGGGGAAAATGTTGGAATCAATTATTAAGGATGAAATAGCAGCGCATTTGGAAAGCAGTGACAGAATCGGTCCAAGTCAGCATGGATTTATGAAGGGGAAATCATGCTTGACAAATCTTCTAGAATTTTTTAAGGATGTAACTAGTAGAGTGGACAAGAGAGAACCACTGGATGTGGTGTATTTGGACTTTCAAAAGCTTTTGACAAGGTCCCACACAAGAGATTGGTGTGCAAAATCAAAGCACATGGTATTGGGGGTAATATACTGACGTGGATAGAGAACTGGTTGGCAGACAGGAAGCAGAGAGTTGGGATAAACAGGTCCTTTTCAAAATGGCAGGCAGTGACTAGTGGAGTGCCACAGGGCTCAGTGCTGGGACCCCAGCTTTTTACACTATACATCAATGATTTGGATGAAGGAATTGAGTGTAATAACTCCAAGTTTGCAGATGACACTAAACTGGGTGGTAGTATGAGCTGTGACTGGGATGCTAGGAGGCTGCAGGGTGACTTGGACAGGTTAGGTGAGTGGGCAAATGCATGGCAGATGCAGTATAATGTGGATAAATGTGAGGTTATCCACTTTGGGACAAAAACGCGAAGACAGAATATTATCTGATTGGCGGCAGATTAGGAAAAGGGGAGGTGCAACGAGACCTGGGTGTCATGGTTCATCATTCATTGAAAGTTGGCATGCAGGTACAGCAGGCGGTGAAGAAGGCAAAATGGTATGTTGCCCTTCATAGCTAGGGGATTTGAGTACAGGGGCAGGGAGGTGTTGCTACAGTTGTACAGGGCCTTGGTGAGGCCACACCTGGAGTATTGTGTACAGTTTTGGTCTCCTAATCTGAGGAAGGACGTTCTTGCTATTGAGGGAGTGCAGCGAAGGTTCACCAGACTGATTCCCGGGATGACTGGACTGACACACGAGGAGAGACTGGATCGACTGGATCTTTAATCACTGGAGTTTAGAAGGATGAGAGGGGATCTCATAGAAACTGTAAAGTCCTGACCCTTCAGCACAGACTTACACGAGGCACATGCTGAAGTCAAGGTCACTCAGGACCTGCACCTTTATTTCACAGCTCTCGAATGCCACACTTGCCTGAGACCTGCCTTTATATACCCGTGTGGGACAGGTATGCAGTGTCTCCTGCAAGTGCACCCCTGAGGGTAAGGTATGCTTGTGGTTACAGGTCATATCTAGTTACAGTCATGTATAGCATGATAAGATACAGTTATGTACAGTAGTGTGAGATACATGACAGAAACATATAAGATTCTGACGGGATGGGACATGTCAGATGCAGGTAGAATGTTCCCGATGTTGGGGAAGTCCAGAACCAGGGGATACAGTCTTAGAATAAGAGGTAGGCCATTTAGGACTGAGATGAGGAGAAACTTCTTCACTCAGAGAGTTGTTAACCTGTGGAATTCCCTGCCACAGAGAGTTGTTAATGCCAGTTCATTGGATGTATTCAAGATGGAGTTAGATATGGCCCTTACGACTAAGGGGATCAAGGGGTATGGAGAGAAAGCAGGAAAGGGGTACTGAGGGAATGATCAGCCATGATCTTATTGAATGGTGGTGCATGCTCGAAGGGCCGAATGGCCTACTCCTGCATCTATTTTCTATGTTTCTATGTTAACCGATAAGGGAATATGGGGCTATGGGGAGCAGGCAGGGAAGTGGACCTGAGTCCATGATCGGATCAGCCATGATCGTATTAAATGGCGGCGCCGACTCGAGGGGCTGTATAGCTTACTCTTGCTCTCCTATTTCTTATGTTCTTATTTCTTATGTTACGAAAAATAAATCAAGAACTTAGATTTATAAGTAAAAAATGGTAATGAAGAAAATAATGAGACGAGAGATGAACATGTCTCCAGGATCTAATGGTTTTCACTCCAAGGTATTAAACGAAGTAGGTGAGGAACGTATAGATGCTCCAGTCATAGAATCATAGAATCATAGAATGATACAGCAAAGCACAGAAGGAGGCCATTCAGCCCATCGTACCTGTGCCGGCTATTTCGAAGAGATCCCCCACCCCTGCTCTTTCCCCATAGCCCTGTAAATATTTTCCCTTCAAGTATTTATCCAATTCCCTTTTGAATGTTGCTATTAACTCTGCTTCCACCGCCCTTTCAGGCAGTGCATTCCAGATCATAACAACTCGCTGCGTAACAGAAATGTCCTCATGTTGCCTCTGATCTTTTGCCAATTACCTTAATTCTATGCCCTTTGGTTACTGACCCCTCTGCCACTGGAAACAGTTTCTCCTTATTTACTCTATTAAAACCCTTCATGATTTTGAACAACTCTATTAAATCTTCCCTTAACACTTTTTGCTCCAAGGAGAACAACTCCAGCTTCTCCAGTCTCTCCACAGAACTGAAATTCTTCATCCCTGGTACCTTGCCTTGACATCTTTCCTAAAATGTGGTGCGCAGAAATGGACACAACACTCCAACCAATGTTTTGTAAAGGTTTAGCATAGCAACAACAACAACAACTTGCATTTATAGAGTGCCTTTAACATAGTAAAACTTCCCAAGGCACTTTACAGTATTGTTATCAAACAAAATTTGACACCGAGCCACATAAGGAGATATTAGGACAGACTTGTTCAAAAAGGTAGGTTTTAAGGAGCGTCTTAAAGGAGGAGAGAGAGGTAGAGAGGTGGAGAGGTTTAGGGAGGGAAATCCAGATTTTAGGGCCTAGCAGCTGGAACGACTGCCGCCAATGATAGAGCGATTAAAATAGAGGATGGGCAAGAGGGTAGAATTGGAGGAGCGCATAGATTTCAGAGGATTGTAGGACTAAGGGTGATTACAGAGATAGGGAGGGGCGAGGCCAAGGTGGGATTTGAAAACAAGGATGAGAATTTTAAAATTGAGGTGTTGCTGGACCGGGAGGTACTCTATGCCTCTATTTATAAAGCCATTATTCTGATTCTGTATATGCGAAGATCTTCGGCGTTATCTTGTTGGAGATGGCCATTGCCTGGAACTTGTGTGACATGAATGTTACTTGCCACTTATCAGCCCAAGCCTGGAAGTTATCCAGGTCTTGCTGCATGCAGACACAGGCTCCTTCATTATTTGAGGAATTGCAAATGGAACTGAACACTGTGATTGTAGAATACTCCCCTGCTTATTGATGATGCTTAAAACATGTTCCAAATATTATTATATGATTTAGATTATAAAGTCATGTTTCATTCACTTTTAATCAAGAAACAAAGAGAAATATGAAAATGAGCATATCTGCCAGCCCAAGACAACAGTAAGAAATTATTGCGGTACTGTAACAGAAAGGCAGGAGTCAAAAAAGAGTGTAAAAGTCTAACAGAATGATAATGGAGCTAAAACAGGATAAAATAATTAATATAATAAACAATTACTTCCTCCAGGAAAGATATGATCAACGTTACCTCCAAGTAGGATTAACTACTTTGATATAAATAGGATGGAAATTATAGACATACTAAAAACAAATGAATTATCAATGAATTAGTGGTATTTTTCCAACAGCCTAAGAGAGACGAGGTGCGAGCTGTGAGATGCTGACAGTCATTGAGCCTGCGGATGCCCTTTTGCAATGAAAACAAGCTACCTTGATACCCGTTTTCAAAGAAGATGATAAAACAGATACAGAAAACCACAGACCCATCAACCTTTCATCAATGCCAAGTAAAATAATGGCCTGTAATTTGTGGTCAGCGGCAAAGCAATGGCAATCGCTGCTGACCTCGAAGAAAGCTGCCCACAGTGACCTTGCGATCTCTGTGTCGAGAACTTTAGCTTCCTCGACGTGTAATTGATTGCAGCGCCGTGAAAAGGGGCTTCCTAGCATAGAGTAGCAGTGACGTCATTAAACTGTCTAAGCAGCCAATCACATTGAAGAATTCTCGCAGGCAGCAAACCAGGAAATGAAAAGCAGTGATCATCTGCACTTTTTAAAAAGGTTACAGAGAGTAAAATAAAGATTGGTACATACACATGGGGTTAAGTTAAAAGCTAAAATATCATGAACAAAATATATATTTTTTAAATCTTGTAATTTTTAACATAATGGAGAAGTTTAACATTTCATGAATATAAAATTAGTTTTTCAGGGCCAGAATGGATGTTTAACAGTCAAACCTCAGTTACAGATATTCCAACAAAGCTTGACATATAATGGGATGTTTAACAGCGATATTAGCGCGGAAAAGCTTAAGTTTTCATTAGTTCCACTGATTTCGCAGCTTGCCGGCTATGGGAGGGAGGGAGGGGAGAAGTTGGGGTGCCAGTGCCAGTACCAGGTGCTAGTGTTGGAGCAGTGAGTGTGCAAATTCAGGATTTCCGTGTTTAGCTGCCCATGCGCTAAATCCTGAAGTTATGGTCAGTTTCAGAGGGGTAATGACAGCGAACGCTGACAGTTTGCCTTCATTATCCACCACAAAAACCAGGCCAATGAAATACTAAGTAAGTTCTGGTCAGTGAGACATGCCCTGGAGGTGCTGCCACAAGACTGATTTCTAGCATCAGAGAACTGACGCTACAAGGAAATACTGGCAAATGTGGGCTTTTTAGCCATGAAAGGAGGCAACTAAAAGAAGGCCTCAAAACAACAACTTATATTTATCATCATCAACATAGGCAGTCCCTCGAAGCGAGGAAAACTTGCTTCCACGCAAAACAGGGATGAGTTCACAGGTGTTTCAATGAAGGACCTAATATTCCAGATCCCGAACTACATCTTGAAGGGTGGAAGATGCCTTTGCGTGGATTTTTTTAACATGTGGTGGCCGTTGCACACCAGCCACCACACAGGCTTGACAGAGCTAGGTCTTGGTCTGATGCGTTCATAAAAAAGGATGTAACTGAGTACTGTGTACAATGAGCAAGTGTGACCTTAGCTCCTTTAATAAGATTCCAGAGTGCAGGTACCTCGTGGGTGGCCTGCTTATATACGTGCGTGGCAAACATGGTTCGTAGGCTTTCAATAATGGCTGTGGACGTGCTTACAGACATTATTGCACATTCAATCCATTTTGAGTAATCATCCACGACAACCAAGAACATTTTGCCTAGAAATGGGCCTGGGTAGTCCACGTGGATCCTCGACCACGGTTTGGAGGGCCACGACCACAAACTTAGCGGTGCCTCTCTGGGTGCATTGCTCAGCTGAGAGCAAGTGTTGCACTGGCGCACGCAGGACTCTAAATCTGAGTCGATGCCGGGCCATCACACATGGGATCTAGCTATGGCTTTCATCATTACAATGCCTGGGTGGGTGCTGTGTAGTTCACAAATGAACGTATCTCTGCCTTTCTTGGGCAAGATCACGCGATTGCCCCACAACAGACAGTCCATCTGCAAGGACATTTCGTCTTTGCGCCTGTGGAACGGCTTAATTGCCTCCTGCACCTCCGCTGGAATGCTGGACCAGCTCCCATTGAGGAGACAGTTTTTTTACCAAGGACAGTAAAGGATCCTGGCTGGTTCAGATTCTGATCTGGCGGGCCGTAACGGAAGTCTTTTAATTTTCGAATGCATCCATTGCCATGAGCAAGTCTGCAGGCCGTGCCATTTTCACCCCGGTGGTGGGCAATGGTAGCCGACTGAGAGCATCAGCGCAGTTCTCTGTGCCCGATCTGTGGCGGATTACATAGTTGTATGCCGACAGCGTGAGCGCCCATCTTTGGATGCGGGCAGAGGCATTGGTGTTAATCCCTTTGCTCTCAGAGAACAGTGATATGAGCGGCTTGTGGTCAGTTTCAAGCTCAAACTTGAGGCCAAATAAGTACTGGTGCATTTTTATTCCCCATAAACGCACGCCAGAGCCTCTTTTTCAATCATGCTGTAGGCCCTTTCGGCCTTGGACAAACTCCTGGACGCATAAGCGATCGGTTGCAAAATCCCCAATTCGTTAGCCTGTTGTAACACACACCCGACACCCTATGACGACGCATCGCAAACCAATCTTTTACAAGGGTTAGACAAGACAAGCAGTTTATTTGAACACAACAAATTTCTGGCTTTCTTAAAGGCAGCCTCTTGTGAATTCCCCCATACCCAGTCGTCTTCCCTGCGCAGTAGCACATGTAGGGGTTCTAGCAGGGTGCTTATCCCAGGGGGTAGGAAATTACCGAAATAGTTAAGGAGTCCTAGGAACGACTGCAGCTCCGTCACGTTCTGTGGTCTCGGCGCGTTTTTGATGGCCTCCGTCTTGTCGTCTGTGGGTCTGATGCCGTCTGCCGCGATTCTTCTTCCCAAGAACTCGACCTCCTGAGCCAGGAAAACACACTTCGAGCGTTTCAACCTGAGTCCCACGCGATCCAACCGACTAAAAACCTCTTCCAGATTCTTCAATGGTGTCCCGACCTGTAACCAGTATGTCGTCCTGGAAAACCACGGTGCGAGGAACCGACTTTAGCAGGCTCTCTATGTTCCGTTGGAAGATTGCCGCGGCCGACCGAATCCCGAACGGGCATCCGTTATAGATGAACAGACCTTTGTGCGTGTTGATGCAGGTGAGGCCTTTCAAAGACTCCTCCAGCTCCTGCGTCATGTAGGCCGAGGTCAGGTCAAGCTTGGTGAATGTCTTCCCTCCAGCCAGGGTCGCAAATAGGTCGTCTGCCTTGGGTAGCGTGGTACTTGTCCTGTAGCAAAAACCGGTTAATCATTACTTTATAGTCCTCACAAATTCTGACTGTGCCGTCCTCTTTAAGTACCGGGACAATCGGACTGGCCCACTCGTTGAATTCCACCGGCGCGATGATGCCTTCTCGCTGCAGCCTGTCCAGCTCAATTTTCACTTTCTCACGCATCATATATGGTACCGCCCGTGCCTTGTGGTGGATGGGTCGCGTACCGGGAACCAAATGGATCTGCACTTTCGCCCCCGAGAAGCTTCCAATGCCTGGCTCGAACAATGATGGAAACCTGCTCAGAACCTGGGCACATGAGGCGTTGTCGATAGACGAAAGCGCTCGGATGTCGTCCCAGTTTCCAGCGGATTTTTCCCAGCCAGCTTCTGCCTAACAATGTGGAGCCATCCCCTGGCACAATCCACAGCCGGAGTTCATGTACTGCTCCATCATAGGAGACTTTGACTTCTGCACTGCCAATTACAGGGATCAGTTCCTTGGTGTAAGTTCTTAGTTTTGTGTGAATGGGGCTGAGCTTGGGCCTGTGTGCCTTGTTGCCCCACAGCCTGTCGAAGGCCTTTTTACTCATTATGGACTGACTCGCACCCGTGTCCATAGATACTGGAATTCCGTTCAGTTCAACTTTCAACATTATTGGTGGACATTTTGTGGAGAATGTGTGTACCCCGTACACTTCTGCCTCTTTGGTACGAGTCTCCAATTCAACCTGATCCACAGTGGATCGATCTTCCTCTGCAACATGATGGTTTGTAGGGTTTGCAGCTAGCCTGCACATTCGCTGGAGGTATCCCATTGTTCTGCAACCGTTGCACGCATAGTGCTTGAAGTGGCATTGATGGGGCCGATGATCACCTCCACAGCGCCAACAAGGTGTTAACTGCCTCACATTAACGATTGATGGCGGACTCTGGGTCATCTGAGGTCGGGCAGCAGCAGCCGGTGTGTACGTTCGGCCATGTATATTTCTGCTCGAAAACGACGTTACTTTGTGCATAGTACTGACCGAAACTTCTTTACTTTGCAAAAGCTGTTTGTTGTTGTCGCTGGTGGATATAAATGCCTGGGCTATCGTTAAGGCTTTACTTAGATTCGGAGTTTCAACAGTCAACAGTTTGCAAAGGATTACCTCATGGCCAATGCCCAGTACAAAAAAGTCTCGAAGCATTTGTTCTAGGAATCCCTCAAATTCGCAATGTCCAGCGAGGCCCCTAAATTCGTTGACACGTGTAGAACCACTATCTCGACATCAACACGCTTTCCTTAGGATTTAGATGCTCCCGGACCAGCGTACACAATTCTTCATGGGACGTAGCTGTTGGTTTTACTGGAGCTAGGAGATTTTTCATGAGGCCATAGGTTGTTGCCCCACAGACATTTAAGGATCGCCCTTTGTTTGGCAGCATTCTCGTCCCCTTCCAGCTCGTTGGCCACAAAGTATTGGTCAAGTCTCTCCGTGACGGCCTCCCAATAGAAAACATAGAAACATAGAAAATAGATGCAGGAGTAGGCCATTCGGCCCTTCGAGCCTGCACCGCCATTCAATGAGTTCATGGCTGAACATGCAACTTCAGTACCCGATTCCTGCTTTGTCGCCATACCCCTTGATCCCCCTAGTAGTAAGGACTACATCTAACTCCTTTTTGAATATATTTAGTGAATTGGCCTCAACAATTTTCTGTGGTGGAGAATTCCACAGGTTCACCACTCTCTGGGTGAAAAAGTTTCTCCTAATCTTGGTCCTAAATGGCTTACTCCTTATCCTTAGACTGTGACCCCTGGTTCTGGACTTCCTCAACATTAGGAACATTCTTCCTGCATCTAACCTGTCTAAACCCGTCAGAATTTTAAATGTTTCTATGAGATCCCCTCTCATTCTTCTGAACTCCAGTGAATACAAGCCCAGTTGATCCAGTCTTTCTTGATATGTCAGTCCTGCCATCCCGGAAATCAGTCTGGTGAACCTTCGCTGCACTCCCTCAATAGCAAGAATGTCCTTCCTCAAGTTAGGAGACCAAAACTGTACACAATACTCCAGGTGTGGCCTCACCGGGGCCCTGTACAACTGTAGCAACACCTCCCTGCCCCTGTACTCAAATCCCCTCGCTATGAAGGCCAACATGCCATTTGCTTTCTTAACCGCCTGCTGTACCTGCATGCCAACCTTCAATGACTGATGTACCATGACACCCAGGTCTTGTTGCACCTCCCCTTTTGCTAATCTCTCACCATTCAGATAATAGTCTGTCTCTCTGTTTTTACCACCAAAGTGGATAACCTCACATTTATCCACATTATACTTCATCTGCCATGCATTTGCCCACTCACCTAACCTATCCAAGTCACTCTGCAGCCTCATAGCATCCTCCTCGCAGCTCACACTGCCACCCAACTTAGTGTCATCCGCAAATTTGGAGATACTACATTTAATCCCCTCGTCTAAATCATTAATGTACAATGTAAACAGCTGGGGCCCCAGCACAGAACCTTGTGGTACCCCACTAGTCACTGCCTGCCATTCTTAAAAGTACCCATTTACTCCTACTCTTTGCTTCCTGTCTGACAACCAGTTCTCAATCCATGTCAGCACACTACCCCCAATCCCATGTGCTTTAACTTTGCACACTAATCTCTTGTGTGGGACCTTGTCGAAAGCCTTCTGAAAGTCCAAATATACCACATCAACTGGTTCTCCCTTGTCCACTCTACTAGAAACATCCTCAAAAAATTCCATAAGATTTGTCAAGCATGATTTCCCTTTCACAAATCCATGCTGACTTGGACCTATCATGTCACCTCTTTCCAAATGCGCTGCTATGACATCCTTAATAATTGATTCCATCATTTAACCCACTACTGAGGTCAGGCTGACCGGTCTATAATTCCCTGTTTTCTCTCTCCCTCCTTTTTTAAAAAGTGGGGTTACATTGGCTACCCTCCACTCGATAGGAACTGATCCAGAGTCAATGGAATGTTGGAAAATGACTGTCAATGCATCCGCTATTTCCAAGGCCACCTCCTTAAGTACTCTGTGATGCAGTCCATCAGGCCCTGGAGATTTATCGGTCTTCAATCCCATCAATTTCCCCAACACAATTTCCTGACTAATAAGGATTTCCCTCAGTTCCTCCTTCTTACTAGACCCTCTGACCCCTTTTATATCCGGAAGGTCGTCCCCTTCTGAGAACTTCTCCAGGATATCGACTGTTCTTTGCATTTTTGCGCGGTTGTTTGTTACCTTGTTGCCAATTGATGCGTTCATGATAAAGGATGAAACTGAGTACTGTGTACAATGAGCAAGTGTGACCTTAGCTCCTTTAATAACAATCCAGAGTGCAGGTACCTCATGGGTGACCTGCTTATATACCATGCTCCCAAGGGATGCTGGGATCCCTTGGGACTCCAATAGGTAGGCCGTCTGGTGGTAGTGTAATACAGGTTGCAAGGGGTTAAATACATAACATGGTCCAGTGGCAAGGATTACCCAAGACGACTGGAGACCAGCTCTGCTGTATGGACCTAGCGCGCACGCAGTGTGGGCTGATCCATGCTTCCCCTGGGCCCTCATCTCTTCTGAGCCCCAAACTCACGCCTCTCCTGGGCCCCGGTCACTTCCCTCTATAAACACTTGCTGCTCCTTCGCCCCTCCTGCTGTCCTGCCCGCACTGCAGTCAGCGACCTGACTTCGCAGCCGTTACCCTCCTGTAGCAGCACGCACTGCTCCCTGAAGTGGTATGCCGCCACACGCTGCTCCCTCCAATGGCTCCGGCCTGCTGATGGTCTTGCAGGCTGGCACCGCGCTGATTTCCAGGCCTGGCCCCTCCAACCAGCAGGGCGGGGCCATTAGAGGGAGCAGCGTGCAGTTACCCGGCCCAGAAATCGGCGCAGTCCCAGCCCGCAAGACCATCAGCCGGCCAATATTTATGGCACCTTTAACGCAGTGAAACACCCCAAGGCAAAAGTTTGACACAGAGCCTCATAAGAAATTAAGGCAGAAAACAAGTAGGTTTTAAGGAGGGTCTTAAAGGAGAAAAGAGAGGTAGAGCGGTGGAGAGGTTTCGGGAGGGAGTTTCAGAGCTAATGGCCTAGGCAACAGAAGTCATGGCCACCGATGGTTGAGCGATTTTAATCAGGGATGCTCAAGAGGACAGAATTTGAGGAGTGCAGATATCTCGAAAGATAGTATATGGTATAGAAAAATATCTGAACACTTCTTCAAATTAATCTGTGAGATTAGGATTAGGGGACAAAGGTCCAAATGAATAAAAGGCAGATTTATGACTAATTTCAGGAAGTTACATCTTGCATCACAAAGTCCTGCTCATCTCTGTGACGTAACTGTGCACATACACATCCCCCTACCAACTTCCAAATTTAGATTGACCTGAACTGAGCCCGATTGGGTTAATTTGCTGATAGCTACATTAAACCCTGAAATATTTACCTTTTCTTTTATGCTTCAAATACTGCATCATACATACAAAGAACATAGGAGGAATTCTATACCTATTGGTAAGTTGAGTTTTTGGTCAGTGTTCACCCCTAGTTAAATGAGACTGGTGATTCTCTTCATACCATTCTAAGATTTTCCAAAAATACAAATTAACAGGGGATGGGTCCAGTTTCCTTCAGACTTGACTCATCACCCAGTATGATTCACTGTTTTCATATGTATGACATTGAAACCAAATGGAAAATTGAACCACAGCTGCACAGAGAGTCTTTCTCTCAGCTCCTCACATCGCAAATGATGTTGTTTTGGGAGACATTCCATGATTGGTTCCTTGAGCAGCAGGAGGAGGAGGAGGACAATGAAGACAATGTGTATCCCCTAGGAAAAAATTGTATAGATCATGAATTAATTACCTTGTTTCATATGTAGTAGTTTGGGTACAAAAGTTCAGTCTCAGCAGGAAGGTCACCATGGAAATCAGTGACTCGATCACTGTAGATCTGGACACCATGGGGTTGAAATTCACCCCCGCCGGAAACGGGTCGCACCTACCGTTTTTTCTTGTGTTTTGGTTGCCGCAATGGATGCGGCGGCCCATCTTGTGAAATTCAGCTCTTCGTTGTTTTTTTCCCCAAGTGGAGTGTCCTTCATAATGGGAGCGGAAGTGGAGGGGGGGTTGAAGTGGAGGCGGGAAGGACTCTCTGCCGCTGTCAGTCATCAGTACCGGGCTGGTGACATCATCGCGCTGGCACGTCAACGCATCCCTCCCCTTCAGTTAAAAGGGAGAGCCACTGTGAACTCTGCAGCTTTTTAAGTTACGTTCACTGGGCCACCAAGGAGGGTTTCGGTTGGGCCAGTGGACGGGCACTTACGAGGGGGCGCCAGGCTGCCTGTTGGTGGCCCGACCAATCCCGGGGGCATAATTGTCAGGCCAACTTGGCAGTCAGCCAACAAAAAAAAAATAAGATGGCGGTCGCAGCCGTGCGCCCTCCCCTTTAATGGAGGCCACACTGCCATTTTACACACATTGCAACACAGTGCACCGACAGAAAGAACTGTCTGGGGCACCGAATGGCAACCGGAAGATTTTCTAAGGTGAATTTTGCTTGCGATATGGGACACTGGCAGGTGAGCGCTTTGATGACGCACTTAGGAGGGTTCAGCAGCAGCGGGCGGAAGTGGGAACCACCGGAAAGACCACCAAGGAGAATTTCACAAGGGGCAGCCACTCGACTACAAATCGGCAGCATTTGACACCACTGTATGGCTATCGCTTTCCGGCAGTAACAGGCCTTGTCGGGTGGCTGAATTTAGACCCCCTGTTAGTCCCTTAAATCCTCCTGTGACAATTACAGTTACAGCCGTAGTTATTCATAATGGGTTCCTTCCTAGCTCCCAGAGAGCATATGGGGGATAAATATCACTTTCAGTGGCGTGGTCACAGATTGATTGCTCATTATATATTGAAGTCAATGGAAAGGAAAATCAGATGGGGTATATAACTGGCAGCGTTCTGCTAGCACCAACTTGATACCCCTGCTGAAGGCAAAAATGACTATATTTGCATATGGTATATTCTTCAGCTTCATTCATTTCTCAAAGAAAGAGAAGCAACAAGTAACAAGGCAGCAGAACTTGAATGCCCCTGCTGGTGCCTTGGATAATGCACACGTTATGATATCAGCTATCCTATTGTGTGGCCTGTGTTAACACAAAGTGATGCCACTATCTGCACATCACGTTGTATGTGATGTGCAGAACATTTTTCAAATTTCTAGGATTGAGGCATTTTGCATTCATTCTGAAAATTCCTTGGGTACTAGAATTGTCTGGGGAGGATGGTTCTTAGAGATCAGCAGTAGCCACTTAAGCCATACCTCATAAAGCCAGGACAGAACCCAGACAAGGCTAAGAGGCTACAATCAAGCACCACAAAACCACACAATCAGCTATACAGTGCATAGTTGGAACATTGGAAGAGATGCTCCTTAGATTATAACCACAAAAAAGTCTGCAGCAACTTCACTATTTGCTTCATGTTGCATAACTTGACTTTAAGTTATTTGTAAATGAATGAGGAGCTACTGCGTGCAATGCAATGTGAAAATAGGAACAACCCTGCAGTTATATAGCACCTTATCACATCTCTCAAAAATGTCCCAAAGTGCTTCACATACAGTCAGCTACTTCGAAGTGCAATGAATCACATAGAATGTACAGCACAGGAACAGGCAATTTGTTACAATCAGTCCGTACCGACATTTATGCTGCACTCCAGCCTCCTCCCATCTTTCCTCACCTAACTATCAGCAAAATCCTCTATTCCCTTCTCCCTCACATGATTATCTAGCTTCCCCTTAAATGCATCTATACTATTCGCTTCAACCACTCCCTGTGGTAGCGAGTTCAACAATCTCACCACTCTCTGGGTAAAGAATTTTCTTCTGAATTTCCTATTGGATTTCTTGGTGACTATCTTACATTGATGGCCTCTAGTTTTGCTCTTCCCCACAAGTGGAAACATTCTCTCTGTGTCTACTCTATCAAAACCTTTCGTAATTTTAAAGACCTCTATTAGGTCACCCCTCAGCCTTCTCTTTTCAAGGTAAAAGAGAACCAATCTGTTCATGCTGATAGGAATAATCTCACAATTCTGGTATCATCCATTTAAATCTTTTTGCACCTTCCAGTGCCTCTATATCCTTTTTTATAATATGGCGACCAGAACTATACATTGTACTCCAACTGTGGTCTAACCAAGGTTCGATACAAGCTTAGCATAACTTTTCCACTTTTCAATTCTATCCCTCAGTATGATTGCTGGTATCTCGCTTGGGCTGTCTGTTGAGACTGCCCTTTCCTCAGGTTGTTCCCTCTGTCTGTCCACCAGGTGTGGTGTGAGTTCCACATTGTAGTCTGCCTCTGGTTCTGCAGTGTTGTTGGTGAATCTACTTTTGACTTGGCCTACATGCCTCCGGCAGGTTTGGCCATAGTCCATTTGTACCACCAGTAGCCTGTTTCCTTCCTTGCCTGTTACTGTCCCTGCAAGCCATTTGGGACCCCTGCCATTGTTTAGCACAAACACTTTGTCCCCCTCCCCCTCGAATTTCGGTCATGGTACTCAGTTAGCTTCCAGCGCTTTGCCTCAACGATTTCATGCATGTCTGGGAGGATTAACGAGAGCCTTGTCTTTAAGGTCCGTTTCATCAATAGTTGCGCGGGGGGAATCCCAGTCAACGAATGCGGACGAGATCTGTATGCCAGCAGCAGTCGCAACAGGCGGCCCTGCAGCATGGGACCTTGGATTTTAAGCATGCCTTGTTTAATGATTTGCCATTGGAGGCCGGCTTGAACGGTGCCGTCTTAACGTCATTTATGCTATGGTCAACTATAAAATCTTGGAATTCTGCGCTGGTGAAGCACGGACCAGTATCACTGACCAATATGTTAGGAATTCTGTGCGTTGCAAACATGGTTCCAAGGCTCTTCACAGTAGTGGAGGTGGTGCTCGAGTTTAAAATGGTGCATTCGATCCACTTTGAAAATGCATCGACGACTACGAGGAACATTTTGCCCATGAATGGGCCCGCATAGTCTACGTGCACCCGCGACCACGGTTTGGTGGGCCAGGGCCAGGGGCTTAGGGGGTATCCCTGGGGGCATTACTGAGTTGAGCACAAATGGTGCACCGTCGGACGCAGAGCTCCAAGTCCGCGTCAATGCCAGGCTACCAGACATGGGATTGGGCTATGGCCTTCATGAGAACGATCCCCGGGTGCTCGCGGTGGAGCTCGCGGACAAACGTCTCTCTGCCTCGCAGAGGCATAACTACTTGGCTGCCTCACATCAGACAGTCTGCCTGTAGTGATAGTTCATGCATACGCCTATGGAAAGGTTTGATTTCCTCGGGGCAGGCATCGCGAGCCTCTGCCCAGTCATCGGTTAAGACTCATCTTTTGACTAAGAATAACGTGGGGTCGCTGGTCGTCCAGGCTCTGATTTGGCGAGCCGTCATGGGCGAACCTGTGGACTCAAAGGCATTGATTGCCATGACTATCTCACAGTCCTGTTCATCAGACCCTTCCGTGGTCGTCAGGGGTACCCTGCTAAGTGCGTCGGCACAGTTGTCTGTGCCTGGTCTGTGCCTTACTGTGTAGTCGTAAGAAGCCAGCATGAGTGCCCACCGTTGAATGCGCGCCGAGGCTCTCGGATAGCAGGGACGTGAGGGGCTTGTGGTCGATTTCTAACGCGAACTTGGCCCCGAAAAGGTATTGGTGCATCTTTTTGACACCGTATACGCACGCGAGCGCCTCCTTCCCCGCATACCGTACCCGCGCTCCTCCCGCGAAAGTGACCTGGAGGCATAAGCTATGGGTTGTAATTTACCCGCACCATTGACATGCTGTAAAACGCACCCGACCCCCTACGCTGACGCATCACATGTAAGAACTAGCTTTTACCTGGATCCTAAAAAGCCAAAACACTGTTGGAACATAGAAGGTTGCGTACCTTATTGAAGGCGCGTTCCTGGGCATTCCCCCAAAACCAATCGCACCCCTTTCTGAGTAGCACGTGGAGAAGTTCCAGCAGCGTGCTTAAGTTCTGCATAAAGTTCCCAAAGTAATTGAGTAGCCCGAGAAAGATGCGCAGTTCCGAGACATTCCGGGGCCTGGGTGCCAGACGAATTGCTTCTGATTTGGACTCTGTTGGACGGATTCCATCAGCGGCAATCCTTCTGCCCAAAAATTCAACCTCGGGCGTGAGAAACAGACACTTGGATTTCTTAACTCTTAGGCCTACCTGATCCAACTGCTTTAGTACTTCCTCCAAGTTGCGGAGATGGGAGTCGGTGTCCCTGCCCATGATGAGTATGTCGTCTTGAAACACAACCATCCCCGGGATGGACTTGAGCAGATTCTCCATGTTGCGCTGGAAAATAGCAGCTGCCGACCTGATGCCGAATGCATCGATTGTACATGAAAAGGCCTCGATGTGTGTTGATGGTGGTGAGTAGCTTAGACTCTTCGGTCAGTTCTTGCGTCATATACACAGATGTAAGATCTAGTTTTGAGAAAAGTTTTCCTCCAGTCAATGTGGCAAATAGGTCCTCCGCTCTGGGCAGTGGGTATTGGTCCTGTAGGGAGACTCTGTTTATGGTAGATTTGTAATCCCCACAGATTCGTACGGATCCATCAGGCTTCATGACTAGGATGATGGGACTTGCCCAGTCGCTAAATGCCTTCCCACAGAAGCCTGTCCAGTTCATGTTCAATCTTTTCTCTCATCACATAGGGCACAGCTCTAGCCTGTGTGATGTAGATTTTAACTTTAGCCCCTTTGAAGGTGCCTACACCTGGCTGAAAGAGATGTTCAAATCGACTTAGAACTGTTGAGCAGGAGGTCCGTACCGCTGACGACATGGCGTGAACATCATCCCATTTCCAATTTAGTTTTGTCAGCCAGCTTCTCCCCAGCAGTGCTGGGAGACCTCCGGGGACAATCCACAGGGAAAGTCGGTTCACCATCCTTTGGTGTGTGACTGAGAGCATGGCGCTGCCAAGGACTGGGACGATTTCTTTGGTATAGGTCCTTAGTTTGGTGTCGACCCTTGTGAGTTTTGGTCTGTTGCTTTTGTGCGGCCACAGCTGTTCAAATTGTTGAGCGCTCATGAGAGATTGACTCGCTCCCGTATCCAGTTCCATGTTGACGGGTATCCCGTTGAGTAGGACCCTCATCATTATTGGAGGCGTCTTGTTGTAAGAACAGTGGCCATTGATCGTGTTGACCCGCTGTACCTCGGTGTCCCGGGCACTGTCCCCACCGTCTTCTGGTCCGCTTTCCAACCCTTCCGATTCATATACCAGTTGAGCTGCTGTTTTTCTGCAAATGCTGGCTAGATGCCCTGTATAGTTGCAGTTTCTACAACTGGCATGCTGAAATCAACACCCTCTTGATGAGTACCTTCCCCCACATCTCCAGCTCAGACCACTTCCATTGTTTCAGAAGGATGAGCTACGTCTGGCTGATTTCTCTAGAGCTTCTCTCAGTTTGTAGTTGATTGCTCGCATTGTGGGTTGATGAGGTATGAACGGCCGTTCATGTGGCCCTTGATGGCTTCTGGCGCCACTGCCTGCTGTTGAGGGCCTGCTCTCCTGCCTTTGTCTGTGTGTGGGGGTAGCGGCTTGTTTCACGCTGTGAACCCTTTGTTCCAATGTTTCGTTAGTTGTCATACCCGCAGTATAGATCAACCTCGTTTCTTCTTCTCCTGCCAAGAATGTCTGTGCGACCAGTGCTGCTGCCTCTAGGGTCAAGTTCTTGGTCTCTATGAGCTTTCGGAATATGCCTGAGTGGCCTATTCCTTCAATAAAAAAGTCTCTCAGTACTTCTCTCCTTAGTTCATCGGAGAACTCACATAAACTAGCCAGCCCCCGAAGTTCCGCCACAAAGTCGGGTATGCTCTGGCCCACACAGCATCTGTAGTTGTCGAACCTGTGTCTGGCCATGTGTAGGCTGCTCGCTGGCTTCAGGTGGTCTCTTACCAGTGTGCTCAACTCTTCAAACGACTTGCTTTCTGGTTTCTCGGGTGCCAGCAGGTCCTTCATTAAGGCATATGTTTTCGAGCCACAGCTGGTCAAGAGATGGGCTCTTCTCTTTTCTGCCTTATTGTCGCCCAACCAGTCTTTGGTTACAAAGCTTTGCTGGAGCCTTTCTATAAAGTCCTCCCAATTATCTCCAGCATTGTATTTTTCATCTGAGCCGTTGGTCGCCATTCTTGTGGATTTTGTTATCCCGTAACTCGTCGCCACTGTAAAGTCCTGTCCCTGCAGTACAGACTCACACGAGGCACATACTGAAGTCAAGGTCACTCAGGACCTGCACTTTATTTCACAGCTCTCGAATGCCACACTTGCCTGAGACCTGCCTTTATATACCTGTGTGGAACAGGTATCCAGTGTCTCCTGCAAGTGCACCCCTGGTGGTAAGGTAAGCTTGTGGTTACAGGTCAGAATTAGTTACAGTCATGTATAGCATGGTAAGATACAGTTATGTACAGTAGTGTGAGATACATGACAAAAATGGTGTGATTTTTTTTCATTTTCTTTGAACACTTTCATTTATTAGTTATAATAAAAAGGCTGTTTGACAGTCAAGAATTGTCCAATTGCGTCATGAAGAGTTTGTTTGCTTTTCAATTGGTGAAAGAAGATGGTGTGCCATGAGGATGGTGTGTTGGAGGCGGGCAGGGGGAGGTGGGACGTCATCTCATGAATCCTCCAGGAATACATCCAACTGGAGTTGGCAACCCTAGCTAGGAATCATTACACTGAGAATTGCTTCAGTTAAATAATTTCCACCGTGGGTACAAATAATAAATTATTAATGATCAGATTATAACCTCTGCCCCATTTTTTCAGATGGCAGTTGTTGCTGATGATTCTGATATTCCCATTTACACCTTCTCTAGACTCATCTTTTGTTTCTTTACTGGTTCCATTAACATCACTTTTTACCTTGCCCCATTGTCCCTTTTGTCATTTAATCTCCCCTGCCTTCCACCCTATCACAGACCTTCTCTTTTGTTCTTTCCTCCCCCCTCACCTTTCCCTGCCTCTGTGCTTGCTTAAAACCTATTACATTTTGAACTTTTTCTAGTTCTGATGAAAGGTCACCAACCTGAAACATTGGCTGCAATGTTTACTGTAGAGCCGGGTTGGGTGCGTGCGGGCCACGTAATGGATTGGGAACGCAATGCTCTGCTCAGCATGTTCTTCAGGGCGACCTTAATGTAATGGCCCACTTAAAGCAGTCATGTACATTTCCCGGCCCAATTAAATGGAGCGAGTCTGATGACATCATCGATAACTCGTTTCCAGCGCGGATATTTAAAGCAGCCTTGCATTGCACTCAACTCATTTGAAGGTTGCTACAGGAGTGTAGAAGCTGAAATACAAAGGGCTGAGTACTGTTCTAAACCAGCAATGATGGATAGTCAAAGGCAGAGGGCGGCAGCACAATTTTCTGACACAATCCTGCATACTCTGGTGAAGGCAGTGAGAGTATGTAGGGGGGGTCCTCTTCCCTGCTGATAGATGCTAGAGGTCTCCAAATGAGCCTGGTTGGATATAATAGAGCAGAGGAGGTCAGTAGCAGGGATGTGGTCAGGTAGATCTGGTTCCAGTGCAGGAAATGATTCAATGATCTCATGAGGTCAAGAAAGGTGAGTGCAATGCCACACTTGCCTTCATCCTGAGGTGCCTGTTACCACATCCCCATCACTCTGCCTTCCCAAGCCTGCTCCTGCACGTCATTCCTCACACCAACGTACCTTGCACATCCACCCATCTCTCTATGTACATACTAACATCCCCATCTGACTAATCACCGCTGACACTCACTCTCATCCTAATGCAATCATAGTAAGTAACACCACAGAAGGAGGTCATTTGGCATTGACACCCCACTCCCTCATAGTCACCCCTTACAGATGTAACCCATCCATTCTTTACACTCATTCCATCACTCTCACTCAACCTTCTCTTCTTTCCCTCCTTGCAGGAAGAAAGAGTCCAAAATATGTAGGAAAGGCAGAGAAGCGGGGGTGGCCATCCAGTCTTCACCCAACTAACACCAGCAGAGGAGGGGGCCCTGGAGATGTCGGGAGTTGCAGAGCTGCTGGTAGTGGGAAATGGAGAGGAGGGAACATCCCAGCAACCTGGTGACAGAATTATATCTCATACAGCCACATCGCATGCAACAGTCACTCATATAGTGACTGATGTCAGCAGCCAGAGAAATGCCATCATGTGTATAATGGTAACGTTATACATTATTTTTATAACACTTCGAGTTCATCTCTTTACTCTCCCACAGGTCCATCAAATGCCACCTCCCACTGTCCAGCGGAGGAGGAAGACGACTCTTCAGCGGAACCCCCAGCCTCTGAGAGTACAGCATCAGCAGACCCAAGCGCACCCAGCACAGATACACACACCTCGATGGGTGCTTTGCAGCATGGAGTAGAGTTGTCACCTGGTGTCTCACACTGCTTAAGTGAGCAAGAACAGATGGTGTTGTCAAGGCCAGCAGTGGAGTCTCCTCACTGGAGGGCATAGGACACTCCAAGCTCTGCTGAGTACGCATGCAGATGCTGAGCCTCGAGGGCCATCGAGAAAGAGGGTAATCTTGGAGTGGCTGCCACAATTGCATGAGGCTCTGGCATCTTTTGCAGCCACGATGTCTGCAAATTTGCAAAGAATGGAGAAGTCCATCTTCAACGTGAATACCACCCTGTCACAGGATGAGCTGTTCCATGGAAAGGATGGCCACCTGCATGGAACAACAAAGGCGCCAGTCACTTGAGCACAGGCTAGCTGTGGACAACAGATGGCAGATGTTCATAGAAACATAGAAACATAGAAAATAGGAGCAGTAGTAGGCCATTCGGCCCTTCGAGTCTGTACCAGCATTCAATATGATCATGGCTGATCCTCTATCTCAACACCATATTCCCGCTATTTCCCCATACCCTTGATGCCCTTTGTTTCTAGAAATCTATCTATCTCCCTCTTAAATATATTCAGTGACTTTGCCTCCACAGCCTTCTGTGGTAGAGAATTCCACAGATTCACCACCCTCTGTGAAAACATTTCTCCTCATCTCGGTCCTAAATTACCAACCCCGTATCCTGAGACTGTGACCCCTTGTTCTAGACTTCCCTGCCAGGGGAAACATCCTCCCTGCATCCAGTCTATCGAACCCAGTCAAAATTTTATACGTTTCAATGAGATCCCCTCTCAGTCTTCTAAACTCTAGTGAATACAGGCCTAGTCGGCCCAACTCTCCTCATATGACAGTCCTGCCATCCCAGGAATCAATCAGGTGAACCTTCGCTGCACTCCCTCTTTGGCAAATATATCCTTTCTTAGGTAAGGAGAGCAAAACTGCACACAATACTCCAGGTGCAGTCTCACCAAGGCCATGTATAACTATAGTAAGACATCCTTGCTCCTGTACTCAAATCCTCTTGCAATGAAGGCCAACATACCTTTTGCCTTCCTAACTGCTTGCATGTTTGCTTTCAATGACTGGTGTACAAGGACACCCAGGTCCCTCTGTACGTCGACACTTCCCAAGCCATCACCATTTAAATAATACTTTGTCCTTATGTTTTTCCTACCAAAGTGGATAATTTCACATTTATCCACGTTATACTGCATCTGCCATGTGTTTGCCCACTCACTCAACCTATCTAAATCGCCTTGCAGCATCTTTGCATCCTCCTCACAACTCACAATCCCACTCAGTTTTGTGTCATCAGCAAACTTGGAAATATTACATTTGGTTCCCTCATCCAAATCATTTAAAGATATTGTGAATAGCTGGGGCCCAAGCACTGATCCCTGTGGTACCCCCCTAGTCACTGCCCGCCACCCCGATAAAGACCTGTTTAGGCCTACTCTCTGTTTCCTGTCAGTTAACCAATTTTCAATCCATGTCAATACATTACCCCCAATCCTATGTGCTTTAATTATGCACACTAACCTCTTAAGTGGGACTTTATCAAAGGCCTTCTGAAAATCCAAATGCACTACATCCCTGGTTCTCCCTTATCTATTCTATCAGATACATCCTCAAAAAACTCCAGTAGGTTTGTCAAACATGAATTTCCTTTCAGAAATCCATGTTGACTTTGTTTAATCCTGTTGACATTATCTAAGTGTGCCGTTATCACATCCTTTATAATACACTCCAGCATTTTCCCTACTACTGATGTCAGGCTAACCGCTCTGTAGTTCCCTGTTTTCTCTCTCTCTCCTTTTCTAAATAGTGGGGTTACATTTGCCACCCTCCAATCTGCAGGAACTGTTCCATAATCTATAGAATTTTGGAAGATGACAACCAATGCATCTACTATTTCCATGGCTACCTCTTTTAGTACTCTGGGATGCAGATCATCAGGCCCTGGCGATTTATCTGCCTTCAGTCCCATTAGTTTCTCCAGCACTATTTTCTTACTAATAATCATTTCCTTTAATTCTTCTTGCCCACTAGACCAATGCTTCCCTTGCATTTCTGGGACGTTATTTGTGTCCTTTTCCATCAAGACAGAACCGAAGTATTTATTTAATTGTTCTGCCATTTCCTTGTTCCCCATTACAAATTCTCCTGTTTCTGTCTGTAAAGGACCTACATTTGTCTTCGCTAATCTTTTTCTTTTTACGTACTTGTAGAAACTTTTGCAGTCGGTTTTTATGTTCCTTGCAAGTTTACTCTCATACTCTATTTTTCCCATCTTAATTAATCTCTTCGTTCTTTTTTGCTGAACTCTAAACTGCTCCCAATCCTCAGACTTGCTACTTTTTCTGGCAACTTTGTGTAACTCCTCTTTGGAGCTAATACTATCCTTAATGTATTTTGTGAGCATAGTTGGGCCATATTTCCTTTTGTGTTTTTATGCCAGAAAGGAATGTATAACTGTTGCAATTCATGCATTTGTTCCTTAAATATTAACCATTGCCTATCCACCGTCATGCCTTTTAATGGACCTTCCCAATCTATCATAGCCAATTCATTACTCATATCTTCGTAGTTTCCTTTATTTAGATTTAGGATCCTAGTTTCGGATTGGATTACTTCACTTTCCATCTTAATAAAGAATTCAATCATGTTATGGTCACTCTTCCCGAAAGGACCCCGCACAACAAGACTATTAATTAACCCTTTCTCGTTACTCAATACCCAATCTAGGATAGACTGTTCCCTAGTAGGATCCTCAACATACTGGTCTAAAAAACCATCTCGTACACACTCCAGGAATTCATCTGCCATAGTATTATTACTAATTTGGTTTGGCCAGTCTATATGTAGATTAAAGTCACCTACAATTACTGTAGTATCCTTGCTACATGCATCTCTAATTTCCTGTGGGGTACCACAGGGTTCAGTGCTGGGACCCCAGCTATTTACAATATATATCAATGATTTAGATGAAGGAATTGAATGTAATATCTCCAAGTTTGCAGATGACACTAAGCTGGGTGGCAGTGTGAGCTGTGAGGAGGATGCTAAGAGGCTGCAGGGTGACTTGGACAGGTTAGGTGAGTGAGCAAATGCATGGCAGATGCAGTATAATGTGGATAAGTGTGAGGTTATCCACTTTGGTGGCAAAAGCAGGAAGACAGAATATTATCTGAATGGTGACAGATTAGGAAAAGGGGAGGTGCAACGAGACCTTGGTGGCATGGTACATCAGTCATTGAAGTTTGGCATGTAGGTACAGCAGAGGGTGAAGAAGCGAAATGGCATGTTGGCCTTCATAGCTAGAGGATTTGAGTATCTGAGCAGGGCGGTATTAGTGCAGTTGTACAGAGCCTTGGTGAGGCAACACCTGCAATATTGTGTTCAGTTTTGGTTTCCTAATTTGAGGAAAGACATTCTTGCTATTGAGGGAGTACAGCGAAGGTTCACCAGATTGATTCCTGGGATGGCAGGACTGATATATGAGGAGAGACTGGATCAACTGGGCTTGTATCCACTGGAGTTTAGAAGAATGAGAGGGGATCTCATAGAAACATATAAAATTCTGACGGGATTGGACAGGTTAGAAACATAGAAACATGGAAAATAGGTGCAGGAGTAGGCCATTCGGCCCTTCGAGCCTGCACCGCCATTCAATGAGTTCATGGCTGAACATGCAACCTCAGTACCCATTCCTGCTTTCTCGCCATACCCCTTGATCCCCCTAGTAGTAAGGACTATATCTAACTCCTTTTTAAATATATTTAGTGAATTGGCCTCAACAACTTTCTGTGGTAGAGAATTCCACAGGTTCACCACTCTCTGGGTGAAGAAGATTCTCCTCATCTCAGTCCTAAATGGCTTACCCCTTATCCTTAGACTGTGACCCCTGGTTCTGGACTTCCCCAACATTGGGAAAATTCTTCCTGCATCTAACTGTCTAAACCCGTCAGAATTTTAAACGTTTCTATGAGATCCCCTCTCATTCTTCTGAACTCCAGTGACTACAAGCCCAGTTGATCCAGTCTTTCTTGATATGTCAGTCCCGCCATCCCGGGAATCAGTCTGGTGAACCTTCGGTGCACTCCCTCAATAGCAAGAATGTCCTTCCTCAAGTTAGGAGACCAAAACTGTACACAATACTCCAGGCAGGAAGAATGTTTCTGTTGCTGGGGAGTTCCAGAACCAGGGGTCATAGTCTAAGAATAAGGGGTAAGCCATTTAGGACCGAGATGAGGAGAAACTTCTTCACTCAGAGAGTGGTAAACCTGTGGAATTATCTACCACAGAAAGTTGTTGAGGTCAGTTCATTAGATATATTCAAAAGGGAATTAGATATGGCCCTTACGGCCAAAGGGATCAAGGGGTATGGAGAGAAAGCAGGAAAGGGGTACTGAGGTTGAATGATCAGCCATGATATTGAATGGCGGTGCAGGCTCAAAGGGCCGAATGGCCTGCTCCTGCACCTAATTTCTATGTTTCTATGTTTCTATGTTTGATGCTGTCCCCTACACTACCACTACTGTTTGAAGGCCTATAGACAACTCCCACCAATGTTTTCTACCCCTCGGTGTTCCTTAGCTCCACCCAGATTGATTCTACATCTTGATTTACTGAGCCAATATCCTTTCTCACTATTGCTCTGATTCCATCCTTTATTAACAATGCCACACCCGCCCTCTTCCTTTCTGCCTGTCCTTCCTAAATATCAAATATCCTTAGATACTCAATTCCCAACCCTGGTCACCCTGCAACCACGTCTCCGTAATTGCAACTATATTGTATTATAATGGCTATAAATGGAGACTTGGGCCTTCATTGTCATTCTGCCGATTTAACGTCGAGATTCAATAATACCACCCACCCACTTTTTTTTGTCATAAAGAGCATATTCACTGAAACTAGCAGCCATGAGATCGCCCAGCGTCACTTTCACCACCTCGCACACATATCGCCCACAATATCACTCACCCAAAACAATGCCCAGAAAAAATGGAACTAACCGGAACTAATCACAGCGTTATGGACGCCATGTTCTACATCACATGTCGCATCCTTTAAAAGGCTGCTGTGCTTCAACCTCGGGGGAGTTCGGATGTACTCTGGAGGTTGTTGGAGTTGATGTGAACATCTCCACAAACATCTTGACCATACTGTGACCGATTGGAATTGAATCGGTAGCTTCACCACCTGGCTGATGACCCCCCTGCGTGACACTCACACCGAAGCCGAGAGGCGATACGAGAGCCACAGAGCCACTCGCAATATCGTGGAGAAAACCATTGGAGTGCTTAAGCAGTGCTTTAGATGCCTGGACCACTCAGTACATTCATTGATTGTGACCATTCGGTGGAAAACAGAGAGCTACTGCAATGGGGTCTGTCCTTTCTCAACCTCTCTTGATGACTAGTTACATGCAGCAGACTCAAGGTCGCCGAAGGTACACGTCACAGCATTATGTGCCTAATGTAAGACGTGCCAGACTGATGAGGAGGACCAGACGTTACACCCCCCGCAAGTACAGGGAGAAGCAGTCTTACCTCGACTTGCCCGACACCACCTGCCTTCGGAGACTGTGCTTGCACAGAGGTTATCATTGAGGTATGCCAGCTGATAAGGGGAGATCTGCAGCCTGCCAGCACCATTAGTACAGCACTGTCTGTCGAGGTCAAAGTCACTGCGGCACTGTCATTCTATGTGTCGGGTTCTTTTCAGGCCACAGCTGGCGACATTTGCGAACTTTCTCAGCATGCCACACATTACTGCATTATCTACCAAAATTCTTTGGACTCTGGGGAGGTACCAGCAGATTGGAAAGCAGCTAATGTAACGCCTCTGTTTAAAAAAGGGGGCAGACAAAAGGCAGGTAACTATAGGCCGCTTAGTTTAACATCTGTAGTGGGGAAAATGCTTGAAACTATCATTAAGGAAGAAATAGCGAGACATCTAGATAGGAATAGTGCAATCAAGCAGACGCAGCATGGATTCATGAAGGGGAAATCATGTTTAACTAATTTACTGGAATTCTTTTGAGGATATAACGAGCATGGTGGATAGAGGTGTACCGATGGATGTGGTGTATTTAGATTTTCAAAAGGCATTCGATAAGGTGCCACACAAAAGGTTACTGCAGAAGATAAAGGTACGCGGAGTCAGAGGAAATGTATTAGCATGGATAGAAAATTGGCTGGCTAACAGAAAGCAGAGAGCCAGGATAAATGTGTCCTTTTCGGGTTGGAAATCGGTGGTTAGTGGTGTGCCACAGGGATCGGTGCTGGGACCACAACTGTTTACAATATACATAGATGACCAGGAAGAGGGGACAGAGTGTAGTGTAACAAAATTTGCAGATGACACAAAGATTAATGGGAAAGCGAGCAGTGTAGAGGACACAGAGCGGCTGCAAAGAGATTTAGATCGGTTAAGCGAATGGGCTAAGGTTTGGCAGATGGAATACAATGTCGGAAAGTGTGAGGTCATCCACCTTGGGAAAAAAAACAGTAAAAGGGAATATTATTTGAATGGGGAGAAATTACAACATGCTGCGGTGCAGAGGGACCTGGGGGTCCTTGCGCATGAATCCCAAAAAGTTAGTTTGCAGGTGCAGCAGGTAATCAGGAAGGCGAATGGAATGTTGGCCTTCATTGCGAGAGGGATGGAGTACAAAAGCAGGGAGGTCCTTCTGCAACTGTATAGGGTATTGGTGAGGCCGCACCTGGAGTACTGCGTGCAGTTTTGGTCACCTTACTTAAGGAAGGATATACTAGCTTTGGAGGGGGTACAGAGACGATTCACTCGGCTGATTCCGGAGATGAGGGGGTTAACTCCTGTTCCTAATTCTTATGTTCTTATGTTTATAGACAGGCCACTGAAGCCCTGTACACATGCAGGAGGGACTTCATCAGCTTTCCTATGACCAGGGAGGCACAGAGTGAGAGGATTCTAGGATTCTCCAGAATTGCAAACTTCCCCAAGGTGCAGGGAGCAATAGACTGTACGCACATCGTGATGTGGGCACCTTTTCAGGATGTAGAGGTTTTCAGGAACCACAAGGGATTCCACTCCCTGAATGTCCAACAGGTTGTCGACCACCAACAAATTATACTGGCAGTGAATGTTCAATTTCCGGGCAGCATCCATGATGCTCACATCTTGCGTGAGAGCACTGTATCTGACTTGTTTAACAATCAGCCACAAGGTCAATGCTGGATGCTTGGTGACACAGGATATGGCTTCGCCACCTGGCTGATGACCCCCCTGTGTGACAACCACACCGAAGCCGAAAGGCGATACGAGAGCCACAGAGCCACTCGCAATATCGTGGAGAACATACATAAGAACATAAGAATTAGGAACAGGAGTAGGCCATCAAGCCCCTCGAGCCTGCTCCGCCATTCAACAAGATCATGGCTGATCTGGCCGTGGACTCAGCTCCACTTACCCACCCGCTCACCGTAACCCTTAATTCCCTTATTGGTTAAAAATCTATCTATCTGTGATTTGAATACATTCAATGAGCTAACCTCAACTGCTTTCTTGGGCAGAGAATTCCACAGATTCGCAACCCTCTGGGAGAAAAAATTCCTTCTCAACTCTGTTTTAAATTGGCTCCCCCATATTTTGAGGCTGTGCCCCCTAGTTCTAGTCTCCCCGACTAGTGGAAACAACCTCTCTGCCTCGATCTTGTCTATCCCTTTCATTATTTTAAATGTTTCTATAAGATCACCCCTCATCCTTCTGAACTCCAACGAGTAAAGACCTAGTCTATTCAATCTATCATCATAACGTAACATCCTCATCTCCGGAATCAGCCTAGAGAATCGTCTCTGTACCCCCTCCAAAGCTGGTATATCCTTCCTTAAGAAAGGTGACCAAAACTGCACGCAGTACTCCAGGTGCGGCCTCACCAATACCCTATACAGTTGCAGCAGGACCTCCCTGCTTTTGTACTCCATCCCTCTCGCAATGAAGGCCAACATTCCATTCGCCTTCCTGGTTACCTGCTGCACCAGCAAACTAACTTTTTGGGATTCATGCACAAGGACTCCCAGGTCCCTCTGCACCGTTGTAATTTCTCTCCAGTCAAATAATATTCCCTTTTACTGTTTTTTTCCCAAGGTGGATGACCTCACATTTTCCAACATTGGAGTGCTTAAGCAGTGCTTTAGATGCCTGGACCACTCAGGAGGCAACTTCCAATACCACCCTGAGCAGGTAGCTCAATTCATGGTGGTGTGATCCATGCTGCACAACTTGATTATCAGGAGGGGGCAAGAATTGCCTGATGAGTCTGACAGTCCACCCCACCAGAGAGAGGAAGAGGAGGACGAGGAGGCGGATGCTGACATCGGCCCAGACAATCAGGCTGATGCTAAAGCCATGCCCCCACCCCTCTGTAGACCACATGAAAGGGTCCATGGTGGCATGATAGCTGAAAGAGTCTTATGTCAGGAGCTCATTAATGAGCGCTTTTCCTGAAAGAACAATGGTGTTATTTACAAGGCTGACACACTGCTGGGTGTGCAGGTGATACATAAATGGTGGGCATCACCTTGGCGACAGTTAAAGTTGAAGTTGATTGAAGTTAAGTGTCATTATACCCTTAGATGTTAAGGAATCACCAGTGTGTAACGGTGTAGCTATCTGAGCTAATGCGCAATAAGGTTTTGCTAAATAAAAAACATTTAAACCGAACATTTGTCTGAAATCATCAATATTTCTGTAAAAACCAACCCTCCCACCCCGCTTCTCCGCCCCACCTCTACCCCTTGCCCTTCCCCTCCTGACTCCAAACTGCCTGGCCTTCATTAGTGGAGGGGGATGACGGCCGAAACACTGCTTGGGCGGATACGGGAGAGGACGGTCCAGAGGTGGGAACGTGCTCCGAACCAGAAGCATGATGTTGCTCCTGGCTCTCAGGTGTGATTGTCAATGGGGGAGCGGCACCTTGGGGTGCAGTGCCATGCTCCGGGACCACTGAAAGCACTCTGCCACCAGTGTTCCTGACCTCCACTATCCCTTCCATGTTATATCTTATTTGTTGGACAAAAACTCGGTGCCAACTACGTTCTTGGTGCTGAGTAGGCTTTTTGATGCAGGTGAATCTCCCTCGTGCCTCCCACAACAGCCAAACAAGCACACACCACAGCCACACCCACCTTCAGTCCCTCTGAGCTCCCTCTCTCTCTGTCTCCTCTTCTGCGCATGACATGATGACCCTTGACCTCGCGGGAAGCGAGCGATGCCATGCTGTTGCTAAGGATGGTGACACTTTATGGCAGAAGGTCAACGAGATTTAACGCTACCGCCCATTTCATATTGCTTGCAGTAACGTACATTTTTTAAAATGGAGACTAGGTGCTTTGAAGATGGACAAGAAGCCGGCGATCTGAAAAGCCTTTTTTACTGCCCATGCCGGAAATAATGCCCAATTTTGGGCGATAAGCACAAAAGTGGAAAATCTAGCCTTATGAAAGTAAACTAGCACAAAATATAAAAACAGATAGCAAGAGTTTCTATAGGTATATAAAAAGGAAAAGAGTGGTCAAAATAAATGTTGGTCCCTTAGAGGACGAGACCGGGGAATTAGTAATGGGGAACATGGAGATGGCAGAAACTCTGAATAAATATTTTGTATCAGTCTTTACGGTAGAGGACACTAACAATATCCCAACAGTGGATAGTCAAGGGGCTATAGTGGGGGGAGGAACTTAACACAATCACAATCACTAAGAAGGTGGTGCTCAGTAAGTGAATGGGACTAAAGGCAGATAAATCCCCTGGACCTGATGGCTTGCATCCTAGGGTTTTAAGAGAAGTACCGGCAGGGATAATGGATGCATTGGTTTTAGTTTACCAAAATTCACTGGATTCTGGGGAGGTCCCAGCAGATTGGAAAACTACAAATGTAACGCCCCTATTTAAAAAAGGAGGCAGACAAAAAACAAGAAACTATAGACCAATTAGCCTAACATCTGTGGTTGGGAAAAAGTTGGAGTCCATTATTAAAGAAGCAGTAACAGGACATTTAGAAAAGCATAATTCGATCAGGCAAAGTCAGCATGGATTTATGAAAGGGAAGTCATGTTTGACAAATTTGCTGGAGTTCTTTGAGGATGTAACGAACAGGGTGGATAAAGGGGAACCAGTGAATGTGGTGTATTTGGACTTCCAGAAGGCATTTGACAAGGTGCCACATAAAAGGTTACTGGACAAGATAAAAGTTCATGGGGTTGGGGGTAATATATTAGCATGGATAGAGGATTGGCTAATGAACAGAAACAGAGTCGGGATAAATGGTTCATTCTCGGGTTGGCAATCAGTATTTTGTGGAGTGCCGCAGGGATCAGTGCTGGGACCTCAACTATTTACAGTCTATATTAACGACTTGGAAGAAGGGACTGAGTGTAATGTAGCCAAGTTTGCTGATGATACAAAAATGGGAGGAAAAGCAATGTGTGAGGAGGACGCAAAAAATCTGCAAAAGGACATAGACAGGCAAAAATTTGGCAGATGGAGTATAATGTTGGAAAGTGTGAGGTCATGCACTTTGGCAGAAAAAATCAAAGAGCAAGTTATTATTTAAATGGAGAAAGATTGCAAAGTGCTGCAGTACAGCAGGACCTGGGGGTACTTGTGCATGAAACATAAAAGGTTAGTATGCAGGTACAGCAAGTGATCAGGAAGGCCAATGGAATCTTGACCTTTATTGCAAAGAGGATGGAGTATATAAGCAGGGAAGTCTTGCTACAGTTATACAGGGTATTGGTGAGGCCACACTTGGAACGCTGCGGCAGTTTTTGTTTCCATATTTACGAAAGGCTATTCTTGCTATGGAGGCTGTTCAGAGAAGGTTCACTAGGTTGATTCCGGAGGGAGTTGACTTATGAGGAAAGGTTAAGTAGGTTGGGCCTCTACTCATTGGAATTCAGAAGATTGAGAGGTTATCTTATCGAAATGTGTAAGATTATGAAGGGTCTTGACAAGGTGGATGCAGAGAGGATGTTTCCACTGATGGGGGAGACTAGAACTAGGGGGCATGATCTGAGAATAAGGGGCCGCCCATTTAAAACTGAGATGAGGAGGAATTTCTTCTCTCAGAAGGTTGTAAATCTGTGGAATTCACTGCCTCAGAGAGCTGTGGAAGCTGGGACATTGAATAAGTTTAAAATAGAGATAGACAGTGTCTTAACCGATAAGGGAATAAGGGGTTATAGAGAGCGGGCAGGGAAGTGGACCTGAATCCATGATCGGATCAGCCATGACCGTATTAAATGGCAGATCAGGCTCGAGGGGCAGGGCTGATCTACTCCTACTCCGAGTTCTTATGTTCTTATGCCTCTCCCTCAGTCAGAGCCCCACATGCTGCCTCGGACAGCGATGGCCGAGTTTGCCCCTGCACAGTTGCAAGAGGTGCAGTCTTTGGCCAGGCCCTCACAGGTTCCAAAACCCAGACGATGTCCGTCAGAAGTGTCTAACGAGTAGTAGCAGGGAAGTGAGCAGCCTGCCTCTATCTCTGCTGAATCCACCAGGGCTGCACCTTATATAATGCACTGGGAAAAGAAAAAAGACACAAAATTAGATGCACACAGGTATGCACATGGGTGCATGGAAAAAATGTTAGTGTTAAGTTTCAGTTCTCCTGATGACACACATAAATGTTTTGCTTTGCAACACTCGTCCCTTTTTGCCGAGTACCTTGGAAGTGGCTTTGTCACTTGGAGTGAATGGTGAGACATTACTTAACCTCAAGCACTAGGGGTTTGGGTGAGCGGAATGGCTTGGTCATTGTCTGGATGCTTTATGGTGTTATTGGGGAAAACTTAGTACAGCATGTGGCAGGCATGTGGCTGCGTTGGTGGAAATTAAGTAAATCTGACCATGATGAGGCCATCTTAGCCCTCCCGGGCAGCAATGTGCACCACTGATGCTGCCATATCCTCCTCAGGTTCATCCTCCTCCTCGTCTTCCACCTGCTCCTCCTCCTCCTCCTCCTCCTCCTCCAAAGAGGCAGTGCATTCTGCGCCTTGCTCCTCCTATAGCTCTAATCCTCGCTGCAGCGCACAGCAAACAATGATGATTCTGGAGACCCTGGCTGGGACATACTGAAGAGTTCCTCCAGATCTGTCACGGCATCTGGTAGATCTTCTGCATGCCTATTGGTTTCTCTATGACACATCTGATGGAGATGTGGCTCTCAATTTAACGCGCCTCGGCCTCAGTACTTGGCATCCTCAAGGGTGTCATGTGCCACTTCTTCAGTGAATAGTCCTTGTCTCCGAACAGACTTACCAGCTGGTTGTTTGGAGATGCGAAGAGGGAGGGTGGACTGATGCAGCACAAAAGAATTATAACAGCTGTAAGGGAATCTGGTGCACACAAGCATAATCATCTTTTTATGAGTACAAACAAGCTGCACATCAACGAGTGGAAGACCTTGCTGTTCACAAACACTCCTGGGTGACGATGGGTTACCTTCATGGCCACATGTGCAGTCAATGGCGCCCTGCACCTGTGCGAAGCCAGCCAGAGCCGCAAAGTTGAGCGCCCGCTCAGTAACACTGGCTTGGTCAGTGGCAAAGTTCACATAAGTGGCTGACTTATCAAACAATGTATTGGTCATCTGGATGATGCATCTGTGGGCGGACGATTGCAAGATCCTGCAAATGTCTGCTGCTGATTCCTAGAAGGAGCCTGAGGTGAAGAAATTGAGGGCATTGATGACTTTGACAGCCACTGGTAAGAAGTGTCTACCAGGACCTCTGGGCAGCATCGTTGTTCCAGAAAGCTACAAATATCTCTGATTACCTGGCGCAATAGCCTGCGCCTCCTTTGGCATTGCTGCTTAATCTTGTTGTGGAAGCTCATCCTCTGCCTGTATACCCTGTGTTGGAGGTATTGTCTCCAGCATGGTGCAGCCCTATGCCCGCCCCCATCTCTGCGCAGCATCAGGTCGTTGAGGAGAAGGCTGCTGTTAGGGTTGCTGCTGCTGCAGCTGGTAGGGCTGGTGTTGTTGGTGGTGGGGCTCACCTTGGCCCGATTCTAGGACCAAAGTGAGACAGTATAGGTGGCACCCATGCTGATGTAGTAAATGGCAGATAAAGTGGAGATCAGAGGGCCAATCCCTCAATGTTGTGATCATGAGTAGCAATGTGGTGAGGGTGGCTTCTGAGGTTTCAGAAATTACCTGCAAATTGCAGATACCCAAATCAGTGGACAAAATGGAGTGAGCAAGAGCCTTTCCACGAGGGAAGTAATGAGGTGTACTGTGGGAGTGTTTGTGCTTTTCCCAGCTCTCATTGAATGGACTCACCAATGGTCATTGAGCTGCCACCTCACCTTCACAGGTGAATCCCGTGCTCCTGCAGTAAGTCAAAAGCTGGCGTTAAAACCCTCATCATCATAGGCAATCCCTTGAAATCGAGGAAGACTTGCTTCCACTTTAAAAGTGAGTTCTCAGGTGACTGAACAGTCCAATTCGGGAATTACAGTCTCTGTCACAGACGGGACAGACAGTTGTTGAAGGAAAGGGTAGGTGGGGAGTCTGGTTTGCCGCACGCTCTTTCCGCTGCCTGCGCTTGTTTTCTGCATGCTCTCGGCGATGAGACTCGAGGTGCTCAGCGCCCTCCCGGATGCACTTCCTCCACTTAGTGCGGTCTTTGGCCAGGGACTCCCAGGTGTCGGTGGGGATGTTGCACTTTACCAAGGAGGCTTTGAGGGTGTCCTTGAAACATTTCCTCTGCCCACCTGGGGCTCGCTTGCCATGTAGGAGTTCCGAGTAGAGCGCTTGCTTTGGGAGTCTTGTGTCAGGCATGCGGACAATGTGGCCCACCCAACGGAGGTGGTCGAGTGTGGTCAGTGCTTCGATGCTGGGGATGTTGGCCTGATCGAGAACACTGTGTGGTCTGTCTCTCAACAAACAATTAATGACTTGAACAAGGTTGCCCGCCTCTGTCAATCTGGCCCATGTCGCACATTCAAAGCCGCCCAAATTAAATGTGTGAGGCAGCGGGGTGACGTCAGGTCCCTAACGCGTTCGCAATTTCCGGGATATTTTCTGTCGACCCGCCCCCAAACACGCACGCTCAGTAATGGGAATATTCCGGCCATTAGCTCTGTTTCTCGTACCACAGATGCTGCTGGACCGGCTGAGTATTTCCAGCAGTTTCTGTTTTTATTTCTGATTTCCAGCATCTGCAGCATTTTGTTTTTGAATTATTAGTTTAGTTCAAATAACATTGCTTAGTACATATGATTTATGGTCAATTTATTTTGAGTTGTGTGCCAATTACATGCCATCTTTTCACTGCTCTCCCATGGTTGATTTGTTTAAATATTACACTCTTGGTTACTCTGGGTATTAAACAGACAGTGTTCACAGTAAGACAATAAGAGCTGGAATCTCCTCTGCCATCTTGGCCAAAATCAGGTGGTTCAGCAGCAGAAAAGGGGGAAAATTGGATGTTGAGATCTAGCGCCACCTCACCATTCCAACTTGAAATTCCCTTCCCCACTCCCGACCGGGACAATTGCTGGTAGCTCCACACACACCCAACTTACGCAAATGCCAGTGGGTGAAGCTCGGGTTCCTGGATCACTTTGCTCCCATCCATCACAGCTCACATTGGCATTGCCAGGTGAAGCCTGCTCGTATCTTCTGGGGTTTTGGCAGGAAGCACCTGAGCACCATTGATGGAGGGAGAGGACGTAGCATTGGCCTCATCTGCCTCCATTCTGCCACCTAGTACTTACCTGGTGGAAGTCTTGGGGGCCAAAATTCAGCGTCTCGGTAAAACCCGTTACTGCCCGTTTGCAGTGGCCATGCGGCAGAATCCTGTGGCCGCCGCTTTGTGGTCAACTGGCAGGATGCAGGAGGACATAGACAGGCTAAGTGAGTTGGCAAGCACTTGGCAGATGGAGTATAATGTTGGAAAGTGTGAGGTTATGCACTTTGGCAGAAAAAATCAAAGAGCAAGTTATTATTTAAATGGAGAAAGATTGCAAAGTGCTGCAGTACAGCGTGACCTGGGGGTACTCGTGCATGAAACACAAAAGGATAGTATGCAGGTACAGCAAGTGATCAGGAAGGCCAATAGTATCTTGGCCTTTATTGCAAAGGGGATGGAGTATAAAAGCAGGGAAGTCTCGTTTCAGCTGTACAGGGTATTGGTGAGGCCACACCTGGAATACTGCATGCAGTTTTGGTTTCCATATTTACGAAAGGATATACTTGCTGTGGAGTCAGTTCAGAGAAGGTTCACTAGGTTGATCCCAGGGATGAGGGGGTTGACTTATGAGGAAAGGATGACTAGGTTGGGCCTCTACTCATTGGAATTCAGAAGAATGAGAGGTGATCTTATCGAAATGTATAAGATTATGAGGGGGCTTGACAAGGATGTTTTCACTGGTGGGGGAGACTAGAACTAGAGGGCATGATCTTAGAATAAGGGGCCGCCCATTTAGAACTGAGATGAAGAGAAATTTCTTCTCTGAGGGTTGTGGATCTGTGGCGTTCACTGCCTCAGAGAGCTGTGGAAGCTGGGAGATTAAATAAATTTAAGCCAGAAACAGACAGTTTCTTAAACGATAAGAGGATAAGGGGTTATGGGGAGCGGGCGGGGAAGTGGAGCTGAGTCCATGATCACATCAGCCAGGATCTTATTGAATGGCGGAGCAGGCTCGACGGGCCTTATGGCCTACTCCTGCTCCTATTTCTTATGTTCTTATGTTAAAGCCCATTAAGTACTTTTGAAGTGTAGCCACTGTTGTAATGTAGGAAACGGGCAGTCAATTTGCACACAGCAAACTCCCACAAACAGCAATGAGATAATGAACAGTTGATCTGTAGTTTAATGATGTTGGATGATTTATTATCCACACAAAATCTGAATTGTTACACTTCCAATGTAAAGTGTCCAGTTTATTGGTTCTTTACTCAGTAAACAACAGAAACCCAGTAAAAACTGTATCAACATCATTATCTGCAAACAATCCATTATACAAATCCCCACCGATTACTTGAAGCCACACTTTATCTTCAGTTTGTAATTGCAACAGTGTACCTCCCGAGGCCTGATCCTGACTATTCTGATAACTATCATATGTATTGAGGGTTTGAATACCATTTTTGTACAGGGAAACTCTTACATGCTTGACATAGACTGTGATATGATAAACAAAATAATAAACCCCAGAAATTTCACATGTAAATTTCCCTGTGGCGGGGTCATAGTGATTTTGGTTGTTGTATAAGATTTTTTCAAATTTGATTGGGCTGCCTGAACGAGGCAACTTGGAGGATTCTGTCAAACCAACACTAAATGCACTATTCCTTATCACTGCATTTTCACCAATGTTCCCTTTTACCCCTATTTCTCCTTTACTTCCTACTTCACCTTGAATTCCAGGACCCCCCCTGGGTCCTTCACCACCTACTTCTCCTCTGGGGCCTGGTAAACCAGTAGGCCCTATGGGACCTCGTAAACCAATATTCCCCTGAAGCCCAATAGCTCCCTTGTCCCCTTTTGGACCTCGAGGTCCTAAATACCCTGTTGCCCTTGCAGCCCTATCTCTCCTTTGTCGGCTTTGTGTCCAAATGGTCCAGGAATTCCTTTTGGTCCTAATTTGCCAGGTATTCCTTTACTTCCTTGTTCACCTCTTCTTCCTTTTACGCCAGGTGCACCAGATGACTCTAGAGTTATAAAAATATCATTTTTAATTGAGCATTTTAGCAGTTCTATATATATATATATATATATATAGATACATATATATGTATATATACATATTTACACATATATAATAAAGTCACTTGTATGCACAGATAATAATAGGTATATTTTCATCCTTTAGAAATAAGTATTAAAGTTTTCCTATTTTAGTTCATGAGTAGCATTTGTCCAGCAAATTGACACATCTGAGTTTCCTCCAATCATTTCATATCTTATGGACTCGGGCTTGCTCACAGCTTGCCGAGGACGTCGCTTTTCTCACCCAGCAGAAAGTGGCCAATTAGCACTAGTGCACATTTACACACTTCTCAAGCAGGTAACACTAAAACGTCTGAACAAGTTGAATAGAAAATCAAAATCCACAGGCAGTGGTTGCTCACAACATTTTAAAATGGCATAAAAACAGAAAATGCTGGAAATGCTCAGCAGGTCTTTGGAGAGAGAAACAGAGTTAATGTTTCAGGTTGATGACCTTTAATCAGAACAGTTCAGTGAACTGAAACATTAACTCTGCTTCTTTTTCCGCAGATACTGCCTGACCTGCTGAGTATTTCCAGCCTTTTCTGTTTTTATTTCAGATTTCCAGCATGCGCAGTATTTTGCATTTTATTGAAAAATGGCCCTTCTGTGACCAATCACACCATTATTGATGACATACCTGACAAATAAGATAACCTTTTAGGGACAAGAGAGTGATCCACTAACCAAGTTTGGGTTCAGGCTACCTAGACATGGATTACTGAGGATGCAAACACTAGCTCATAAGTTCAAAGGGTACATAAGGATGTGAGAAAGAATTCCCAGAACTAATGGACAGCCACCTAAGGTGACCATGATTTTCTGGGGTGCACAGAATGTGCCATGAGCAGGCTATTATTTCCTCCAGGCATATCTGGAGCTTTCTGGTGCTATTTCTAAACTCATGGAGGATACCTGAAAAGTGACATCCTCAGCAAGCTGTGAGCAAGCCTTAGTCCTTTTTTTCAATGTTGGAATATCATTGACATAAATGAGGAACAGAAGTGGGCTGAGAACCGAGCCCAGTTTTCTGTACATGCTGGGTGGGGTACTCCACAGTTGGCTGAGAACACTGGGATACGTGTGCCCCCAGCCACACTACAGATTTGTGAGGCTTCTAGTACTCCATTACTCTGTGGTTAAATCCCTGGCACTTGAAACATTGAGGTTGATTTTTGTTATGAGCGCAAATTGAGTAGATAGTGGCGGGGCATCTGCCCCGCCCACCCGATTATGTCAACGGGACACCTGATTAATTTTGGTGATTGGAACTCATATAAATATGGGTGGTGAGCTGTGAGTGCTAATCATGCTGCTTATAAGCAGCTTGCCATTTGGGAGGGTAGGAAATCTGGCAGATTTTCTTAAAGCCAACCTAGGCCTCTCAGAGGGAGGCGTAGTTTCCATTGGTGGTTTGCGGAACGCACAAATGGAGCAGTCAGCACAATGTCGACAGTCAGGGCACCCGGTCTTTTGGGGTGCTTATTGAATAAATCAGGGCCAGGACAGCAGATAGATGCCACAACAAATAAATCAGCATGTTTGGGGCAAGGTGGCTGAGTAGGTCAGTGCCAGCAACATTGTTGCCAAGACCTGGCTGCAGTGCTGGAAAATGTTTAATGACCTTGCCAGTCCTGCCAAGGTAAGACTCCTCTTCACATCACTCTTAGTCTGAATTCAGTCTTGCAACACCACACATTCTCCCCAGCATTACCAATCTAACATTTATACATGATGACTTGGATAATGTACAAAAGGGTTTCCAGTGCCTGGAGAATTATATTCCAGCAAGGAATCAATGCCTTCAAGGCAGGAAGGTAGAAAATTGGCAAGTGAAAAAGTATTTATTAGTCAGTTTGCAGAATTGTGCCATGCCCTAGTTCTATACCTGTCTCTCCTTTTTTTCTATTAGTTTCAGTTGAATTCCTTTGCTTAATGTCACAATGCACTTAATACACTGTTTAATTAACAGCTAGATTATAATACACTGACAAATCGAGGTTGCTGTAATTAGGGGTCATTTCAGTCTCCCAATTCAATTTGCAGGAATCTCGTGTTAGGATCAAGAATTCAAAATGCAGAAAATGTGAGCGCAGTGTCAGTGTTCTTCACTTTGATAGCAGGTCTTGTAAATATAAATCATTACCGAACATCCATATACACTGATATAATCATTTTTCTAAAATATTGTCCAGTCCAGACAGCAGTGATAATTTCTCGAGAATCATTGGGCCCAAGTTTCGAGCCGCGCCTAGAACGGCGCAGTCCCGACCTGGACGCCCGTTTTTCGCGCCACAAAGTGCGCCTAAAAAAACCCTCCAGATTCTCCACCTCCCTGCAGGTCGTCTGGCCCTCGGCGCGGCGCAGCAGGAGCTGTAGGGGGCGGAGCCAGGTCCCTGCGCTGAAAACAGTGCCGGGCGCGCAAGTGCAGTAGCTCCAGGCACCCAAAACTGTGTGGGAGGGGCCGAAGCACACAGCCCCTAGCCCTGGCCGAATGGCCTCACTGGGGCTGCGTGAATAAGGCTCCTCCCACGGCCAGCTCCTGCTTCCTCCTGACCCGACTCGACTCCCGCTTCCCGCCCCCCGCCCCCCGCCTCCAGACCGGACCCGACTCCCGCTTCCACCGCCCCCCCCCCCCCCCACCGCCCCCGGACCGGACCTTACTCCCGCTTCTCCCCCCACTCCACCCCCCGCCTCCGGACCCGACCCCCACCGCCCCCGCCCCCGGACCGGACCGGACCCGACTCCCGCTCCCCCCGCCCCCCACCGACTCCCGCTCCCCCCCCCCCGGACTGGATCCAACCTGACCTCCCTCCCCCCGACCTGACCTCCCTCTCCCTCCCTCCCCCCAGACCCGAACCGAACCGACCTCCCTTCCACCACTCCCCCAACCCGACCCAACGCCACCTACCTATAAATCTGGTGCTGGGGACGGGCCCTGCCCGAAGTCTCGGGCTCGGCCCGTTCAGCCTCCTTCCCTCTTCTCCTTTCCCCCCCCCTTCTCCTTTCCCCCCCATCTCCTTCCCCCCCTTCTCCTTCCCCCCCATCTCCTTCCCCCCATCTCCTTTCCGCCCCCATCTCCTTTCCCCCCCCATCTCCTTCCCCCCCATCTCCTTTCCCCTCCATCTTCTTTCCCCCCATTCTCCCCTTTATCCCCTTCTCCCCCCCTCTCCCCCTTCTCCCCCATCCCTCCCCCTTCCCTCCCTCTGCTCCCCCCCCTCTCTCCCTCTACCCCCCTCCTCCCCCTCCCCTCGCTGTCAGAAACACAGACACTGACAGACAGAGAATGAGAGACACACACAGACAGACAGAGAGATAGAGACACTGACAGAGACACACTGGGGGGAGCGGGGGCATCCCAGCACGCTGTTGGAGGACTCCCGGTGCTGCAGTCGGTAAGTAGAAAATATTTTATTTATTGATTTTTTTTTAATTAGTGCTTATTAATTTTTTTTGATTGATTTATTGATTGATTTATTGATGTATTTATCATTTATTATTGATGATGGCTCTTTATTTGTAAAACTGAAGTGCTTAATGTTTGTAAACTTCCCTTTAAACCCCCCCTCCCCCATTCCCTACGCCTGATTTGTTACCTACGCCTGATTTTCTAAAGTGTAGACAAGGTTTTTTCGAGTGTACAAAAATCTTCACTTACTCCATTCTAAGTTAGTTTGGAGTAAGTTTTCACTGACGAAACTTTGAAAACAGGCGTAAGTGGCTGGACACGCCCCCTTTTGAAAAAAAAATTCTGTTCCAAAGTGAAACTGTTCTAACTGACTAGAACTGGAGCAAACTAAATGACGAGAATTCCGATTTCTAAGATACTCCGTTCTACACCAGTTACTCCAAAAAATCAGGAGCAAATCATGTGGAAACTTGGGGCCATTATATCTCATGCGCCCATTGGACATTCGAACATGGTGAACACTTGGATAGTAATTTAGTGGAAAATATTAGACTCTTGCCTGGTTGTCCGGGTTCGCCTTTTGATCCCTCAGGGCCTGGAGGTCCAAATTTCCCAATTTCACCTATTTAAAAACAGTTCTGTGGAAATTATCACAAAATCTTTACATTTGTTGAAAAAGTTAAAATTCTATGTAACTTAACACAACATTGAAGAACATTTTTCAACTTATTGAAAAGCTACTTTGTGGTGTTTATATTAACAACTTTCTCCATATTAACATGGGGATAAATGTTCACCTTCAGCACTGGGGCAGTGATCTGGCAGATAGCATTACCCTCCTCTTATTTTCAGTCCATTAATATCCAAAGAATAAAAGTTGGACAGGTTTTAGAACAGGCAGCTGATTCTCTCCGTGGGATTACCATCCCGGCAGTGAAGGTGAAAATTTACCCAACATTTTCCGTCCATGTAGTTGGCTGCTGGAAGTAAACCAATAGTGCAATTTACCACAACTCACACATATATATCTAGTGTTTACCTGTAAAGGCCTTACACTTTCTCACAGGTTGACAGGAACATTTCGAGGTCAATGTTCATCTTCACTATATGGGCTGTAATCTGGTGGAACGGATCGCTTGCCCGCTATAAAACAAAACCGAGATTCTATGGAAATCAATGGAATGAGAATTGGATAGTTTGAAGTAACAGGCGAGCAATCCACTCCACCAGATTACCACCTCTAGAGTGAAGACACTAAAAACATCCCAATTTTAAGAATAAAAGTGTTTAGTAATGATAAAATTGATTCATATATATATAAATGTTAAAAGTGTAGATTCTGGAGTATCCCTGTTAAAAGCGAAGACCAATACAAATTTGTGTTCACATTTGAGGACCAGAGCTGCACCTGGGCATGCCTGCCTCAGGGGCTTCACAATGCCCCGACGATCTTCCACAAAAGAATGGCTGCAATTTTAAAAGACTTTTCCCACCCTACCTGCTTGCTGACGACCTACTGCTGGCAACCAACAGCATGGAGGAGCATCTGTCCCTTTAGCACGAACTGTTGATGTTGTTGGCTTAGGTGTGACTAAAGGTGAATCCCTGTAAGGCTCAATTAGTAAAAGAACGGGTCACCTTTCTAGGAGTGTCTATTTCTCCAGAGGGATCGTCCCGTGACGTCCCAAGGTGGAGATAATACAGCGACTGCAAATACCCACTTCAAAAACAGCCCAACAATCATTCTTGGGTCTGGTGGGGTACCAAAGGAACTTTATCCCAGGTTTTGCAGAGTGCGCAAAGCCCCTGTATGATTTGATAAAACTGCAGGGCGATGACATATGCCCAGTATGGACTGATGCTCACGTATGACTGATGGCTAAATTAAAAACTTCAGTGATACAGGCCGCATGTCTGATTCCTCCGGATCCCACGCAGCCCTTTCATTTAGAGAACAAAGCCTTACTGCAGTTCTGTGCCAAACACCTTTGAAACTACTGATGAAACCATGAGCTTCGTTAGTTTCCTCGCAGCGCCTCAGCAAATGGACATGGAAATTTATGGAAAGAGACATTGATACCATTTCCAAACCCACCTCATTGCTGCCACAATTTCTGATCTATGAAGGGGACCCACATATATGTCCGTTACCCCTGATTAACTTTGAGACCCATCCTGTGCAGAAAGAGCCCATACAGGTTGCCGCAGACGTCTACATCGATGGGTCCTCATATCACATTGAGGGATCCCCCACACCGGGTATGCTGTGGTATTGCCAGAAGGAAACCTCAGATAGATCCATGAATATTTGGTCAGATAGTGCCTATGCGATAAACACCATGCTCTCCTTGCCCCTATACCACAAAAATGACTATTGTACAATAGATGTCAAGGCCCCGGTCCATGGGCCCTGGTTACACCTGCGCTGGTCATACCTTAAACAGCGATCCCAGCCCTGCTTCATAGGAAAGGTAGCAGCCCATAGAAAAGAGGGTCCACATAATGAAGGAAATTTCAGAGCAGACAGAGCAGCCAAGGATGCTGAGATTGATGGGGAGATAGAGGATATAGTTGTTGAGCTGTTAGCAAAGCCTCCCCAACAGATCACCTAGATTTAAAATCCCTGCAACAGCAATACTGGTCATATGCTGTTGTAAGCACCTGGTACGAGGAGGGCAGACCCCTTCCTCAACCAACAGCCTGGGCTCCCAATACCATACTAGCCACTGCCCCTGACTCAGATGCGCAGTTGCTGATGTTCAAAAGAAGCCTTTGAGCCCTGGTGGTAGGGACCACATACGATTATAGACCGATTGAACCCCGCGGTTTATTTGATTCAGTTACCGGGGAAAAAGGATGTTAAGTACAAGAAGTGGTTTCACATTAATCAGTTAAAAACTGCCAAAGAGTAAATGCTGCACTGATCTTGTTTCCCACAGACCATGTTACAGATCCTCACGATTGTCAGGACGATACCGGCCATGACCGAAGCCGAGGGAAGATGGAGAAGCGGGAGCTGCAGCATGACTTACGAACATCATCAATGTGCTTCGAGAAGCGACGGTGCAATGAAGATACAGGAAGGGGAGGGTCTCCGCTGGAGATGTTATTGTATTATAGTAAATTCCCCATGTGTGGTATACACCTTACGACGTGGCGACTGAGTCAGACCATCCACTTTTCTCTCTCTCTCTAAGTTTAAAACCCATTCTACAGCAGTCATCCACCTCACAGAAACATAAACAGCAGAGCTATCAGTACTCTCTCAATGTTTATGGTATGCGAGCCTGAGGAGATAAACCATATGAGGTGTCAATAAGGATATTTCCCTCTCAAGGTGAGGAGTCTGAATGAATAAAAGTGTTTAGTAATGATAAAATTGATTCTGTGTATATATATATATATATTTTTTTTTTTTTAATTCGTAGCCAATCGTTCCAATTCTTTGTCAAATCACAAACGCCAGAGGTCACCTTGCACATGCCAAGGATCACTCTGCGCCAATGCTCTTAGCCAAAAGGCTTAGAGCCACTGCACCGTTCCTGGAAGTACTGCAATACCAGGTTCGTGCCATGGAGGTGGATGGGTCAGGTCCCCCACACACCTCCGTGGAGGTGGATGGGTCAACCCTCCCCACCCACCTCCTCAAGTGCAGGTTGTACGAAAAGACAAATTTAAAGTGACAAAATGGATACCTTCCCCAAGTTCATGTCTCCTGGCTGGGCAGAGCTCAAGGAACAAAGGAAGGATGGCTTTGAAACTCACCAAACTAAAAAGGTGTTAATTGGAAAGCCATTAACCTAATCAAGGAATGGCACCCTGCCTCCAGACAAACACATGTATGAGGAGAAGCCAATCTGGAACGGCCCTGGAAACAATACCCAATCCTGGGGCTTTCTGAGAAACAATGGCCTGAAGGGATATAAAAAGTCAAGCCAAAGATTGCTGGGTCTCCCTCTTTTCTTAAGCACACGGCATAAGCAGGACCTTCCTCTACAGACAAAGAAGCAGGCCGTGTGCCAGAGGGAAGTGACATATACCTTTTTATAAATCATTATTGTAACATCATTGTATCTGTTGTAACTAAGTAGTTCCGTAGGATAGCTGACGACTGCTGATAGATGTACGTGTGTGTGTGTTTAATAAACTATTCCAAATTGTTTTCAAAGAATCAGTCTTGCTGTCAATTTAATGCCAGAGATTTAGAAATCTTACACAATAGTGGATAATCAAGGGGCGATAGGGAGGGAGAAACTTAATACAATCACTATCACTAAAGAAGTAGTACTCGGTAAAATAATGGGACTAAAGGCAAACAAGTCCCCTGGACCTGATGGCTTACATCCTAGGGTCTTAAAAGAAGTGACTGCAGAGATAGTGGATGCATTGATTGTAATCTACCAAAATTCCCTGGATTCTGGGGCAGTCCCAGCGAATTGGAAAACTGCAAATGTAACGCCCCTATTTAAAAAAGGAAGCAGACAAAAAGCAGGAAACTGTAGACCAGTTAGCCTAACATCTGTCATTGGGAAAATGCTGGAGTCCATTATTAAGGAAGCAGTAGTGGGACATTTGGAAAAGCATAATTCAATCAAGCAGAGTCAGCATGATTTTATGAAAGGGAAATCATATTTAACAAATTTGCAGGACTTCTTTGAGGATGTAATGAGCAGGGTGGATAAGGGGGAAGCAGTGGGTGTGGTGTATTTGGATTTCCAGAAGGCATTCGATATGGTTACTGCACAAGATAAAAGTTCACGGGTTTGGGGGTAATATATTAGCATGGATAAAGGATTGGCTAACTAACAGAAAACAGAGAGTCGGGATAAATGGGTCATTTTCCAGTTGGCAAACAGTAACTAGTAGAATTCCACAGGGATCGGTGCTGGGGCCTCAACTATTTACAATCTGTATTAATGAATTGGATGAAGGGACTGAGTAATGCAGCCAAGTTTGCTGATGAAACAAAGATGGGTGGGAATTGTGAAGAGGACCCCAAAAATATGTAAAGGGATATAGACAGGCTAAGTGAGTGTGGGCAAAATTTGGCAGATGGAGTATAATGTGGGAAAATGTGAGGTTATTCACTTTGGCAGAAAAATTGAAAAGCAAATTATAATTTAAATGGAGAAAAATTACAAAGTGTTGCAGTGCAGAGGGACCTGGGGGTCCTTGTGCATGAAATACAAAAAGTTAGTATGCAGCAAGAAATCAGGAAAGTAAATGGAATGTTGGCTTTTATTGCAAGGGGGACAGAGTATAAAAGCAGAGAAGTCCTGCTACAACTGTACAGAGTATTGGTGAGGCCACACCGAGAGTACTGCGCACAGTTTTGGTCTCCGTATTTAAGGAAGGATATATTTGCATTGGAGGCTGTTCAGAGAAGGTTCACTTGGTTGATTCCGGAGATGAGGGGTTTGACTTATGAAAATAGGTTGAGTAGGTTGGGCCTATACTCATTGGAGTTCAGAAGAATGAGAGGTGATCTGATTGAAACATATAAGATAATGAGGGGGCTCGACCAAGTGGATGCAGAGAGGATATTTCCACTCATAGGGGAAACTAAAACTAGGGGACATAGTCTCAGAATAAGGGACCACCCATTTAAAATTGAGATGAGGAGGAATTTCTACTCTCAGAGGGTTATAAATCTATTTAATTCTCTGCCCCAGAGAGCTGTGGAGGCTGGGTCATTGAATATATTTAACACGGAGATAGACAGATTTTTGAGCGAGAAAGGAATAAAGAGATATGGGGTGGAGGCAGGGAAGTGGAGCTGAGTCCATGATCAGATCAGCCATAATCATATTAAATGGCAGAACAGGCTCGAGGAACCAGGTGGCCTACTCCTGCCCCTATTTCTTATGATGATTGCACAGGATATACGACACAGAAACAGGCCATTCGGTCCAATAGTCCATGTCAGCATTTATGCTCTATTTGAGCCTCCTCCTGTCTTTCCTCATTTAACTTTATCAGCATAACCTTCTGTTCCGTTCTCTCTCATATGCTTGTCTAGCCTCCCCTTAAATGCTATTCGCTTCAGCCACTCCCTGTAGTAGCAAGTTCCACATTCTCACCACTCTTTGGGTATAGACATTTCTTCTGAATTCCCTATTGGATTTCTTGGTGACTATCTTATATTGATGGCCTCTAGTTATGCTCTTCCCCACAAGTGGAAACATTCTCTCTGTACTCACTCTATCAAAATCCTCCATAATTTTAAAGACCTCTATTAGGTCACCCCTCAGCCTTATTTTTTCAAGAGAAAAGAGACCCAGCCTTTCCTGATATGTATACCCTCACATTTCTAGTTTCATCCTTGTAAATCTTCTCTGTACCCTCTCCAGTGCCTCTATATCCTTTTTATAATATGGCGACCAGAACTGTACGCAGTGTGGTCTAACCAAAGTTCGATACAGGTTTCGCATAACTTCCCTACTTTTCAATTCTATACTTCTAGAAATAAACCCTACTGCTTGGTTTGCTTTTTTATGGCCTTACTAACCTGTGTCAGTACTTTTAGTGATTTGTGTATTTGTACTCTGAGATCCCTTGGTTCCTCTACCCCACCTAGACTCACACCCTCCAAGTAATAGGTGAACTCCCTATTTTTCCGACCAAAATGTAATACCTCGCATTTACCTGTGTTGAACTTCATTTGCCAATTATATGCCCATTCTGCAAGTTTATTAATGCTGTCCTATAATTTGTTGCAGTCCTTCTCAGTATTGACTATCGCCCCTAATTTTGTGTCATCCGCAAATTTAGAAATTGTGGTTTTGATTCCAAATTCTAAATTGTGAATATAAATTGTGAACAACAGTGGTTCCCACACTAATCCTTGTGGAGCACCACTACCCACCTCTTGCCAATGTGAACAGCTATATTTTACCCCTACTCTCTGCTTTCTGTCTTGAAGCCAGCTAGCAATTCATTCTGCTACTTGTCCTCTGACTCTGCATTCTCTGATCTTGTTTATCAGTCTATTACGGTGTGCCTAATCGAAGGCCTTTTGAAAATCTAGATAGATTACATCTACTGCATTACCGTTGTCTACTCTCTCTGTTACCTCTTCAAAAAGTTCAATGAGGTTCAAGCAAGACTTCCCCTTTTGAAATCCAAGTTGTTATATTTTTGGTTTCCAGATGTTCTTATTTTCTCCTTTAGTAGAGATTCCATTATTTTTCCTATCACCAATGTTAAGCTGACTGGTCTATAATTACCTAGACTTTAAAAAAATGCATGGATACAATCCATCCAGACCAGGGGTTTTTATCTTCTTTGAGTTTGATGTTTATTTAATATATCCCCTTTTTATTTTAAATGCACTTATTTGATTACTAATCTCATCATCCAATGTTATTTCCACAAGTTCTATCTCCCTGGTAAATACTGAAACACTATAATTATTTAATATTTCTGCCATCTCTCTATCATTACCTGTGGTATTATCCTGTCTATCCCTTAATGGCCCTATTCCCATCCCAACCTTCCTTTTTTATTGTTGTGCCTGTAAAAGATTTTACCATTTTGTTTTATGTTCTTTAATCAATTAATTTCATAGTTCCTCTTTGCCTTCCTAATTGTTTTTTTTTACTTCTCTCCTAATCTTTTCATATTTTCCCTTATCATGCGCTCCCCTGCTGTCTATGTACTTAATGTATGCCTCTTTCCTTACTCTCAATTGTTCCCTTCTGGTTTTATTCATCCATGGAGTCTCATTAGTGGTTAGTTTGTTCTTTCCTTTTAGCAGAATATATGATTCCTGCACTCTGTTGAACACCATTTTAAATGTTTCCCATTGCTGTTCTACATTGTTTTTTGCTAATATTGTTGCCCATTTTATTTTCCCAAGTTCTATTCTCAGCCCCAATGTGTCTTCTTCATATCATGTAGAGTGTAGCAAACACACACATCCATGCCCTTTAATTAGAATTTATATCAAGCTGATGAAAGGTATTAAAATGTTGAAATTCCTTCATGTGAAGCCCTGTAACTCCATCTTTTATAGTGTGCTATTCTAGAATGCAGTAAAGCTAACTGATGTGATAAATATGTAAAATTCAATGCATTATTGTGAATGGCGCATTTATTCTCATATTTAGCCAGTTGTGGCTGTAGAACTTGGATGAAAATAAAATCGTGGAAGTGAGGGGATTGAGCTGTGAGTGCTATATACGGAGCAGGATCGAGGGGCCGTATGGCCTACTCCTGCTCCTATTTCTTATGTTCTTATGCTCAAAGCTGACTCATATCTAAAATATTATGAATTTCGAGAGTTTAAAAATCCTGAGTCTTGAATCTATGGGCTCCATTTTGGCCACTAGAGATTTCTGGCATACTTGCCAGAGGTGGACCAGTTTTCCATGCTTGGAAGTGCGGCAAAAATCTTCGGGCCGATTTTGGCCGCTGTCCCGAGCCTTCTAACTGCGTGGCAACTGGGTCTGTGGGCGGAGCCAGCGTCCTGTGCTGGAAACGGTGCCGGGACACTGGACATGCGCAGTAGGATCGGGATTTGCCGTGATTGTACATGCGCAGTAGAATCGGGTCAGTGGGTGAGTGAGAGCTGCAGTTTCAACTGACCGCGCATGCACAGTAGAATCGGGCTCCCGATACTTTGCCGCGTTTCTGCCCAGCCCAGCCAGCCCCTCCCTCCACCCCCCCACCCTTCTCTTCAGCCTCCCGATACTTTTCCGTGTTTCTGCCCAGCCCTTACCTTTTCTTCCCTTCAGCCTTTCGATGCATTTTTGCCAGCCGCCCATTTCCCAGGCCGAATGGCCTCCCGTACAGGCCGGCCCGCTGCCTTCCCCGGCAGAGTTCAATTCAAGGTAAGATTTACTACAATTATTTATTTGTTATTCAATTGTTTACCTGAGTTCTTTATTTTTATTGAGTTATTTCAACTTTCATTTGCAATGTTTGGTGCTTGGATGCAGGTCCTTCCATACTTTACCTGCGACGATTTCTTAACTGCCCGCAAGGTTTTTCAGAGCTGGCCACATACGCCGACTTAAGTGGATTTGGAGTAACTTTTAGCTGGCCAGAATGGCCAAAACTGCCGAAAGTGGCTGGGAACGCACCCTTTTTAAAAAAAAAACCTGAACTAAAAAAAATAGTACGTAACTGAGTTACTCTGGACCAAGTTGATTGGGGAAAATGACATTTTTTAACTTACGCCAGAAAAACCAACTTACTCCAAAAAAATTGGAGCAAGTCATGGCCCGTTAGGTGGCTATTCACAGATTTGAAAATTGTATATGATAATGACTAGATGTACTGTGTACTGCTTCACTGATATACAATTACAATATTGTCTGTGTTATATTGGCTATAATTTAATTTTGTATCTGACCTCAGAAGATAAAACAGCACTCAGAGTCAGTAAAACAGAACTGTGCACATGTTACACACAATGTTATTTCTCTACCATAAATAGTGTGGTATGTTTATTTTATTTAATTTAATTAGATTAACATTTCAGGTGAGGATTTATATCAGAATGGCTAGTTAGAAAGAAATAGCTAAAGTTCGGTACTTCTAACTATGCAAAACAGTAAAAGTATGTCTTTAGATCACGTTACCTGTATCTCCTTTCTCCCCCGTAGAGCCATCCCGCCCATCCCGTCCAGGCATGCCATTATGACCAGGATTTCCCGGAATTCCAGGATGTCCACCTAAACATGTCTCCTTTCTGTGCACCTCAGTGTTCACCAGGGTGATCAGTACAAATAGTGACCAAATCGGCATTCTGGATTCAGATCCTCAATATCAGGGTTTTCACAGTAAAACTCTAATGATAATAATCACAACAATTTCAGTACAGGGCACAAATCTAAAGAAACAAGCAAAAGACTTAATAACAAATATTATTGCAGAATTATTTCTAAATGGTTTGATATGTGAATAAAGGTTAATTATGAGATAACTGCCTTGCAAGGAGATATATTCAAACATATTTAACAGATCTGATGATGAATGGTTAAACCAGTTATTAAAACAAGTGATGAAAAAAAGGCCAAACCAGGTGGATCAACTGGTATGGGAGAGATTAAAGATTTTGCTTGGACAAGGGCATCAAAGGTGGACATGATGGAATGGAATGGAATGGTTAAGCAGATCAATGGCTGCAGAACTCTTGTTGTAAATAGAGAGCAAAAGGCGAGGCAGTTGGGAATTAGCAAGTGCAGTTGTAAATGATTTAGGGGAGAGATTTTTCCAAGATGGACACAGAAGGAAGTGAGGTTGGTAGGGGGATGTGGGTTTGAGGGATACAAGGAAGTGGTTCAAGATGATCTTGTCTGTCATAGAGACCACAGGAGTAGAGAGACCACGGGAGATGGCAAGCTGAAAGAGGTGGCCATGGATACAGGAAGATCAGGTAGATATGGAGGGAGAGGTTTAGGGAAAAAAGAAAGAGCTCGACTTTCCACTTAGATCACTAGGGCCCAAAAAATGGGCGAAGTTCCAGCCTTAGCGATGTTTCAGCTCTCAGGATCGCTGCAACGTCGCCCATTTTTCGGATTGCAACTTTCGGCATTTTCTTTCCGGCGATAGCCCAGTGATAGCTCAGCGATGTGGATTGGGCCTTAGCGATGCAAAATGGGCCCCAGCGATGTGGAAGGCAAGGCATCCCTAGCAATGGTCTTTCTGCACATGCGTTTTTTTTGCAAAGAAGTTTTCCCGCAATTCGGGAGGGTCCGGGATCATCCAGGTATGCGCATTAGGCAAAGGGAAGGAGAGAGAGACAGAGAGAGACAGAGACAAAAATAAAAATCAATAATCCAGAGAAATATGTCCAACCTGGAAGAGTCGGCGGAGAGTGGCCAGGATGTGGAGGGGAGTAGGAGAGCAAAACCCTTCTCCGACGAGGCCAACGAGGCCCTCGTCCAGGAGGTGCACTCGCGGTGGGGACAATTAAAGGGGTGGGCATGGGAAACCTACACCCGGACATATCGGAAAATTTGGGGTGAGATTGCTGATGTGGTGTACTCGGTGTCCCACAAACCGAGGGGATCAGACCAATGCCGCAAGAGGTGGAACGGCTTGGTTGCTTCGGCAAGAGTAAGTATTAAATAGATTTTAAATTCTAATGATCCACTGAATATGTAAATCTGCCAGATTGAAATTAAGCTGGGTATTCTTGTGTAGATTCCCTGCTAAGATTTGGACAGGGTTCTGAACCTGCGCCCTTTAAGTCTAATTTTGGCACCGTCTCCTTTTGGGTTACGTAGGTGGATGGGGCACGGCTGAGCACTGAGGGGTCCGGTCACCTTCACCCACACTGTGTCAGTTTCTCCGGCTGCTGTCACTTACACAGTGACCCAGCCTGGACTGGGGGAGAGCTGCCCTGGCTCACCGTCTGCTTTGGGACATTAGCTCCTGTCATTGCCGAGCTCACCAGCTATCCTGATTTCCCCCTCACTCCGCACACCCAGGGGCCCTCAGGGAGACTGTAGTAGAGATGTTTGTGTCAAGCGTTAGATACTAAACATGATCTTTGTTATAATCATGCATCAATTGTGGATACAAACCCTGTTAGCATATAACGTTGGAAACTGTTGTCTTTCCATGATATTACCTAATAAATTAGAATATGCCATGCTCTTGTCACCTTTGCAGAGGAAGATATTTAAGAATCAGGCTGAGCGCAGACGCACGGGAGGAGACCCTGCCCAGCTCAACATCCTAACGGACCTCGGGGAACATGCAGCAGCACTTGTGGGCACCCACAGTTGCTTGGCCACCACCCGTGGTGGTGCAGATCCCTCCCTTGCGTCACGTAAGTAATGTGTAAAGCAGTGGTAATTCAAAGTAATGTAACGGCATTTCATTATAATATATGAATGATGTCATGTTATGCATGAAGCTTCTGTACTACTCTCAGGTTAACAACATAAGAACATAAGAAATAGGAGCAGGAATAGGCCACCCGGCCCCTCGAATTCCACATAGATGTACTACCATATGATGTAATAATACGTAACATCTCTTGGTTCCCAATTATTGCAGTACTGTTGCTCCTCCTACGTATGCCCGCGCAGCGCAAGAATGTGTACCCTTCTGTTCTAATAAGCTCAATTGTGTTTTGCAGGTCCAACTCCGCAGGCACAAAGGGAGGCTGCACCTGTCCCTGTCCCCTTACAGGTGATTATCACCACGGGTGGTGAGGAGACTACGGAGCCAGAGGAGGAGATGGAGACCGAGGAGGATGTCCCTTGCATCACGTCAACTGTTGCACCTGCAGCCACATCGTCAGCTTCAACTTCAACAGAAGAAGTAGTGAGCCCAAGCAGCTTACAGCAGGCGACCCCAATGCGTCCAACAGTGCCCACGCCGACCCCACGCAGGTTGAGTCAGCAAGGTCGGCACGCGCTGTGACGAGCAGATTCTAAGGCGGACATGACCACACTGTGCAGGGAGAGCATCGACCTGAGTCGAGAGCTCCTCCAGGTGATGAACGGGAACATCGCCACAATGTCCGCTCACACATCGGAGGGTATCGAACGCATGGTTGTGCCAATGGGCCGGCAGACCACCGCCATCAATGCCATCCGGCATGTGGTAATGACGGGAGACAGCACTGCACTCCAGGGTGCCGTCCCACCAGCACAGATGCGAGTCAGGAGGAAGAACTTCCTTCTGGCTTGGAAATCGTTTTGTCAGAAACATCTTCTCCTCCACCACCCCCTGAGAGGATCCTGCCACTGTCACCCCACCCCCCCCCCCCCCTCCCCCCACCCCCAACCTGGGCAGCATGCCTTGAGATCATTTACTGTAAGTCGTGCAGGCTGTGGGATTAAAATGGGGGCGTAGGTCATGGGCGGGGGGGGGTGGGGGTTGGATCTGGAGGGAAGTGTGGCCACAGGTAGGGAGGGGGGATTGTTATTGTTGCTGTTGTTATTAAAAATATGTTGAATGTTGGGAGGGTGTTTGTTGAATTTTATTGTTGGGTGACTGTTGGGGGCGGGTGGGGGGCAGGGAGGTTATTTTAAAAAAAATTATACATTTTTAAAAGTATTATTTGAAATGTTACAATTGTCGTGCACTGACTTCTAATAACATAAGGTATAACATGAATACAATTCTTAGAAAACAATGACCAGGCCAGGCAAGGATGAAACATAACGCAACTGCAACTGTCACTGTAACTGTCACCAATGTAAGTTCACGCAAATCGTTCATTTATGAGCTGCTGACGCAAGAGTTTTGCAGCTGCGTAACTCCCATGGGGCCTTTCCAGTCTTGTGGGTGGGGCTGGGTGTGAGGGCATGGGTTCGTCGCCAGGCTGATTGTCCTCCCCAAGGTCCTCGTCATTCTCTTCCCCCTCCATTTCTCGCCGATATTGCGTGTGGCTATATGGCTTTCGTTGTAGCGCTTCTCAGCTTCTGTCTGGGGATTACGCAGGGGATCATGAGCCAGCTGGCAAAGCCATATCCTTTATCCCCCAGCATCCAGCCATGACCTTGTGGCTGACTCTTAAACAGGTCAGAGACAGTGCTCTCACGCAAGATGTGCATGTCATGAATGCTGCCTGGAAAATTTGCATTTACTGCCATGATTATTTGGTTGGGGTCGACAACGAGCTGCACATTCAGGGAGTGGAATCCCTTTCGGTTACAAAACACCTCCGCATCCTGTAAAGGTGCTCTCAGGGTGATGTGCGTACAGTCTATTGCTCCCTTGGGGAAGTTTGCTATTCTCAAGAAACCCAGAGCCCTCTCGGTGTGTGCCTCCCTGGTCATAGGGAAGCTTATAAAGTCCATCCTGCGTGCGTAAAGGGCTTCAGTCACCTGTCGAATGGAGCTATGTGTGGCGTGCTGTGAGATACCACAAATGTCGCCAGATCAGGCCTGAAAGGAGCCTGATGCATAGAGGGAAAGTGCCGCAGGTGCTTAACCTCAACGGGCAGTGTGGTCCTGATGGTGTTGGTAGGCTGCAGATCTCCCTTAATGAGCCGGCATATCTCAGTGATGACCTCCTTTCTGAAGCACAGCCTCCTAAAGCACGTGTTATCGGACAAGTTCAGGTATGATCGCTTTTCCCTGTAAGTGCGTCGGTGTAAGATCTTCTCCGCAGTTGTCTGCCGCCTTCAATATACCTTCTCCCATCTTCAGTCTGCAGCATGTGATTAGTGACCAATACCAGTAGAGAAGTTACAGACCCCATCACTATTGCTATAAATGCCCTAAATTTGTCCTCAATAAATAGAAATGTGAGCAGATGATTGTCAAAGAGTCAATAAGGCCCTTAAAATAACTCACAAATTAATTCTCCTCATAAGCCCCTTCTTCAAGCAGCCTCTCACTTCCTCCGATGTTCAAAATGGCGTCCGTAGTGCCGAGTCCTGCGGAACAGTGCCAGTTGGGAGCAGCTTTTCTCCAGCGATCTCCTCGGCGATGTGGCGAAAGTTGCGGTGGGCGATCACAAAATCTTGTGTGCTGAAAGTTGGGCTGGCGATCTTTGGGCGATGTAACGGCCCAACTTTCCAATTTTAAGATGAAATGGGCGACAGTCTGCCTATTTGAGCGATAGCCCAGCGATCATCAGGGGAAAGTCTAGCCCAAAGATTTGCATTTATATAGCGCCTTTCACAACCACCGGACATCTCAAAGTACTTTACAGCCAATGAAGTACTTTTGGAGTGTAGTCACTGTTGTAATGCAGGAAACACAGCAGCCAACTTGTGCACAGCAAACTCCCACAAACAGCAATGTGATAATGACCAGATAATCTGTTTTTTAGTGATGTTGATTGAGGGATAAATATTGGCCAGGACTAACTCCCCTGCTATTCTTCAAAATAGTTCCTTAGGATCTTTTACATCCACCTGAGAGGACAGACAGGGCCTCAGTTCAACATCTCTTCGAAAGACAGCACCTCCGACAGTGCAGTGCTCCCTCAGCACTGCTCTGAAGTGTCAGCCTAGATTTATGTGCTCAAGTCCCTGGAGTGAGACTTGAACCCACAACTGTCTGACTCAGAGGTGCGTGTGCTACCTACTGAGACACAGCTGACACTTGGAGGCAGGATAAGAGTGCAGAAAATTCAAAGGAGATAGTGCATAGGGAACAGCGATACACCAATAACATGTCCGCTTTTTGGGCCGATATCGACAATCTCCCCCAGAGTCAGATATCTATTTAACTGAAGAACACCAATCCACATTAAGCAGATAACTAAATGGACTCCATTGTTCTTCATGTGTATAATTATTTCTTTGCACTCTATCAGTTTCCATGCTGAGTTCATGTCGTTTAATATTATATGACACTTTAATTACTGATGGGTGGTTAGTTTCCTAGATTATTCGCTTGTCTAAACATTTTGTATCATGCAATGGCAATAGCTGAAACACTGGTTGTTTCATTCATTGTTGTGACTCGCTCTGGTCTCCATGATGTTTGGAAGAAAATAAATTGCAAAAAGTGAATGCATCAGGCTCCTGGAGTACTAAATGTACCCTGAGGAAGAAATGTGTCACTGGTAAACTTATCCACTGAATGAGGCAGTTTTCTGTCTTGTTTTCTGTCTTTGCTCTGTGACTGATCGATTGAAGCCTACTGACCTCTGCTGGAGAACAGAGTACAGTGATCTAAGGGATTGCATTTTTATAATCTAAAAAAACTACCAGACTTCTCACTGCATTGTTTACGGAACAAAAAAGTGATGTAAAATTACATACAGTTGGGTATGCATATAAACATTTATATATTATAAAATTTAAATATATTTGGGCTAGAAATTCTTGATCCTTTATGGTGCTATTTGGGCATAGGGTATGAGTTTGGGATAGAACCCGGTTTCACAAGTTCTCCAGCTCTTTCTAACCCCGATTCAAAAGGAGGGGAGGTGCTTCTCAATGATGACACTGAAAGGCAGACTGATAAAATCAGACATTCTAAATTCCACCAGTTCCATCTCAGTGCCCCTGACGCACTGCACACCTGCATGAAACAAGTATACAGTGTGTGCCAGTACACAATTCTGGTGAAAGGTGGGCCTATCAGTGGTTTGATTGTTGCGATCCATGATGCTTTCTGAAGTGGGAAATTTAAATTGCTTTATTTTTCTGGTGAATTTAATCAGTCTCGGCATTCCTCTTCCCCCCACCCTTGCTGGAATGGTGCACCATTTACACCAAAATGGTGTGGGCATACGCCCAAAATACATGACCCCTGTACAGGGTCAGCATTAGGGCCAGTTGGCCAGCAGGTCCTGCTCTGCTGCACTTTCATGATGTAGCAGGCCGCCAGGAATTTCAGGACCAAAGTATATATTTTTTTTATTATTCATTCTCAGGATGTTGGCGTCACTAGCATAGCTGCTGTTTATTATCCATGCCGAGAGAAGGTGGTGGTGGGCCTTCTTGTTGAACTGCTACAGCCTGTGTGGTAAAGGTGCTCCCACATTGCTGTTAGGTAGGACGTTTCAGACTTTTGACCCAGTGATGATGAGGGAACAGCGCTATATGCCCAAGTCAGGATGGTATATGGATCTGTCACAGCTTTGATCTTGGGAAGCTGGAGGATGTAATTGATAAGAGGTGACTATATGTTGTAATGGAGAATTAACTATTGCGGGGGGCACAGGAAACGTTACAAGGACAACCTCAAAGCCTCCCTGATAAAGTGCAACATCCCCACTGACACCTGGGAGTCCCTGGCCAAAGACCGCCCTAAGTGGAGGAAGTGCACCTGGGAGGGCGCTGAGCACCTCGAGTCTCATCGCCGAGAGCATGCAGAAATCAAGTGCAGGCAGCAGAAAGAGCGGCAAACCAGACTCCCCACCCATCCTTTCGCTCATCTGTCCCACCTGCGACAGGGACTGTGGTTCTCATATTGGACTGTTCAGTCACCTAAGGACTCATTTTTAGCGTGGAAGCAAATCTTCCTCGATTCCAAGGGACTGCCTATGATGATGGTGGTGGGGATGTGTTTCGCCCCTTCATCTCTCTCTCTCTCACTCTGTGCAGTTTTACATTCTTTTACTTCACTTATGTTTCTTTCTCTCTTCCTTGAACAACAACTTACATTTTCATTGCGCTGCTCAATCTAAAAAGGCATTACAGGGTGAATAAAAAACAATGGTCATCGAGCAGGAGAGAAAGGAGAAAATGGAAAAGTTAGGGCCAGCCGAAGGTAGAGTCAAAGACAAAGGTTTTTGAGGAGGGAGATGGCAAGCCAGAGAGGTTTAGGGAGGGAGTTACAGAGGGTAAGGACACACTGGCTGGAAGAGCAGCCACCAATGTCAGAGCCAAGGGTGCAAAGAACAAGAACATAGTGAAGTAATGTGGGGTGAGGTGATGGAGGGATTTGAATTTGAGGATGAGGGATTAGAAGCCAATTCACTAGGCATGGAGAATTAGTGAGTTTGTGAAAGGACAGGCAGAGCAGGGCTTTGTGTGGCTGGGGATTCTGCATGAATTATAATCTGTGAATGCGAAGGGCCAGCTAAGAAAGCATTAAAGAAGTGGACTCATTAGGCAATAAAAACATGAATTAGGATTTAAGCAACACTGGGGAGGCAAGCGATGTCACAAAGATGGAAGAAATCAGTTTGATAATGGAATAAATGTGGAAGAGGCAGCTGAGCTTAGGATTGAGCAGTATACAACATTTTGCAACTCCGGACTTAGCCTGAGATGGCAGCTGAATGCGTTGATGGAGTCATGGCCAGAGGTACATCGATACTGGAAGAAGACAAGCAATATAGCGTCAGTTTTTTCCCCAGATGATAGCAGGGCCTCACAGGTGGTGTGAAACCTGCAGTTGTAAGGTAAAGTATCCAATACACCCATAAACATTGTAATGTAGTTGAAGAAACTACTGTTGGAGAAAGACTACCATATGTACAATGTTCCCCGAAGGTGTGCGGAATCGGGAGTCCCACGCAAGCCGCGCACCAGCTGCTGCCGCTGGAAAAGATACCGCGCAGAAAATTTAAAGGGACCACGCACCAAAAGAACGTTGTATATGTATGTGGATAATTACTATATATAATATGCAGAATTGTGTGTGGCAAGAGACATCAAGAAATGTTCAACAAAGAAAATACTCAACTGGGTGCTTTGGTTGGAATGAAATGGAAGGATAGTAGGTGTATGAAATCATCCTTGACTAGAAACGAATACACAATCTATTCACTTCTCTTTATTAAAAAGACTGATCGTTGTTACAAACCCTACTCTGAATGTGTGTACTTCATATCAATAAACATGAATCTGTAGTTAGTATAAAATGTTAATTGATAGTGGCCCCTTTGACTCAGAAAAATGGACTAGAAAAGAACTCACATGAGACAGAAAGAAACCACAGTACAATTTGAACCTCTCAGGTCCGGCACCCTCGGGATCTGACCGGTGCCGAAACAGAATTTTCCGAACCACGCGAGGTCAGTGCTGGTGATTGCTGAGTGAGGGAGGAGAGGCGGGGAATGATGGTGATTGGTCATTTCTCTATCTGTCTCAGGTCTGACACCCCTTCACTGTGCCGTCATGTCCCACAATTCCACAATGAGGAAGCAGAGTTAGATGCTGAGCGTCACGGGAGCACTTAATAGTGAGCTCCAAGCCCAGGTCCAGGAAAGCGTCAGTTCCGCAAACTAATAATAATAACTTTTATTTATATAGCGCCTTTAATGTAGTAAAATGTCCCAAGGTACTTCACAGCAGTGTAATAATAATAACTAATGCCGAACCATGGATGTTTCCAGACCAGAGAGTCCCGGATTAGAGAAGTTCAACCTGTAATTTCCTTCTCATCCTTTTCTTTCCTGCTTACTCCTGCTTCATATCCATTTACTCATATGGTGTCTGTCTGATAAATTGTGTTACTGTAGCTGACACCTCATATCTCATCTCACATTGTGTTTCTTTAACTGATGCCTATCTGGTACTGTGACCCTCTAACCAACAGCTGATATCTTGTCCCATACTCTGTGCGATCACAAACTGCTTCCTTTTTCTGTTATCTCACTCAATGTGAAAATCTTAAAAATAATCAATCAGTTCTTGTGAAGTAGCTGATAACATAGAAAATAGGTGCAGGAGCAGGCCATTCGGCTCTTCGAGCCTGCACCACCATTCAATATGATCATAGCTGATCATGCAACTTCAGTACCCCATTCCTGCTTTCTCTCCATACCCCCTGATCCCTTTAGTCATAAGGGCCACATCTAACTCCCTTTTGAATATATCTAACGAACTGGCCTCAACAACTTTCTGTGGTAGAGAATTCCACAGGTTCACAAATCTCGGTGAAAAAGTTTCCCCTCATCTCGGTCCTAGATGGCTTACCCCTTATCCTTAGACTGTGACCCCTTGTTCTGGACTTCCCAACATCGGGAACATACTTCCTGCATCTAACCTGTCCAATCCCTAAGCATACAATCAAGTGGTGAACCTACATAACATTTACTGTTTATACTCTTCACTCTGCCATGTCAAGTTTTTATCTTCTGAACTCTGATATTTTTTTCTGGTGTATGAGTTATGTACATTCATAAGTGCTGAAAGCTAAAGATGAGCTTGATCATCACAGGTTCTAGGGCAATGCTTGTTACAGTGTTTCACGATACCAATAAAGGAGGAATCTTGCAAGTGGCAGCTTTGGCTCAGTGGTAGCACTGTCATCTTTGAGTCACAAGATTGTGGGTACAAGCCTCATTTCAGAGGCTTCGATTTGAGCACATAATCCAGACTGCTGTTTTAGTGCAGGACTGAGGGAGTGCTGCACTGTTAGAGGCATTGTTTTTCGGATGAGATATTAAACCGGGGCCCCATCGTCCTGTCAGGTAGATGTAGACGATCCCACGGTACTATTCGAAGGAGAGTTCTCTCGGTGTCCTGGACAATATTTATCCCGCAACCAAAAACACTAAAACAGATTATTTGGTCACGTATCTCATTGCTGTGAGCAAATTGCCTGCCATGTTTCCCTACATTACTACAATGACTACACTTCAAAAAGTACTTCATTGATTATAAAGCGCTTGGGGCGTTCTACAATCGTGGAATGCACAAGTCCTTTCCTTGCCTTTATTTGATCTGTGTTAACAATTGACAATCTAGCAACTATTGGCCCAGAAATTGTGGCCTCTCTGGGAGCGTACGATGGGTGCACGCACCCGAAGAGGCCTTGCAAATACCGGTTCTCGGCACGCGCTGCGCATGTGTAGAAAACCGGCTTTTGCGATCTGTCAAAATGTCTTTTGACAGACGCACGCATCCACGGGAGAAGGGCATTCGCGGGCGCAGATTTGGACTATTTGCCCAACTCTTGCCCAGTGAATGTCCTTTAAACCCATACACGTGATAAAAGCAAGCATATATACTTTTACTGGTGTAGGAGTTTTAAAACAGGGAAAAAATAAATGTTGTTACTTATTTTTATATTAAAAACCTTGTCTATGAAGGTAAGCTTATTTTGTACAGTATTAAAACATTTTTTTTAATTCACAAAAATAAATTTTTCTCTAAAACATTTAATTTAATGCAATTTCTATTAATTAAAAAAGGTGAATTGTTTTTTAAATTTATGTTGTTTTATTTGATTTTAGGCGTATTCTCATTGATAATAATGGGAGCTCGGAGCTCCCATTACTGTGAATGAGAATATTACATAATGATTGGTGGTCCCGGCCCACGTGATCCCAGGATACGCAAACGCTCCTGGGAGACATGTGCCTGTACACTGGACTGCACATCTAGGCCTCGGAGTGCAAGTCTACATTCCTCTGGGACCACCAGGTATTTTTGTTAAAAAAATGTTGGTCGGAAGCGTCTGCCCACGGGAAGCCTCCGGCTGCAATTTTCGGGCCATTATCTTTCCAGAGCAGGTCTTGCACAAACAGCTCAGTGATGAATTACTCAGTAAAGGAGCACCATTGCCACTGTGAAGTTGAAGCCGTCTATAAACTGTTGTTGAACCTGTAACATGATTACAAATTGCAAAATCACTATCTCACTGTTCTTACACTGTTCTCATCAACATGCACATGACAATATATAGCAATGTTACTGTCCTAATAATGTTAGATTGCTGTAGCATTATGTTGGAGGACGTTCTTACAATTTGCTCACCAAAATGCAAACAATGACCATTAAGCTATGTACCAATTAATGTCAATAGATTAAGCTTACTGTGAATTCTGATTTGTATTAGATAGGTTCTATATAAAACTGAACTGAGAGAGGAAAATATATTGCTAATTGTGAAGTTTACTTCATTGATTTAAAGTAAAGCACTGCCAACTTACCGCACCAGATGCCACCACTGACTGAACACTCGAGCGCAGAACAGTTTTTCCAAATATAGATTACATTTTTTCCAAGTATAATTAGTAAACCAGATTAGTTATTAATAAATACATTCCATCAAAGACAAACTAGAATCTCTGGAGTGCCAACATATCCCTGGTATCTGGGTAAAAACACTTTAAATTTTAATAAATGATTAATAATTATAATGGCAAATTCTCGGAAAAACCAAAACCATGACTTGGTTCACTGGACCTTAATTCTCAGTCTTAACTGCCTCAAATTTGTCAAAGTTCCACATTCACAAGTACCTCAGCTGAGGGCAGAACATAAGAAAGCATGGAATGAGAAAGGTCATTTAGCTCAATGGGCCTGCTCTATCCAACAGATCACATGCCATTTTCACTGATTGCATTCTCCTCAGTTTTCCCATTCTTTATAGAACAAAGCTGAAATCAATGGAATATAAATCTGGCGGGTTCTATATCGGGCGAGTGATCTGGCCCATGATTACCACTAGGGCGGTGAAGACGAAAATCTAACCAACACTCTCCGTTTCTCTTTTTAATCCCTTTGGTTTGCCTTTTCCCAACAAGCAACAAAGGCATTATATAAATGCAGTCTCTTTTTTTTCCCCTTTTCTGCTGTGAATCACCTACTAATTTTTTACTGCCTGTTGTCTTTAATTGATAGAATTTGTTTAGTGAATCGTAAGCGGTAACTCACGATCTGCCATTCCAAGTGATAGAGTGAGAATTGGCTTTCCATCACATTGTGAAATCCAAAATACTTTTAATTTCAGCCATAGTAGAGACAACCAATGCTTTCTTCCAGCTGTGTTTCACCCTTGTGGAAAACTGAGGAGAATGCTATCAGTGAAAATGGCATGTGATCTGTTGGATAGAGCAGGCTCATTGAGCTAAATGACCTTTCTCATTCCATGCTTTCTCCTGATTTTGATGATTTGTTTTGAGGTATGATTCCATGGGTACTCTCCAAATCAAAAAATCTAAACTAGCGGTTTTTAAAATGGGCGATATTTCCGGCATTAGTGATAATATTATTTTTCAGGATTGCCGGAAAATCGCCCATTTTAAAAACCGCTAGTTTAGATTTTTTGATTTGGGTGTTAGCCGTAGCGATGTGAATGATTTATTTCATCGTGAGCCAAACCAGTGCCGCAAGTGCTGGAATGACCTTGTTGGTTCCAGAAGAGTAAGTATTAAATTTATTACATTTATAAATTGTAATGATGCAATGACTCATTAATTCAAATGTAGATCTGCTGGATTGTAATTAGGCTGGTAATCTTGGTGTCATGCGTTAGTTCCTAACCTCAATCTTATTAAATTTATTCTCAGACTGTATATATAACCATGCATTCAATTGCATACAAAGCGTACTAGCATATAACGTTAACGATGAATAGCAAGGGCGATGACTAATTGTGGGTTATTTGTGTGTGTTGTGTAATAGTAATAGTATCTATTAATATCTGTAATAGTACCTAGGCAATGAGCTTATGCCATGCTCTTGTCACCTTTGCAGAGGAAATTGTCGAAAAACCGGGCCGAGCAGAGGCGGACTGGAGGAGAACTGGCAAACCTCTGCCAACTGACCGACTTCGAGGGCCAGGCGTGGTGTGAATGGGGGTCCACAATCGGCCGGCCACCCGTGGGGGTGCTGAACCTTGTGCCATGTAATGTATAAACCATTGGTGATTTAAAGTAATTTAATGCCATTTCAGTACAACATATGATTGATGTAGTATTATGTAATTAATGATGGGATCATGAAATATCATTGTAATGCAATGTAGATTCTGTACTATCATGAGGATAATTATATGTGATGTCTGTCAGTGATATTTATAGCAGTAGTGTTGCTCTTCGTACATGTGTCTGCGTAGCGTAAGCATTCTCATGTCACCCTTGCATCCCCTTCTCTTCTACAAACCTCATTTATGTTTTCTAGGTCACCAGGCTTCGAAGGCTAGCCAGTCTCTCCAGGCTCAACAGTCTCTCCAGGCTCACCAGGTTCTGCAGGCTTCGCAGTCTCTCCAGGCACTTCAGCCTATGCAGGCTATATCTGGAGATGAGGAGGCAAGAGCCTCTCCTCTACTAGTGCAAGTCCTCTTGTCCACCGAGGACAGTAAGGAGGTGGAAGAAGAGCCTGCAGTAGGTTCTTCAAATGTTCCTGCGGCCATATTCTCATCCACCAAGCAAGCAGTGGGGCCAAGCTCCTTGCAGCAGGGCACCCTGAGTGGTTCAATGCCTGCGCCGACCCCGCAGAGGATGGTTCGGCGAGATCGGATTGCTCCAAGACCGGCAGAAGTCAACCTGGACATGGTGCAAATGCCTAGGACGAGCGTCAACAATGGTTGAGAGCTCCTCCAGGCAATGGGCGGGTTGTCGCTCTGACCGTGATAGTCTCAGAAGAGATGCTGTGGATGATTATGGCAATGCAGAAAATAGCCGAGTCCATGGATGCCAGATGGCAGCCTGTGGTCTTGGAATATGGCACAGCACCCCAAGGTGCCGTACCGCCATTGCTGATGCATGCGAGTCAGGAGGAAGCAGTTGCTTCTGACTCGGAGAACGATTCTTTGTAAACATCCTCTCCAGCTTCTCCAGCCCCATCTTTGACTCTGCTACCATCAGCCCCCACACAGCAGCAGCACTCGAGGTGACCTGCTACAAGGTGGCTTGGTGTGGGTACAAGGGGGAGAGGTGGGGTTCAGACCAGGGGCGTAAAGGCAAGGTGAGGCGTGGCCACAAGTAGGGAAGGGCGGGGAATGTATTTTTTTGTATTCTTGTTATTAATAAATTTGTTGACTGTTGGGTGGGTGTGGAGAGGGGGTGGGGGTGGGGGTGTTTGTTATATTTATAATTGTTTTTGAAAGTTTGTTATTGTTATATCGTTATATATTATTCTGTTGTTATTGTTATTTTTTAAATTTTCACTGTTGGGGTGGGGTTGGGGGTAGATGGGCGTTTATTGTTAAAAAAAATTCTTAAAACTTTTGTCATCATTAAAAAAAAAATTAACTTAACATTGTTGTGCAGTGTCTTCCAATAACAGAAACGTTAAACATCAATACAATGTTTGCAAACAATGGCGAGGCCAGGCAAGGATGAAACGTAACATAACGCAACTGTAACTGTCACCAACGTAACTTCACGCAGAGCATTCATTTATGACTGTGGACACAACAGTCTTGCAGCTGTGTAACTACCAGGGGGCTATTCCTACAGTCTAGAGTGGGGTGGGGGCATGGTTTCAACGCCAGCCTGATTGTCCTCCCTGAGGTCCTCATCCACCTTCTCGACCTCCTCTTCCACCTCCCCTCTTTCCTGAGGTGGATCAGCAGTCCCATCTGGCAATTCTTGTCCCCTCCTGATAGCTAAGTTATGCAATATGCAGCACACCACCATAAACTGAGCGACCTGCTCAGGGTGGTATTGTAAGTCGTCTCCTGAGTGGTCCAGGCATCTGAAGCACTGCTTAAGCACTCCAATTGTCTTTTCAACGATATTGCATGTGGATATATGGCTTTCGTTGTAGCGCTTCTCAGCTTTCGTTTGCGGCTTACGCAGGGGGGTTATGAGCCAGCTGGCAAGGCCACATCCTTTATCCCCCAGCATCCAACCATGACCTTGTGGCTGACTCTTAAACAGATCAGAGACAGTGCTCTCACGCAAGATGTGTGCATCATGGATGCTCCCTGGAAATTTTGCATTTACTGTCATTATTATTTGCTTGTGGTTGACAACAAGTTGCACATTCAGGAAGTGGAATCCCTTTTGGTTCCGAAACACATCCTGAAAAGGGGCTCTCAGTGTAATGTGCGTACAGTCTATTGCTCCCGGCACCTTGGGGAAGCAAGTCTTCCTCGATTCCGAGGAACTGCCTATAATGATGATGATGATGATGATGCACCTTGGGGAAGTTTGCTATTCTCGAGAAACCCAAAACCCTCTCACTCTGTGCCTCCCTGGTCATAGGGAAGTTTACAAAGTCCATCCTGCGAGCGTAAAGGGCTTCAATCACCTGTCAAATGCAGCAATGAGTGGCATGCTGAGAGATATCGCAAATGTCGCCAGCTGAGGCCTGAAAGGAGCCCGATGCATAGAGGGAAAGTGCCGCAGTAACCTTTGTCATGTATCTCACATTACTGTACATAACTGTACCTTACCATGCTATACATGACTGTAACTAGAGATGACCTGTAACCACAAGCTTACCTTACTACCAGGGGTGCACTTGCAAGAGACACTGGATACCTGTCCCAGACAGGTATATAAGAACAGGTCTCAGGCAAGTGTGGCATTCGAGAGCTGTGTAATAAAGGTGCAGGTCCTGAGTGACCTTGACTTCAGTATGTGCCTCGTGTGAGTCTGTACTACAGGGACAGGACTTTACAGTGGCGATGAGGATAGGATTACAGAATCCATAGAATGGCAAACAACGGCTCAGATGAAAAATACAATGCTGGAGATAATTGCGAGGACTTTATAGAAAGGCTCCAGCAAAGCTTTATAACCAAAGACTGGTTGGGCGACGACAAGGCAGACAAGAGAAGAGCCCATCTCTTGACCAGCTGTGGCTCGAAAACATACGCTTGAATGAAGGACCTCCTGGCACCCGAGAAACCAGCAAGCAAGTCATTTGAAGAGTTGAGCACACTAGTAAGAGACCACCTGAAGCCAACGAGCAGCCTACACATGGCCAGACACAGGTTCTACAACTACAGACGCTGTGTGTGCCAGAGCATACCCGACTTCGTGGCGGAACTTCGGAGATTGGCTTGCTTATGTGAGTTCTCTGATGAACTAAGGAGAGAAGTACTAAGAGACTTTTATTGAAGGAATAGGCCACGCAGGCATATTCTGAAAGCTCATAGAAACCAAGAACTTGACCCTGGAGGCAGCAGCACTGGTTGCACAGACATTCTTGGCAGGAGAAGAAGAAACGAGGTTGATCTACACTGCGGGTACGACAACGAACGAAACATCGGAACAAGGGGTTCACAGCATGATACAAGCCGCTACCCCCACACACAGACAAAGGCAGGAGAGCAGGCCCTCAACAGCAGGCAGTGGCGCCAGAAGCCATCAAGGGCCACATGAACGGCCGTTCACACCTCATCAACCCACAATGCGAGCAATCAACTACAAACTGAGAGAAGCTCAAGAGAGAGCAGCCAGATGCAGCTCATCCTTTGGAAACAATGGAAGCGGTCTGTGCTGGAGATGTGGGGGAAGGCACTGATTAAGGGGATGTCGATTTCAGCATGCTATTTGCAGAAACTGCGACTATACAGGGCATCTGGCCCGCATGTACAGAAAAACGGCAGCTCAACTGGTATACGAATCGGAAGGGTTGGAAAGCGGACCAGAAGACGGTGGGGACAGTACCCGGGACACCAATGTACAGCGGGTCAACATGATCAATGGCCATGGCTCCTACAACAAGACGCCTCCAATAATGATGAGGGTCCTACTCAACAGGATACCCGTCAACATAGAGCTGGATACGGGAGCGAGTCAATCCCTCATGAGCGTTCAATAATTTGAACAGCTGTGGCTGCACAAAAGAGACAGACCAAAACTCACAAGGGTCGACACCAAACTAAGGACCCATACCAAAGAAATCATCCCAGTCCTCGGCAGCGCCATGCTCTCAGTCACACACAAAGGGACAGTGAACCGACTTCCCCTGTGGATTGTCCCTGGAGATCTCCCAGCACTGCTGGGGGGAAGCTGGCTGGCAAAACTAAACTGGAAATGGGATGATGTTCATGCCATGTCGTCAGAGGAACGGACCTCCTGCTCAACAGTTCTAAGTCGATTTGAACATCTCTTTCAGCCAGGTGTGGGCACCTTCAAAGGGGCCAAAGTCAAAATCTACATCACACAGGATGCTAGACCAGTCCATCACAAGGCTAGAGCTGTGCCCTATGTGATGAGGGAAAAGATTGAACATGAACTGAACAGGCTTCTGCCTGTCGGAGGACTTATTTGCCACATTGGCTGGAGGAAAACTTTTCTCAAAACTAGATCTGACATCTGCGTATATGACGCAAGAAATGACCGATGAGTCCAAGCTACTCACCAGCATCAACACACATCGAGGCCTTTTCATGTACAATCGATGCCCATTTGGCATCAGGTCAGCAGCTGCTATATTCCAGCGCAACATGGAGAGTCTGCTCAAGTCTATCCCGGGGACGGTTGTATTTCAAGATGACATACTTATCACGGGCAGGGACACCGACTCCCATCTCCGCAATTTGGAGGAAGTACTAAAGCGGTTGGATCGGGTAGGCCTAAAAGTTAAGAAATCCAAGTGCCTGTTTCTCGCGCCAGATGTTGAATTTTTGGGCAGAAGGATTGCCGCTGATGGATTCCGCCCAACAGAGTCCAAAACAGAAGCAATTCACCTGGCACCCAGGCCCTGGAATGTCTCAGAACTGCGCACCTTTCTCGGGCTACTCAATTACATTGGGAACTTTATGCAGAACTTAAGCACGCTGCTGGAGCCTCTCCATGTGCTACTCAGAAAGGGGTGCGATTGGTTTTGGGGGGAAGCCCAGGAACGCGCCTTAAATAAGGCACGCAACCTTCTGTGTTCCAACAGTGTTTTGGCTTTTTTTGATCCAGGTAAAAAGCTAGTTCTCACATGTGATGCGTCAGCATACAGGGTCGGGTGCGGTTTCCAACATGTCAAAATTGCGGGTAAATTACAACCCATAGCTTATGCCTCCAGGTCACTTTCGCGGGCGGAGCACGTGTATGGAATGGTGGAGAAGGAGGCGCTCGCATGCGTGTATGGTGTCAAAAAGATGCACCAATACCTTTTTCGGGGCCAAGTTCGCATTAGAAACCGACCACAAGCCCCTCACGTCCCTACTATCCCAAAGCAAGGCAATAAACGGCAACACCTCGGCGCGCATTCAACGGTGGGCACTCATACTGGCGTCTTATGATTACACCTAAGGCATAGACCAGGCACAGACAACTGTGCCGACGCGCTTAGCAGGCTACCCCTGGCGACCATAGAAGTGTCTGACGAACAGGACTGTGAGATAGTCATGGCAATGAATGCCTTTGAGTCCACAAGTTCGCCCATGATGGCTCGCCAAATCAGAGCCTGGACGACCAGCGACCCCACGTTATCCCTAGTAAAAAGATGTGTCTTAACTGGTGACTGGGCAGAGGCTCGCGATGCCTGCCCTGAGGAGATCAAACCTTTCCATAGGCGCATACATGAACTATCACTACAAGCAGACCGCCTGATATGGGGCAGCCGAGTAGTTGTTCCTCTGCGAGGCAAAGAGGCATTTATCCGGGAGCTCCACCGCGAGCATCCGGGGATCATTCTCATGAAGGCCATAGCCAGATCCCACGTCTGGTGGCCCAGCATTGACGCGGACTTGGAGCTCTGCGTTCGACGGTGCACCATTTGTGCTCAACTCAGTAATGCCCCCAGGGCGGCCACTCTGGCCCTGGCCCACCAAACCGTGGTCGTGGGTGCACGTAGACTATGCGGACCCATTCATGGGCAAAATGTTCCTCGTAGTTGTAGATGCATTTTCTAAGTGGATCGAATGTACCATTTTAAACTTGAGCACCACCTCCACTACTGTGGAGAGCCTTGGAACCATGTTCACAATGCACGGCATTCTTGACATATTGGTCAGTGATAATGGTCCGTGCTTCACCAGCACAGAATTCCAAGATTTTATAAGTGACCACGGCATAAATCACGTTAAGACGGCACCGTTCAAGCTGGCCTCCAACGGCCAGGTGGAGCGAGCAATGCAGATCATTAAACAAGGCATGCACAAAATCCAAGGTCCCACGCTGCAGGGCCGCCTGTCGCGACTGCTGCTGGCATACAGATCTCGTCCGCATTCATTGACTGGAGTTCCCCCCGCGCAACTATTAATGAAACGGACCTTAAAGACAAGGCTCTCATTAATCCTCCCAGACATGTATGAAATCGTTGAGGCAAAGCGCCGTAAGCTAACCGAGTACCATGACCAAAATTCGAGGGGGAGGTGGAATGAGATAGGGGACAAAGTGTTTGTGCTAAACTATGGCAGGGGTCCCAAATGGCTTGCAGGGACAGTAACAGGCAAGGAAGGAAACAGGCTACTGGTGGTACAAATGGACAATGGCCAAACCTGCCGGAGGCATGTAGACCAAGTCAAAAGTAGATTTACCAACAACACTGCTGAACCAGAGGCAGACTACAATGTGAAACTCACACCACACCTGGTGGACAGACAGAGGGAACAACTGAGGAAAGGGCAATCCCAACAGACAGCCCAGGCGAGACACCAACAATCATACTGAACGAAACTGACAGCCCAAGTGAGATACCAGCAATCACCCCGAAAGAACAACAGGCACCAAGGCAAACAACTAAACCACAACTAAGACGCTCCACGTGAGAGCGTAGACCACCTGAGAGACTGAACCTATAAAGACAATAAGACCTTGGGGGAGGGTGATGTCATGTATCTCACATTACTGTACATAACTGTATCTTACCATGCTATACGTGACCATAACTCGAGATGACCTGTAACCACAAGCTTACCTTACCACCAGAAGTGCACTTGCAGGAGACACTGGATACCTGTCCCAGACAGGTATATAAGGACAGGTCTCAGGCAAGTGTGGCATTCGAGAGCTGTGTAATAAAGGTGCAGGTCCTGAGTGACCTTGACTTCAGTATGTGCCTCGTGTGAATCTGTACTGCAGGGACAGGACTTTACAACCTTGACTTCAACGAGCAGTGCGGTCCTGATGGTGTTGTTAGGCTGCAGATCTCGCTTAATTAGTTGGCATATCTCACTGATGATCTCTTTCGGAAGCGCAGCCTCCTAAGGCACGTGTTATTGGACAAGTCCAGTATGATCGCTTATCCTGTAAGTGCACTGGGTGTAAGATCTCCTCCTCCTCAGCAGTCTGCCACCTCTTTGATTGGTAGACATAATGCTCTTCAATAAACCTTCTCCCATCTCTAGTCTGCAGCATGTGAGTAGTCATCAATATTGGCTGAGAAATTACAGGCCCCATTACTACAAATGCCCTATTTATGTCTTCAAAATGATTAAATTGTCTTCTAAAAACACAATAGAAACTCAAAATTCACCATAATGTGATTAGATGGTTGTCAAGAGATTTTAAAACCACCTTAAAAGCACTCACGAATTACTTCAAAGCTCCCATAAACTTGAAACAACCTTTTATGAAAAGTCCTCCGAATTACAAAATGCCATCCATACCGCTGGATTAAGGTCAGGTGAGTGCAGCTTTTCTTGAGCGTCTTTTTGGGCGAGCGATCATTTGGGCAGTATATGGGCGAGTTGCCAAAAGTAACGCTCGGCAATAATCTGGGCGATATTTGGGCGTCAGTTTCCATTATAAACAGTCTTCTGGGTGGTGCACGAATGATGACGTCAGATTTTTTTAAAAATATGAGCGGGCGGTTCAGCTAATTCCCGGCGTTAATTGTATGCCGAAAGTTACACTGGCGATAATTGGGCGTTACTTTCCATTTATAATCAAATATGGGCATTAAACTCAATCTCAGTGGTTAAATAGACAGTAACTGGGCGATTCGAATGGAAAATCTAGCCCAAGTTCATTAACCGAGTGGACATTTTCTATCTGTAAATCTGAATAGTGAGCATCAGAAGGCTAATGGTCCATGGAGAGAGTCACATCCAACCCAACCTAATTCTTTCCTGATACCCACATTTTCCTGGTCACTGAACAGCAGGAAGTGTGGCATTTTTTCCCCACCCTAACTAGGATAATTTTAACACCCCAACTCCTTCCCTAGCTGAGATTAACTAATTTGGTACCAACTGGAGATTGAAGCTGAGATCTGCTAATCTGGATGATTTAGGGTGCATTTACAATACAGCTGCAGCCTCAGCGCAAAGTTTTGTTGCAGTTTTACTGTGAATGCACCTGAGTCAGGGCCCTGCCTGACACCAGAATGAGACTTTATTTTGCTTTGCAGTCATTTCAGGCCTCAGTGTCCAATGTACACTCAAGTTTAACACCAATGCTAATGTTGTAATGTGAATGCACTGTTAGTATGAAACCACATGGTATATTTATTCACCAAACCATCAGCTAATAACTGTTCTTTATAATGTAAGCAATAACATCACTTCAAGGATGTCTTGCATAGACTTTCAGCAACACTTCCAAGCCAGCAATGTGGATGTGATTTCAGACATGAAAACTAGGTAACTAGTTTATTGTGATTATGAGATTCTATTGTTAATGATGTTAGAGATTCTATAGTTAGTGTTTGAAGACCAGAACCTCAAATCTGGCACCAAGTTTATGATCTACAGGGCAGTAGTGATATCCAACCTCCTATATGGCTCAGAGACATGGACCATATACAGCAGACATCTCAAAGCACTGGAGAAATGCCACCAGCGCTGCCTCCGCAAGATCCTGCAAATCCACTGGGAGGATACACGCACCAACGTCAGTTTTCTCGCTCAGGCCAACATCCCCAGCATTGAAGCACTGATCACACTCGACCAGCTCCGTTGGACGGGCCACATCGTCCACATGCCCGACACGGGACTCCCTAAGCAAGCACTCTACTCGAAACTTCTACACAGCAAGCGAGCCCCAGGTGGGCAGAGGAAATGTTTCAAGGACACCCTCAATGCCTCCTTGATAAAGTGCAACATCCCCACTGGCACCTGGGAATCCCTGGCTCAAGACCACCCAAAGTGGAGGAAGAGCATGCGGGAGGGCGCTGAGCACTTAGAGTCTCGTCGCCGAGAGCATGCAGAAATCAAGTGCAGACAGCGGAAGGAGCATGCGGCAAACCAGACTCCCCACCCACCCTTTCCTTCAACCACTGTCTGTCTCACCTGTGACAGAGACTGTAATTCCTGTATTGGACTGTACATCCATCTGAGAACTCACTTTTAAAGTGGAAGCAGGCAGTTCCTCAAAATCGAGGAAGACTTATGATGAGTTAGTGATGTATATAGTGATAACATTTACATCTAAGTAGTAATACAACACAGAAATATACAAAAAGTCCTGATATTCAGGGAGGGTCAAGTCAGCAATGAATAGCCTAATCCTAAATCAAATATTAATAAACATATTCCACCTGAGCCCCACTTTACATAACCACTCAGTTTGAGACGACAGATGCTCAAAAACCCATTGAGGGAAAAGCTCTATATGTGAATCCTTTACTATAATATAAAAGCTGGTGTGAAGTACTTAATAATCATATACACCTTGATATTCAACATTTAGCAGCTTACGAGACACGAGTTCTCACTATACATTTGAAAATTTTAGAACATTGCTATCTGTAAGCTACCTATTAATGTACAGTCCTGTAAATTACTCTCATTTTCAATGTCTTTAATGGTAAATGAATTACTCTCAAGAAATTGTTGGATTAACCATATAGCCGATCAGATTGAGTTTTTGTGGAACATCTATTCTGGCTGACAAAACCTGCCTTGCTCAATCGCTTGTGAATTTTTTTTCTTGTGAATGTTCCAAAAGGAGTTCTAATTTGGATTTCTTCTTTAACCGTTACTATATTATGTACCATGGGGTAGATTTTCAATCTGCTGCCTGGGAATGAAAAATCCGATTTCTATAATGGGCAGCCGATCTACAATGCCAGCTTTACACCTGGTGGCATGTTTAAAATCTTTGCTTGTGTGTCTGACAGCTCAGATTAAAAGTCCTTTGCAGCCTTATAACGAGGACATCACTAGTTTTTGGACTCGGTGCTTCCCAGCATTCTCCTTGACCATAGCTATTCTGTGGTTTGCATCACCTCTCACTAATGGCAGTCGAAGGCAGCGGACAGCGCTCAACCCAATCCGCACAATGCATGGAGGATGCGACCACCTGCTTCACGAGTGGAAAATGAGGTCCGACCAAGGTGTGACTGTGGCCATGAGTCCCTGGCCACGGAACACATCACATCAACCTGCCCACTACAATCTATGAAAAAAGGTCACCTAATTTTCTTCACTCGGCATCACAGGAGGCCATCGAATGGATAGCCAAACTAGACATCCCATTATAAGCTTTCCTGTCATCTGAAAGTAGTAAGTAGTAATGGTAGTTGACATATACACTTGTCACCAACATCCCCCCTAAGCTTTCTACCGGTCATTGTTAAGTTTCACAAAACTGTGAATGGGCCACACAGTCCCTTAAAGGGGCTGCATGCCCAAGAAAAATGAGGGTGAATATTGCTCATCACCTATACATATCACCATCCTTACTCACAGACCGATGGCTGGGTGTGTTTGCGACATCTCTATTTTATATCATGGCAATGGTTTGTTGTGATGCCTTATTGTTTGAGCGCAGCTGTCTTCAGAGGACATGAGGCAATATTTGTGATACATCTCTTTTGGAAAGTTACTTCAATTCTCCTCAGAGATGTGATTATTTTCCACTGGGCCTGGCCTAACTGCCTCATTGCTGTTTTTTTTTTACAGTTCATATGAACAAAGCAACAATGCACCGAGACTCTAATCAAATTAATAAGTGAAGAATACTTTTCTAGATTTTAATTTTTATCATTGCCTATCGCCTTCAAAATAGTATGGACATATTCTGATAATACAGAACATTATAGCAGCTGCAGAGCAGGTTATTCTACATACATTTCCTTGGACCACAACTCTCCATTGATGTTCACGGCACCATTCATCTTAAATTACTGAGAATATACAATATTGTACAGCACAGTGCTCTTGGATTAAGATTAGACTTTTCCTGCAGACATGTATTTTCATGTTTATTTTTTGCGTGGGGTAAGGGGAGAGAAAGAACACAATAAAGCAAGGATTGGTGGAATGGCCTGCATAAAAAAAGAGATTCTTAGATGGCTGAGATAACCTCAATATTAAACAGTGAAAGAAAGTGATATCACTCTTGCCTCTTAGCCAGAAGGTTATAGGTTCAAGCCCTACTCCAGAAATTTGAGCACTTAATCTAGGTTGATACTTTACAACAACCACTACTTACATTTATATAGCACTCTTAACATAGTAGAACGTTCCAAGCCATTTAACAAGAGCATTATCAAACACAATTTGACATTGAGCCACGTTGGGGATATTAGGTCAGTTGACCAAGAGGTAGGTTTTAAGGAGCGCCTTAAAGGAGGAAAGAGAGGCAGAGGTGGAGATGTTTAGGAGGGAACCCATGGCACATAATCTCCCATGAAGAACTCCTATCAAATGTAGACTGGTTGATAGACCTGGTTTATGCAATTACTGGGATATTACTGAGTTGAGCACAAATGGTGCACCGTCAGACGCAGAGCTCCAAGTCCGCCTCAATGCCAGGCTACCAGATGTGGGATCTGGCTATGGCCTTCATGAGAACGATTCCCGGGTGCTCGCGGTGGAGCTCCCGGAGAAACGCCTCTCTGCCTCGCAGAGGCATAACTACTCAGCTGCCTCACATCAGACAGTCTGCCTGTAGTGATAGTTCATGCATACGCCTATGGAAAGGTTTAATCTCCTCGGGGCAGGCATCGCGAGCCTCTGCCCAGTCATCGGTTAAGACTCATCTTTTGACTAAGGATAACGTGGGGTCGCTGGGCGTCCAGGCTCTGATTTGGCGAGCCGTCATGGGCGAACCTATGGACTTAAAGGCATTGATTGCCATGACTATCTCACAGTCCTGTTCGTCAGACCCTTCCGTGGTCGCCAGGAGTACCCTGCTAAGTGCGTCGGCACAGTTGTCTGTGCCTGGTCTGTGCCTTACTGTGTAGTCGTAAGAAGCCAGCATGAGTGCCCACCGTTGAATGTGCGCCGAGGCTCTCGGATAGCAGGGACGTGAGGGGCTTGTAGTCGATTTCTAACGCGAACTTGGCCCAAAAAGGTATTGGTGCATCTTTTTGGCACTGCATACGCACGCGAGCGCCTCCTTCTCCACCATATCGTACCCGCGCTCCACCCGTGAAAGTGACCTGAAGGCATAAGCTATGGGTTGTAATTTACCCGCACCATTGACATGCTTTAAAACGCATCCGACCCCGTACGCTGACGCATCACATGTAAGAACTAGCTTTTACCTGGATCATAAAAAGCCAAAACACTGTTGGAACATAGAAGGTTGCGTGCCTTATTGAAGGCACGTTCCTGGGTGTTGCCCCAAAACCAATCGCACCCCTTTCTGAGTAGCACGTGGAGAAGTTCCAGCAGCGTGCTTAAGTTCTGCATAAAGTTCCCAAAGTAATTGAGTAGCCCGAGAAAGGCGTGCAGTTCCGAGACATTCCGGGGCCTGGGTGCCAGACGAATTGCTTCGGTTTTGGATTCTGTTGGACGGATTCCATCAGCGGCAATCCTTCTGCCCAAAAATTCAACCTCGGGCGTGAGAAACAGACACTTGGATTTCTTAACTCTTAGGCCTACCTGATCCAACTGCTTTAGTACTTCCTCCAAGTTGCGGAGATGGGAGTCGGTGTCCCTGCCCATGATGAGTATGTCGTCTTGAAACACAACCGTCCCCGGGATGGACTTGAGCAGACTCTCCATGTTGCGCTGGAAAATAGCAGCTGCCGACCTGATGCCGAATGCATTGATTGTACATGAAAAGGCCTCGATGTGTGTTGATGGTGGTGAGTAGCTTAGACTCTTCGGTCAGTTCTTGCGTCATATACACAGATGTGAGATCTAGTTTTGAGAAAAGTTTTCCTCCAGCCAATGTGGCAAATAGGTCCTCCGCTCTGGGCAGTGGGTATTGGTCCTGTAGGGAGACTCTGTTTATGGTAGATTTGTAATCCCCACAGATTCGTACGGATCCATCAGGCTTCATGATGGGACTTGCCCAGTCGCTAAATTCCACGGGTGAGATAATGCCTTCCCACAGAAGCCTGTCCAGTTCATGTTCAATCTTTTCTCTCATCACATAGGGCACAGCTCTAGCCTTGTAATGGACCAGACTAGCATCCTGTGTGATGTAGATTTTAACTTTAGCCCCTTTGAAGGTGCCCACACCTGGCTGAAAGAGATGTTCAAATCGACTTAGAACTGTTGAGCAGGAGGTCCGTTCCTCTGACGACATGGCATGAACATTATCCCATTTCCAATTTAGTTTTGTCAGCCAGCTTCTCCCCAGCAGTGCTGGGAGACCTCCAGGGACAATCCACAGGGAAAGTCGGTTGACCATCCTTTTGTGTGTGACTGAGAGCATGGCGCTGCCAAGGACTGGAACGATTTCTTTGGTATCGGTCCTTAGTTTGGTGTCGACCCTTGTGAGTTTTGGTCTGTTGCTTTTGTGCGGCCACAGCTGTTCAAATTGTTGAGCGCTCATGAGAGGTTGACTCGCTCCCGTATCCAGTTCCATGTTGACGGGTATCCCGTTGAGTAGGACCCTCATCATTATTGGAGGCGTCTTGTAAGAACAGTGGCCATTGATCGTGTTGACCCGCTGTACCTCGGTGTCCCGGGCACTGTCCCCACCGTCTTCTGGTCCGCTTTCCGACCCTTCCGATTCGTATACCAGTTGAGCTGCTGTTTACCTGCACATGCGGGCCAGATGCCCTGTATAGTTGCAGTTTCTGCAACTGGCATGCTGAAATCAACACCCCCTTGATGAGTACCTTCCCCCACATCTCCAGCTCAGACCACTTCCATTGTTTCCGAAGGATGAGCTACGTCTGGCTGATCTCTCTTGAGCTTCTCTCAGTTTGTAGTTGATTGCTCGCATTGTGGGTTGATGAGGTGTGAACGGCCGTTCATGTGGCCCTTGATGGCTTCTGGCGCCACTGCCTGCTGTTGAGGGCCTGCTCTCCTGCCTTTGTCTGTGTGTGGGGGTAGCGGCTTGTTTTACGCTGTGAACCCTTTGTTCCAATGTTTCGTTAGTTGTCGTACCCGCAGTATAGATCAACCTCGTTTCTTCTTCTGCCAAGAATGTCTGTGCGACCAGTGCTGCTGCCTCTAGGGTCAAGTTCTTGGTCTCTATGAGCTTTCGGAATATGCCTCAGTGGCCTATTCCTTCAATAAAAAAGTTTCTCAGTACTTCTCTCCTTAGTTCATCGGAGAACTCACATAAACTAGCCAGCCTCCGAAGTTCTGCCACAAAGTCGGGTATGCTCTGGCCCACACAGCATCTGTAATTGTAGAACCTGTGTCTGGCCATGTGTAGGCTGCTCGCTGGCTTCAGGTGGTCTCTTACCAGTGTGCTCAACTCTTCAATCGACTTGCTTTCTGGTTTCTCGGGTGCCAGCAGGTCCTTCATTAAGGCATATGTTTTCGAGCCACAGCTGGTCAAGAGATGGGCTCTTCTCTTGTCTGCCTTATCGTCGCCCAACCAGTCTTTGGTTACAAAGCTTTGCTGGAGCCTTTCTATAAAGTCCTCCCAATTATCTCCAGCATTGTATTTTTCATCTGAGCCGTTGGTCGCCATTCTGTGGATTCTGTGATCCCGTAACTCGTCACCACTGTAAAGTCCTGTCCCTGCAGTACAGACTCACACGAGGCACATACTGAAGTCAAGGTCACTCAGGACCTGCACCTTTATTTCACAGCTCTCGAATGCCACACTTGCCTGAGACCTGTCTTTATATACCTGTGTGGAACAGGTATCCAGTGTCTCCTGCAAGTGCACCCCTGGTGGTAAGGTAAGCTTGTGGTTACAGGTCATAATTAGTTACAGTCATGTATAGCATGGTAAGATACAGTTATGTACAGTAGTGTGAGATACATGACAAAAATGGTGTGATTTTTTTTCATTTTCTTTGAACACTTTCATTTATTAGTTATAATAAAAAGGCTGTTTGACAGTCAAGAATTGTCCAATTGCGTCATGAAGAGTTTGTTTGCTTTTCAATTGGTGAAAGAAGATGGTGTGCCATGAGGATGGTGTGTTGGAGGCGGGCAGGGGGAGGTGGGACGTCATCTCATGAATCCTCCAGGAATACATCCAACTGGAGTTGGCAACCCTAGCTAGGAATCATTACACTGAGAATTGCTTCAGTTAAATAATTTCCACCGTGGGTACAAATAATAAATTATTAATGATCAGATTATAACCTCTGCCCCATTTTTTCAGATTGCTGATGATTCTGATATTCCCATTTACACCTTCTCTAGACTCATCTTTTGTTTCTTTACTGGTTCCATTAACATCACTTTTTACCTTGCCCCATTGTCCCTTTTGTCATTTAATCTCCCCTGCCTTCCACTCTATCACAGACCTTCTCTTTTGTTCTTTCCTCCCCCGTCACCTTTCGCTGCCTCTGTGCTTGCTTAAAACCTATTACATTTTGAACTTTTTCTAGTTCTGATGAAAGGTCACCAACCTGAAACATTGGCTGCAATGTTTACTGTAGAGCCGGGTTGGGTGTGTGCGGGCCACGTAATGGATTGGGAACGCAATGCTCTGCTCAGCGTGTTCTTCAGGGCGACCTTAATGTAATGGCCCACTTAAAGCAGTCATGTACATTTCCCGGCCCAATTAAATGGAGCGAGTCTGATGACATCATCGATAACTCGTTTCCAGCGCGGATATTTAAAGCAGCCTTGCATTGCACTCAACTCATTTGAAAGTTGCTACAGGAGTGTAGAAGCTGAAATACAAAGGGCTGAGTACTGTTCTAAACCAGCAATGATGGATAGTCAAAGGCAGAGGGCGGCAGCACAATTTTCTGACACAATCCTGCATACTCTGGTGAAGGCAGTGAGAGTATGTAGGGGGGGTCCTCTTCCCTGCTGATAGATGCTAGAGGTCTCCAAATGAGCCTGGTTGGATATAATAGAGCAGAGGAGGTCAGTAGCAGGGATGTGGTCAAGTAGATCTGGTTCCAGTGCAGGAAATGATTCAATGATCTCATGAGGTCAAGAAAGGTGAGTGCAATGCCACACTTGCCTTCATCCTGAGGTGCCTGTTACCACATCCCCATCACTCTGCCTTCCCAAGCCTGCTCCTGCACGTCATTCCTCACACCAACATACCTTGCACATCCACCCATTTCTCTATGTACATACTAACATCCCCATCTGACTAATCACCGCTGACACTCACTCTCATCCTAATGCAATCATAGCAAGTAACACCACAGAAGGAGGTCATTTGGCATTGGCACCCCACTCCCTCATAGTCACCCGTTACAGATGTAACCCATCCATTCTTTACACTCATTCCATCACTCTCACTCAACCTTCTCTTCTTTCCCTCCTTGCAGGAAGAAAGAGTCCAAAATATGTAGGAAAGGCAGAGAAGCGGGGGTGGCCATCCAGTCTTCACCCAACTAACACCAGCAGAGGAGGGGGCCCTGGAGATGTCGGGAGTTGCAGAGCTGCTAGTCGTGGGAAATGGAGAGGAGGGAACATCCCAGCAACCTGGTGACAGAATTATATCTCATACAGCCACATGGCATGCAACAGTCACTCATATAGTGACTGATGTCAGCAGCCAGAGAAATGCCATCATGTGTATAATGGTAACGTTACACATTATTTTTATAACACTTCGAGTTCATCTCTTTACTCTCCCACAGGTCCATCAAATGCCACCTCCCACTGTCCAGCAGAGGAGGAAGACGACTCTTCAGCGGAACCCCCAGCCTCTGAGAGTACAGCATCAGCAGACCCAAGCGCACCCAGCACAGATACACACACCTCGATGGGTCCTTTGCAGCATGGAGTAGAGTTGTCACCTGGTGTCTCACACTGCTTAAGTGAGCAAGAACAGATGGTGTTGTCAAGGCCAGCAGTGGAGTCTCCTCACTGGAGGGCATAGGACACTCCAAGCTCTGCTGAGTATGCATGCAGATGCTGAGCCTCGAGGGCCATCGAGAAAGAGGGTAATCTTGGAGTGGCTGCCACAATTGCATGAGGCTCTGGCATCTTTTGCAGCCACGATGTCTGCAAATTTGCAAAGAATGGAGAAGTCCATCTTCAACGTGAATACCACCCTGTCACAGGCGAGGACAAGGATGAGCTGTTCCATGGAAAGGATGGCCACCTGCATGGAACAACAAAGGCGCCAGTCACTTGAGCACAGCTAGCTGTGGACAACAGATGGCAGATGTTCATAGAAACATAGAAACATAGAAAATAGGAGCAGTAGTAGGCCATTCGGCCCTTCGAGTCTGTACCAGCATTCAATATGATCATGGCTGATCCTCTATCTCAACACCATATTCCTGCTTTTTCTCCATACCCTTGATGCCCTTTGTTTCTAGAAATCTATCTATCTCCCTCTTAAATATATTCAGTGACTTTGCCTCCACAGCCTTCTGTGGTAGAGAATTCCACAGATTCACCACCCTCTGTGAAAACATTTCTCCTCATCTCGGTCCTAAATTACCAACACCGTATCCTGAGACTGTGACCCCTTGTTCTAGACTTCTCAGCCAGGGGAAACATCCTCCCTGCATCCAGTCTATCGAACCCAGTCAAAATTTTATACGTTTCAATGAGATCCCCTCTCAGTCTTCTAAACTCTAGTGAATACAGGCCTAGTCGGCCCAACTCTCCTCATATGACAGTCCTGCCATCCCAGGAATCAATCAGGTGAACCTTCGCTGCACTCCCTCTTTGGCAAATATATCCTTTCTTAGGTAAGGAGAGCAAAACTGCACACAATACTCCAGGTGCAGTCTCACCAAGGCCCTGTATAACTGTAGTGAGACATCCTTGCTCCTGTACTCAAATCCTCTTGCAATGAAGGCCAACATACCATTTGCCTTCCTAACTGCTTGCTGCACCTGCATGTTTGCTTTCAATGACTGGTGTACAAGGACACCCAGGTCCCTCTGTACATCGACACTTCCCAAGCCATGACCATTTAAATAATACTTTGTCCTTATGTTTTTCCTACCAAAGTGGATAATTTCACATTTATCCACGTTATACTGCATCTGCCGTGTGTTTGCCCACTCACTCAACCTATCTAAATCGCCTTGCAGCATCTTTGCATCCTCCTCACAACTCACAATCCCACTCAGTTTTGTGTCGTCAGCAAACTTGGAAATATTACATTTGGTTCCCTCATCCAAATCATTTAAAGATATTGTGAATAGCTAGGGCCCAAGCACTGATCCCTGCGGTACCCCCCTAGTCACTGCCCGCCACCTCGAAAAAGACCTGTTTAGTCCTACTCTCTGTTTTCTGTCAGTTAACCAATTTTCAATCCATGTCAATACATTACCCCCAATCCTATGTGCTTTAATTATGCACACTAACCTCTTAAGTGGGACTTTATCAAAGGCCTTCTGAAAATCCAAATGCTCTACATCCCTGGTTCTCCCTTATCTATTCTATCAGTTACAACCTCAAAAAACTCCAGTAGGTTTGTCAAACATGAATTTCCTTTCAGAAATCCATGTTGACTTTGTTTAATCCTGTTGATATTATCTAAGTGTGCCGTTATCACATCCTTTATAATACACTCCAGCATTTTCCCTACTACTGATGTCAGGCTAACCGCTCTGTAGTTCCCTGTTTTCTCTCTCTCTCCTTTTTTAAATAGTGGAGTTACATTTGCCACCCTCCAATCTGCAGGAACTGTTCCATAATCTATAGAATTTTGGAAGATGACAACCAATGCATCTACTATTTCCATGGCTACCTCTTTTAGTACTCTGGGATGCAGATCATCAGGCCCTGGGGATTTATCTGCCTTCAGTCCCATTAGTTTCTCCAGCACTATTTTCTTACTAATAATCATTTCCTTTAATTCTTCTTGCTCACTAGACCAATGCTTCCCTTGCATTTCTGGAACGTTATTTGTGTCCTTTTCCGTCAAGACAGAACCGAAGTATTTATTTAATTGTTCTGCCATTTCCTTGTTCCCCATTACAAATTCTCCTGTTTCTGTCTGTAAAGGATCTACATTTGTCTTCACTAATCTTTTTCTTTTTACGTACTTGTAGAAACTTTTGCAGTCGGTTTTTGCAAGTTGTGTTCCTTGCAAGTTTACTCTCATACTCTATTTTTCCCGTCTTAATCAATCTCTTGGTCCTTTTTTGCTGAACTCTAAACTGCTCCCAAACCTCAGACTTGCTACTTTTTCTGGCAACTTTGTGTAACTCCTCTTTGGAGCTAATACTATCCTTAATGTATTTTGTGAGCATAGTTGGGCCATATTTCCTTTTGTGTTTTTATGCCAGAAAGGAATGTATAACTGTTGCAATTCATGCATTTGTTCCTTAAATATTAACCATTGCCTATCCACCGTCATGCCTTTTAATGAACCTTCCCAATCTATCATAGCCAATTCATTACTCATACCTTCGTAGTTTCCTTTATTTAGATTTAGGATCCTAGTTTCGGATTGGATTACTTCACTTTCCATCTTAATAAAGAATTCAATCATGTTATGGTCACTCTTCCCGAAAGGACCCCGCACAACAAGACTATTAATTAACCCTTTCTCGTTACTCAATACCCAATCTAGGATAGACTGTTCCCTAGTAGGATCCTCAACATACTGGTCTAAAAAACCATCTCGTACACACTCCAGGAATTCATCTGCCATAGTATTATTACTAATTTGGTTTGGCCAGTCTATATGTAGATTAAAGTCACCTACAATTACTGTAGTATCCTTGCTACATGCATCTCTAATTTCCTGTGGGGTGCCACAGGGTTCATTGCTGGGACCCCAGCTACTTACAATATACATCAATGATTTAGATGAAGGAATTGAATGTAATATCTCCAAGTTTGCAGATGACACTAAGCTGGGTGGCAGTGTGAGCTGTGAGGAGGATGCTAAGAGGCTGCAGGGTGACTTGGACAGGTTAGGTGAGTGGGCAAATGCATGGCAGATGCAGTATAATGTGGAGAAGTGTGAGGTTATCCACTTTGGTGGCAAAAGCAGGAAGACAGAATATTATCTGAATGGTGACAGATTAGGAAAAGGGGAGGTGCAACGAGACCTTGGTGGCATGGTACATCAGTCATTGAAGTTTGGCATGCAGGTACAGCAGACGGTGAAGAAGCAAAATGGCATGTTGGCCTTCATAGCTAGAGGATTTGAGCATAGGAGGAGGGCGGTATTAGTGCAGTTGTACAGAGCCTTGGTGAGGCCACACCTGCAATATTGTGTTCAGTTTTGGTCTCCTAATTTGAGGAAAGACATTCTTGCTATTGAGGAAGTACAGCGAAGGTTCACCAGATTGATTCCTGGGATGGCAGGACTGATATATGAGGAGAGACTGGATCAACCGGGCTTGTATCCACTGGAATTTAGAAGAATGAGAGGGGATCTCATAGAAACATATAAAATTCTGACGGGATTGGACAGGTTAGAAACATAGAAACATAGAAAATAGGTGCAGGAGTAGGCCATTCGGCCCTTCGAGCCTGCACCGCCATTCAATGAGTTCATGGCTGAACATGCAACCTCAGTATCCCATTCCTGCTTGCTCACCATACCCCTTGATCCCCCTAGTAGTAAGGACTATATCTAACTGCCTTTTGAATATATTTAGTGAATTGGCCTCAACAACTTTCTGTGGTAGAGAATTCCAGAGATTCACCACTCTCTGGGTGAAGAAGATTCTCCTCATCTCAGTCCTAAATGGCTTACCCCTTATCCTTAGACTGTGACCCCTGGTTCTAGACTTCCCCAACATTGGGAACATTCTTCCTGCATCTAACCTGTCTAAACCCGTCAGAATTTTAAATGTTTCTATGAGATCCCCTCTCATTCTTCTGAACTCCAGTGACTACAAGCCCAGTTGATCCAGTCTTTCTTGATATGTCAGTCCAGCCTTCCCGGGAATCAGTCTGGTGAACCTTCGCTGCACTCCCTCAATAGCAAGAATGTCCTTCCTCAAGTTAGGAGACCAAAACTGTACACAATACTCCAGGCAGGAAGAATGTTCCCATTGCTGGGGAGTTCCAGAACCAGGGATCATAGTCTAAGAATAAGGGGTAAGCCATTTAGGACCGAGATGAGGAGAAACTTCTTCACTCAGAGAGTGGTTAACCTGTGGAATTATCTACCACAGAAAGTTGTTGAGGTCAGTTCATTAGATATATTCAAAAGGGAATTAGATATGGCCCTTACGGCCAAAGGGATCAAGGGGTATGGAGAGAAAGCAGGAAAGGGGTACTGAGGTTGAATGATCAGCCATGATATTGAATGGCGGTGCAGGCTCAAAGGGCCGAATGGCCTGCTCCTGCACCTAATTTCTATGTTTCTATGTTTGATGCTGTCCCCTACAGTACCACTACTGTTTGAAGGCCTATAGACAACTCCCACCAATGTTTTCTACCCCTCGGTGTTCCTTAGCTCCACCCAGATTGATTCTATATCTTGATTTTCTGAGCCAATATCCTTTCTCACTATTGCTCTGATTCCATCCTTTATTAACAATGCCACACCCGCCCTCTTCCTTTCTGCCTGTCCTTCCTAAATATCAAATATCCTTAGATACTCAATTCCCAACCCTGGTTACCCTGCAACCACGTCTCCGTAATTGCAACTATATTGTATTATAATGGCTATAAATGGAGACTTGGGCCTTCATTGTCATTCTGCCGATTTAACGTCGAGATTCAATAATACCACCCACCCACTTTTTTTTGTCGTAAAGAGCATATTCACCGAAACTAGCAGCCATGAGATCGCCCAGCGTCACTTTCACCACCTCGCACACATATCGCCCACAATATCACTCACCCAAAACAATGCCCAGAAAAAATGGAACTAACCGGAACTAATCACAGCGTTATGGACGCCATGTTCTACATCACATGTCGCATCCTTTAAAAGGCTGCTGTGCTTCAACCTCGGGGGAGTTCGGATGTACTCTGGAGGTTGTTGGAGTTGATGTGAACATCTCCACAAACATCTTGACCATACTGTGACCGATTGGAATTGAATCGGTAGCTTCACCACCTGGCTGATGACCCCCCTGCGTGACACTCACACCGAAGCCGAGAGGCGATACGAGAGCCACAGAGCCACTCGCAATATCGTGGAGAAAACCATTGGAGTGCTTAAGCAGTGCTTTAGATGCCTGGACCACTCAGTACATTCATTGATTGTGACCATTCGGTGGAAAACAGAGAGCTACTGCAATGGGGTCTGTCCTTTCTCAACCTCTCTTGATGACTAGTTACATGCAGCAGACTCAAGGTCGCCGAAGGTACACGTCACAGCATTATGTGCCTAATGTAAGACGTGCCAGACTGATGAGGAGGACCAGACGTTACACCCCCCCGCAAGTACAGGGCGAAGCAGTCTTACCTCGACTTGCCCGACACCACCTGCCTTCGGAGACTGTGCTTGCACAGAGGTTATCATTGAGGTATGCCAGCTGATAAGGGGAGATCTGCAGCCTGCCAGCACCATTAGTACAGCACTGTCTGTCGAGGTCAAAGTCACTGCGGCACTGTCATTCTATGTGTCGGGTTCTTTTCAGGCCACAGCTGGCGACATTTGCGAACTTTCTCAGCATGCCACACATTACTGCATTATCTACCAAAATTCTTTGGACTCTGGGGAGGTACCAGCAGATTGGAAAGCAGCTAATGTAACGCCTCTGTTTAAAAAAGGGGGCAGACAAAAGGCAGGTAACTATAGGCCGCTTAGTTTAACATCTGTAGTGGGGAAAATGCTTGAAACTATCATTAAGGAAGAAATAGCGAGACATCTAGATAGGAATAGTGCAATCAAGCAGACGCAGCATGGATTCATGAAGGGGAAATCATGTTTAACTAATTTACTGGAATTCCTTTGAGGATATATCGAGCATGGTGGATAGAGGTGTACCGATGGATGTGGTGTATTTAGATTTTCAAAAGGCATTCGATAAGGTGCCACACAAAAGGTTACTGCAGAAGATAAAGGTACGCAGAGTCAGAGGAAATGTGTTAGCATGGATAGAGAATTGGATGGCTAACAGAAAGCGGAGAGTCGGGATAAATGGGTCCTTTTCGGGTTGGAAATCGGTGGTTAGTGGTGTGCCACAGGGATCGGTGCTGGGACCACAACTGTTTACAATATACATAGATGACCTGGAAGAGGGGACAGAGTGTAATGTAACAAAATTTGCAGATGACACAAAGATTAATGGGAAAGCGAGCTGTGTAGAGGACACAGAGCGGCTGCAAAGAGATTTAGATAGGTTAAGCGAATGGGCTAAGGTTTGGCAGATGGAATACAATGTCGGAAAGTGTGAGGTCATCCACCTTGGGAAAAAAAACAGTAAAAGGGAATATTATTTGAATGGGGAGAAATTACAACATGCTGCGGTGCAGAGGGACCTGGGGGTCCTTGTGCATGAAACTCTTTTTGGAGTTTACCTGCAAAACATAAACATTAAAACCATGCCACCCGCCTGGGTGACACAGCAGACATTTTCAAGGCCCCTTTTTTTTTTCTTTTTTTTTTGGTTTTTTTTTGGGGCGCTAACATCAAATTTTTCCAGTGCCCCCTATAAAAGGGGAGGGGGACACTAAAAGTACCGGCAATGAAAACAAATTAAACTTTAAAACGTAAAATCAAATTAAAATTTGGTTGCCGGGCGTGATGATGCACTCCAGTCCCTCCGGTGCCCACCTCTCGCGGAAGGCCGCGAGCGTACCGGTGGACACCGCGTGCTCCATCTCCAAGGACACCCTGGACCAGATGTAAGAGCGGAAGAGAGGCAGGCAGTCAGGTTGAACGACCCCCTCGACCGCCCGCTGCCTGGACCGGCTGATGGCACCCTTGGCCGTGCCCAGGAGCAGTCCTACGAGGAGGCCTTCGGACCTACCCGCTCCCCTCCGCACAGGGTGCCCAAAGATCAGGAGAGTGGGACTGAAGTGCAGCCAGAATTTCAGGAGCAGCCCCTTCAAATAATAAAACAGGGGCTGCAACCTTGTGCATTCCATAAAAACATGGAACACGGACTCGTCCAGACTGCAGAAATTGCAGGCGGCCTGGGAGTCCGTGAACTGGCTTAAAAATTTGTTGCACGGCACTGCTCCGTGCACCACCCTCCAGGCCAAGTCCCCGATGAATAGTGGGAGGACCCCTGCGTAGAGTGCCCTCCATCGGGGACCCCCGCCTCCTTGTGCATGAACCCCAAAAAGTTAGTTTGCAGGTGCAGCAGGTAATCAGGAAGGCGAATGGAATGTTGGCCTTCATTGCGAGAGGGATGGAGTACAAAAGCAGGGAGGTTCTTCTGCAACTGTATAGGGTATTGGTGAGGCCGCACCTGGAGTACTGCGTGCAGTTTTGGTCACCTTACTTAAGGAAGGATATACTAGCTTTGGAGGGGGTACAGAGACGATTCACTAGGCTGATTCCGGAGATGAGGGGGTTACCTTATGATGATAGATTGAGTAGACTGGGTCTTTACTCATTGGAGTTCAGAAGGATGAGGGGTGATCTTATAGAAACATTTAAAATAATGAAAGGGATAGACAAAATAGAGGCAGAGAGGTTGTTTCCACTAGTCGGGGAGACTAGAACTAGGGGGCACAGCCTCAAAATACGGGGGAGCCAATTTAAAACCGAGTTGAGAAGGAATTTCTTCTCCCAGAGGGTTGTGAATCTGTGGAATTCTCTGCCCAAGGGAGCAGTTGAGACTAGCTCATTGAATGTATTCAAGTCACAGATAGATAGATTTTTAACCAATAAGGGAATTAAGGGTTATGGGGAGCGGGCGGGTAAGTGGAGCTGAGTCCACGGCCAGATCAGCCATGATCTTGTTGAATGGCGGAGCAGGCTCGAGGGGCTAGATGGCCTACTCCTGTTCCTAATTCTTATGTTTATAGACAGGCCACTGAAGCCCTGTACACATGCAGGAGGGACTTGATCAGCTTCCCTATGACCAGGGAGGCACAGAGTGAGAGGGTTCTAGGATTCTCCAGAATTGCAAACCTCCCCAAGGTGCAGGGAGCAATAGACTGTACGCATATCGTGATGTGGGCACCTTTTCAGGATGTAGAGGTTTTCAGGAACCACAAGAGATTCCACTCCCTGAATGTCCAACAGGTTGTCGACCACCAACAAATTATACTGGCAGTGAATGTTCAATTTCCGGGCAGCATCCATGATGCTCACATCCTGCGTGAGAGCACTGTATCTGACTTGTTTAACAATCAGCCACAAGGTCAATGCTGGATGCTTGGTGACACAGGATATGGCTTCGCCACCTGGCTGATGACCCCCCTGTGTGACACCCACACCGAAGCCGAGAGGCGATACGAGAGCCACAGAGCCACTCGCAATATCGTGGAGAACATACATAAGAACATAAGAATTAGGAACAGGAGTAGGCCATCTAGCCCCTCGAGCCTGCTCCGCCATTCAACAAGATCATGGCTGATCTGGCCGTGGACTCAGCTCCACTTACCCACCCGCTCACCACTTCTGCCCAGCTGCTGCCGACCACTGCAAGCGCGTCATCTAAGCGTGCACCGCCGCTATCCCTCTGCAGGTTGCAGGAGGACATAGACAGGCTAAGTGAGTGGGCAAGCACTTGGCAGATGGAGTATAATGTTGGAAAGTGTGAGGTTATGCACTTTGGCAGAAAAAAATCAAAGAGCAAGTTATTATTTAAATGGAGAAAGATTGCAAAGTGCTGCAGTACAGCGGGACCTGGGGGTACTCGTGCATGAAACACAAAAGGATAATATGCAGGTACAGCAAGTGATCAGGAAGGCCAATAGTATCTTGGCCTTTATTGCAAAGGGGATGGAGTATAAAAGCAGGGAAGTTTCGTTTCAGCTGTACAGGGTATTGATGAGGCCACACCTGGAATACTGCATGCAGTTTTGGCTTCCATATTTACGAAAGGATATACTTGCTGTGGAGTCAGTTCAGAGAAGGTTCACTAGGTTGATCCTGGGGATGAGGGGGTTGACTTATGAGGAAAGGATGAGTAGGTTGGGCCTCTACTCATTGGAATTCAGAAGAATGAGAGGTGATCTTATCGAATTGTATAAGATTATGAGGGGGCTTGACAAGGAGGATGCAGAGAGGATGTTTTCATTGGTGGGGGAGACTAGAACTAGAGGGCATGATCTTAGAATAAGGGGCCGCCCATTTAGAACTGAGATGAGGAGAAATTTCTTCTCTGAGGGTTGTGGATCTGTGGAGTTCACTGCCTCAGAGAGCTGTGGAAGCTGGGACATTAAATAAATTTAAGCCAGAAACAGACAGTTTCTTAAACGATAAGAGGATAAGGAGTTATGGGGAGCCGGCGGGGAAGTGGAGCTGAGTCCATGATCAGATCAGCCAGGATCTTATTGAATGGCGGAGCAGGCTCGAGGGGCCTTATGGCCTACTCCTGCTCCTACTTCTTATGTTCTTATGTTAAAGCCCATTAAGTACTTTTGAAGTGTAGCCACTGTTGTAATGTAGGAAACGGGCAGTCAATTTGCACACAGCAAACTCCCACAAACAGCAATGAGATAATGAACAGTTGATCTGTAGTTTAATGATGTTGGATGATTTATTATCCACACAAAATCTGAATTGTTACACTTCCAATGTAAAGTGTCCAGTTTATTGATTCTTTACTCAGTAATCAACAGAAACCCAGTAAAAACTGTATCATCATCATTATCTGCAAACAGTCCATTATACAAATCCCCACCGATTACTTGAAGCCACACTTTATCTCCAGTTTGTAATTGCAACAGTGTACCTCCCGAGGCCTGATCCTCACTATTCTGATAACTATCATATGTATTGAGGGTTTGAATACCATTTTTGTACAGGGAAACTCTTACATTCTTGACATAGACTGTGATATGATAAACAAAATAATAAACCCCAGAAATTTCACATGTAAATTTCCCTGTGGCGGGGTCATAGTGATTTTGGTTGTTGTATAAGATTTTTTCAAATTTGATTGGGCTGCCTGAACGAGGCAACTTGGAGGATTCTGTCAAACCAACACTAAATGCACTATTCCTTATCACTGCATTTTCACCAGTATTCCCTTTTACCCCTATTTCTCCTTTACTTCCTACTTCACCTTGAATTCCAGGACCCCCCCTGGGTCCTTCACCACCTACTTCTCCTCTGGGGCCTGGTAAACCAGTAGGCCCTATGGGACCTCGTAAACCAATATTCCCCTGAAGCCCAATAGTGCCCTTGTCCCCTTTTGGACCTCTAGGTCCTAAATTCCCTTTTATACCCTGTTGCCCTTGCAGCCCTATTTCTCCCTTGTCGGCTTTGTGTCCAAATGGTCCAGGAATTCCTTTTGGTCCTAATTTGCCAGGTATTCCTTTACTTCCTTGTTCACCTCTTCTTCCTTTTACGCCAGGTGCACCAGATGACCCTAGAGTTATAAAAATGTCATTTTTAATTTAGCATTTTAGCAGTTCTATATATACATATATATGTATATATACATATTTACACATATATAATAAAGTCACTTGTATGCACAGATAATAATAGGTATATTTTCATCCTTTAGAAATAAGTATTAAAGTTTTCCTATTTTAGTTCATGAGTAGCATTTGTCCAGCAAATTGACACATCTGAGTTTCCTCCAATTGTTTCATATCTTATGGACTAGTGCTTATTGAATAAATCAGGACCAGGACAGCAGATAGATGCCACAACAAATAAATCAGCATGTTTGGGGCAAGGTGGCTGAGTAGGTCAGTGCCAGCAACATTGTTGCCAAGACCTGGCTGCAGTGCTGGAAAATGTTTAATGACCTTGCCAGTCCTGCCAAGGTAAGACTCCTCTTCACATCACTCTTAGTCTGAATACATTCTTGCAACACCACACATTCTCCCCAGCATTACCAATCTAACATTTATACATGATGACTTGGATAATGTACAAAAGGGTTTCCAGTGCCTGGAGAATTATATTCCAGCAAGGAATCAATGCCTTCAAGGCGGGAAGGTAGAAAATTGGCAAGTGAAAAGGTATTTATTAGTCAGTTTGCATAATTGTGCCATGCCCTAGTTCTATACCTGTCTCTCCTTTTTTTCTATTAGTTTCAGTTGAATTCCTTTGCTTAATGTCACAATGCACTTAATACACTGTTTAATTAACAGCTAGATTATAATACACTGACAAATCGAGGTTGCTGTAATTAGGGGTCATTTCAGTCTCCCAATTCAATTTGCAGGAATCTCGTGTTAGGATCAAGAATTCAAAATGCAGAAAATGTGAGCGCAGTGTCAGTGTTCTTCACTTTGATAGCAGGTCTTGTAAATATAAATCATTACCCAACATCCATATACACTGATATAATCATTTTTCTAAAATATTGTCCAGCCCAGACAGCAGTGATAATTTCTCTAGAATCATTGGGCCCAGGTTTCGAGCCGCGCCTAGAACGGCGCAGTCCCGACCTGGACGCCCGTTTTTCGCGCCACAAAGTGCGCCTAAAAAAAACCTCCAGATTCTCCACCTTCCTGCAGGTCCTCTGGCCCTTGGCACGGCGCAGCAGGAGCTGTAGGGGGCGGAGCCAGGTCCCTGCGCTGAAAACAGTGCCGGGACCTCTGCACATGCGTGCTACAGTGGGCGCGCAAGTGCAGTAGCTCCAGGCGCCCAAAAGTGTGTGGGAGGGACCAAAGCACGCAGCTCCTAGCCCTGGCCGAATGGCCTCACTGGGGCTGCGTGAATAAGGCTCCTCCCACGGCCAGCTCCTGTTTCCTCCCGACCCGACTCGACTCCCGATTCCCGCCCCCCGCCTCCAGACCGGACCCGACCCGACTCCTGCTTCCCCCCACCCCCCGCCCCTGGACTGGACCGGACCCGACTCCCACATCCCCCTCCCCCCCCGCCTCCCGCCTCCGGACCCGACCCGACTCCCGCTTCCGCCCCCCCCGGCCCGGACTGGATCCGACCTGACCTCCCCCCCCCCGACCTGACCTCCCTCTCCCTCCCTCCCCCCCAACCCGAACCGAACCGACCTCCCTCCCACCACCCCCCCGACCCGACCCAATGCCACCTACCTGTAAATCTGGTGCTGGGGACGGGCCCTGCCCGAAGTCTCGGGCCCGGCCCACTCAGCCTTTCTCCCCCTTCTCCTTCCCCCCCCATCTCCTTTCCCCCATCTCCTTTTCCCCCCATCTCCTTTCCCCCCTCATCTCCTTTCCCCCATCTCCTTTCCCCCCCCATCTCCTTTCTCCCCCCCTCCCCCTTCTCCCCCATCCCTCCTTCTCCCCCATCCCTCCCCCTTCCCTCCCTCTGCTTCCCCCCTCTCTCCCTCTACCCCCCTCCTCCCCCTCCCCTCGCTGTCAGAAACACAGACACTGACAGGCAGAGAATGAGAGACACACACAGACAGACAGAGAGATAGAGACACTGACAGAGACACACTGAGGGGGGCATCCCAGCACGCTGTTGGAGGGCTCCCGGTGCTGCAGTCGGTAAGTAGAAAATGTTTTATTTATTGATTTTTTTTTAATTATTTCTTATTAATTTTTTTTGATTGATTTATTGGTTGATTTATTGATGTATTTATCATTTATTATTGATGATGGCTCTTTATTTGTAAAACTGAAGTGTTTAATGTTTGTAAATTTCCCTTTAAACCCCCCCTCCCCCATTCCCTACGCCTGATTTGTAACCTACGCCTGATTTTCTAAAGTGTAGACAAGGTTTTTTCGAGCGAAAAAAATCTTCACTTACTCCATTCTAAGTTAGTTTGGAGTAAGTTTTCACTGACGAAACTTTGAAAACAGGCGTAAGTGGCTGGACACGCCCCCTTTTGAAAAAAAAATTCTGTTCCAAAGTGAAACTGTTCTAACTGACTAGAACTGGAGCAAACTAAATGACGAGAATTCCGATTTCTAAGATACTCCATTCTACACCAGTTGCTCCTAAAAATCAGGAGCAAATCATGTGGAAACTTGGGGCCATTATATCTCATGTGCCCATTGGACATTCGAACATGGTGAACACTTGGATAGTAATTTAATGGAAAATATTAGACTCTTGCCTGGTTGTCCGGGTTCGCCTTTTGATCCCTCAGGGCCTGGAGGTCCAAATTTCCCAATTTCACCTATTTAAAAACAGTTCTGTGGAAATTATCACAAAATCTTTACATTTGTTGAAAAAGTTAAAATTCTATGTAACTTAACACAACATTGAAGAACATTTTTCAACTTATTGAAAAGCTACTTTGTGGTGTTTATATTAACAACTTTCTCCATATTAACATGGGGGTAAATGTTCACCTTCAGCACTGGGGCAGTGATCTGGCAGATAGCATTACCCTCCTCTTATTTTCAGTCCATTAATATCCAAAGAATAAAAGTTGGACAGGTTTTAGAACAGGCAGCTGATCCTCTCCATGGGAGGACCATCCAGGCAGTGAAGGTGAAAATTTACCCAACATTTTCCGTCCATGTAGTTGGCTGTTAGAAGTAAACCAATAGTGCAATTTACTACAACTCACACATATATATCTAGTGTTTACCTGTAAAGGCCTTACACTTTCTCACAGGTTGACAGGAACATTTCGAGGTCAATGTTCATCTTCACTATATGGGCTGTAATCTGGTGGAACGGATCGCTTGCCCGCTATAAAACAAAACCGAGATTCTATGGAAATCAATGGAATGAGAATTGGATAGTTTGAAGTAACAGGCGAGCAATCCACTCCACCAGATTACCACCTCTAGAGTGAAGACACTAAAAACATCCCAATTTTAAGAATAAAAGTGTTTAGTAATGATAAAATTGATTCATATATATATATAAATGTTAAAAGTGTAGATTCTGGAGTATCCCTGTTAAAAGCGAAGACCAATACAAATTTGTGTTCACATTTGAGGACCAGAGCTACACCTGGGCATGTCTGCCTCAGGGGCTTCACAATGCCCCGACGATCTTCCACAAAAGAATGGCTGCAATTTTAAAAGACTTTTCCCACCCTACCTGCTTGCTGACGACCTACTGCTGGCAACCAACAGCATGGAGGAGCATCTGTCCCTTTAGCACGAACTGTTGATGTTGTTGGCTTAGGTGTGACTAAAGGTGAATCCCTGTAAGGCTCAATTAGTAAAAGAACGGGTCACCTTTCTAGGAGTGTCTATTTCTCCAGAGGGATCGTCCCGTGATGTCCCAAGGTGGAGATAATACAGCGACTGCAAATACCCACTTCAAAAACAGCCCAACAATCATTCTTGGGTCTGGTGGGATACCAAAGGAACTTTATCCCAGGTTTTGCAGAGTGCGCAAAGCCCCTGTATGATTTGATAAAACTGCAGGGCGATGACATATGCCCAGTATGGACTGATGCTCACGTATGACTGATGGCTAAATTAAACACTTCAGTGATAAGGCCGCATGTCTGATTCCTTCGGATCCCACGCAGCCCTTTCATTTAGAGAACAAAGCCTTACTGCAGTTCTGTGCCAAACATGAGGTGATCGACGACAGCCAATCGCATATGCGTCTCGAATCCTGCAGGGGGCAGAAAAAACATATACTGCATGCGAGCGCCACCTACTGGCCGCCTTCTGGGCGATACATCACTTTACTTTTATTACAGGGTTACAGGCTACAATCCTGCTCAGCGGACACACACCTTTGAAACTACTGATGAAACCATGAGCTTCGTTAGTTTCCTCGCAGTGCCTCAGCAAATGGACATTGGAATTTATGGAAAGAGACAGTGATACCATTTCTGATCTATGAGGGGGACCCACATATATGTCCGTTACCCCTGATTAACTTTGAGACCCATCCTGTGCAGAAAGAGCCCATACAGGTTGCTGCAGATGTCTACATCGATGAGTCCTCATATCACATTGAGGGATCCCCCACACCGGGTATGCTGTGGTATTGCCAGAAGGAAACCTCAGATAGACCCGTGAATATTTGGTCAGATAGTGCCTATGCGATAAACACCATGCTCTCCTTGCCCCTATACCACAAAAATGACTATTGTACAATAGATGTCAAGGCCCTGGTCCATGGGCCCTGGTTACACCTGCTCTGGTCATACCTTAACCAGCGATCCCAGCCCTGCTTCATAGGAAAGGTAGCAGCCCATAGAAAAGGGGGTCCACATAATGAGGGAAATTTCAGAGCAGACAGAGCAGCCAAGGATGCTGGGATTGATGGGGAGATAGAGGATATAGTTGTTGAGCTGTTAGCAAAGTCCCCAACAGATCACCTAGATTTAAAATTCCTGTAGCAGCAATACTGGTTATATGCTGTTGTATGCACCTGGCATGAGGAGGGCAGACCCCTTCCTCAACCAACAGCCTGGGCTCCCAATACCATACTAGCCACTGCCCCTGGCTCAGATGCGCAGTTGCTGATGTTCAAAAGAAGCCTTTGAGCCCTGGTGGTAGGGACCACATACGATTATAGACCGATTGAACCCCGCGGTTTATTTGATTCAGTTACCGGGGAAAACGGATGTTAAGTACAAGAAGTGGTTTCACATTAATCAGTTAAAAACTGCCAAAGAGTAAATGCTGCACTGATCTTGTTTCCCACAGACCATGTTACAGATCCTCACGATTGTCAGGACGATACCGGCCATGACCGAAGCCGAGGGAAGATGGAGAAGCGGGAGCTGCAGCATGACTTACGAACATCATCAATGTGCTTCGAGAAGCGACGGTGCAATGAAGATACAGGAAGGGGAGGGTCTCCGCTGGAGATGTTATTGTATTATAGTAAATTCCCCACGTGTGGTATACACCTTACGACGTGGCGACTGAGTCAGACCATCCACTTTTCTCTCTCTCTCTAAGTTTAAAACCCATTCTACAGCAGTCATCCACCTCACAGAAACATAAACAGCAGAGCTATCAGTACTCTCTCAATGTTTATGGTATGCGAGCCTGAGGAGATAAACCATATGAGGTGTCAATAAGGATATTTCCCTCTCAAGGTGAGGAGTCTGAATGAATAAAAGTGTTTAGTAATGATAACATTGATTCTGTATATATACTAAAAGTGCAGGTTGTACGAAAAGACAAATTTAAAGTGACAAAATGGATACCTTCCCCAAGTTCATGTCTCCTGGCTGGGCAGAGCTCAAGGAACAAAGGAAGGATGGCTTTGAAACTCACCAAACTAAAAAGGTGTTAATTGGAAAGCCATTAACCTAATCAAGGAATGGCACCCTGCCTCCAGACAAACACATGTATGAGGAGAAGCCAATCTGGAACGGCCCTGGAAACAATACCCAATCCTGGGGCTTTCTGAGAAACAATGGCCTGAAGGGATATAAAAAGTCAAGCCAAAGATTGCTGGGTCTCCATCTTTTCTTAAGCACACGGCATAAGCAGGACCTTCCTCTACAGACAAAGAAGCAGGCCGTGTGCCAGAGGGAAGTGACATATACCTTTTTATAAATCATTATTGTAACATCAGTGTTTCTGTTGGAACTAAGTAGTTCCGTAGGATAGCTGACGACTGCTGATAGATGTACGTGTGTGTGTGTTTAATAAACTATTCCAAATTGTTTTCAAAGAATCAGTCTTGCTGTCAATTTAATGCCAGAGATTTAGAAATCTTACACAATTGTGGATAATCAAGGGGCGATAGGGAGGGAGGAACTTAATACAATCACTATCACTAAAGAAGTAGTACTCGGTAAAATAATGGGACTAAAGGCAGACAAGTCCCCTGGACCTGATGGCTTACATCCTAGGGTCTTAAAAGAAGTGACTGCAGAGATAGTGGATGCATTGGTTGTAATCTACCAAAATTCCCTGGATTCTGGGGCAGTCCCAGCGAATTGGAAAACTGCAAATGTAACACCCCTATTTAAAAAAGGAAGCAGACAAAAAGCAGGAAACTGTAGACCAGTTAGCCTAACATCTGTCATTGGGAAAATGCTGGAGTCCATTATTAAGGAAGCAGTAGTGGAACATTTGGAAAAACATACTTCAATCAAGCAGAGTCAGCATGATTTTATGAAAGGGAAATCATATTTAACAAATTTGCAGGAGTTCTTTGAGGATGTAATGAGCAGGGTGGATAAGGGGGAAGCAGTGGGTGTGGTGTATTTGGATTTCCAGAAGGCATTCGATATGGTTACTGCACAAGATAAAAGTTCACGGGGTTGGGGGTAATATATTAGCATGGATAGAGGATTGGCTAACTAACAGAAAACAGAGAGTCGGGATAAATGGGTTATGTTCCAGTTGGCAAACAGTAACTCGTAGAATGCCACAGGGATCGGTGCTGGGCCTCAACTATTTACAATCTATATTAATGAATTGGATGAAGGGACTGAGTAATGCAGCCAAGTTTGCTGATGAAACAAAGATGGGTGGGAATTGTGAAGAGGACCCAAAAAATCTGTAAAGGGATATAGACAGGCTAAGTGAGTGTGGGCAAAATTTGGCAGATGGAGTATAATGTGGGAAAATGTGAGGTTATCCACTTTGGCAGAAAAAATAGAAAAGCAAGTTATAATTTAAATGGAGAAAAATTGCAAAGTGTTGCAGTACAGAGGGACCTGGGGGTCCTTGTGCGTGAAACACAAAAAGTTAGTATGCAGCAAGAAATCAGGAAAGTAAATAGAATGTTGGCTTTTATTGCAAGGGGGATAGAGTACAAAAGCAGAGAAGTCCTGCTACAACTGTATAGAGTATTGGTGAGGCCACACCGAGAGTACTGCGTACAGTTTTGGTCTCCGTATTTAAGGAAGGATATATTTGCATTGGAGGCTGTTCAGAGAAGGTTCACTTGGTTGATTCTGGAGATGAGGGGTTTGACTTATGAAAATAGGTTGAGTAGGTTGGGCCTATACTCATTGGAGTTCAGAAGAATGAGAGGTGATCTGATTGAAACATATAAGATAATGAGGGGGCTCGACCAAGTGGATGCAGAGAGGATATTTCCACTCATAGGGGAAACTAAAACTAGGGGACATAGTCTCAGAATAAGGGGCCGCCCATTTAAAACTGAGATGAGGAGGAATTTCTACTCTGAGGGTTTTAAATCTATGTAATTCTCTGCCCCAGAGAGCTGTGGAGGCTGGGTCATTGAATATATTTAACACGGAGATAGACAGATTTTTGAGCGAGAAAGGAATAAAGAGGTATAAGGTGGAGGCAGGGAAGTGGAGCTGAGTCCATGATCAGATCAGCCATGATCATATAAAATGGCGGAACAGGCTCGAGGAACCAGGTGGCCGACTCCTGCCCCTATTTCTTATGATGATTGCACAGGATATATGACACAGAAACAGGCCATTCGGTCCAATAGTCCATGTCATCATTTATGCTCCATTTGAGCCTCCTCCTGTCTTTCCTCATTTAACTTTATCAGCATAACCTTCTGTTCCGTTCTCTCTCATATGCTTGTCTAGCCTCCCCTTAAATGCTATTCGCTTCAGCCACTCCCTGTAGTAGCAAGTTCCACATTCTCACCACTCTTTGGGTATAGACATTTCTTCTGAATTCCCTATTGGATTTCTTGGTGACTATCTTATATTGATGGCCTCTAGTTATGCTCTTCCCCACAAGTGGAAACATTCTCTCTGTACTCACTCTATCAAAATCCTCCATAATTTTAAAGACCTCTATTAGGTCACCCCTCAGCCTTATTTTTTCAAGAGCAGAGAGACCCAGCCTTTCCTGATATGTCTACCCTCACATTTCTAGTTTCATCCTTGTAAATCTTCTCTGTACCCTCTCCAGTGCCTCTATATCCTTTTTATAATATGGCGACCAGAACTGTACGCAGTGTGGTCTAACCAAAGTTCGATACAGGTTTCGCATAACTTCCCTACTTTTCAATTCTATACCTCTAGAAATAAACCCTACTGCTTGGTTTGCTTTTTTATGGCCTTGCTAACCTGTATCAGTACTTTTAGTGATTTGTGTATTTGTACTCTGAGATCCCTTGGTTCCTCTACCCCACCTAGACTCGCACCCTCCAAGTAATAAGTGAACTCCCTATTTTTCCTACCAAAATGTAATACCTCACATTTACCTGTGTTGAACTTCATTTGCCAATTATATGCCCATTCTGCAAGTTTATTAATGCTGTCCTATAATTTGTTGCAGTCCTTCTCAGTATTGACTATCGCCCCTAATTTTGTGTCATCCGCAAATTTAGAAATTGTGGTTTTGATTCCAAATTCTAAATTGTGAATATAAATTGTGAACAACAGTGGTTCCCACACTAATCCTTGTGGAGCACCACTACCCACCTCTTGCCAATGTGAATAGCTATATTTTACCCCTACTCTCTGCTTTCTGTCTTGAAGCCAGCTAGCAATCCATTCTGCTACTTGTCCTCTGACTCTGCATTCTCTGATCTTGTTCATCAGTCTATTACGGTGTGCCTAATCGAAGGCCTTTTGAAAATCTAGATAGATTACATCTACTGCATTACCGTTGTCTACTCTCTCTGTTACCTCTTCAAAAAGTTCAATGAGGTTCAAGCAAGACTTCCCCTTTTGAAATCCAAGCTGACTATTCATTGTTATATTTTTGGTTTCCAGATGTTCTTATTTTCTCCTTTAGTAGAGATTCCATTATTTTTCCTATCACCAATGTTAAGCTGACTGGTCTATAATTACCTAGATTTTAAAAAAATGCATGGATACAATCCATCCAGACCAGGAGTTTTTATCTTCTTTGAGTTTGATGTTTATTTAATATATCCCCTCTTTTTATTTTAAATGCACTTATTTGATTGCTAATCTCATCATCCAATGTCATTTCCACAAGTTCTATCTCCCTGGTAAATACTGAAACAATATAATTATTTAATATTTCTGCCATCTCTCTATCATTACCTGTGGTATAATCCTGTCTATCCCTTAATGGCCCTATTCCCATCCCAACCTTCCTTTTTTATTGTTGTGCCTGTAAAAGATTTTACTATTTTGTTTTCTGTTCTTTAATCAATTAATTTCATAGTTCCTCTTTGCCTTCCTAATTGTTTTTTTTTTACTTCTCTCCTAATCTTTTCATATTCTCCCTCATCATGCGCTCCCCTGCTGTCTATGTACTTAATGTATGCCTCTTTCCTTACTCTCAATTGTTCCCTTCTGGTTTTATTCATCCATGGAGTCTCATTAGTGGTTAGTTTGTTCTTTCCTTTTAGCAGAATATATGGTTCCTGCACTCTGTTGAACACCATTTTAAATGTTTCCCATTGCTGTTCTACATTGTTTTTTGCTAATATTGTTGCCCATTTTATTTTCCCAAGTTCTATTCTCAGCCCCAATGTGTCTTCTTCATATCATGTAGAGTGTAGCAAACACACACATCCATGCCCTTTAATTAGAATTTATATCAAGCTGTTGAAATTCCTTCATGTGAAGCCCTGTAACTCCATCTTTTATAGTGTGCTATTCTAGAATGCAGTAAAGCTAACTGATGTGATAAATATGTAAAATTCAATGCATTATTGTGAATGGCGCATTTATTCTCATATTTAGCCAGTTGTGGCTGTAGAACTTGGATGAAAATAAAATCGTGGAAGTGAGGGGATTGAGCTGTGAGTGCTATATACGGAGCAGGATCGAGGGGCCGTATGGCCTACTCCTGCTTCTATTTCTTCTGTTCTTATGCTCAAAGCTGACTCATATCTAAAATATCATGAATTTCAAGAGTTTAAAAATCCTGAGTCTTGAATCTATGGGCTCCATTTTGGCCACTAGAGATTTCTGGCATACTTGCCAGAGGTGCACCAGTTTTCCATGCTTGGAAGTGCGGCAAAAATCTTCGGGCCGATTTTGGCCGCTGTCCCGAGCCTTCTAACTGCTGGTGTGGCGTGGCAACTGGGTCTGTGGGCGGAGCCAGCGTCCTGTGCTGGAAACGGTGCCGGGACACTGGACATGCGCAGTAGGATCGGGATTTGCCGTGATTGTACATGCGCAGTAGAATCGGGTCAGTGGGTGAGTGAGAGCTGCAGTTTCAACTGACCGCGCATGCACAGTAGAATCGGGCTCCCGATACTTTGCCGCGTTTCTGCCCAGCCCAGCCCGCCCCTCCCTTCTCTTCAGCCTCCCGATACTTTTCCACGTTTCTGCCGAGCCCAGCAAGTCAAGCCTCTCCCTCCACCCCCACCCTTCTCTTCAGCCTCCCGATACTTTTCCGTGTTTCTGCCCAGCCCTTACCTTTTCTTCCCTTCAGCCTTTCGATGCATTTTTGCCAGCCGCCCATTTCCCAGGCCGAATGGCCTCCCGTACAGGCCGGCCCGCTGCCTTCCCCGGCAGAGTTCAATTCAAGGTAAGATTTACTACAATTATTTATTTGTTATTCAATTGTTTACCTGAGTTCTTTATTTTTATTGAGTTATTTCAACTTTCATTTGCAATGTTTGGTGCTTGGATGCAGGTCCTTCCATACTTTACCTGCGACGATTTCTTAACTGCCCGCAAGGTTTTTCAGAGCTGGCCACATACGCCGACTTAAGTTGATTTGGAGTAACTTTTAGCTGGCCAGAATGGCCAAAACTGCCGAAAGTGGCTGGGAACGCACCCTTTTAAAAAAAAACCTGAACTAAAAAAAATAGTACGTAACTGAGTTACTCTGGACCAAGTTGATTGGGGAAAATGACATTTTTTAACTTACGCCAGAAAAACCAACTTACTCCAAAAAAATTGGAGCAAGTCATGGCCCGTTAGGTGGTTATTCACAGATTTGAAAATTGTATATGATAATGACTAGATGTACTGTGTACTGCTTCACTGATATACAATTACAATATTGTCTGTGTTCTATTGGCTATAATTTAATTTTGTATCTGACCTCAGAAGATAAAACAGCACTCGGAGTCAGTAAAACAGAACTGTGCACATGTTACACACAATGTTATTTCTCTACCATAAATAGTGTGGTATGTTTATTTTATTTAATTTAATTAGATTAACATTTCAGGTGAGGATTTATATCAGAATGGCTAGTTAGAAAGAAATAGCTAAAGTTCGGTACTTCTAACTATGCAAAACAGTAAAAGTATGTCTTTAGATCACGTTACCTGTATCTCCTTTCTCCCCCGTAGAGCCATCCCGCCCATCCCGTCCAGGCATGCCATTATGACCAGGATTTCCCGGAATTCCAGGATGTCCACCTAAACATGTCTCCTTTCTGTGCACCTCAGTGTTCACCAGGGTGATCAGTACAAATAGTGACCAAATCGGCATTCTGGATTCAGATCCTCAATATCAGGGTTTTCACAGTAAAACTCTAATGATAATAATCACAACAATTTCAGTACAGGGCACAAATCTAAAGAAACAAGCAAAAGACTTAATAACAAATATTATTGCAAAATTATTTCTAAATGGTTTGATATGTGAATAAAGGTTAATTATGAGATAACTGCCTTGCAAGGAGATATATTCAAACATATTTAACAGATCTGATGATGAATGGTTAAACCAGTTATTAAAACAAGTGATGAAAAAAAGGCCAAACCAGGTGGATCAACTGGTATGGGAGAGATTAAAGATTTTGCTTGGACAAGGGCATCAAAGGTGGACATGATGGAATGGAATGGAATGGTTAAGCAGATCAATGGCTGCAGAACTCTTGTTGTAAATAGAGAGCAAAAGGCGAGGCAGTTGGGAATTAGCAAGTGCAGTTGTAAATGATTTAGGGGAGAGATTTTTCCAAGATGGACACAGAAGGAAGTGAGGTTGGTAGGGGGATGTGGGTTTGAGGGATACAAGGAAGTGGTTCAAGATGATCTTGTCTGTCAGAGAGACCACGGGAGATGGCAAGCTGAAAGAGGTGGCCATGGATACAGGAAGATCAGGTAGATATGGAGGGAGAGGTTTAGGGAAAAAAGAAAGAGCTCGACTTTCCACTTCGATCACTAGGGCCCAAAAAATGGGCGAAGTTCCAGCCTTAGCGATGTTTCAGCTCTCAGGATCGCTGCAACGTCGCCCATTTTTCGGATTGCAACTTTCGGCATTTTCTTTCCGGCGATAGCCCAGTGATAGCTCAGCGATGTGGATTGGGCCTTAGCGATGCAAAATGGGCCCCAGCGATGTGGAAGGCAAGGCATCCCTAGCAATGGTCTTTCTGCACATGCGTTTTTTTTGCAAAGAAGTTTTCCCGCAATTCGGGAGGGTCCGGGATCATCCAGGTATGCGCATTAGGCAAAGGGAAGGAGAGAGAGACAGAGACAAAAATAAAAATCAATAATCCAGAGAAATATGTCCAACCTGGAAGAGTCGGCGGAGAGTGGCCAGGATGTGGAGGGGAGTAGGAGAGCAAAACCCTTCTCCGACGAGGCCAACGAGGCCCTCGTCCAGGAGGTGCACTCGCGGTGGGGACAATTAAAGGGGTGGGCATGGGAAACCTCCACCCGGACATATCGGAAAATTTGGGGTGAGATTGCTGATGTGGTGTACTCGGTGTCCCACAAACCGAGGGGATCAGACCAATGCCGCAAGAGGTGGAACGGCTTGGTTGCTTCGGCAAGAGTAAGTATTAAATAGATTTTAAATTCTAATGATCCACTGAATATGTAAATCTGCCAGATTGAAATTAAGCTGGGTATTCTTGTGTAGATTCCCTGCTAAGATTTGGACAGGGTTCTGAACCTGCGCCCTTTAAGTCTAATTTTGGCACCGTCTCCTTTTGGGTTACGTAGGTGGATGGGGCACGGCTGAGCACTGAGGGGTCCGGTCACCTTCACCCACACTGTGTCAGTTTCTCCGGCTGCTGTCACTTACACAGTGACCCAGCCTGGACTGGGGGAGAGCTGCCCTGGCTCACCGTCTGCCTTGGGACACTTTGGGACATTAGCTCCTGTCATTGCCGAGCTCACCAGCTATCCTGATTTCCCCCTCACCCCGCACACCCAGGGGCCCTCAGGGAGACTGTAGTAGAGATGTTTGTGTCAAGCGTTAGATACTAAACATGATCTTTGTTATAATCATGCATCAATTGTGGATACAAACGCTGTTAGCATATAACGTTGGAAACTGTTGTCTTTCCATGATATTACCTAATCAATTAGAATATGCCATGCTCTTGTCACCTTTGCAGAGGAAGATATTTAAGAATCAGGCTGAGCGCAGACGCACGGGAGGAGACCCTGCCCAGCTCAACATCCTAACGGACCTCGGGGAACATGCAGCAGCACTTGTGGGCACCCACAGTTGCTTGGCCACCACCCGTGGTGGTGCAGATCCCTCCCTTGCGTCACGTAAGTAATGTGTAAAGCAGTGGTAATTCAAAGTAATGTAACGGCATTTCATTATAATATATGAATGATGTCATGTTATGCATGAAGCTTCTGTACTACTCTCAGGTTAACAACATAAGAACATAAGAAATAGGAGCAGGAATAGGCCACCCGGCCCCTCGAATTCCACATAGATGTACTACCATATGATGTAATAATACGTAACATCTCTTGGTTCCCAATTATTGCAGTACTGTTGCTCCTCCTACGTATGCCCGCGCAGCGCAAGAATGTGTACCCTTCTGTTCTAATAAGCTCAATAAGCTCAATTGTGTTTTGCAGGTCCAACTCCGCAGGCACAAAGGGAGGCTGCACCTGTCCCTGTCCCCTTACAGGTGATTATCACCACGGGTGGTGAGGAGACTACGGAGCCAGAGGAGGAGATGGAGACCGAGGAGGATGTCCCTTGCATCACGTCAACTGTTGCACCTGCAGCCACATCGTCAGCTTCAACTTCAACAGAAGAAGTAGTGAGCCCAAGCAGCTTACAGCAGGCGACCCCAATGCGTCCAACAGTGCCCACGCCGACCCCACGCAGGTTGAGTCAGCAAGGTCGGCACGCGCTGTGACGAGCAGATTCTAAGGCGGACATGACCACACTGTGCAGGGAGAGCATCGACCTGAGTCGAGAGCTCCTCCAGGTGATTAACGGGAACATCGCCACAATGTCCGCTCACACATCGGAGGGTATCGAACGCATGGTTGTGCCAATGGGCCGGCAGACCACCGCCATCAATGCCATCCGGCATGTGGTAATGACGGGAGACAGCACTGCACTCCAGGGTGCCGTCCCACCAGCACAGATGCGAGTCAGGAGGAAGAACTTCCTTCTGGCTTGGAAATCGTTTTGTCAGAAACATCTTCTCCTCCACCACCCCCTGAGAGGATCCTGCCACTGTCACCCCACCCCCCCCCCCCTCCCCCCACCCCCAACCTGGGCAGCATGCCTTGAGATCATTTACTGTAAGTCGTGCAGGCTGTGGGATTAAAATGGGGGCGTAGGTCATGGGCGGGGGGGGGTGGGGGTTGGATCTGGAGGGAAGTGTGGCCACAGGTAGGGAGGGGGGATTGTTATTGTTGCTGTTGTTATTAAAAATATGTTGAATGTTGGGAGGGTGTTTGTTGAATTTTATTGTTGGGTGACTGTTGGGGGCGGGGGGGGGGGCAGGGAGGTTATTTTTTAAAAAATTATACATTTTTAAAAGTATTATTTGAAATGTTACAATTGTCGTGCACTGACTTCTAATAACATAAGGTATAACATGAATACAATTCTTAGAAAACAATGACCAGGCCAGGCAAGGATGAAACATAACGCAACTGCAACTGTCACTGTAACTGTCACCAATGTAAGTTCACGCAAATCGTTCATTTATGAGCTGCTGCCGCAAGAGTTTTGCAGCTGCGTAACTCCCATGGGGCCTTTCCAGTCTTGTGGGTGGGGCTGGGTGTGAGGGCATGGGTTCGTCGCCAGGCTGATTGTCCTCCCCAAGGTCCTCGTCATTCTCTTCCCCCTCCATTTCTCGCCGATATTGCGTGTGGCTATATGGCTTTCGTTGTAGTGCTTCTCAGCTTCTGTCTGGGGATTACGCAGGGGATCATGAGCCAGCTGGCAAAGCCATATCCTTTATCCCCCAGCATCCAGCCATGACCTTGTGGCTGACTCTTAAACAGGTCAGAGACAGTGCTCTCACGCAAGATGTGCATGTCATGAATGCTGCCTGGAAAATTTGCATTTACTGCCATGATTATTTGGTTGGGGTCGACAACGAGCTGCACATTCAGGGAGTGGAATCCCTTTCGGTTACAAAACACCTCCGCATCCTGTAAAGGTGCTCTCAGGGTGATGTGCGTACAGTCTATTGCTCCCTTGGGGAAGTTTGCTATTCTCAAGAAACCCAGAGCCCTCTCGGTGTGTGCCTCCCTGGTCATAGGGAAGCTTATAAAGTCCATCCTGCGTGCGTAAAGGGCTTCAGTCACCTGTCGAATGGAGCTATGTGTGGCGTGCTGTGAGATACCACAAATGTTGCCAGATCAGGCCTGAAAGGAGCCTGATGCATAGAGGGAAAGTGCCGCAGGTGCTTAACCTCAACGGGCAGTGTGGTCCTGATGGTGTTGGTAGGCTGCAGATCTCCCTTAATGAGCCGGCATATCTCAGTGATGACCTCCTTTCTGAAGCACAGCCTCCTAAGGCACGTGTTATCGGACAAGTTCAGGTATGATCGCTTTTCCCTGTAAGTGCGTCGGTGTAAGATCTTCTCCGCAGTTGTCTGCCGCCTTCAATATACCTTCTCCCATCTTCAGTCTGCAGCATGTGATTAGTGACCAATACCAGTAGAGAAGTTACAGACCCCATCACTATTGCTATAAATGCCCTAAATTTGTCCTCAATAAATAGAAATGTGAGCAGATGATTGTCAAAGAGTCAATAAGGCCCTTAAAATAACTCACAAATTAATTCTCCTCATAAGCCCCTTCTTCAAGCAGCCTCTCACTTCCTCCGATGTTCAAAATGGCGTCCGTAGTGCCGAGTCCTGCGGAACAGTGCCAGTTGGGAGCAGCTTTTCTCCAGCGATCTCCTCGGCGATGTGGCGAAAGTTGCGGTGGGCGATCACAAAATCTTGTGTGCTGAAAGTTGGGCTGGCGATCTTTGGGCGATGTAACGGCCCAACTTTCCAATTTTAAGATGAAATGGGTGACAGTCTGCCTATTTGAGCGATAGCCCAGCGATCATCAGGGGAAAGTCTAGCCCAAAGATTTGCATTTATATAGCGCCTTTCACAACCACCGGACATCTCAAAGTACTTTACAGCCAATGAAGTACTTTTGGAGTGTAGTCACTGTTGTAATGCAGGAAACACAGCAGCCAACTTGTGCACAGCAAACTCCCACAAACAGCAATGTGATAATGACCAGATAATCTGTTTTTTAGTGATGTTGATTGAGGGATAAATATTGGCCAGGACTAACTCCCCTGCTATTCTTCAAAATAGTTCCTTAGGATCTTTTACATCCACCTGAGAGGACAGACAGGGCCTCAGTTCAACATCTCTTCGAAAGACAGCACCTCCGACAGTGCAGTGCTCCCTCAGCACTGCTCTGAAGTGTCAGCCTAGATTTATGTGCTCAAGTCCCTGGAGTGAGACTTGAACCCACAACTGTCTGACTCAGAGGTGCGTGTGCTACCTACTGAGACACAGCTGACACTTGGAGGCAGGATAAGAGTGCAGAAAATTCAAAGGAGATAGTGCATAGGGAACAGCAATACACCAATAACATGTCCGCTTTTTGGGCCGATATCGACAATCTCCCCCAGAGTCAGATATCTATTTAACTGAAGAACACCAATCCACATTAAGCAGATAACTAAATGGACTGCATTGTTCTTCATGTGTATAATTATTTCTTTGCACTCTATCAGTTTCCATGCTGAGTTCATGTCGTTTAATACTATATGACACTTTAATTACTGATGGGTGGTTAGTTTCCTAGATTATTCGCTTGTCTAAACATTTTGTATCATGCAATGGCAATAGCTGAAACACTGGTTGTTTCATTCATTGTTGTGACTGGCTCTGGTCTCCATGATGTTTGGAAGAAAATAAATTGCAAAAAGTGAATGCATCAGGCTCCTGGAGTACTAAATGTACCCTGAGGAAGAAATGTGTCACTGGTAAACTTATCCACTGCCTGAGGCAGTTTTCTGTCTTTGCTCTGTGACTGATCGATTGAAGCCTACTGACCTCTGCTGGAGAACAGAGTACAGTGATCTAAGGGATTGCATTTTTATAATCTAAAAAAACTACCAGACTTCTCACTGCATTGTTTACGGAACAAAAAAGTGATGTAAAATTACATACAGTTGGGTATGCATATAAACATTTATATATTATAAAATTTTAATATATTTGGGCTAGAAATTCTTGATCCTTTATGGTGCTATTTGGGCATAGGGTATGAGTTTGGGATAGAACCTGGTTTCACAAGTTCTCCAGCTCTTTCTAACCCCGATTCAAAAGGAGGGGAGGTGCTTCTCAATGATGACACTGAAAGGCAGACTGATAAAATCAGACATTCTAAATTCCACCAGTTCCATCTCAGTGCCCCTGACGCACTGCACACATGCATGAAACAAGTATACAGTGTGTGCCAGTACACAATTCTGGTGAAAGGTGGGCCTATCAGTGGTTTGATTGTTGCGATCCATGATGCTTTCTGAAGTGGGAAATTTAAATTGCTTTATTTTTCTGGTGAATTTAATCAGTCTCGGCATTCCTCTTCCTCCCACCCTTGCTGGAATGGTGCACCATTTACACCAAAATGGTGTGGGCATACGCCCAAAATACATGACCCCTGTACAGGGTCAGCATTAGGGCCAGTTGGCCAGCAGGTCCTGCTCTGCTGCACTTTCATGATGTAGCAGGCCGCCAGGAATTTCAGGACCAAAGTATATATTTTTTTTATTATTCATTCTCAGGATGTTGGCGTCACTAGCATAGCTGCTGTTTATTATCCATGCCGAGAGAAGGTGGTGGTGGGCCTTCTTGTTGAACTGCTACAGCCTGTGTGGTAAAGGTGCTCCCACATTGCTGTTAGGTAGGACGTTTCAGACTTTTGACCCAGTGATGATGAGGGAACAGCGCTATATGCCCAAGTCAGGATGGTATATGGATCTGTCATAGCTTTGATCTTGGGAAGCTGGAGGATGTAATTGATAAGAGGTGACTATATGTTGTAATGGAGAATTAACTATTGCAGGGGGCACAGGAAACGTTACAAGGACAACCTCAAAGCCTCCCTGATAAAGTGCAACATCCCCACTGACACCTGGGAGTCCCTGGCCAAAGACCGCCCTAAGTGGAGGAAGTGCACCTGGGAGGGCGCTGAGCACCTCGAGTCTCATCGCCGAGAGCATGCAGAAATCAAGTGCAGGCAGCAGAAAGAGCGGCAAACCAGACTCCCCACCCATCCTTTCGCTCATCTGTCCCACCTGCGACAGGGACTGTGGTTCTCATATTGGACTGTTCAGTCACCTAAGGATTCATTTTTAGAGTGGAAGCAAGTCTTCCTCGATTCCAAGGGACCAAGGGACTGCCTATGATGATGGTGGTGGGGATGTGTTTCGCCCCTTCATCTCTCTCTCTCTCACTCTGTGCAGTTTTACATTCTTTTACTTCACTTATGTTTCTTTCTCTCTTCCTTGAACAACAACTTACATTTTCATTGCGCTGCTCAATCTAAAAAGGCATTACAGGGTGAATAAAAAACAATGGTCATAGAGCAGGAGAGAAAGGAGAAAATGGAAAAGTTAGGGCCAGCCGAAGGTAGAGTCAAAGACAAAGGTTTTTGAGGAGGGAGATGGCAAGCCAGAGAGGTTTAGGGAGGGAGTTACAGAGGGTAAGGACACACTGGCTGGAAGAGCAGCCACCAATGTCAGAGCCAAGGGTGCAAAGAACAAGAACATAGTGAAGTAATGTGGGGTGAGGTGATGGAGGGATTTGAATTTGAGGATGAGGGATTAGAAGCCAATTCACTAGGCATGGAGAATTAGTGAGTTTGTGAAAGGACAGGCAGAGCAGGGCTTTGTGTGGCTGGGGATTCTGCATGAATTATAATCTGTGAATGCGAAGGGCCAGCTAAGAAAGCATTAAAGAAGTGGACTCATTAGGCAATAAAAACATGAATTAGGATTTAAGCAACACTGGGGAGGCAAGCGATGTCACAAAGATGGAAGAAATCAGTTTGATAATGGAATAAATGTGGAAGAGGCAGCTGAGCTTAGGATTGAGCAGTATACAACATTTTGCAACTCCGGACTTAGCCTGAGATGGCAGCTGAATGCGTTGATGGAGTCATGGCCAGAGGTACATCGATACTGGAAGAAGACAAGCAATATAGCGTCAGTTTTTTCCCCAGATGATAGCAGGGCCTCACAGGTGGTGTGAAACCTGCAGTTGTAAGGTAAAGTATCCAATACACCCATAAACATTGTAATGTAGTTGAAGAAACTACTGTTGGAGAAAGACTACCATATGTACAATGTTCCCCGAAGGTGTGCGGAATCGGGAGTCCCACGCAAGCCGCGCACCAGCTGCTGCCGCTGGAAAAGATACCGCGCAGAAAATTTAAAGGGACCACGCACCAAAAGAACGTTGTATATGTATGTGGATAATTACTATATATAATATGCAGAATTGTGTGTGGCAAGAGACATCAAGAAATGTTCAACAAAGAAAATACTCAACTGGGTGCTTTGGTTGGAATGAAATGGAAGGATAGTAGGTGTATGAAATCATCCTTGACTAGAAACGAATACACAATCTATTCACTTCTCTTTATTAAAAAGACTGATCGTTGTTACAAACCCTACTCTGAATGTGTGTACTTCATATCAATAAACATGAATCTGTAGTTAGTATAAAATGTTAATTGATAGTGGCCCCTTTGACTCAGAAAAATGGACTAGAAAAGAACTCACATGAGACAGAAAGAAACCACAGTACAATTTGAACCTCTCAGGTCCGGCACCCTCGGGATCTGACCGGTGCCGAAACAGAATTTTCCGAACCACGCGAGGTCAGTGCTGGTGATTGCTGAGTGAGGGAGGAGAGGCGGGGAATGATGGTGATTGGTCATTTCTCTATCTGTCTCAGGTCTGACACCCCTTCACTGTGCCGTCATGTCCCACAATTCCACAATGAGGAAGCAGAGTTAGATGCTGAGCGTCACGGGAGCACTTAATAGTGAGCTCCAAACCCAGGTCCAGGAAAGCGTCAGTTCCGCAAACTAATAATAATAACTTTTATTTATATAGCGCCTTTAATGTAGTAAAATGTCCCAAGGTACTTCACAGCAGTGTAATAATAATAACTAATGCCGAACCATGGATGTTTCCAGACCAGAGAGTCCCGGATTAGAGAAGTTCAACCTGTAATTTCCTTCTCATCCTTTTCTTTCCTGCTTACTCCTGCTTCATATCCATTTACTCATATGGTGTCTGTCTGATAAATTGTGTTACTGTAGCTGACACCTCATATCTCATCTCACATTGTGTTTCTTTAACTGATGCCTATCTGGTACTGTGACCCTCTAACCAACAGCTGATATCTTGTCCCATACTCTGTGCGATCACAAACTGCTTCCTTTTTCTGTTATCTCACTCAATGTGAAAATCTTAAAAATAATCAATCAGTTCTTGTGAAGTAGCTGATAACATAGAAAATAGGTGCAGGAGCAGGCCATTCGGCTCTTCGAGCCTGCACCACCATTCAATATGATCATAGCTGATCATGCAACTTCAGTACCCCATTCCTGCTTTCTCTCCATACCCCCTGATCCCTTTAGTCATAAGGGCCACATCTAACTCCCTTTTGAATATATCTAACGAACTGGCCTCAACAACTTTCTGTGGTAGAGAATTCCACAGGTTCACAAATCTCGGTGAAAAAGTTTCCCCTCATCTCGGTCCTAGATGGCTTACCCCTTATCCTTAGACTGTGACCCCTTGTTCTGGACTTCCCAACATCGGGAACATACTTCCTGCATCTAACCTGTCCAATCCCTAAGCATACAATCAAGTGGTGAACCTACATAACATTTACTGTTTATACTCTTCACTCTGCCATGTCAAGTTTTTATCTTCTGAACTCTGATATTTTTTTCTGGTGTATGAGTTATGTACATTCATAAGTGCTGAAAGCTAAAGATGAGCTTGATCATCACAGGTTCTAGGGCAATGCTTGTTACAGTGTTTCACGATACCAATAAAGGAGGAATCTTGCAAGTGGCAGCTTTGGCTCAGTGGTAGCACTGTCATCTTTGAGTCACAAGATTGTGGGTACAAGCCTCATTTCAGAGGCTTCGATTTGAGCACATAATCCAGACTGCTGTTTTAGTGCAGGACTGAGGGAGTGCTGCACTGTTAGAGGCATTGTTTTTCGGATGAGATATTAAACCGGGGCCCCATCGTCCTGTCAGGTAGATGTAGACGATCCCACGGTACTATTCGAAGGAGAGTTCTCTCGGTGTCCTGGACAATATTTATCCCGCAACCAAAAACACTAAAACAGATTATTTGGTCACGTATCTCATTGCTGTGAGCAAATTGCCTGCCATGTTTCCCTACATTACTACAATGACTACACTTCAAAAAGTACTTCATTGATTATAAAGCGCTTGGGGCGTTCTACAATCGTGGAATGCACAAGTCCTTTCCTTGCCTTTATTTGATCTGTGTTAACAATTGACAATCTAGCAACTATTGGCCCAGAAATTGTGGCCTCTCTGGGAGCGTACGATGGGTGCACGCACCCGAAGAGGCCTTGCAAATACCGGTTCTCGGCACGCGCTGCGCATGTGTAGAAAACCGGCTTTTGCGATCTGTCAAAATGTCTTTTGACAGACGCACGCATCCACGGGAGAAGGGCATTCGCGGGCGCAGATTTGGACTATTTGCCCAACTCTTGCCCAGTGAATGTCCTTTAAACCCATACACGTGATAAAAGCAAGCATATATACTTTTACTGGTGTAGGAGTTTTAAAACAGGGAAAAAATAAATGTTGTTACTTATTTTTATATTAAAAACCTTGTCTATGAAGGTAAGCTTATTTTGTACAGTATTAAAACATTTTTTTTAATTCACAAAAATAAATTTTTCTCTAAAACATTTAATTTAATGCAATTTCTATTAATTAAAAAAGGTGAATTGTTTTTTAAATTTATGTTGTTTTATTTGATTTTAGGCGTATTCTCATTGATAATAATGGGAGCTCGGAGCTCCCATTACTGTGAATGAGAATATTACATAATGATTGGTGGTCCCGGCCCACGTGATCCCAGGATACGCAAACGCTCCTGGGAGACATGTGCCTGTACACTGGACTGCACATCTAGGCCTCGGAGTGCAAGTCTACGTTCCTCTGGGACCACCAGGTATTTTTGTTAAAAAAATGTTGGTCGGAAGCGTCTGCCCACGGGAAGCCTCCGGCTGCAATTTTCGGGCCATTATCTTTCCAGAGCAGGTCTTGCACAAACAGCTCAGTGATGAATTACTCAGTAAAGGGGCACCATTGCCACTGTGAAGTTGAAGCCGTCTATAAACTGTTGTTGAACCTGTAACATGATTACAAATTGCAAAATCACTATCTCACTGTTCTTACACTGTTCTCATCAACATGCACATGACAATATATAGCAATGTTACTGTCCTAATAATGTTAGATTGCTGTAGCATTATGTTGGAGGACGTTCTTACAATTTGCTCACCAAAATGCAAACAATGACCATTAAGCTATGTACCAATTAATGTCAATAGATTAAGCTTACTGTGAATTCTGATTTGTATTAGATAGGTTCTATATAAAACTGAACTGAGAGAGGAAAATATATTGCTAATTGTGAAGTTTACTTCATTGATTTAAAGTAAAGCACTGCCAACTTACCGCACCAGATGCCACCACTGACTGAACACTCGAGCGCAGAACAGTTTTTCCAAATATAGATTACATTTTTTCCAAGTATAATTAGTAAACCAGATTAGTTATTAATAAATACATTCCATCAAAGACAAACTAGAATCTCTGGAGTGCCAACATATCCCTGGTATCTGGGTAAAAACACTTTAAATTTTAATAAATGATTAATAATTGTAATGGCAAATTCTCGGAAAAACCAAAACCATGACTTGGTTCACTGGACCTTAATTCTCAGTCTTAACTGCCTCAAATTTGTCAAAGTTCCACATTCACAAGTACCTCAGCTGAGGGCAGAACATAAGAAAGCATGGAATGAGAAAGGTCATTTAGCTCAATGGGCCTGCTCTATCCAACAGATCACATGCCATTTTCACTGATTGCATTCTCCTCAGTTTTCCCATTCTTTATAGAACAAAGCTGAAATCAATGGAATATAAATCTGGCGGGTTCTATATCGGGCGAGTGATCTGGCCCATGATTACCACTAGGGCGGTGAAGACGAAAATCTAACCAACACTCTCCGTTTCTCTTTTTAATCCCTTTGGTTTGCCTTTTCCCAACAAGCAACAAAGGCATTATATAAATGCAGTCTCTTTTTTTTCCCCTTTTCTGCTGTGAATCACCTACTAATTTTTTACTGCCTGTTGTCTTTAATTGATAGAATTTGTTTAGTGAATCGTAAGCGGTAACTCACGATCTGCCATTCCAAGTGATAGAGTGAGAATTGGCTTTCCATCACATTGCAAAATCCAAAATACTTTTAATTTCAGCCATAGTAGAGACAACCAATGCTTTCTTCCAGCTGTGTTTCACCCTTGTGGAAAACTGAGGAGAATGCTATCAGTGAAAATGGCATGTGATCTGTTGGATAGAGCAGGCTCATTGAGCTAAATGACCTTTCTCATTCCATGCTTTCTCCTGATTTTGATGATTTGTTTTGAGGTATGATTCCATGGGTACTCTCCAAATCAAAAAATCTAAACTAGCGGTTTTTAAAATGGGCGATATTTCCGGCATTAGTGATAATATTATTTTTCAGGATTGCCGGAAAATCGCCCATTTTAAAAACCGCTAGTTTAGATTTTTTGATTTGGGTGTTAGCCGTAGCGATGTGAATGATTTATTTCATCGTGAGCCAAACCAGTGCCGCAAGTGCTGGAATGACCTTGTTGGTTCCAGAAGAGTAAGTATTAAATTTATTACATTTATAAATTGTAATGATGCAATGACTCATTAATTCAAATGTAGATCTGCTGGATTGTAATTAGGCTGGTAATCTTGGTGTCATGCGTTAGTTCCTAACCTCAATCTTATTAAATTTATTCTCAGACTGTATATATAACCATGCATTCAATTGCATACAAAGCGTACTAGCATATAACGTTAACGATGAATAGCAAGGGCGATGACTAATTGTGGGTTATTTGTGTGTGTTGTGTAATAGTAATAGTATCTATTAATATCTGTAATAGTACCTAGGCAATGAGCTTATGCCATGCTCTTGTCACCTTTGCAGAGGAAATTGTCGAAAAACCGGGCCGAGCAGAGGCGGACTGGAGGAGAACTGGCAAACCTCTGCCAACTGACCGACTTCGAGGGCCAGGCGTGGTGTGAATGGGGGTCCACAATCGGCCGGCCACCCGTGGGGGTGCTGAACCTTGTGCCATGTAATGTATAAACCATTGGTGATTTAAAGTAATTTAATGCCATTTCAGTACAACATATGATTGATGTAATATTATGTAATTAATGATGGGATCATGAAATATCATTGTAATGCAATGCAGATTCTGTACTATCATGATGATAATTATATGTGATGTCTGTCAGTGATATTTATAGCAGTAGTGTTGCTCTTCGTACATGTGTCTGCGTAGCGTAAGCATTCTCATGTCACCCTTGCATCCCCTTCTCTTCTACAAACCTCATTTATGTTTTCTAGGTCACCAGGCTTCGAAGGCTAGCCAGTCTCTCCAGGCTCAACAGTCTCTCCAGGCTCACCAGGTTCTGCAGGCTTCGCAGTCTCTCCGGGCACTTCAGCCTATGCAGGCTATATCTGGAGATGAGGAGGCAAGAGCCTCTCCTCTACTAGTGCAAGTCCTCTTGTCCACCGAGGACAGTAAGGAGGTGGAAGAAGAGCCTGCAGTAGGTTCTTCAAATGTTCCTGCGGCCATATTCTCATCCACCAAGCAAGCAGTGGGGCCAAGCTCCTTGCAACAGGGCACCCTGAGTGGTTCAATGCCTGCGCCGACCCCGCAGAGGATGGTTCGGCGAGATCGGATTGCTCCAAGACCGGCAGAAGTCAACCTGGACATGGTGCAAATGCCTAGGACGAGCGTCAACAATGGTTGAGAGCTCCTCCAGGCAATGGGCGGGTTGTCGCTCTGACCGTGATAGTCTCAGAAGAGATGCTGTGGATGATTATGGCAATGCAGAAAATAGCCGAGTCCATGGATGCCAGATGGCAGCCTGTGGTCTTGGAATATGGCACAGCACCCCAAGGTGCCGTACCGCCATTGCTGACGCATGCGAGTCAGGAGGAAGCAGTTGCTTCTGACTCGGAGAACGATTCTTTGTAAACATCCTCTCCAGCTTCTCCAGCCCCATCTTTGACTCTGCTACCATCAGCCCCCACACAGCAGCAGCACTCGAGGTGACCTGCTACAAGGTGGCTTGGTGTGGGTACAAGGGGGAGAGGTGGGGTTCAGACCAGGGGCGTAAAGGCAAGGTGAGGCGTGGCCACAAGTAGGGAAGGGCGGGGAATGTATTTTTTTGTATTCTTGTTATTAATAAATTTGTTGACTGTTGGGTGGGTGTGGAGAGGGGGTGGGGGTGGGGGTGTTTGTTATATTTATAATTGTTTTTGAAAGTTTGTTATTGTTATATCGTTATATATTATTCTGTTGTTATTGTTATTTTTTAAATTTTCACTGTTGGGGTGGGGTTGGGGGTAGATGGGCGTTTATTGTTAAAAAAAATTCTTAAAACTTTTGTCATCATTAAAAAAAAAATTAACTTAACATTGTTGTGCAGTGTCTTCCAATAACAGAAACGTTAAACATCAATACAATGTTTGCAAACAATGGCGAGGCCAGGCAAGGATGAAACGTAACATAACGCAACTGTAACTGTCACCAACGTAACTTCACGCAGAGCATTCATTTATGACTGTGGACACAACAGTCTTGCAGCTGTGTAACTACCAGGGGGCTATTCCTACAGTCTAGAGTGGGGTGGGGGCATGGTTTCAACGCCAGCCTGATTGTCCTCCCTGAGGTCCTCATCCACCTTCTCGACCTCCTCTTCCACCTCCCCTCTTTCCTGAGGTGGATCAGCAGTCCCATCTGGCAATTCTTGTCCCCTCCTGATAGCTAAGTTATGCAATATGCAGCACACCACCATAAACTGAGCGACCTGCTCAGGGTGGTATTGTAAGTCGTCTCCTGAGTGGTCCAGGCATCTGAAGCACTGCTTAAGCACTCCAATTGTCTTTTCAACGATATTGCATGTGGATATATGGCTTTCGTTGTAGCGCTTCTCAGCTTTCGTTTGCGGCTTACGCAGGGGGGTTATGAGCCAGCTGGCAAGGCCACATCCTTTATCCCCCAGCATCCAACCATGACCTTGTGGCTGACTCTTAAACAGATCAGAGACAGTGCTCTCACGCAAGATGTGTGCATCATGGATGCTCCCTGGAAATTTTGCATTTACTGTCATTATTATTTGCTTGTGGTTGACAACAAGTTGCACATTCAGGAAGTGGAATCCCTTTTGGTTCCGAAACACATCCTGAAAAGGGGCTCTCAGTGTAATGTGCGTACAGTCTATTGCTCCCGGCACCTTGGGGAAGCAAGTCTTCCTCGATTCCGAGGAACTGCCTATAATGATGATGATGATGATGATGCACCTTGGGGAAGTTTGCTATTCTCGAGAAACCCAAAACCCTCTCACTCTGTGCCTCCCTGGTCATAGGGAAGTTTACAAAGTCCATCCTGCGAGCGTAAAGGGCTTCAATCACCTGTCAAATGCAGCAATGAGTGGCATGCTGAGAGATATCGCAAATGTCGCCAGCTGAGGCCTGAAAGGAGCCCGATGCATAGAGGGAAAGTGCCGCAGTAACCTTTGTCATGTATCTCACATTACTGTACATAACTGTACCTTACCATGCTATACATGACTGTAACTAGAGATGACCTGTAACCACAAGCTTACCTTACTACCAGGGGTGCACTTGCAAGAGACACTGGATACCTGTCCCAGACAGGTATATAAGAACAGGTCTCAGGCAAGTGTGGCATTCGAGAGCTGTGTAATAAAGGTGCAGGTCCTGAGTGACCTTGACTTCAGTATGTGCCTCGTGTGAGTCTGTACTACAGGGACAGGACTTTACAGTGGCGATGAGGATAGGATTACAGAATCCATAGAATGGCAAACAACGGCTCAGATGAAAAATACAATGCTGGAGATAATTGCGAGGACTTTATAGAAAGGCTCCAGCAAAGCTTTATAACCAAAGACTGGTTGGGCGACGACAAGGCAGACAAGAGAAGAGCCCATCTCTTGACCAGCTGTGGCTCGAAAACATACGCTTGAATGAAGGACCTCCTGGCACCCGAGAAACCAGCAAGCAAGTCATTTGAAGAGTTGAGCACACTAGTAAGAGACCACCTGAAGCCAACGAGCAGCCTACACATGGCCAGACACAGGTTCTACAACTACAGACGCTGTGTGTGCCAGAGCATACCCGACTTCGTGGCGGAACTTCGGAGATTGGCTTGCTTATGTGAGTTCTCTGATGAACTAAGGAGAGAAGTACTAAGAGACTTTTATTGAAGGAATAGGCCACGCAGGCATATTCTGAAAGCTCATAGAAACCAAGAACTTGACCCTGGAGGCAGCAGCACTGGTTGCACAGACATTCTTGGCAGGAGAAGAAGAAACGAGGTTGATCTACACTGCGGGTACGACAACGAACGAAACATCGGAACAAGGGGTTCACAGCATGATACAAGCCGCTACCCCCACACACAGACAAAGGCAGGAGAGCAGGCCCTCAACAGCAGGCAGTGGCGCCAGAAGCCATCAAGGGCCACATGAACGGCCGTTCACACCTCATCAACCCACAATGCGAGCAATCAACTACAAACTGAGAGAAGCTCAAGAGAGAGCAGCCAGATGCAGCTCATCCTTTGGAAACAATGGAAGCGGTCTGTGCTGGAGATGTGGGGGAAGGCACTGATTAAGGGGATGTCGATTTCAGCATGCTATTTGCAGAAACTGCGACTATACAGGGCATCTGGCCCGCATGTACAGAAAAACGGCAGCTCAACTGGTATACGAATCGGAAGGGTTGGAAAGCGGACCAGAAGACGGTGGGGACAGTACCCGGGACACCAATGTACAGCGGGTCAACATGATCAATGGCCATGGCTCCTACAACAAGACGCCTCCAATAATGATGAGGGTCCTACTCAACAGGATACCCGTCAACATAGAGCTGGATACGGGAGCGAGTCAATCCCTCATGAGCGTTCAATAATTTGAACAGCTGTGGCTGCACAAAAGAGACAGACCAAAACTCACAAGGGTCGACACCAAACTAAGGACCCATACCAAAGAAATCATCCCAGTCCTCGGCAGCGCCATGCTCTCAGTCACACACAAAGGGACAGTGAACCGACTTCCCCTGTGGATTGTCCCTGGAGATCTCCCAGCACTGCTGGGGGGAAGCTGGCTGGCAAAACTAAACTGGAAATGGGATGATGTTCATGCCATGTCGTCAGAGGAACGGACCTCCTGCTCAACAGTTCTAAGTCGATTTGAACATCTCTTTCAGCCAGGTGTGGGCACCTTCAAAGGGGCCAAAGTCAAAATCTACATCACACAGGATGCTAGACCAGTCCATCACAAGGCTAGAGCTGTGCCCTATGTGATGAGGGAAAAGATTGAACATGAACTGAACAGGCTTCTGCCTGTCGGAGGACTTATTTGCCACATTGGCTGGAGGAAAACTTTTCTCAAAACTAGATCTGACATCTGCGTATATGACGCAAGAAATGACCGATGAGTCCAAGCTACTCACCAGCATCAACACACATCGAGGCCTTTTCATGTACAATCGATGCCCATTTGGCATCAGGTCAGCAGCTGCTATATTCCAGCGCAACATGGAGAGTCTGCTCAAGTCTATCCCGGGGACGGTTGTATTTCAAGATGACATACTTATCACGGGCAGGGACACCGACTCCCATCTCCGCAATTTGGAGGAAGTACTAAAGCGGTTGGATCGGGTAGGCCTAAAAGTTAAGAAATCCAAGTGCCTGTTTCTCGCGCCAGATGTTGAATTTTTGGGCAGAAGGATTGCCGCTGATGGATTCCGCCCAACAGAGTCCAAAACAGAAGCAATTCACCTGGCACCCAGGCCCTGGAATGTCTCAGAACTGCGCACCTTTCTCGGGCTACTCAATTACATTGGGAACTTTATGCAGAACTTAAGCACGCTGCTGGAGCCTCTCCATGTGCTACTCAGAAAGGGGTGCGATTGATTTTGGGGGGAAGCCCAGGAACGCGCCTTAAATAAGGCACGCAACCTTCTGTGTTCCAACAGTGTTTTGGCTTTTTTTGATCCAGGTAAAAAGCTAGTTCTCACATGTGATGCGTCAGCATACAGGGTCGGGTGCGGTTTCCAACATGTCAAAATTGCGGGTAAATTACAACCCATAGCTTATGCCTCCAGGTCACTTTCGCGGGCGGAGCACGTGTATGGAATGGTGGAGAAGGAGGCGCTCGCATGCGTGTATGGTGTCAAAAAGATGCACCAATACCTTTTTCGGGGCCAAGTTCGCATTAGAAACCGACCACAAGCCCCTCACGTCCCTACTATCCCAAAGCAAGGCAATAAACGGCAACACCTCGGCGCGCATTCAACGGTGGGCACTCATACTGGCGTCTTATGATTACACCTAAGGCATAGACCAGGCACAGACAACTGTGCCGACGCGCTTAGCAGGCTACCCCTGGCGACCATAGAAGTGTCTGACGAACAGGACTGTGAGATAGTCATGGCAATGAATGCCTTTGAGTCCACAAGTTCGCCCATGATGGCTCGCCAAATCAGAGCCTGGACGACCAGCGACCCCACGTTATCCCTAGTAAAAAGATGTGTCTTAACTGGTGACTGGGCAGAGGCTCGCGATGCCTGCCCCGAGGAGATCAAACCTTTCCATAGGCGCATACATGAACTATCACTACAAGCAGACCGCCTGATATGGGGCAGCCGAGTAGTTATTCCTCTGCGAGGCAAAGAGGCATTTATCCGGGAGCTCCACCGCGAGCATCCGGGGATCATTCTCATGAAGGCCATAGCCAGATCCCACGTCTGGTGGCCCAGCATTGACGCGGACTTGGAGCTCTGCGTTCGACGGTGCACCATTTGTGCTCAACTCAGTAATGCCCCCAGGGCGGCCACTCTGGCCCTGGCCCACCAAACCGTGGTCGTGGGTGCACGTAGACTATGCGGACCCATTCATGGGCAAAATGTTCCTCGTAGTTGTAGATGCATTTTCTAAGTGGATCGAATGTACCATTTTAAACTTGAGCACCACCTCCACTACTGTGGAGAGCCTTGGAACCATGTTCACAATGCACGGCATTCTTGACATATTGGTCAGTGATAATGGTCCGTGCTTCACCAGCACAGAATTCCAAGATTTTATAAGTGACCACGGCATAAATCACGTTAAGACGGCACCGTTCAAGCTGGCCTCCAACGGCCAGGTGGAGCGAGCAATGCAGATCATTAAACAAGGCATGCACAAAATCCAAGGTCCCACGCTGCAGGGCCGCCTGTCGCGACTGCTGCTGGCATACAGATCTCGTCCGCATTCATTGACTGGAGTTCCCCCCGCGCAACTATTAATGAAACGGACCTTAAAGACAAGGCTCTCATTAATCCTCCCAGACATGTATGAAATCGTTGAGGCAAAGCGCCGTAAGCTAACCGAGTACCATGACCAAAATTCGAGGGGGAGGTGGAATGAGATAGGGGACAAAGTGTTTGTGCTAAACTATGGCAGGGGTCCCAAATGGCTTGCAGGGACAGTAACAGGCAAGGAAGGAAACAGGCTACTGGTGGTACAAATGGACAATGGCCAAACCTGCCGGAGGCATGTAGACCAAGTCAAAAGTAGATTTACCAACAACACTGCTGAACCAGAGGCAGACTACAATGTGAAACTCACACCACACCTGGTGGACAGACAGAGGGAACAACTGAGGAAAGGGCAATCCCAACAGACAGCCCAGGCGAGACACCAACAATCATACTGAACGAAACTGACAGCCCAGGTGAGATACCAGCAATCACCCCGAAAGAACAACAGGCACCAAGGCAAACACTAAACCACAACTAAGACGCTCCACGTGAGAGCGTAGACCACCTGAGAGACTGAACCTATAAAGACAATAAGACCTTGGGGGAGGGTGATGTCATGTATCTCACATTACTGTACATAACTGTATCTTACCATGCTATACGTGACCATAACTCGAGATGACCTGTAACCACAAGCTTACCTTACCACCAGAAGTGCACTTGCAGGAGACACTGGATACCTGTCCCAGACAGGTATATAAGGACAGGTCTCAGGCAAGTGTGGCATTCGAGAGCTGTGTAATAAAGGTGCAGGTCCTGAGTGACCTTGACTTCAGTATGTGCCTCGTGTGAATCTGTACTGCAGGGACAGGACTTTACAACCTTGACTTCAACGAGCAGTGCGGTCCTGATGGTGTTGTTAGGCTGCAGATCTCGCTTAATTAGTTGGCATATCTCACTGATGATCTCTTTCGGAAGCGCAGCCTCCTAAGGCACGTGTTATTGGACAAGTCCAGTATGATCGCTTATCCTGTAAGTGCACTGGGTGTAAGATCTCCTCCTCCTCAGCAGTCTGCCACCTCTTTGATTGGTAGACATAATGCTCTTCAATAAACCTTCTCCCATCTCTAGTCTGCAGCATGTGAGTAGTCATCAATATTGGCTGAGAAATTACAGGCCCCATTACTACAAATGCCCTATTTATGTCTTCAAAATGATTAAATTGTCTTCTAAAAACACAATAGAAACTCAAAATTCACCATAATGTGATTAGATGGTTGTCAAGAGATTTTAAAACCACCTTAAAAGCACTCACGAATTACTTCAAAGCTCCCATAAACTTGAAACAACCTTTTATGAAAAGTCCTCCGAATTACAAAATGCCATCCATACCGCTGGATTAAGGTCAGGTGAGTGCAGCTTTTCTTGAGCGTCTTTTTGGGCGAGCGATCATTTGGGCAGTATATGGGCGAGTTGCCAAAAGTAACGCTCGGCAATAATCTGGGCGATATTTGGGCGTCAGTTTCCATTATAAACAGTCTTCTGGGTGGTGCACGAATGATGACGTCAGATTTTTTTAAAAATATGAGCGGGCGGTTCAGCTAATTCCCGGCGTTAATTGTATGCCGAAAGTTACACTGGCGATAATTGGGCGTTACTTTCCATTTATAATCAAATATGGGCATTAAACTCAATCTCAGTGGTTAAATAGACAGTAACTGGGCGATTCGAATGGAAAATCTAGCCCAAGTTCATTAACCGAGTGGACATTTTCTATCTGTAAATCTGAATAGTGAGCATCAGAAGGCTAATGGTCCATGGAGAGAGTCACATCCAACCCAACCTAATTCTTTCCTGATACCCACATTTTCCTGGTCACTGAACAGCAGGAAGTGTGGCATTTTTTCCCCACCCTAACTAGGATAATTTTAACACCCCAACTCCTTCCCTAGCTGAGATTAACTAATTTGGTACCAACTGGAGATTGAAGCTGAGATCTGCTAATCTGGATGATTTAGGGTGCATTTACAATACAGCTGCAGCCTCAGCGCAAAGTTTTGTTGCAGTTTTACTGTGAATGCACCTGAGTCAGGGCCCTGCCTGACACCAGAATGAGACTTTATTTTGCTTTGCAGTCATTTCAGGCCTCAGTGTCCAATGTACACTCAAGTTTAACACCAATGCTAATGTTGTAATGTGAATGCACTGTTAGTATGAAACCACATGGTATATTTATTCACCAAACCATCAGCTAATAACTGTTCTTTATAATGTAAGCAATAACATCACTTCAAGGATGTCTTGCATAGACTTTCAGCAACACTTCCAAGCCAGCAATGTGGATGTGATTTCAGACATGAAAACTAGGTAACTAGTTTATTGTGATTATGAGATTCTATTGTTAATGATGTTAGAGATTCTATAGTTAGTGTTTGAAGACCAGAACCTCAAATCTGGCACCAAGTTTATGATCTACAGGGCAGTAGTGATATCCAACCTCCTATATGGCTCAGAGACATGGACCATATACAGCAGACATCTCAAAGCACTGGAGAAATGCCACCAGCGCTGCCTCCGCAAGATCCTGCAAATCCACTGGGAGGATACACGCACCAACGTCAGTTTTCTCGCTCAGGCCAACATCCCCAGCATTGAAGCACTGATCACACTCGACCAGCTCCGTTGGACGGGCCACATCGTCCACATGCCCGACACGGGACTCCCTAAGCAAGCACTCTACTCGAAACTTCTACACAGCAAGCGAGCCCCAGGTGGGCAGAGGAAATGTTTCAAGGACACCCTCAATGCCTCCTTGATAAAGTGCAACATCCCCACTGGCACCTGGGAATCCCTGGCTCAAGACCACCCAAAGTGGAGGAAGAGCATGCGGGAGGGCGCTGAGCACTTAGAGTCTCGTCGCCGAGAGCATGCAGAAATCAAGTGCAGACAGCGGAAGGAGCATGCGGCAAACCAGACTCCCCACCCACCCTTTCCTTCAACCACTGTCTGTCTCACCTGTGACAGAGACTGTAATTCCTGTATTGGACTGTACATCCATCTGAGAACTCACTTTTAAAGTGGAAGCAGGCAGTTCCTCAAAATCGAGGAAGACTTATGATGAGTTAGTGATGTATATAGTGATAACATTTACATCTAAGTAGTAATACAACACAGAAATATACAAAAAGTCCTGATATTCAGGGAGGGTCAAGTCAGCAATGAATAGCCTAATCCTAAATCAAATATTAATAAACATATTCCACCTGAGCCCCACTTTACATAACCACTCAGTTTGAGACGACAGATGCTCAAAAACCCATTGAGGGAAAAGCTCTATATGTGAATCCTTTACTATAATATAAAAGCTGGTGTGAAGTACTTAATAATCATATACACCTTGATATTCAACATTTAGCAGCTTACGAGACACGAGTTCTCACTATACATTTGAAAATTTTAGAACATTGCTATCTGTAAGCTACCTATTAATGTACAGTCCTGTAAATTACTCTCATTTTCAATGTCTTTAATGGTAAATGAATTACTCTCAAGAAATTGTTGGATTAACCATATAGCCGATCAGATTGAGTTTTTGTGGAACATCTATTCTGGCTGACAAAACCTGCCTTGCTCAATCGCTTGTGAATTTTTTTTCTTGTGAATGTTCCAAAAGGAGTTCTAATTTGGATTTCTTCTTTAACCGTTACTATATTATGTACCATGGGGTAGATTTTCAATCTGCTGCCTGGGAATGAAAAATCCGATTTCTATAATGGGCAGCCGATCTACAATGCCAGCTTTACACCTGGTGGCATGTTTAAAATCTTTGCTTGTGTGTCTGACAGCTCAGATTAAAAGTCCTTTGCAGCCTTATAACGAGGACATCACTAGTTTTTGGACTCGGTGCTTCCCAGCATTCTCCTTGACCATAGCTATTCTGTGGTTTGCATCACCTCTCACTAATGGCAGTCGAAGGCAGCGGACAGCGCTCAACCCAATCCGCACAATGCATGGAGGATGCGACCACCTGCTTCACGAGTGGAAAATGAGGTCCGACCAAGGTGTGACTGTGGCCATGAGTCCCTGGCCACGGAACACATCACATCAACCTGCCCACTACAATCTATGAAAAAAGGTCACCTAATTTTCTTCACTCGGCATCACAGGAGGCCATCGAATGGATAGCCAAACTAGACATCCCATTATAAGCTTTCCTGTCATCTGAAAGTAGTAAGTAGTAATGGTAGTTGACATATACACTTGTCACCAACATCCCCCCTAAGCTTTCTACCGGTCATTGTTAAGTTTCACAAAACTGTGAATGGGCCACACAGTCCCTTAAAGGGGCTGCATGCCCAAGAAAAATGAGGGTGAATATTGCTCATCACCTATACATATCACCATCCTTACTCACAGACCGATGGCTGGGTGTGTTTGCGACATCTCTATTTTATATCATGGCAATGGTTTGTTGTGATGCCTTATTGTTTGAGCGCAGCTGTCTTCAGAGGACATGAGGCAATATTTGTGATACATCTCTTTTGGAAAGTTACTTCAATTCTCCTCAGAGATGTGATTATTTTCCACTGGGCCTGGCCTAACTGCCTCATTGCTGTTTTTTTTTTACAGTTCATATGAACAAAGCAACAATGCACCGAGACTCTAATCAAATTAATAAGTGAAGAATACTTTTCTAGATTTTAATTTTTATCATTGCCTATCGCCTTCAAAATAGTATGGACATATTCTGATAATACAGAACATTATAGCAGCTGCAGAGCAGGTTATTCTACATACATTTCCTTGGACCACAACTCTCCATTGATGTTCACGGCACCATTCATCTTAAATTACTGAGAATATACAATATTGTACAGCACAGTGCTCTTGGATTAAGATTAGACTTTTCCTGCAGACATGTATTTTCATGTTTATTTTTTGCGTGGGGTAAGGGGAGAGAAAGAACACAATAAAGCAAGGATTGGTGGAATGGCCTGCATAAAAAAAGAGATTCTTAGATGGCTGAGATAACCTCAATATTAAACAGTGAAAGAAAGTGATATCACTCTTGCCTCTTAGCCAGAAGGTTATAGGTTCAAGCCCTACTCCAGAAATTTGAGCACTTAATCTAGGTTGATACTTTACAACAACCACTACTTACATTTATATAGCACTCTTAACATAGTAGAACGTTCCAAGCCATTTAACAAGAGCATTATCAAACACAATTTGACATTGAGCCACGTTGGGGATATTAGGTCAGTTGACCAAGAGGTAGGTTTTAAGGAGCGCCTTAAAGGAGGAAAGAGAGGCAGAGGTGGAGATGTTTAGGAGGGAACCCATGGCACATAATCTCCCATGAAGAACTCCTATCAAATGTAGACTGGTTGATAGACCTGGTTTATGCAATTACTGGGATATTACTGAGTTGAGCACAAATGGTGCACCGTCAGACGCAGAGCTCCAAGTCCGCCTCAATGCCAGGCTACCAGATGTGGGATCTGGCTATGGCCTTCATGAGAACGATTCCCGGGTGCTCGCGGTGGAGCTCCCGGAGAAACGCCTCTCTGCCTCGCAGAGGCATAACTACTCAGCTGCCTCACATCAGACAGTCTGCCTGTAGTGATAGTTCATGCATACGCCTATGGAAAGGTTTAATCTCCTCGGGGCAGGCATCGCGAGCCTCTGCCCAGTCATCGGTTAAGACTCATCTTTTGACTAAGGATAACGTGGGGTCGCTGGGCGTCCAGGCTCTGATTTGGCGAGCCGTCATGGGCGAACCTATGGACTTAAAGGCATTGATTGCCATGACTATCTCACAGTCCTGTTCGTCAGACCCTTCCGTGGTCGCCAGGAGTACCCTGCTAAGTGCATCGGCACAGTTGTCTGTGCCTGGTCTGTGCCTTACTGTGTAGTCGTAAGAAGCCAGCATGAGTGCCCACCGTTGAATGTGCGCCGAGGCTCTCGGATAGCAGGGACGTGAGGGGCTTGTAGTCGATTTCTAACGCGAACTTGGCCCAAAAAGGTATTGGTGCATCTTTTTGGCACTGCATACGCACGCGAGCGCCTCCTTCTCCACCATATCGTACCCGCGCTCCACCCGTGAAAGTGACCTGAAGGCATAAGCTATGGGTTGTAATTTACCCGCACCATTGACATGCTGTAAAACGCATCCGACCCCGTACGCTGAGGCATCACATGTAAGAACTAGCTTTTACCTGGATCATAAAAAGCCAAAACACTGTTGGAACATAGAAGGTTGCGTGCCTTATTGAAGGCACGTTCCCGGGTGTTGCCCCAAAACCAATCGCACCCCTTTCTGAGTAGCACGTGGAGAAGTTCCAGCAGCGTGCTTAAGTTCTGCATAAAGTTCCCAAAGTAATTTAGTAGCCCGAGAAAGGCGTGCAGTTCCGAGACATTCCGGGGCCTGGGTGCCAGACGAATTGCTTCGGTTTTGGATTCTGTTGGACGGATTCCATCAGCGGCAATCCTTCTGCCCAAAAATTCAACCTCGGGCGTGAGAAACAGACACTTGGATTTCTTAACTCTTAGGCCTACCTGATCCAACTGCTTTAGTACTTCCTCCAAGTTGCGGAGATGGGAGTCGGTGTCCCTGCCCATGATGAGTATGTCGTCTTGAAACACAACCGTCCCCGGGATGGACTTGAGCAGACTCTCCATGTTGCGCTGGAAAATAGCAGCTGCCGACCTGATGCCGAATGCATTGATTGTACATGAAAAGGCCTCGATGTGTGTTGATGGTGGTGAGTAGCTTAGACTCTTCGGTCAGTTCTTGCGTCATATACACAGATGTGAGATCTAGTTTTGAGAAAAGTTTTCCTCCAGCCAATGTGGCAAATAGGTCCTCCGCTCTGGGCAGTGGGTATTGGTCCTGTAGGGAGACTCTGTTTATGGTAGATTTGTAATCCCCACAGATTCGTACGGATCCATCAGGCTTCATGATGGGACTTGCCCAGTCGCTAAATTCCACGGGTGAGATAATGCCTTCCCACAGAAGCCTGTCCAGTTCATGTTCAATCTTTTCTCTCATCACATAGGGCACAGCTCTAGCCTTGTAATGGACCAGACTAGCATCCTGTGTGATGTAGATTTTAACTTTAGCCCCTTTGAAGGTGCCCACACCTGGCTGAAAGAGATGTTCAAATCGACTTAGAACTATGAGCAGGAGGTCCGTTCCTCTGACGACATGGCATGAACATTATCCCATTTCCAATTTAGTTTTGTCAGCCAGCTTCTCCCCAGCAGTGCTGGGAGACCTCCAGGGACAATCCACAGGGAAAGTCGGTTCACCATCCTTTTGTGTGTGACTGAGAGCATGGCGCTGCCAAGGACTGGAACGATTTCTTTGGTATAGGTCCTTAGTTTGGTGTCGACCCTTGTGAGTTTTGGTCTGTTGCTTTTGTGCGGCCACAGCTGTTCAAATTGTTGAGCGCTCATGAGAGGTTGACTCGCTCCCGTATCCAGTTCCATGTTGACGGGTATCCCGTTGAGTAGGACCCTCATCATTATTGGAGGCGTCTTGTAAGAACAGTGGCCATTGATCGTGTTGACCCGCTGTACCTCGGTGTCCCGGGCACTGTCCCCACCGTCTTCTGGTCCGCTTTCCGACCCTTCCGATTCGTATACCAGTTGAGCTGCTGTTTACCTGCACATGCGGGCCAGATGCCCTGTATAGTTGCAGTTTCTGCAACTGGCATGCTGAAATCAACACCCCCTTGATGAGTACCTTCCCCCACATCTCCAGCTCAGACCACTTCCATTGTTTCCGAAGGATGAGCTACGTCTGGCTGATCTCTCTTGAGCTTCTCTCAGTTTGTAGTTGATTGCTCGCATTGTGGGTTGATGAGGTGTGAACGGCCGTTCATGTGGCCCTTGATGGCTTCTGGCGCCACTGCCTGCTGTTGAGGGCCTGCTCTCCTGCCTTTGTCTGTGTGTGGGGGTAGCGGCTTGTTTCACGCTGTGAACCCTTTGTTCCAATGTTTCGTTAGTTGTCGTACCCGCAGTATAGATCAACCTCGTTTCTTCTTCTGCCAAGAATGTCTGTGCGACCAGTGCTGCCGCCCCTAGGGTCAAGTTCTTGGTCTCTATGAGCTTTCGGAATATGCCTCAGTGGCCTATTCCTTCAATAAAAAAGTTTCTCAGTACTTCTCTCCTTAGTTCATCGGAGAACTCACATAAACTAGCCAGCCCCCGAAGTTCCGCCATAAAGTCGGGTATGCTCTGGCCCACACAGCATCTGTAATTGTAGAACCTGTGTCTGGCCATGTGTAGGCTGCTCGCTGGCTTCAGGTGGTCTCTTACCAGTGTACTCAACTCTTCAATCGACTTGCTTTCTGGTTTCTCGGGTGCCAGCAGGTCCTTCATTAAGGCATATGTTTTCGAGCCACAGCTGGTCAAGAGATGGGCTCTTCTCTTGTCTGCCTTATCGTCGCCCAACCAGTCTTTGGTTACAAAGCTTTGCTGGAGCCTTTCTATAAAGTCCTCCCAATTATCTCCAGCATTGTATTTTTCATCTGAGCCGTTGGTCGCCATTCTGTGGATTCTGTGATCCTGTAACTCGTCACCACTGTAAAGTCCTGTCCCTGCAGTACAGACTCACACGAGGCACATACTGAAGTCAAGGTCACTCAGGACCTGCACCTTTATTTCACAGCTCTCGAATGCCACACTTGCCTGAGACCTGTCTTTATATACCTGTGTGGAACAGGTATCCAGTGTCTCCTGCAAGTGCACCCCTGGTGGTAAGGTAAGCTTGTGGTTACAGGTCAGAATTAGTTACAGTCATGTATAGCATGGTAAGATACAGTTATGTACAGTAGTGTGAGATACATGACAAAAATGGTGTGATTTTTTTTCATTTTCTTTGAACACTTTCATTTATTAGTTATAATAAAAAGGCTGTTTGACAGTCAAGAATTGTCCAATTGCGTCATGAAGAGTTTGTTTGCTTTTCAATTGGTGAAAGAAGATGGTGTGCCATGAGGATGGTGTGTTGGAGGCGGGCAGGGGGAGGTGGGATGTCATCTCATGAATCCTCCAGGAATACATCCAACTGGAGTTGGCAACCCTAGCTAGGAATCATTACACTGAGAATTGCTTCAGTTAAATAATTTCCACCGTGGGTACAAATAATAAATTATTAATGATCAGATTATAACCTCTGCCCCATTTTTTCAGATGGCAGTTGTTGCTGATGATTCTGATATTCCCATTTACACCTTCTCTAGACTCATCTTTTGTTTCTTTACTGGTCCCATTAACATCACTTTTTACCTTGCCCCATTGTCCCTTTTGTCATTTAATCTCCCCTGCCTTCCACTCTATCACAGACCTTCTCTTTTGTTCTTTCCTCCCCCCTCACCTTTCGCTGCCTCTGTGCTTGCTTAAAACCTATTACATTTTGAACTTTTTCTAGTTCTGATGAAAGGTCACCAACCTGAAACATTGGCTGCAATGTTTACTGTAGAGCCGGGTTGGGTGTGTGCGGGCCACGTAATGGATTGGGAACGCAATGCTCTGCTCAGCGTGTTCTTCAGGGCGACCTTAATGTAATGGCCCACTTAAAGCAGTCATGTACATTTCCCGGCCCAATTAAATGGAGCGAGTCTGATGACATCATCGATAACTCGTTTCCAGCGCTGATATTTAAAGCAGCCTTGCATTGCACTCAACTCATTTGAAAGTTGCTACAGGAGTGTAGAAGCTGAAATACAAAGGGCTGAGTACTGTTCTAAACCAGCAATGATGGATAGTCAAAGGCAGAGGGCGGCAGCACAATTTTCTGACACAATCCTGCATACTCTGGTGAAGGCAGTGAGAGTATGTAGGGGGGGTCCTCTTCCCTGCTGATAGATGCTAGAGGTCTCCAAATGAGCCTGGTTGGATATAATAATGCAGAGGAGGTCAGTAGCAGGGATGTGGTCAAGTAGATCTGGTTCCAGTGCAGGAAATGATTCAATGATCTCATGAGGTCAAGAAAGGTGAGTGCAATGCCACACTTGCCTTCATCCTGAGGTGCCTGTTACCACATCCCCATCACTCTGCCTTCCCAAGCCTGCTCCTGCACGTCATTCCTCACACCAACATACCTTGCACATCCACCCATTTCTCTATGTACATACTAACATCCCCATCTGACTAATCACCGCTGACACTCACTCTCATCCTAATGCAATCATAGCAAGTAACACCACAGAAGGAGGTCATTTGGCATTGGCACCCCACTCCCTCATAGTCACCCGTTACAGATGTAACCCATCCATTCTTTACACTCATTCCATCACTCTCACTCAACCTTCTCTTCTTTCCCTCCTTGCAGGAAGAAAGAGTCCAAAATATGTAGGAAAGGCAGAGAAGCGGGGGTGGCCATCCAGTCTTCACCCAACTAACACCAGCAGAGGAGGGGGCCCTGGAGATGTCGGGAGTTGCAGAGCTGCTAGTCGTGGGAAATGGAGAGGAGGGAACATCCCAGCAACCTGGTGACAGAATTATATCTCATACAGCCACATGGCATGCAACAGTCACTCATATAGTGACTGATGTCAGCAGCCAGAGAAATGCCATCATGTGTATAATGGTAACGTTACACATTATTTTTATAACACTTCGAGTTCATCTCTTTACTCTCCCACAGGTCCATCAAATGCCACCTCCCACTGTCCAGCAGAGGAGGAAGACGACTCTTCAGCGGAACCCCCAGCCTCTGAGAGTACAGCATCAGCAGACCCAAGCGCACCCAGCACAGATACAGACACCTCAATGGGTCCTTTGCAGCATGGAGTAGAGTTGTCACCTGGTGTCTCACACTGCTTAAGTGAGCAAGAACAGATGGTGTTGTCAAGGCCAGCAGTGGAGTCTCCTCACTGGAGGGCATAGGACACTCCAAGCTCTGCTGAGTACGCATGCAGATGCTGAGCCTCGAGGGCCATCGAGAAAGAGGGTAATCTTGGAGTGGCTGCCACAATTGCATGAGGCTCTGGCATCTTTTGCAGCCACGATGTCTGCAAATTTGCAAAGAATGGAGAAGTCCATCTTCAACGTGAATACCACCCTGTCACAGGATGAGCTGTTCCATGGAAAGGATGGCCACCTGCATGGAACAACAAAGGCGCCAGTCACTTGAGCACAGGCTAGCTGTGGACAACAGATGGCAGATGTTCATAGAAACATAGAAACATAGAAAATAGGAGCAGTAGTAGGCCATTCGGCCCTTCGAGTCTGTACCAGCATTCAATATGATCATGGCTGATCCTCTATCTCAACACCATATTCCTGCTTTTTCCCCATACCCTTGATGCCCTTTGTTTCTAGAAATCTATCTATCTCCCTCTTAAATATATTCAGTGACTTTGCCTCCACAGCCTTCTGTGATAGAGAATTCCACAGATTCACCACCCTCTGTGAAAACATTTCTCCTCATCTCGGTCCTAAATTACCAACCCCGTATCCTGAGACTGTGACCCCTTGTTCTAGACTTCCCAGCCAGGGGAAACATCCTCCCTGCATCCAGTCTATCGAACCCAGTCAGAATTTTATACGTTTCAATGAGATCCCCTCTCAGTCTTCTAAACTCTAGTGAATACAGGCCTAGTCGGCCCAACTCTCCTCATATGACAGTCCTGCCATCCCAGGAATCAATCAGGTGAACCTTCGCTGCACTCCCTCTTTGGCAAATATATCCTTTCTTAGGTAAGGAGAGCAAAACTGCACACAATACTCCAGGTGCAGTCTCACCAAGGCCCTGTATAACTGTAGTGAGACATCCTTGCTCCTGTACTCAAATCCTCTTGCAATGAAGGCCAACATACCATTTGCCTTCCTAACTGCTTGCTGCACCTGCATGTTTGCTTTCAATGACTGGTGTACAAGGACACCCAGGTCCCTCTGTACATCGACACTTCCCAAGCCATCACCATTTAAATAATACTTTGTCCTTATGTTTTTCCTACCAAAGTGGATAATTTCACATTTATCCACGTTATACTGCATCTGCCGTGTGTTTGCCCACTCACTCAACCTATCTAAATCGCCTTGCAGCATCTTTGCATCCTCCTCACAACTCACAATCCCACTCAGTTTTGTGTCAGCAGCAAACTTGGAAATATTACATTTGGTTTCCTCATCCAAATCATTTAAAGATATTGTGAATAGCTAGGGCCCAAGCACTGATCCCTGTGGTACCCCCCTAGTCACTGCCCGCCACCTCGAAAAAGAGCTGTTTAGTCCTACTCTCTGTTTTCTGTCAGTTAACCAATTTTCAATCCATGTCAATACATTACCCCCAATCCTATGTGCTTTAATTATGCACACTAACCTCTTAAGTGGGACTTTATCAAAGGCCTTCTGAAAATCCAAATGCACTACATCCCTGGTTCTCCCTTATCTATTCTATCAGTTACAACCTCAAAAAACTCCAGTAGGTTTGTCAAACATGAATTTCCTTTCAGAAATCCATGTTGACTTTGTTTAATCCTGTTGATATTATCTAAGTGTGCCGTTATCACATCCTTTATAATACACTCCAGCATTTTCCCTACTACTGATGTCAGGCTAACCGCTCTGTAGTTCCCTGTTTTCTCTCTCTCTCCTTTTTTAAATAGTGGGGTTACATTTGCCACCCTCCAATCTGCAGGAACTGTTCCATAATCTATAGAATTTTGGAAGATGACAACCAATGCATCTACTATTTCCATGGCTACCTCTTTTAGTACTCTGGGATGCAGATCATCAGGCCCTGGGGATTTATCTGCCTTCAGTCCCATTAGTTTCTCCAGCACTATTTTCTTACTAATAATAATTTCCTTTAATTCTTCTTGCTCACTAGACCAATGCTTCCCTTGCATTTCTGGGACGTTATTTGTGTCCTTTTCCGTCAAGACAGAACCGAAGTATTTATTTAATTGTTCTGCCATTTCCTTGTTCCCCATTACAAATTCTCCTGTTTCTGTCTGTAAAGGACCTACATTTGTCTTCACTAATCTTTTTCTTTTTACGTACTTGTAGAAACTTTTGCAGTCGGTTTTTGCAAGTTGTGTTCCTTGCAAGTTTACTCTCATACTCTATTTTTCCCGTCTTAATCAATCTCTTGGTCCTTTTTTGCTGAACTCTAAACTGCTCCCAATCCTCAGACTTGCTACTTTTTCTGGCAACTTTGTGTAACTCCTCTTTGGAGCTAATACTATCCTTAATGTATTTTGTGAGCATAGTTGGGCCATATTTCCTTTTGTGTTTTTATGCCAGAAAGGAATGTATAACTGTTGCAATTCATGCATTTGTTCCTTAAATATTAACCATTGCCTATCCACCGTCATGCCTTTTAATGAACCTTCCCAATCTATCATAGCCAATTCATTACTCATACCTTCGTAGTTTCCTTTATTTAGATTTAGGATCCTAGTTTCGGATTGGATTACTTCACTTTCCATCTTAATAAAGAATTCAATCATGTTATGGTCACTCTTCCCGAAAGGACCCCGCACAACAAGACTATTAATTAACCCTTTCTCATTACTCAATACCCAATCTAGGATAGACTGTTCCCTAGTAGGATCCTCAACATACTGGTCTAAAAAAACCATCTCGTACACACTCCAGGAATTCATCTGCCATAGTATTATTACTAATTTGGTTTGGCCAGTCTATATGTAGATTAAAGTCACCTACAATTACTGTAGTATCCTTGCTACATGCATCTCTAATTTCCTGTGGGGTGCCACAGGGTTCAGTGCTGGGACCCCAGCTATTTACAATATACATCAATGATTTAGATGAAGGAATTGAATGTAATATCTCCAAGTTTGCAGATGACACTAAGCTGGGTGGCAGTGTGAGCTGTGAGGAGGATGCTAAGAGGCTGCAGGGTGACTTGGACAGGTTAGGTGAGTGGGCAAATGCATGGCAGATGCAGTATAATGTGGAGAAGTGTGAGGTTATCCACTTTGGTGGCAAAAGCAGGAAGACAGAATATTATCTGAATGGTGACAGATTAGGAAAAGGGGAGGTGCAACGAGACCTTGGTGGCATGGTACATCAGTCATTGAAGTTTGGCATGCAGGTACAGCAGACGGTGAAGAAGCAAAATGGCATGTTGGCCTTCATAGCTAGAGGATTTGAGCATAGGAGGAGGGCGGTATTAGTGCAGTTGTACAGAGCCTTGGTGAGGCCACACCTGCAATATTGTGTTCAGTTTTGGTCTCCTAATTTGAGGAAAGACATTCTTGCTATTGAGGAAGTACAGCGAAGGTTCACCAGATTGATTCCTGGGATGGCAGGACTGATATATGAGGAGAGACTGGATCAACCGGGCTTGTATCCACTGGAATTTAGAAGAATGAGAGGGGATCTCATAGAAACATATAAAATTCTGACGGGATTGGACAGGTTAGAAACATAGAAACATAGAAAATAGGTGCAGGAGTAGGCCATTCGGCCCTTCGAGCCTGCACCGCCATTCAATGAGTTCATGGCTGAACATGCAACCTCAGTATCCCATTCCTGCTTGCTCACCATACCCCTTGATCCCCCTAGTAGTAAGGACTATATCTAACTGCCTTTTGAATATATTTAGTGAATTGGCCTCAACAACTTTCTGTGGTAGAGAATTCCAGAGATTCACCACTCTCTGGGTGAAGAAGATTCTCCTCATCTCAGTCCTAAATGGCTTACCCCTTATCCTTAGACTGTGACCCCTGGTTCTAGACTTCCCCAACATTGGGAACATTCTTCCTGCATCTAACCTGTCTAAACCCGTCAGAATTTTAAATGTTTCTATGAGATCCCCTCTCATTCTTCTGAACTCCAGTGACTACAAGCCCAGTTGATCCAGTCTTTCTTGATATGTCAGTCCAGCCTTCCCGGGAATCAGTCTGGTGAACCTTCGCTGCACTCCCTCAATAGCAAGAATGTCCTTCCTCAAGTTAGGAGACCAAAACTGTACACAATACTCCAGGCAGGAAGAATGTTCCCATTGCTGGGGAGTTCCAGAACCAGGGATCATAGTCTAAGAATAAGGGGTAAGCCATTTAGGACCGAGATGAGGAGAAACTTCTTCACTCAGAGAGTGGTTAACCTGTGGAATTATCTACCACAGAAAGTTGTTGAGGTCAGTTCATTAGATATATTCAAAAGGGAATTAGATATGGCCCTTACGGCCAAAGGGATCAAGGGGTATGGAGAGAAAGCAGGAAAGGGGTACTGAGGTTGAATGATCAGCCATGATATTGAATGGCGGTGCAGGCTCAAAGGGCCGAATGGCCTGCTCCTGCACCTAATTTCTATGTTTCTATGTTTCTATGTTTCTATGTTTGATGCTGTCCCCTACAGTACCACTACTGTTTGAAGGCCTATAGACAACTCCCACCAATGTTTTCTACCCCTCGGTGTTCCTTAGCTCCACCCAGATTGATTCTATATCTTGATTTTCTGAGCCAATATCCTTTCTTACTATTGCTCTGATTCCATCCTTTATTAACAATGCCACACCCGCCCTCTTCCTTTCTGCCTGTCCTTCCTAAATATCAAATATCCTTAGGTACTCAATTCCCAACCCTGGTCACCCTGCAACCACATCTCCGTAATTGCAACTATATTGTATTATAATGGCTATAAATGGAGACTTGGGCCTTCATTGTCATTCTGCCGATTTAACGTCGAGATTCAATAATACCACCCACCCACTTTTTTTTGTCGTAAAGAGCATATTCACCGAAACTAGCAGCCATGAGATCGCCCAGCGTCACTTTCACCACCTCGCACACATATCGCCCACAATATCACTCACCCAAAACAATGCCCAGAAAAAATGGAACTAACCGGAACTAATCACAGCGTTATGGACGCCATGTTCTACATCACATGTCGCATCCTTTAAAAGGCTGCTGTGCTTCAACCTCGGGGGAGTTCGGATGTACTCTGGAGGTTGTTGGAGTTGATGTGAACATCTCCACAAACATCTTGATCATACTGTGACCGATTGGAATTGAATCGGTAGCTTCACCACCTGGCTGATGACCCCCCTGCGTGACACTCACACCGAAGCCGAGACGCGATACGAGAGCCACAGAGCCACTCGCAATATTGTGGAGAAAACCATTGGAGTGCTTAAGCAGTGCTTTAGATGCCTGGACCACTCAGTACATTCATTGATTGTGACCATTCGGTGGAAAACAGAGAGCTACTGCAATGGGGTCTGTCCTTTCTCAACCTCTCTTGATGACTAGTTACATGCAGCAGACTCAAGGTCGCCGAAGGTACACGTCACAGCATTATGTGCCTAATGTAAGACGTGCCAGACTGATGAGGAGGACCAGACGTTACACCCCCCGCAAGTACAGGGAGAAGCATTCTTACCTCGACTTGCCCGACACCACCTGCCTTCGGAGACTGTGCTTGCACAGAGGTTATCATTGAGGTATGCCAGCTGATAAGGGGAGATCTGCAGCCTGCCAGCACCATTAGTACAGCACTGTCTGTCGAGGTCAAAGTCACTGCGGCACTGTCATTCTATGTGTCGGGTTCTTTTCAGGCCACAGCTGGCGACATTTGCGAACTTTCTCAGCATGCCATACATTACTGCATTATCTACCAAAATTCTTTGGACTCTGGGGAGGTACCAGCAGATTGGAAAGCAGCTAATGTAACGCCTCTGTTTAAAAAAGGGGGCAGACAAAAGGCAGGTAACTATAGGCCGCTTAGTTTAACATCTGTAGTGGGGAAAATGCTTGAAACTATCATTAAGGAAGAAATAGCGAGACATCTAGATAGGAATAGTGCAATCAAGCAGACGCAGCATGGATTCATGAAGGGGAAATCATGTTTAACTAATTTACTGGAATTCTTTTGAGGATATAACGAGCATGGTGGATAGAGGTGTACCGATGGATGTGGTGTATTTAGATTTTCAAAAGGCATTCGATAAGGTGCCACACAAAAGGTTACTGCAGAAGATAAAGGTACGCGAAGTCAGAGGAAATGTATTAGCATGGATAGAAAATTGGCTGGCTAACAGAAAGCAGAGAGCCAGGATAAATGGGTCCTTTTCGGGTTGGAAATCGGTGGTTAGTGGTGTGCCACAGGGATCGGTGCTGGGACCACAACTGTTTACAATATACATAGATGACCTGGAAGAGGGGACAGAGTGTAGTGTAACAAAATTTGCAGATGACACAAAGATTAATGGGAAAGCGAGCTGTGTAGAGGACACAGAGCGGCTGCAAAGAGATTTAGATAGGTTAAGCGAATGGGCTAAGGTTTGGCAGATGGAATACAATGTCGGAAAGTGTGAGGTCATCCACCTTGGGAAAAAAAACAGTAAAAGGGAATATTATTTGAATGGGGAGAAATTACAACATGCTGCGGTGCAGAGGGACCTGGGGGTCCTTGTGCATGAAACTCTTTTTGGAGTTTACCTGCAAAACATAAACATTAAAACCATGCCACCCGCCTGGGTGACACAGCAGACATTTTCAAGGCCCCTTTTTTTTTTCTTTTTTTTTTGGTTTTTTTTTGGGGCGCTAAAATCAAATTTTTCCAGTGCCCCCTATAAAAGGGGAGGGGGACACTAAAAGTACCGGCAATGAAAACAAATTAAACTTTAAAACGTAAAATCAAATTAAAATTTGGTTGCCGGGCGTGATGATGCACTCCAGTCCCTCCGGTGCCCACCTCTCGCGGAAGGCCGCGAGTGTACCGGTGGACACCGCGTGCTCCATCTCCAAGGACACCCTGGACCAGATGTAAGAGCGGAAGAGAGGCAGACAGTCAGGTTGAACGACCCCCTCGACCGCCCGCTGCCTGGACCGGCTGATGGCACCCTTGGCCGTGCCCAGGAGCAGTCCTACGAGGAGGCCTTCGGACCTACCCGCTCCCCTCCGCACAGGGTGCCCAAAGATCAGGAGAGTGGGACTGAAGTGCAGCCAGAATTTCAGGAGTAACCCCTTCAAATAATAAAACAGGGGCTGCAACCTTGTGCATTCCATAAAAACATGGAACACGGACTCTTCCAGACCGCAGAAATTGCAGGCGGCCTGGGAGTCCGTGAACCGGCTTAAAAATTTGTTGCACGGCACTGCTCCGTGCACCACCCTCCAGGCCAAGTCCCCGATGAACAGTGGGAGGACCCCTGCGTAGAGTGCCCTCCATCGGGGACCCCCGCCTCCTTGTGCATGAAACTCTTTTAGAGTCTACCTGCAAAACATAAACATTAAACTGTGCCACCCGACCTGGGTGACACACCAGACATTTACAAGGCCCTTTTTTTCCTTTTTTTTTTTGTGTTTTGGGGTTTTTTTTGGGGTTTTTTTTTTGGGCACTAAAATCACAATTTCTCCGGTGCCCCCTATAAAAGGGAAGGGGACTCTAAAAGCACCGGCAATTAAAACAAATTAAACTTTAAAACGTAAAATCAAATTAAAATTTGGTTGCCGGGCGTGATGATGCACTCCAGTCCCTCCGGTGCCCACCTCTCGCGGAAGGCCGCGAGCGTACCGGTGGACACCGCGTGCTCCATCTCCAAGGACACCCTGGACCGGATGTAAGAGCGGAAGAGAGGCAGGCAGTCAGGTTGAACGACCCCCTCGACCGCCCGCTGCCTGGACCGGCTGATGGCACCCTTGGCCGTGCCCAGGAGCAGTCCTACGAGGAGGCCCTCGGACCTACCCGCTCCCCTCCGCACAGGGTGCCCAAAGATCAGGAGAGTGGGACTGAAGTGCAGCCAGAATTTCAGGAGCAGCCCCTTCAAATAATGGAACAGGGGCTGCAACCTTGTGCACTCAATAAAAACATGGAACACGGACTCCTCCAGACCGCAGAAATTGCAGGCGGCCTGGGAGTCCGTGAACCGGCTTAAAAATTTGTTGCACGGCACTGCTCCGTGCACCACCCTCCAGGCCAAGTCCCCGATGAATAGTGGGAGGACCCCTGCGTAGAGTGCCCTCCATCGGGGACCCCCGCCTCCTCCGGACGGCAAGATGGTATCCTTGTGCATGAAACTCTTTTGAGTTCACCTGTGAAAACATAAAAACAATAAACGGTGCCACCCGACCTGGGTGACACTCCAGACATTTTCAAGGCCCTTTTTTTCCCCCCTTTTTTTTTTTTTTTGGTTTTTTTTTGTGTTTTTCTTTTTTTTTTTTGGTTTTTTTTTTTTGGGCACTAAAATCACAATTTTCCCCAGTGCCCCCTATATAAGGGAAGGGGGACACTAAAAGCACCGGCAATTAAAACAAATTAAACTTTAAAACGTAAAATCAAATTAAAATTTGGTTGCCGGGCGTGATGATGCACTCCAGTTCCTTGTGCATGAAACTCTTTTAGAGTCTACCTGCGAAAACATAAACATTAAACTGTGCCACCCGACCTGGGTGACACTCCAGACATTTACAAGGCCCATTTTTTTTTCCCCCCTTTTTTGTGTTTTTTTTTTTTTTTTTTTGGGCACTAAAATCACAATTTTTCCCCAGTGCCCCCTATAAAAGGGAAGGGGACACTAAAAGCACCGGCAATTAAAACAAATTAACTTTAAAACGTAAAATCAAATTAAAATTTGGTTGCCGGGCGTGATGATGCACTCCAGTCCCTCCGGTGCCCACCTCTCGCGGAAGGCCGCGAGCGTACCGGTGGACACCGCGTGCTCCATCTCCAAGGACACCCTGGACCGGATGTAAGAGCGGAAGAGAGGCAGGCAGTCAGGTTGAACGACCCCCTCGACCGCCCGCTGCCTGGACCGGCTGATGGCACCCTTGGCCGTGCCCAGGAGCAGTCCTACGAGGAGGCCTTCGGACCTACCCGCTCCCCTCCGCACAGGGTGCCCAAAGATCAGGAGAGTGGGACTGAAGTGCAGCCAGAATTTCAGGAGCAGCCCCTTCAAATAATGGAACAGGGGCTGCAACCTTGTGCACTCAATAAAAACATGGAACACGGACTCCTCCAGACCGCAGAAATTGCAGGCGGCCTGGGAGTCCGTGAACCGGCTTAAAAATTTGTTGCACGGCACTGCTCCGTGCACCACCCTCCAGGCCAAGTCCCCGATGAATAGTGGGAGGACCCCTGCGTAGAGTGCCCTCCATCGGGGACCCCCGCCTCCTCCGGACGGCAAGATGGTATCCTTGTGCATGAAACTCTTTTGAGTTCACCTGTGAAAACATAAAAACAATAAACGGTGCCACCCGACCTGGGTGACACTCCAGACATTTTCAAGGCCCTTTTTTTCCCCCCTTTTTTTTTTTTTTTGGTTTTTTTTTGTGTTTTTCTTTTTTTTTTTTGGTTTTTTTTTTTTGGGCACTAAAATCACAATTTTCCCCAGTGCCCCCTATATAAGGGAAGGGGGACACTAAAAGCACCGGCAATTAAAACAAATTAAACTTTAAAACGTAAAATCAAATTAAAATTTGGTTGCCGGGCGTGATGATGCACTCCAGTTCCTTGTGCATGAATCCCAAAAAGTTAGTTTGCAGGTGCAGCAGGTAATCAGGAAGGAGAATGGAATGTTGGCCTTCATTGCGAGAGGGATGGAGTACAAAAGCAGGGAGGTCCTTCTGCAACTGTATAGGGTATTGGTGAGGCCGCACCTGGAGTACTGCGTGCAGTTTTGGTCACCTTACTTAAGGAAGGATATACTAGCTTTGGAGGGGGTACAGAGACGATTCACTCGGCTGATTCCGGAGATGAGGGGGTTACCTTATGATGATAGATTGAGTAGACTGGGTCTTTACTCATTGGAGTTCAGAAGGATGAGGGGTGATCTTATAGAAACATTTAAAATAATGAAAGGGATAGACAAGATCGAGGCAGAGAGGTTGTTTCCACTGGTCGGGGAGACTAGAACTAGGGGACACAGCCTCAAAATACGGGGGAGCCAATTTAAAACCGAGTTGAGAAGGAATTTCTTCTCCCAGAGGGTTGTGAATCTGTGGAATTCTCTGCCCAAGGAAGCAGTTGAGGCTAGCTCATTGAATGTATTCAAGTCACAGATAGATAGATTTTTAACCAATAAGGGAATTAAGGGTTATGGGGAGCGGGCGGGTAAGTGGAGCTGAGTCCACGGCCAGATCAGCCATGATCTTGGTTGAATGGCGGAGCAGGCTCGAGGGGCTAGATGGCCTACTCCTGTTCCTAATTCTTATGTTCTTATGTTTATAGACAGGCCACTGAAGCCCTGTACACATGCAGGAGGGACTTGATCAGCTTCCCTATGACCAGGGAGGCACAGAGTGAGAGGGTTCTAGGATTCTCCAGAATTGCAAACCTCCCCAAGGTGCAGGGAGCAATAGACTGTACGCATATCGTGATGTGGGCACCTTTTCAGGATGTAGAGGTTTTCAGGAACCACAAGGGATTCCACTCCCTGAATGTCCAACAGGTTGTCGACCACCAACAAATTATACTGGCAGTGAATGTTCAATTTCCGGGCAGCATCCATGATGCTCACATCCTGCGTGAGAGCACTGTATCTGACTTGTTTAACAATCAGCCACAAGGTCAATGCTGGATGCTTGGTGACACAGGATATGGCTTCGCCACCTGACTGATGACCCCCCTGTGTGACACCCACACTGAAGCCGAGAGGCGATACGAGAGCCACAGAGCCACAGAGCCACTCACAATATCGTGGAGAACATACATAAGAACATAAGAATTAGGAACAGGAGTAGGCCATCTAGCCCCTCGAGCCTGCTCCGCCATTCAACAAGATCATGGCTGATCTGGCCTTGGACTCAGCTCCACTTACCCACCCGCTCCCCACTTCTGCCCAGCTGCTGCCGACCACCGCAAGCGCGTCGTCTAAGCGTGCACCGCCGCTATTCCTCTGCAGGTTGCAGGAGGACATAGACAGGCTAAGTGAGTGGGCAAGCACTTGGCAGATGGAGTATAATGTTGGAAAGTGTGAGGTTATGCACTTTGGCAGAAAAAATCAAAGAGCAAGTTATTATTTAAATGGAGAAAGATTGCAAAGTGCTGCAGTACAGCGGGACCTGGGGGTACTCGTGCATGAAACACAAAAGGATAGTATGCAGGTACAGCAAGTGATCAGGAAGGCCAATAGTATCTTGGCCTTTATTGCAAAGGGGATGGAGTATAAAAGCAGGGAAGTTTCGTTTCAGCTGTACAGGGTATTGGTGAGGCCACACCTGGAATACTGCATGCAGTTTTGGTTTCCATATTTACGAAAGGATATACTTGCTGTGGAGTCAGTTCAGAGAAGGTTCAGTAGGTTGATCCTGGGGATGAGGGGGTTGACTTATGAGGAAAGGATGAATAGGTTGGGCCTCTACTCATTGGAATTTAGAAGAATGAGAGGTGATCTTATCGAAATGTATAAGATTATGAGGGGGCTTGACAAGGATGTTTTCATTGGTGGGGGAGACTAGAACTAGAGGGCATGATCTTAGAATAAGGGGCCGCCCATTTAGAACTGAGATGAGGAGAAATTTCTTCTCTGAGGGTTGTGGATCTGTGGAGTTCACTGCCTCAGAGAGCTGTGGAAGCTGGGACATTAAATAAATTTAAGCCAGAAACAGACAGTTTCTTAAACGATAAGAGGATAAGGAGTTATGGGGAGCGGGCGGGGAAGTGGAGCTGAGTCCATGATCAGATCAGCCAGGATCTTATTGAATGGCGTAGCAGGCTCGACGGGCCTTATGGCCTACTCCTGCTCCTACTTCTTATGTTCTTATGTTAAAGCCCATTAAGTACTTTTGAAGTGTAGCCACTGTTGTAATGTAGGAAACGGGCAGTCAATTTGCACACAGCAAACTCCCACAAACAGCAATGAGATAATGAACAGTTGATCTGTAGTTTAATGATGTTGGATGATTTATTATCCACACAAAATCTGAATTGTTACACTTCCAATGTAAAGTGTCCAGTTTATTGATTCTTTACTCAGTAATCAACAGAAACCCAGTAAAAACTGTATCATCATCATTATCTGCAAACAGTCCATTATACAAATCCCCACCGATTACTTGAAGCCACACTTTATCTCCAGTTTGTAATTGCAACAGTGTACCTCCCGAGGCCTGATCCTCACTATTCTGATAACTATCATATGTATTGAGGGTTTGAATACCATTTTTGTACAGGGAAACTCTTACATTCTTGACATAGACTGTGATATGATAAACAAAATAATAAACCCCAGAAATTTCACATGTAAATTTCCCTGTGGCGGGGTCATAGTGATTTTGGTTGTTGTATAAGATTTTTTCAAATTTGATTGGGCTGCCTGAACGAGGCAACTTGGAGGATTCTGTCAAACCAACACTAAATGCACTATTCCTTATCACTGCATTTTCACCAGTATTCCCTTTTACCCCTATTTCTCCTTTACTTCCTACTTCACCTTGAATTCCAGGACCCCCCCTGGGTCCTTCACCACCTACTTCTCCTCTGGGGCCTGGTAAACCAGTAGGCCCTATGGGACCTCGTAAACCAATATTCCCCTGAAGCCCAATAGTGCCCTTGTCCCCTTTTGGACCTCTAGGTCCTAAATTCCCTTTTATACCCTGTTGCCCTTGCAGCCCTATTTCTCCCTTGTCGGCTTTGTGTCCAAATGGTCCAGGAATTCCTTTTGGTCCTAATTTGCCAGGTATTCCTTTACTTCCTTGTTCACCTCTTCTTCCTTTTACACCAGGTGCACCAGATGACCCTAGAGTTATAAAAATGTCATTTTTAATTTAGCATTTTAGCAGTTCTATATATACATATATATGTATATATACATATTTACACATATATAATAAAGTCACTTGTATGCACAGATAATAATAGGTATATTTTCATCCTTTAGAAATAAGTATTAAAGTTTTCCTATTTTAGTTCATGAGTAGCATTTGTCCAGAAAATTGACACATCTGAGTTTCCTCCAATTATTTCATATCTTATGGACTAGTGCTTATTGAATAAATCAGGACCAGGACAGCAGATAGATGCCACAACAAATAAATCAGCATGTTTGGGGCAAGGTGGCTGAGTAGGTCAGTGCCAGCAACATTGTTGCCAAGACCTGGCTGCAGTGCTGGAAAATGTTTAATGACCTTGCCAGTCCTGCCAAGGTAAGACTCTTCTTCACATCACTCTTAGTCTGAATACATTCTTGCAACACCACACATTCTCCCCAGCATTACCAATCTAACATTTATACATGATGACTTGGATAATGTACAAAAGGGTTTCCAGTGCCTGGAGAATTATATTCCAGCAAGGAATCAATGCCTTCAAGGCGGGAAGGTAGAAAATTGGCAAGTGAAAAGGTATTTATTAGTCAGTTTGCATAATTGTGCCATGCCCTAGTTCTATACCTGTCTCTCCTTTTTTTCTATTAGTTTCAGTTGAATTCCTTTGCTTAATGTCACAATGCACTTAATACACTGTTTAATTAACAGCTAGATTATAATACACTGACAAATCGAGGTTGCTGTAATTAGGGGTCATTTCAGTCTCCCAATTCAATTTTTAGGAATCTCGTGTTAGGATCAAGAATTCAAAATGCAGAAAATGTGAGCGCAGTGTCAGTGTTCTTCACTTTGATAGCAGGTCTTGTAAATATAAATCATTACCCAACATCCATATACACTGATATAATCATTTTTCTAAAATATTGTCCAGCCCAGACAGCAGTGATAATTTCTCTAGAATCATTGGGCCCAGGTTTCGAGCCGCGCCTAGAACGGCGCAGTCCCGACCTGGACGCCCGTTTTTCGCGCCACAAAGTGCGCCTAAAAAAAACCTCCAGATTCTCCACCTTACTGCAGGTCCTCTAGCCCTTGGCACGGCGCAGCAGGAGCTGTAGGGGGCGGAGCCAGGTCCCTGCGCTGAAAACAGTGCCGGGACCTCTGCACATGCGTGCTACAGTGGGCGCGCAAGTGCAGTAGCTCCAGGCGCCCAAAAGTGTGTGGGAGGGACCAAAGCACGCAGCTCCTAGCCCTGGCCGAATGGCCTCACTGGGGCTGCGTGAATAAGGCTCCTCCCACGGCCAGCTCCTGTTTCCTCCCGACCCGACTCGACTCCCGATTCCCGCCCCCCGCCTCCAGACCGGACCCGACCCGACTCCCGCTTCCCCCCACCCCCCGCCCCTGGACCGGACCCGACTCCCACATCCCCCTCCCCCCCCCCCTCCCGACCCGACCCAACTCCCGCTTCCGCCCCCCCCGGCCCGGACTGGATCCGACCTGACCTCCCCCCCCCCGACCTGACCTCCCTCTCCCTCCCTCCCCCCCAACCCGAACCGAACCGACCTCCCTCCCACCACCCCCCCGACCCGACCCAATGCCACCTACCTGTAAATCTGGTGCTGGGGACGGGCCCTGCCCGAAGTCTCGGGCCCGGCCCACTCAGCCTTTCTCCCCCTTCTCCTTCCCCCCCCCCATCTCCTTTCCCCCCATCTCCTTTTCCCCCCATCTCCTTTCCCCCCTCATCTCCTTTCCCCCATCTCCTTTCCCCCCCATCTCCTTTCTCCCCCCTCCCCCTTCTCCCCCATCCCTCTTTCTCCCCCATCCCTCCCCCCTCTCTCCCTCTACCCCCCTCCTCCCCCTCCCCTCGCTGTCAGAAACACAGACACTGACAGACAGAGAATGAGAGGCACACACAGACAGACAGAGAGATAGAGACACTGACAGAGACACACTGAGGGGGGCATCCCAGCACGCTGTTGGAGGGCTCCCGGTGCTGCAGTTGGTAAGTAGAAAATGTTTTATTTATTGATTTTTTTAAAATTATTTCTTATTAATTTTTTTTGATTGATTTATTGGTTGATTTATTGATGTATTTATCATTTATTATTGATGATGGCTCTTTATTTGTAAAACTGAAGTGTTTAATGTTTGTAAACTTCCCTTTAAACCCGCCTCCCCCATTCCCTACGCCTGATTTGTAACCTACGCCTGATTTTCTAAAGTGTAGACAAGGTTTTTTCGAGCAAAAAAAATCTTCACTTACTCCATTCTAAGTTAGTTTGGAGTAAGTTTTCACTGACGAAACTTTGAAAACAGGCGTAAGTGGCTGGACACGCCCCCTTTTGAAAAAAAAATTCTGTTCCAAAGTGAAACTGTTCTAACTGACTAGAACTGGAGCAAACTAAATGACGAGAATTCCAATTTCTAAGATACTCCGTTCTACACCAGTTGCTCCTAAAAATCAGGAGCAAATCATGTGGAAACTTGGGGCCATTATATCTCATGTGCCCATTGGACATTCGAACATGGTGAACACTTGGATAGTAATTTAGTGGAAAATATTAGACTCTTGCCTGGTTGTCCGGGTTCGCCTTTTGATCCCTCAGGGCCTGGAGGTCCAAATTTCCCAATTTCACCTATTTAAAAACAGTTCTGTGGAAATTATCACAAAATCTTTACATTTGTTGAAAAAGTTAAAATTCTATGTAACTTAACACAACATTGAAGAACATTTTTCAACTTATTGAAAAGCTACTTTGTGGTGTTTATATTAACAACTTTCTCCATATTAACATGGGGGTAAATGTTCACCTTCAGCACTGGGGCAGTGATCTGGCAGATAGCATTACCCTCCTCTTATTTTCAGTCCATTAATATCCAAAGAATAAAAGTTGGACAGGTTTTAGAACAGGCAGCTGATTCTCTCCGTGGGATTACCATCCCGGCAGTGAAGGTGAAAATTTACCCAACATTTTCCGTCCATGTAGTTGGGTGCTAGAAGTAAACCAATAGTGCAATTTACCACAACTCACACATATATATCTAGTGTTTACCTGTAAAGGCCTTACACTTTCTCACAGGTTGACAGGAACATTTCGAGGTCAATGTTCATCTTCACTATATGGGCTGTAATCTGGTGGAACGGATCGCTTGCCCGCTATAAAACAAAACCGAGATTCTATGGAAATCAATGGAATGAGAATTGGATAGTTTGAAGTAACAGGCGAGCAATCCACTCCACCAGATTATCACCTCTAGAGTGAAGACACTAAAAACATCCCAATTTTAAGAATAAAAGTGTTTAGTAATGATAAAATTGATTCATATATATATAAATGTTAAAAGTGTAGATTCTGGAGTATCCCTGTTAAAAGCGAAGACCAGTACAAATTTGTGTTCACATTTGAGGACCAGAGCTGCACCTGGGCATGCCTGCCTCAGGGGCTTCACAATGCCCCGACGATCTTCCACAAAAGAATGGCTGCAATTTTAAAAGACTTTTCCCACCCTACCTGCTTGCTGACGACCTACTGCTGGCAACCAACAGCATGGAGGAGCATCTGTCCCTTTAGCACGAACTGTTGATGTTGTTGGCTTAGGTGTGACTAAAGGTGAATCCCTGTAAGGCTCAATTAGTAAAAGAACGGGTCACCTTTCTAGGAGTGTCTATTTCTCCAGAGGGATCATCCCGTGACGTCCCAAGGTGGAGATAATACAGCGACTGCAAATACCCACTTCAAAAACAGCCCAACAATCATTCTTGGGTCTGGTGGGGTACCAAAGGAACTTTATCCCAGGTTTTGCAGAGTGCGCAAAGCCCCTGTATGATTTGATAAAACTGCAGGGCGATGACATATGCCCAGTATGGACTGATGCTCACGTATGACTGATGGCTAAATTAAACACTTCAGTGATAAGGCCGCATGTCTGATTCCTTCGGATCCCACGCAGCCCTTTCATTTAGAGAACAAAGCCTTACTGCAGTTCTGTGCCAAACATGAGGTGATCGACGACAGCCAATCGCATATGCGTCTCGAATCCTGCAGGGGGCAGAAAAAACATATACTGCATGCGAGCGCCACCTACTGGCCGCCTTCTGGGCGATACATCACTTTACTTTTATTACAGGGTTACAGGCTACAATCCTGCTCAGCGGACACACACCTTTGAAACTACTGATGAAACCATGAGCTTCGTTAGTTTCCTCGCAGTGCCTCAGCAAATGGACATTGGAATTTATGGAAAGAGACAGTGATACCATTTCTGATCTATGAGGGGGACCCACATATATGTCCGTTACCCCTGATTAACTTTGAGACCCATCCTGTGCAGAAAGAGCCCATACAGGTTGCCGCAGATGTCTACATCGATGAGTCCTCATATCACATTGAGGGATCCCCCACACCGGGTATGCTGTGGTATTGCCAGAAGGACCCTCAGATAGACCCGTGAATATTTGGTCAGATAGTGCCTATGCGATAAACACCATGCTCTCCTTGCCCCTATACCACAAAAATGACTATTGTACAATAGATGTCAAGGCCCTGGTCCATGGGCCCTGGTTACACCTGCTCTGGTCATACCTTAAACAGCGATCCCAGCCCTGCTTCATAGGAAAGGTAGCAGCCCATAGAAAAGGGGGTCCACATAATGAGGGAAATTTCAGAGCAGACAGAGCAGCCAAGGATGCTGGGATTGATGGGGAGATAGAGGATATAGTTGTTGAGCTGTTAGCAAAGCCTCCCCAACAGATCACCTAGATTTAAAATTCCTGTAGCAGCAATACTGGTTATATGCTGTTGTATGCACCTGGCACGAGGAGGGCAGACCCCTTCCTCAACCAACAGCCTGGGCTCCCAATACCATACTAGCCACTGCCCCTGACTCAGATGCGCAGTTGCTGATGTTCAAAAGAAGCCTTTGAGCCCTGGTGGTAGGGACCACATACGATTATAGACCGATTGAACCCCGCGGTTTATTTGATTCAGTTACCGGGGAAAACGGATGTTAAGTACAAGAAGTGGTTTCACATTAATCAGTTAAAAACTGCCAAAGAGTAAATGCTGCACTGATCTTGTTTCCCACAGACCATGTTACAGATCCTCACGATTGTCAGGACGATACCGGCCACAACCGAAGCCGAGGGAAGATGGAGAAGCGGGAGCTGCAGCATGACTTACGAACATCATCAATGTGCTTCGAGAAGCGACGGTGCAATGAAGATACAGGAAGGGGAGGGTCTCCGCTGGAGATGTTATTGTATTATAGTAAATTCCCCACGTGTGGTATACACCTTACGACGTGGCGACTGAGTCAGACCATTCACTTTTCTCTCTCTCTCTAAGTTTAAAACCCATTCTACAGCAGTCATCCACCTCACAGAAACATAAACAGCAGAGCTATCAGTACTCTCTCAATGTTTATGGTATGCGAGCCTGAGGAGATAAACCATATGAGGTGTCAATAAGGATATTTCCCTCTCAAGGTGAGGAGTCTGAAAGAATAAAAGTGTTTAGTAATGATAAAATTGATTCTGTATATATACTAAAAGTGCAGGTTGTACGAAAAGACAAATTTAAAGTGACAAAATGGATACCTTCCCCAAGTTCATGTCTCCTGGCTGGGCAGAGCTCAAGGAACAAAGGAAGGATGGCTTTGAAACTCACCAAACTAAAAAGGTGTTAATTGGAAAGCAATTAACCTAATCAAGGAATGGCACCCTGCCTCCAGACAAACACATGTATGAGGAGAAGCCAATCTGGAACGGCCCTGGAAACAATACCCAATCCTGGGGCTTTCTGAGAAACAATGGCCTGAAGGAATATAAAAAGTCAAGCCAAAGATTGCTGGGTCTCCCTCTTTTCTTAAGCACACGGCATAAGCAGGACCTTCCTCTACAGACAAAGAAGCAGGCCGTGTGCCAGAGGGAAGTGACATATACCTTTTTATAAATCATTATTGTAACATCATTGTATCTGTTGTAACTAAGTAGTTCCGTAGGATAGCTGACGACTGCTGATAGATGTACGTGTGTGTGTGTTTAATAAACTATTCCAAATTGTTTTCAAAGAATCAGTCTTGCTGTCAATTTAATGCCAGAGATTTAGAAATCTTACACAATTGTGGATAATCAAGGGGCGATAGGGAGGGAGGAACTTAATACAATCACTATCACTAAAGAAGTAGTACTCGGTAAAATAATGGGACTAAAGGCAGACAAGTCCCCTGGACCTGATGGCTTACATCCTAGGGTCTTAAAAGAAGTGACTGCAGAGATAGTGGATGCATTGGTTGTAATCTACCAAAATTCCCTGGATTCTGGGGCAGTCCCAGCGAATTGGAAAACTGTAAATGTAACACCCCTATTTAAAAAAGGAAGCAGACAAAAAGCAGGAAACTGTAGACCAGTTAGCCTAACATCTGTCATTGGGAAAATGCTGGAGTCCATTATTAAGGAAGCAGTAGTGGAACATTTGGAAAAGCATACTTCAATCAAGCAGAGTCAGCATGATTTTATGAAAGGGAAATCATATTTAACAAATTTGCAGGAGTTCTTTGAGGATGTAATGAGCAGGGTGGATAAGGGGGAAGCAGTGGGTGTGGTGTATTTGGATTTCCAGAAGGCATTCGATATGGTTACTGCACAAGATAAAAGTTCACGGGGTTGGGGGTAATATATTAGCATGGATAGAGGATTGGCTAACTAACAGAAAACAGAGAGTCGGGATAAATGGGTCATGTTCCAGTTGGCAAACAGTAACTCGTAGAATGCCACAGGGATCGGTGCTGGGCCTCAACTATTTACAATCTATATTAATGAATTGGATGAAGGGACTGAGTAATGCAGCCAAGTTTGCTGATGAAACAAAGATGGGTGGGAATTGTGAAGAGGACCCAAAAAATCTGTAAAGGGATATAGACAGGCTAAGTGAGTGTGGGCAAAATTTGGCAGATGGAGTATAATGTGGGAAAATGTGAGGTTATCCACTTTGGCAGAAAAAATAGAAAAGCAAGTTATAATTTAAATGGAGAAAAATTGCAAAGTGTTGCAGTACAGAGGGACCTGGGGGTCCTTGTGCGTGAAACACAAAAAGTTAGTATGCAGCAAGAAATCAGGAAAGTAAATAGAATGTTGGCTTTTATTGCAAGGGGGATAGAGTACAAAAGCAGAGAAGTCCTGCTACAACTGTATAGAGTATTGGTGAGGCCACACCGAGAGTACTGCGTACAGTTTTGGTCTCCGTATTTAAGGAAGGATATATTTGCATTGGAGGCTGTTCAGAGAAGGTTCACTTGGTTGATTCTGGAGATGAGGGGTTTGACTTATGAAAATAGGTTGAGCCTATACTCATTGGAGTTCAGAAGAATGAGAGGTGATCTGATTGAAACATATAAGATAATGAGGGGGCTCGACCAAGTGGATGCAGAGAGGATATTTCCACTCATAGGGGAAACTAAAACTAGGGGACATAGTCTCAGAATAAGGGGCCGCCCATTTAAAACTGAGATGAGGAGGAATTTCTACTCTCAGAGGGTTTTAAATCTATGTAATTCTCTGCCCCAGAGAGCTGTGGAGGCTGGGTCATTGAATATATTTAACACGGAGATAGACAGATTTTTGAGCGAGAAAGGAATAAAGAGGTATAAGGTGGAGGCAGGGAAGTGGAGCTGAGTCCATGATCAGATCAGCCATAATCATATTAAATGGCGGAACAGGCTCGAGGAACCAGGTGGCCGACTCCTGCCCCTATTTCTTATGATGATTGCACAGGATATACGACACAGAAACAGGCCATTCGGTCCAATAGTCCATGCCAGCATTTATGCTCCATTTGAGCCTCCTCCTGTCTTTCCTCATTTAACTTTATCAGCATAACCCTCTGTTCCCTTCTCTTTCATATGCTTGTCTAGCCTCCCCTTAAATGCTATTCGCTTCAGCCACTCCCTGTAGTAGCAAGTTCCACATTCTCACCACTCTTTGGGTATAGACATTTCTTCTGAATTCCCTATTGGATTTCTTGGTGACTATCTTATATTGATGGCCTCTAGTTATGCTCTTCCCCACAAGTGGAAACATTCTCTCTGTACTCACTCTATCAAAATCCTCCATAATTTTAAAGACCTCTATTAGGTCACCCCTCAGCCTTATTTTTTCAAGAGCAAAGAGACCCAGCCTTTCCTGATATGTATACCCTCACATTTCTAGTTTCATCCTTGTAAATCTTCTCTGTACCCTCTCCAGTGCCTCTATATCCTTTTTATAATATGGCGACCAGAACTGTACGCAGTGTGGTCTAACCAAAGTTCGATACAGGTTTCGCATAACTTCCCTACTTTTCAATTCTATACCTCTAGAAATAAACCCTACTGCTTGGTTTGCTTTTTTATGGCCTTGCTAACCTGTGTCAGTACTTTTAGTGATTTGTGTATTTGTACTCTGAGATCCCTTGGTTCCTCTACCCGACCTAGACTCGCACCCTCCAAGTAATAAGTGAACTCCCTATTTTTCCTACCAAAATGTAATACCTCACATTTACCTGTGTTGAACTTCATTTGCCAATTATATGCCCATTCTGCAAGTTTATTAATGCTGTCCTATAATTTGTTGCAGTCCTTCTCAGTATTGACTATCGCCCCTAATTTTGTGTCATCCGCAAATTTAGAAATTGTGGTTTTGATTCCAAATTCTAAATTGTGAATATAAATTGTGAACAACAGTGGTTCCCACACTAATCCTTGTGGAGCACCACTACCCACCTCTTGCCAATGTGAACAGCTATATTTTACCCCTACTCTCTGCTTTCTGTCTTGAAGCCAGCTAGCAATCCATTCTGCTACTTGTCCTCTGACTCTGCATTCTCTGATCTTGTTCATCGGTCTATTATGGTGTACCTAATCGAAGGCCTTTTGAAAATCCAGATAGATTACATCTACTGCATTACCGTTGTCTACTCTCTCTGTTACCTCTTCAAAAAGTTCAATGAGGTTCAAGCAAGACTTCCCCTTTTGAAATCCAAGCTGACTATTCATTGTTATATTTTTGGTTTCCAGATGTTCTTATTTTCTCCTTTAGTAGAGATTCCATTATTTTTCCTATCACCAATGTTAAGCTGACTGGTCTATAATTACCTAGATTTTAAAAAAATGCATGGATACAATCCATCCAGACCAGGGGTTTTTATCTTCTTTGAGTTTGATGTTTATTTAATATATCCCCTCTTTTTATTTTAAATGCACTTATTTGATTACTAATCTCATCATCCAATGTCATTTCCACAAGTTCTATCTTCCTGGTAAATACTGAAACAATATAATTATTTAATATTTCTGCCATCTCTCTATCATTACCTGTGGTATTATCCTGTCTATCCCTTAATGGCCCTATTCCCATCCCAACCTTCCTTTTTTATTGTTGTGCCTGTAAAAGATTTTACTATTTTGTTTTCTGTTCTTTAATCAATTAATTTCATAGTTCCTCTTTGCCTTCCTAATTGTTTTTTTTTACTTCTCTCCTAATCTTTTCATATTCTCCCTCATCATGCGCTCCCCTGCTGTCTATGTACTTAATGTATGCCTCTTTCCTTACTCTCAATTGTTTCCTTCTGGTTTTATTCATTCATGGAGTCTCATTAGTGGTTAGTTTGTTCTTTCCTTTTAGCAGAATATATGGTTCCTGCACTCTGTTGAACACCATTTTAAATGTTTCCCATTGCTGTTCTACATTGTTTTTTGCTAATATTGTTGCCCATTTTATTTTCCCAAGTTCTATTCTCAGCCCCAATGTGTCTTCTTCATATCATGTAGAGTGCAGCAAACACACACATCCATGCCCTTTAATTAGAATTTATATCAAGCTGTTGAAATTCCTTCATGTGAAGCCCTGTAACTCCATCTTTTATAGTGTGCTATTCTAGAATGCAGTAAAGCTAACTGATGTGATAAATATGTAAAATTCAATGCATTATTGTGAATGGCGCATTTATTCTCATATTTAGCCAGTTGTGGCTGTAGAACTTGGATGAAAATAAAATCGTGGAAGTGAGGGGATTGAGCTGTGAGTGCTATATACGGAGCAGGATCGAGGGGCCGTATGGCCTACTCCTGCTCCTATTTCTTACGTTCTTATGCTCAAAGCTGACTCATATCTAAAATATCATGAATTTCAAGAGTTTAAAAATCCTGAGTCTTGAATCTATGGGCTCCATTTTGGCCACTAGAGATTTCTGGCATACTTGCCAGAGGTGGACCAGTTTTCCATGCTTGGAAGTGCGGCAAAAATCTTCGGGCCGATTTTGGCCGCTGTCCCGAGCCTTCTAACTGCTGGTGTGGCGTGGCAACTGGGTCCGTGGGCGGAGCCAGCGTCCTGTGCTGGAAACGGTGCCGGGACACTGGACTTGCGCAGTAGGATCGGGATTTGCCGTGATCGTACATGCGCAGTAGAATCGGGTCAGTGGGTGAGTGAGAGCTGCAGTTTCAACTGACCGCGCATGCACAGTAGAATCGGGCTCCCGATACTTTGCCGCGTTTCTGCCCAGCCCAGCCAGCCCCTCCCTCCACCTCCCCCACCCTTCTCTTCAGCCTCCCGATACTTTTCCACGTTTCTGCCGAGCCCAGCAAGCCCAGCCTCTCCCTCCAGCCCCCACCCTTTTCTTCAGCCTCCCGATACTTTTCCGTGTTTCTGCCCAGCCCTTACCTTTTCTTCCCTTCAGCCTTTCGATGCATTTTTGCCAGCCGCCCATTTCCCAGGCCGAATGGCCTCCCGTACAGGCCGGCCCGCTGCCTTCCCCGGCAGAGTTCAATTCAAGGTAAGATTTACTACAATTATTTATTTGTTATTCAATTGTTTACCTGAGTTCTTTATTTTTATTGAGTTATTTCAACTTTCATTTGCAATGTTTGGTGCTTGGATGCAGGTCCTTACATACTTTACCTGCGACGATTTCTTAACTGCCCGCAAGGTTTTTCAGAGCTGGCCACATACGCCGACTTAAGTGGATTTGGAGTAACTTTTAGCTGGCCAGAATGGCCAAAACTGCTGAAAGTGGCTGGGAACGCCCCCTTTAAAAAAAAACCTGAACTAAAAAAAATAGTACCTAACTGAGTTACTCTGGAGCAAGTTGATTGGGGAAAATGACATTTTTTAACTTATGCCAGAAAAAACAACTTACTCCAAAAAAATTGGAGCAAGTCATGGCCCGTTTGGTGGTTATTCACAGATTTGAAAATTGTATATGATAATGATTAGATGTACTGTGTACTGCTTCTTCACTGATATACAATTACAATATTGTCTGTGTTATATTGGCTATAATTTAATTTTGTATCTGACCTCAGAAGATAAAACAGCACTCGGAGTCAGTAAAACAGAACTGTGCACATGTTACACACAATGTTATTTCTCTACCATAAATAGTGTGGTATGTTTATTTAATTTAATTTAATTAGATTAACATTTCAGGTGAGGATTTATATCAGAATGGCTAGTTAGAAAGAAATAGCTAAAGTTTGGTACTTCTAACTATGCAAAACAGTAAAAGTATGTCTTTAGATCACGTTACCTGTATCTCCTTTCTCCCCCGTAGAGCCATCCCGCCCATCCCGTCCAGGCATGCCATTATGACCAGGATTTCCCGGAATTCCAGGATGTCCACCTAAACATGTCTCCTTTCTGTGCACCTCAGTGTTCACCAGGGTGATCAGTACAAATAGTGACCAAATCGGCATTCTGGATTCAGATCCTCAATATCAGGGTTTTCATAGTAAAACTCTAATGATAATAATCACAACAATTTCAGTACAGGGCACAAATCTAAAGAAACAAGCAAAAGACTTAATAACAAATATTATTGCAGAATTATTTCTAAATGGTTTGATATGTGAATAAAGGTTAATTATGAGATAACTGCCTTGCAAGGAGATATATTCAAACATATTTAACAGTCTAAGGATAAGGGGTAAGCCATTTAGGACCGAGATGCGGAGGAACTTCTTCACCCAGAGAGTGGTGAACCTGTGGAATTCTCTACCACAGAAAGTTGTTGAGGCCAATTCACTAAATATATTCAAAAAGGAGTTAGATGAGGTCCTTACTGCTAGGGGGATCAAGGGGTATGGCGAGAAAGCAGGAATGGGGTACTGAAGTTGAATGTTCAGCCATGAACTCATTGAATGGCGGTGCAGGCTAGAAGGGCCGAATGGCCTACTCCTGCACCTATTTTCTATGTTTCTATGTTTCTATGATGATGAATGGTTAAACCAGTTATTAAAACAAGTGATGAAAAAAAGGCCAAACCAGGTGGATCAACTGGTATGGGAGAGATTAAAGGTTTTGCTTGGACAAGGGCATTAAAGGTGGACATGATGGAATGGAATGGAATGGTTAAGCAGATCAATGGCTGCAGAACTCTTGTTGTAAATAGAGAGCAAAAGGCGAGGCAGTTGGGAATTAGCAAGTGCAGTTGTAAATGATTTAGGGGAGAGATTTTTCCAAGATGGACACAGAAGGAAGTGAGGTTGAAAGGGGGTAGGGGGATGTGGGTTTGAGGGATACAAGGAAGTGGTTCAAGATGATCTTGTCTGTCATAGAGACCACAGGAGTAGAGAGACCACGGGAGATGGCAAGCTGAAAGAGGTGGCCATGGATACAGGAAGATCAGGTAGATATGGAGGGAGAGGTTTAGGGAAAAAAGAAAGAGCTCGACTTTCCACTTAGATCACTAGGGCCCAAAAAATGGGCGAAGTTCCAGCCTTAGCGATGTTTCAGCTCTCAGGATCGCTGCAACGTCGCCCATTTTTCGGATTGCAACTTTCGGCATTTTCTTTCCGGCGATAGCCCAGTGATAGCTCAGCGATGTGGATTGGGCCTTAGCGATGCAAAATGGGCCCCAGCGATGTGGAAGGCAAGGCATCCCTAGCAATGGTCTTTCTGCACATGCGTTTTTTTTGCAAAGAAGTTTTCCCGCAATTCGGGAGGGTCCGGGATCATCCAGGTATGCGCATTAGGCAAAGGGAAGGGGAGAGAGAGAGAAGAGATTAAAGACACAGAGAGACACAGAGAGACAGAGACAAAAATAAAAATCAATAATCCAGAGAAATATGTCCAACCTGGAAGAGTCGGCGGAGAGTGGCCAGGATGTGGAGGGGAGTAGGAGAGCAAAACCCTTCTCCAACGAGGCCCTCGTCCAGGAGGTGCACTCGAGGTGGGGCCAATTAACCCGGGGTGGGCATGGGAAACCTCCACCCGGACATATCGGAAAATTTGGGGTGAGATTGCTGATGTGGTGTACTCGGTGTCCCACAAACCGAGGGGATCAGACCAATGCCGCAAGAGGTGGAACGGCTTGGTTGCTTCGGCAAGAGTAAGTATTAAATAGATTTTAAATTCTGATGATCCACTGAATATGTAAATCTGCCAGATTTGAAATTAAGCTGGGTATTCTTGTGTAGATTCCCTGCTAAGATTTGGACAGGGTTCTGAACCTGTGCCCTTTAAGTCTAATTTTGGCACCGTCTCCTTTTGGGTTACGTAGGTGGATGGGGCACGGCTGAGCACTGAGGGGTCCGGTCACTTTCACCTACACTGTGTCAGTTTCTCCGGCTGCTGTCACTTACACAGTGACCCAGCCTGGACTGGGGGAGAGCTGCCCTGGCTCACCGTTCTGCTTTGGGACATTAGCTCCTGTCATTGCCGAGCTCACCAGCTATCCTGATTTCCCCCTCACCCCGCACACCCCCCCCCCCCCACCCCACCCCCAGGGGCCCTCAGGGAGACTGTAGTAGAGATGTTTGTGTCAAGCGTTAGATACTAAACATGATCTTTGTTATAATCATGCATCAATTGTGGATACAAACCCTGTTAGCATATAACATTGGAAACTGTTGTCTTTCCATGATATTACCTAATCAATTAGAATATGCCATGCTCTTGTCACGTTTGCAGAGGAAGATATTTAAGAATCAGGCTGAGCGCAGACGCACGGGAGGAGACCCTGCCTAGCTCAACATCCTAACGGACCTCGAGGAACATGCAGCAGCACTTGTGGGCCACCACCCGTGGTGGTGCAGATCCCTCCCTTGCGTCACGTAAGTAATGTGTAAAGCAGTGGTAATTCAAAGTAATGTAACGGCATTTCATTATAATATATGAATGATGTCATGTTATGCATGTAGCTTCTGTACTACTCTCAGGTTAACAACATAAGAACATAAGAAATAGGAGCAGGAATAGGCCACCTGGCCCCTCGAATTCCACATAGATGTACTACCATATGATGTAATAATACGTAACATCTCTTGGTTCCCAATTATTGCAGTACTGTTGTTCCTCCTACGTATGCCCGCGCAGCGCAAGAATGTGTACCCTTCTGTTCTAATAAGCTCAATAAGCTCAATTGTGTTTTGCAGGTCCAACTCCGCAGGCACAAAAGGAGACTGTCCCTGTCCCCTTACAGGTGATTATCACCACGGGTGGTGAGGAGGAGACCACGGAGCCAGAGGAGGAGATGGAGACCGAGGAGGATGTCCCTTGCATCACGTCAACTGTTGCACCTGCAGCCACATCGTCGGCTTCAACTTCAACAGAAGTAGTGAGCCCAAGCGGCTTGGAGCAGGCGACCCCAATGCGCCCAACAGTGCCCACGCCGACCCCACGCAGCTTGAGTCAGCAAGGTCGGCACGCGCTGTGACGAGCAGATTCTAAGGCAGACATGACCACACTGTGCAGGGAGAGCATCGACCTGAGTCGAGAGCTCCTCCAGGTGATTAACGGGAACATCGCCACAATGTCCGCTCACACATCGGAGGGTATCGAACGCATGGTTGTGCCAATGGACCAGCAGACCACCGCCATCAATGCCATCCGGCATGTGGTAATGACGGGAGACAGCACTGCACTCCAGGGTGCCGTCCCACCAGCACAGATGCGAGTCAGGAGGAAGAACTTCCTTCTGGCTTGGAAACCGTTTTGTCAGAAACATCTTCTCCTCCACCACCCCCTGAGAGGATACTGCCACTGTCACCCCACGCCCCCCCCCCCACCACCCCCAACCTGGGCAGCATGCCTTGAGATCATCTACTGTAAGTCGTGCAGGCTGTGGGATTAAAATGGGGGCGTAGGTCATGGGGGGGGTGGGGGTTGGATCTGGAGGGAAGTGTGGCCACAGGTAGGGAGGGGGGATTGTTATTGTTGCTGTTATTAAAAATGTGTTGAGTGTTGGGAGGGTGTTTGTTGAATTTTATTGTTGGGTGACTGTTGGGGGGGGGGGGGGTTATTTTGAAAAAAAAATTATACATTTTTAAAATTATTTTTAAAAATTATTTGAAATGTTACAATTGTGGTGCACTGACTTCTAAAAACGTACGGTATAACATGACTACAATTCTTAGAAAACAATGACCAGGCCAGGCAAGGATGAAACATAACGCAACTGCAACTGTCACTGTAACTGTCACCAATGTAAGTTCACGCAAATCGTTCATTTATGAGCTGCTGACGCAAGAGTTTTGCAGCTGCGTAACTCCCATGGGGCCTTTCCAGTCTTGTGGGTGGGGGGATTGTGAGGGCATGGGTTCGTCGCCAGGCTGATTGTCCTCCTCAAGGTCCTCGTCATTCTCCTCCTCGTCTGCCTCTTCCCCCTCCATTTCTCGTCGATATTGCGTGTGGCTATATGGCTTTCGTTGTAGCGCTTCTCAGCTTCTGTCTGGGGGTTACGCAGGGGATCATGAGCGAGCCGGCAAAGCCATATCCTTTATCCCCCAGCATCCAGCCATGACCTTGTGGCTGACTCTTAAACAGGTCAGAGACAGTGCTCTCACGCAAGATGTGCACGTCATGAATGCTGCCTGGAAAATTTGCATTTACCACCATGATTATTTGGTTGGGGTCGACAACGAGCTGCACATTCAGGGACTGGAATCCCTTTCGGTTACAAAACACCGCCGCATCCTGTAAAGGTGCTCTCAGGGTGATGTGCGTACAGTCTATTGCTCCCTTGGGGAAGTTTGCTATTCTTGATAAACCCAGAGCCCTCTCGGTCTGTGCCTCCCTGGTCATAGGGAAGCTTATAAAGTCCATCCTGCGTGCGTAAAGGGCTTCAGTCACCTGTCGAATGGAGCAATGTGTGGCGTGCTGTGAGATACCACAAATGTCGCCAGATCAGGCCTGAAAGGAGCCTGATGCATAGAGGGAAAGTGCAGCAGTAACCTTAACCTCAACGGGCAGTGCGGTCCTGATGGTGTTGGTAGGCTGCAGATCTCCCTTAATGAGCCGGCATATCTCAGTGATGACCTCCTTTCTGAAGCACAGCCTCCTAAGGCACATGTTATCGAACAAGTTCAGGTATGATCGCTTTTCCCTGTAAGTGCGTCGGTGTAAGATCTTCTCTTGCGCAGTTGTCTGCCTTCTTCAATATACCTTCTCCCATCTTCAGTCTGCAGCATGTGATTAGTGACCAATACCAGTAGAGAAGTTACAGACCCCATCACTATTGCTATAAATGCCCTAAATTTGTCCTCAATAAATAGAAATGTGAGCAGATGATTGTCAAAGAGTCAATAAGGCCCTTAAAATAACTCTCAAATTAATTCTCCTCATAAGCCCCTTCTTCAAGCAGCCTCTCACTTCCTCCGATGTTCAAAATGGCGTCCGTAGTGCCGAGTCCTGCGGAACAGTGCCAGTTGGGAGCAGCTTTTCTCCAGCGATCTCCTCGGCGATGTGGCGAAAGTTGCGGTGGACGATCACAAAATCTTGTGTGCTGAAAGTTGGGCTGGCGATCTTTGGGCGATATAACGGCCCAACTTTCCAATTTTAAGATGAAATGGGCGACAGTCTGCCTATTTGAGCGATAGCCCAGCGATCATCAGGGGAAAGTCTAGCCCAAAGATTTGCATTTATATAGCGCCTTTTACAACCACCGGACATCTCAAAGTACTTTGCAGCCAATGAAGTACTTTTGGAGTGTAGTCACTGTTGTAATGCAGGAAACAGCAGCCAACTTGTGCACAGCAAGCTCCCACAAACAGCAATGTGATAATGACCAGATAATCTTTTTTAGTGATGTTGATTGAGGGATAAATATTGGCCAGGACTAACTCCCCTGCTATTCTTCAAAATAGTTCCTTAGGATCTTTTACATCCACCTGACAGGACAGACAGGGCCTCAATTTAACATCTCTTCGAAAGACAGCACCTCCGACACTGCACTGAAGTGTCAGCCTAGATTTATGTGCTCAAGTCCCTGGAGTGAGACTTGAACCCACAACCGTCTGACTCAGAGGTGCGTGTGCTACCTACTGAGACCCAGCTGACACTTGGAGGCAGGATAAGAGTGCAGAGAATTCAAAGGAGAGAGTGCATAGGGAACAGCGATACACCAATAACATGTCCGCTTTTTGGGCCTATATCGACAATCTCCCCCAGAGTCAGATATCTATTTAAGTGAAGAACACCAATCCACATTAAGCAGATAACTAAATGGACTGCATTGTTCTTCATGTGTATAATTATTTCTTTGCACTCTATCAGTTTCCATGCTGAGTTCATGTCGTTTAATACTATATGACACTTTAATTACTGATGGGTGGTTAGTTTCCTAGATTATTCGCTTGTCTAAACATTTTATATCATGCAATGGCAATAGCTGAAATACTGGTTGTTTCATTCATTGTTGTAACTGGCTCTGGTCTCCATGATGTTTGGAAGAAAATAAATTGCAAAAAGTGAATGCATCAGGCTCCTGGAGTACTAAATGTACCCTGAGGAAGAAATGTGTCACTGGTAAACTTATCCACTGAATGAGGCAGTTTTCTGTCTTGTTTTCTGTCTTTGTGCTCTGTGACTGATCGATTGAAGCCTACTGACCTCTGCTGGAGAACAGAGTACAGTGATCTAAGGGATTGCATTTTTATAATCTAAAAAAACTACCAGACTTCTCACTGCATTGTTTACGGAACAAAAAAGTGATGTAAAATTACATACAGTTGGGTATGCATATAAATATTTATATATTATAAAATTTTAATATATTTGGGCTAGAAATTCTTGATCCTTTATGGTGCTATTTGGGCATAGGGTATGAGTTTGGGATAGAACCCGGTTTCACAAGTTCTCCAGCTCTTTCTAACCCCGATTCAAAAGGAGGGGAGGTGCTTCTCAATGATGACACTGAAAGGCAGACTGATAAAATCAGACATTCTAAATTCCACCAGTTCCATCTCAGTGCCCCTGACGCACTGCACACATACATGAAACAAGTATACAGTGTGTGCCAGTACACAATTCTGGTGAAAGTGGGCCTATCAGTGGTTTGATTGTTGCGATCCATGATGCTTTCTGAAGTGGGAAATTTAAATTGCTTTATTTTTCTGGTGAATTTAATCAGTCTTGGCATTCCTCTTCCCCCACCCTTGCTGGAATGGTGCACCATTTACACCAAAATAGTGTGGGCATACGCCCAAAATACATGAATCTGCTGACCCCTGTACAGGGTCAGCATTAGGGCCAGTTGGCCAGCAGGTCCTGCTCTGCCGCACTTTCAATGATGTAGCAGGCCGTCAGGAATTTCAGGACCAAAGTATATATTTTTTTTATTATTCATTCTCAGGATGTTGGCGTCACTAGCATAGCTGCTGTTTATTATCCATGCCGAGAGAAGGTGGTGGTGGGCCTTCTTGTTGAACTGCTGCAGCCTGTGTGGTAAAGGTGCTCCCACATTGCTGTTAGGTAGGACGTTTCAGACTTTTGACCCAGTGATGATGAGGGAACAGCGCTATATGCCCAAGTCAGGATGGTATATGGATCTGTCATAGCTTTGATCTTGGGAAGCTGGAGGATGTAATTGATAAGAGGTGACTATATGTTGTAATGGAGAATTAACTATTGCGGGGGGCACAGGAAACGTTACAAGGACAACCTCAAAGCCTCCCTGATAAAGTGCAATATCCCCACTGACACCTGGGAGTCCCTGGCCAAAGACCACCCTAAGTGGAGGAAGTGCACCTGGGAGGGTGCTGAGCACCTCGAGTCTCATCGCCGAGAGCATGCAGAAATCAAGTGCAGGCAGCAGAAAGAGCGGCAAACCAGACTCCCCACCCATCCTTTCCCTCATCTGTCCCACCTGTGACAGGGACTGTGGTTCTCATATTGGACTGTTCAGTCACCTAAGGATTCATTTTTAGAGTGGAAGCAAGTCTTCCTCGATTCCGAGGGACCAAGGGACTGCCTATGATGATGGTGGTGGGGATGTGTTTTGCCCCTTCGTCTCTCTCTCTCTGCAATTTTACATTCTTTTACTTCACTTATGTTTCTTTCTCTCTTCCTTGAACAACAACTTACATTTTCATTGCGCTGCTCAATCTAAAAAGGCATTACAGGGTGAATAAAAAACAATGGTCATCGAGCAGGAGAAAATGGAAAAGTTAGGGCTAGCCGAAGGTAGAGTCAAAGACAAAGGTTTTTGAGGAGGGAGATGGCAAGCCGGAGAGGTTTAGGGAGGGAGTTACAGAGGGTAAGGACACTGGCTGGAAGAGCAGCCACCAATGTCAGAGCCAAGGGTGCAAAGAACAAGAACATAGTGAAGTAATGTGGGGTGAGGTGATGGAGGGATTTGAATTTGAGGATGAGGGATTAGAAGCCAATTCACTAGGCATGGAGAATTAGTGAGTTTGTGAAAGGACAGGCAGAGCAGGGCTTTGTGTGGCTGAGGATTCTGCATGAATTATAATCTGTGAAGGCGAAGGGCCAGCTAAGAAAGCATTAAAGAAGTGGACTCATTAGGCAATAAAAACATGAATTAGGATTTAAGCAACACTGGGGAGGCAAGCGATGTCACAAAGATGGAAGAAATCAGTTTGATAATGGAATAAATGTGGAAGAGGCAGCTGAGCTTAGGATTGAGCAGTATACAACATTTTGCAACTCCGGACTTAGCCTGAGATGGCAGCTGAATGCGTTGATGGAGTCATGGCCAGAGGTACATAGATACTGGAAGAAGACAAGCAATATAGCGTCAGTTTTTTCGCCAGATGATAGCAGGGCCTCACTGGTGGTGTGAAACCTGCAGTTGTAAGGTAAAGTATCCAACACACCCATAAACATTGTAATGTAGTTGAAGAAACTACTGTTGGAGAAAGACTACCATATGTACAATGTTCCCCGAAGGTGTGCGGAATCGGGAGTCCCACGCAAGCCGCCCACCAGCTGCTGCCGCTGGAAAAGATACCGCGCAGAAAATTTAAAGGGACCACGCACCAAAAGAATGCTGTATATGTATTTGGATAATTACTATATATAATATGCAGAATTGTGTGTTGCAAGAGACATCAAAAAATGTTCAACAAGAAAATACTCAACTGGGTCTTTGGTTGGAATGAAATGGAAGGATAGTAGGTGTATGAAATCATCCTTGACTAGAAATGAATACACAATCTATTCACTTCTCTTTATTAAAAAGACTGATCATTGTTACAAACCCTACTCTGAATGTGTGTACTTCATATCAATAAACATGAATCTGTAGTTAGTATAAAATGTTAATTGATAGTGGCCCCTTTGACTCAGAAAGATGGACTAGAAAAGAGCTCACATGAGACAGAAAGAAACCACAGTACAATTTGAACCTCTCTGGTCCGGCACCCTCGGGATCTGACCGGTGCCGAAACAGAGAATTTTCCGAACCATGCGAGGTCAGTGCTGGTGATTGCTGAGTGAGGGAGGAGAGGCGGGGAATGATGGTGTTTGATCATTTCTCTGTCTGTCTCAGTCTGACACCCCTTCACTGTGCTGTCATGTTCCACAATGAGGAAGCAGAGTTAGATGCTGAGCGTCACGGGAGCACTTAATAGTGAGCTCCAAGCCCAGGTCCAGGAAAGCGGCAGTTCCGCAAACTAATAATAACTTTTATTTATATAGCGCCTTTAATGTAGTAAAATGTCCCAAGGTACTTCACAGCAGTGTAATAATAATAACTAATGCCGAACCACGGATGTTTCCAGACCAGAGAGTCCCGGATTAGAGAAGTTCAACCTGTAATTTCCTTCTCATCCTTTTCTTTCCTGCTTACTCCTGCTTCATATCCATTTACTCATATGGTGTCTGTCTGATAAATTGTGTTACTGTAGCTGACACCTCATATCTCATCTCACATTGTGTTTCTTTAACTGATGCCTATCTGGTACTGTGACCCTCTAACCAACAGCTGATATCTTGTCCCATACTCCTGTGCGATCACAAACTGCTTCCTTTTTCTGTTATCTCACTCAATGTGAAAATCTTAAAAATAATCAATCAGTTCTTGTGAAGTAGCTGATAACATAGAAAATAGGTGCAGGAGCAGGCCATTCAGCTCTTCGAGCCTGCACCACCATTCAATATGATCATAGCTGATCATGCAACTTCAGTACCCCATTCCTGCTTTCTCTCCATACCCCCTGATCCCTTTAGTCATAAGGGCCACATCTAACTCCCTTTTTAATATATCTAACGAACTGGCCTCAACAACTTTCTGTGGTAGAGAATTCCACAGGTTCACAAATCTCGGTGAAAAAGTTTCCCCTCATCTCGGTCCTAGATGGCTTACCCCTTATCCTTAGACTGTGACCCCTTGTTCTGGACTTCCCCAACATCAGGAACATACTTCCTGCATCTAACCTGTCCAATCCCTAAGCATACAATCAAGCGGTGAACCTACATAACATTTACTGTTTATACTCTTCACTCTGCCATGTCAAGTTTTTATCTTCTGAACTCTGATATTTTTTTCTGGTGTATGAGTTATGTACATTCATAAGTGCTGAAAGCTAAAGATGAGCTTGATCATCACAGGTTCTAGGGCAATGCTTGTTACAGTGTTTCACGATACCAATAAAGGAGGAATCTTGCAAGTGGCAGCTTTGGCTCAGTGGTAGCATTGTCATCTTTGAGTCACAAGATTGTGGGTACAAGCCTCATTTCAGAGGCTTCGATTTGAGCACATAATCCAGACTGCTGTTTTAGTGCAGGACTGAGGGAGTGCTGCACTGTTAGAGGCATTGTTTTTCGGATGAGATATTAAACCGGGGCCCCATCGTCCTGTCAGGCAGATGTAGACGATCCCACGGTACTATTCGAAGGAGAGTTCTCTCGGTGTCCTGGACAATATTTATCCCGCAACCAAAAACACTAAAACAGATTATTTGGTCACGTATCTCATTGCTGTGAGCAAATTGCCTGCCATGTTTCCCTACATTACAACAATGACTACACTTCAAAAAGTACTTCATTGATTATAAAGCGCTTGGGATGTTCTACAATCGTGGAATGCACAAGTCCTTTCCTTGCCTTTATTTGATCTGTGTTAACAATTGACAATCTAGCAACTATTGGCCCGGAAATTGTGGCCTCTCTGGGAGCGTACGATGGGTGCACGCACCCGAAGAGGCCTTGCAAATACCGGTTCTCGGCACGCGCTGCGCATATGTAGAAAACCGGCTTTTGCGATCTGTCAAAATGTCTTTTGACAGACGCACGCATCCACGGGAGAAGGGCATTCGCGGGCGCAGATTTGGACTATTTGCCCAACTCTTGCCCAGTGAATGTCCTTTAAACTCATACACGTGATAAAAGCAAGCATATATACTTTTACTGGTGTAGGAGTTTTAAAACAGGGAAAAAATAAATGTTATTACTTATTTTTATATTAAAAACCTTGTCTATGAAGGTAAGCTTATTTTGTACACTATTAAAACATTTTTTTTAATTCACAAAAATAAATTTTTCTCTAAAACATTTAATTTAATGCAATTTCTATTAATTAAAAAAGGTGAATTGTTTTTTAAATTTATGTTGCTGTTTTATTTGATTTTAGGCATATTCTCATTGATAATAATGGGAGCTCGGAGCTCCCACTACTATGAATGAGAATATTACATAATGATTGGTGGTCCCGGCCCACATGATCCCAGGATACGCAAACGCTCCTGGGAGACATGTGCCTGTACACTGGACTGCACATCTAGGCCTCGGAGTGCAAGTCTACGTTCCTCTGGGACCACCAGGTATTTTTGTTAAAAAAATGTTGGTCGGAAGCGTCTGCCCACGGGAAGCCTCCGGCTGCAATTTTCGGGCCATTATCTTTCCAGAGCAGGTCTTACACAAACAGCTCAGTGATGAATTACTCAGTAAAGGGGCACCATTGCCACTGTGAAGTTGAAGCCGTCTATAAACTGTTGTTGAACCTGTAACATGATTACAAATTGCAAAATCACTATCTCACTGTTCTTACACTGTTCTCATCAACATGCACATGACAATATATAGCAATGTTACTGTCCTAATAATGTTAGATTGCTGTAGCATTATGTTGGAGGACGTTCTTACAATTTGCTCACCAAAATGCAAACAATGACCATTAAGCTATGTACCAATTAATGTCAATAGATTAAGCTTACTGTGAATTCTGATTTGTATTAGATAGGTTCTATATAAAACTGAACTGAGAGAGGAAAATATATTGCTAATTGTGAAGTTTACTTCATTGATTTAAAGTAAAGCACTGCCAACTTACCGCACCAGATGCCACCACTGACTGAACACTCGAGCGCAGAACAGTTTTTCCAAATATAGATTACATTTTTTCCAAGTATAATTAGTAAACCAGATTAGTTATTAATAAATACATTCCATCAAAGACAAACTAGAATCTCTGGAGTGCCAACATATCCCTGGTATCTGGGTAAAAACACTTGTAATTATTAATCATTTATTAAAATTTAAATGGCAAATTCTCGGAAAAACCAAAACCATGACTTGGTTCACTGGACCTTAATTCTCAGTCTTAACTGCCTCAAATTTGTCAAAGTTCCACATTCACAAGTACCTCAGCTGAGGGCAGAACATAAGAAAGCATGGAATGAGAAAGGTCATTTAGCTCAATGGGCCTACTCTATCCAACAGATCACATGCCATTTTCACTGATAGCATTCTCCTCATTTTTCCCATTCTTTATAGAACAAAGCTGAAATCAATTGAATATAAATCTGGCGGGTTCTATATCGGGCGAGTGATCTGGCCCATGATTACCACTAGGGCGGTGAAGACGAAAATCTAACCAACACTCTCCGTTTCTCTTTAATCCCTTTGGTTTGCCTTTTCCCAACAAGCAACAAAGGCATTATATAAACGCAGTCTCTTTTTTCCCCTTTTCTGCTGTGAATCACCTACTAATTTTTTTACTGCCTGTTGTCTTTAATTGATGGAATTTGTTTAGTGAATCATAAGCGGTAACTCACGACCTGCCATTCCAAGTGATAGAGTGAGAATCGGCTTTCCATCACATTGCGAAATCCAAAATACTTTTAATTTCAGCCATAGTAGAGACAACCAATGCTTTCTTCCAGCTGTGTTTCACCCTTGTCTCCTGATTTTGATGATTCGTTTTGAGGTATGATTCCATGGGTACTCTCCAAATCAAAAAATCTAAACTCGCGGTTTTAAAAGTGGGCGATATTTCCGGCATTAGTGATAATATTTTTCAGGATTGCTGGAAAATCGCCCATTTTAAAAACCGCTAGTTTGGATTTTTTGATTTAGGTGTTAGCCGTAGCGATTTGAATGATTTATTTCATCGTGAGCCAAACCAGTGCCGCAAGTGCTGGAATGACCTTGTTGGTTCCAGAAGAGTAAGTATTACATTTATTACATTTATAAATTGTAATGATGCAATGACTCATTAATTCAAATGTAGATCTGCTGGATTGTAATTAGGCTGGTAATCTTGGTGTCATGCATTAGTTCCTAACCTCAATCTTATTAAATTTATTCTCAGACTGTATATATAACCATGCATTCAATTGCATACAAAGCGTACTAGCATATAACATTAACGATGAATAGCAAGGGCGATGACTAATTGTGGGTTAACTGTGTGTTGTGTTGTGTGTGTTGTGTAATAGTAATAGTATCTATTAATATCTGTAATAGTACCTAGGCAATGAGCTTATGCCATGCTCTTGTCACCTTTGCAGAGGAAATTGTCTCAAAACCGGGCCGAGCAGAGGCGGACTGGAGGAGAACTGGCAAACCTCTGCCAACTGACCGACTTCGAGGGCCAGGCGTGGTGTTAATGGGGGTCCACAATCGGCCGGCCACCCGTGAGGGTGCTGAACCTTGTGCCATGTAATGTATAAACCATTGATGATTTAAAGTAATTTAATGCCATTTCAGTACAACATATGATTGATGTAATATTATGTAATTAATGATGGGATCATGAAATATCATTGTAATGCAATGCAGATTCTGTACTATCATGATGATAATTATATGTGATGTCTGTCAGTGATATTTATAGCAGTAGTGTTGCTCTTCGTACATGTGTCTGCGTAGCATAAGCATTCTCATGTCACCCTTGCATCCCCTTCTCTTCTACGAACCTCATTTATGTTTTCTAGGTCACCAGGCTTCGAAGGCTAGCCAGTCTCTCCAGGCTCAACAGTCTCTCCAGGCTCACCAGGTTCTGCAGGCTTCGCAGTCTCTCCAGGCACTTCAGCCTATGCAGGCTATATCTGGAGATGAGGAGGCAAGAGCCTCTCCTCTACTAGTGCAAGTCCTCTTGTCCACCGAGGACAGTAAGGAGATGGAAGAAGAGCCTGCAGTAGGTTCTTCAAATGTTCCTGCGGCCATATTCTCATCCACCAACCAAGCAGCGGGGCCAAGCTCCTTGCAGCAGGGCACCCTGAGTGGTTCAATGCCTGCGCCGACCCCGCAGAGGATGGTTCGGCGAGGTCGGATTGCTCCAAGACCGGCAGAAGTCAACCTGGACATGGTGCAAATGCCTAGGACGAGCGTCAACAATGGTTGAGAGCTCCTCCAGGCAATGGGCGGGTTGTCGCTCTGACCGTGATAGTCTCAGAAGAGATGCTGTGGATGATTGTGGCAATGCAGAAAATAGCCGAGTCCATGGATGCCAGATGGCAGCCTGTGGTCTTGGAATATGGCACAGCACCCCAAGGTGCCGTACCGCCATTGCTGACGCATGCGAGTCAGGAGGAAGTAGTTGCTTCTGACTCGGAGAACGATTCTTTGTAAACATCCTCTCCAGCTTCTCTAGCCCCATCTTTGACTCTGCTACCATCAGCCCCCACACAGCAGCAGCACTCGAGGTGACCTGCTACAAGATGGCTTGGTGTGGGTACAAGGGGGAGAGGTGGGGTTCAGACCAGGGGCGTAAAGGCAAGGTGAGGCGTGGCCACAAGTAGGGGAGGGCGGGGAATGTATTTTTTTGTATTGTTATTAATAAATTTGTTGACTGTTAGGTGGGTGTGGAGAGGGGGTGGGGGTGTTTGTTATATTTATAATTGTTTTTGAAAGTTTGTTATTGTTGTTATACCGTTGTATATTATTCTGCTGTTGTTGTTATTTTTTAAATTTTCACTGTTGGGGTGGGGTTGGGGGTAGATGGGCGTTTATTGTTAAAAAAATTCTTAAAACTTTTGTCATCATTAAAAATAAAAATTAACTTAACATTGTTGTGCTGTGTCTTCCAATAACAGAAACGTTAAACATCAATACAATGTTTGCAAACAATGGCGAGGCCAGGCAAGGATGAAACGTAACATAACGCAACTGTAACTGTCACCAACGTAACTTCACGCAGAGCATTCATTTATGACTGTGGACACAACAGTCTTGCAGCTGTGTAACTACCAGGGGGCTATTCCTACAGTCTAGAGTGGGATGGGGGCATGGTTTCAACGCCAGCCTGATTGTCCTCCCTGAGGTCCTCGTCCACCTTCTCGACCTCCTCTTCCACCTCCCCTCTCTCCTGAGGTGGATCAGCAGTCCCATCTGGCAATTCTTGTCCCCTCCTGATAGCTACGTTATGCAATATGCAGCACACCACCATAAACTGAGCGACCTGCTCAGGGTGGTATTGTAAGTCGTCTCCTGAGTGGTCCAGGTATCTGAAGCACTGCTTAAGCACTCCAATTGTCTTTTCAACGATATTGCATGTGGCTATATGGCTTTCATTGTCGCGCTTCTCAGCTTTCGTTTGCGGCTTACGCAGGGGCGTTATGAGCCAGCTGGCAAGGCCATATCCTTTATCCCCCAGCATCCAACCATGACCTTGTGGCTAACTCTTAAACAGATCAGAGACAGTGCTCTCACGCAAGATGTGTGCATCATGGATGCTCCCTGGAAATTTTGCATTTACTGTCATTATTATTTGCTTGTGGTCGACAACAAGTTGCACATTCAGTGAGTGGAATCCCTTTTGGTTCTGAAACACATCCTGAAAAGGGGCTCTCAGGGTAATGTGCGTACAGTCTATTGCTCCCGGCACCTTGGGGAAGCAAGTGTTCCTCGATTCCGAGGAACTGCCTATAATGATGATGATGATGATGCACCTTGGGGAAGTTTGCTATTCTCGAGAAACCCAAAACCCTCTCACTCTGTGCCTCCCTGGTCATAGGGAAGTTTACAAAGTCCATCCTGCGAGGGCTTCAATCACCTGTCAAATGCAGCAATGAGTGGCATGCTGAGAGATATCGCAAATGTCGCCAGCTGAGGCCTGAAAGGAGCCCGATGCATAGAGGGAAAGTGCCGCAGTAACCTTTGTCATGTATCTCACATTACTGTACATAACTGTACCTTACCATGCTATACATGACTGTAACTAGAGATGACCTGTAACCACAAGCTTACCTTACTACCAGGGGTGCACATGCAAGAGACACTGGATACCTGTCCCAGACAGGTATATAAGAACAGGTCTCAGGCAAGTGTGGCATTTGAGAGCTGTGTAATAAAGGTGCAGGTCCTGAGTGACCTTGACTTCAGTATGTGCCTCGTGTGAGTCTGTACTACAGGGACAGGACTTTACAGTGGCGATGAGGATAAGATTACAGAATCCATAGAATGGCGAACAACGGCTCAGATGAAAAATACAATGCTGGAGATAATTGCGAGGACTTTATAGAAAGGCTCCAGCAAAGCTTTATAACCAAAGACTGGTTGGGCGACGACAAGGCAAACAAGAGAAGAGCCCATCTCTTGACCAGCTATGGCTCAAAAACATACGCTTGAATGAAGGACCTCCTGGCACCCGAGAAACCAGCAAGCAAGTCGTTTGAAGAGTTGAGCACACTAGTAAGAGACCACCTGAAGCCAACGAGCAGCCTACACATGGCCAGACACCGGTTCTACAACTACAGACGCTGTGTGGACCAGAGCATACCCGACTTCGTGGCGGAACTTCGGAGATTGGCTTGCTTATGTGAGTTCTCCGATGAACTAAGGAGAGAAGTACTGAGAGACTTTTTTTATTGAAGGAATAGGCCACGCAGGCATATTCTGAAAGCTCATAGAAACCAAGAACTTGACCCTGGAGGCAGCAGCACTGGTTGTACAGACATTCTTGGCAGGAGAAGAAGAAACGAGGTTGATCTACACTGCGGGTACGACAACGAACGAAACATCGGTTCACAGCGTGAAACAAGCCGCTACCCCCACACACAGACAAAGGCAGGAGAGCAAGCCCTCAACAGCCATCAAGGGCCACATGAACGGCTGTTCACACCTCATCAACTCACAAGTTAAGAAATCCAAGTGCCTGTTTCTCGCGCCAGATGTTGAATTTTTGGGCAGAAGGATTGCCGCTGATGGATTCCACCCAACAGAGTCCAAAACAGAAGCAATTCGGCTGGCACCCAGGCCCTGGAATGTCTCAGAACTGTGCGCCTTTCTCGGGCTACTCAATTACATTGGGAACTTTATGCAGAACTGAAGCACGCTGCTGGAGCCTCTCATTGTGCTACTCAGAAAGGGGTGCGATTGGTTTTGGGGGGACGCCCAGGAACGCACCTTAAATAAGGCACGTAACCTTCTGTGTTCCAACAGTGTTTTGGCTTTTTTTGATCCAGGTAAAAAGCTAGTTCTCACATGTGATGCGTCAGCATACAGGGTCAGGTGCGTTTCACAACATGTCAAAATTGCGGGTAAATTACAACCCATAGTTTATGCCTCCAGGTCACTTTCGCGGGAGGAGCGCGGATATGGAATGGTGGAGAAGGAGGCGCTGGCAAGCGTGTACGGTGTCAAAAATATGTACCGATACCTTTTTCGGGGCCAAGTTCGCGTTAGAAACTGACCACAAGCCCCTCACGTCCCTACTATCCCAAAGCAAGGCAATAACCGCCAACACCTCGGCGCGCATTCAACGGTGGGCACTCATACTGGCATCTTACGATTACACCATAAGGCACAGACCAGGCACAGACAACTGTGCCGACGCGCTTAGCAGGCTACCCCTGGCGACCATAGAAGGGTCTGACGAACAGGACTGTGAGATAGTCATGGCAATCAATGCCTTTGAGTCCACAAGTTCACCCATGACGGCTCGCCAAATCAGAGCCTGGACGACCAGCGACCCCACGTTATCCCTAGTAAAAAGATGTGTCTTAACTGGTGACTGGGCAGAGGCTCGCGATGCCTGTCCCGAGGAGATCAAACCTTTCCATAGGCGCATGCATGAACTATCACTACAAGCAGACCGCCTGATATGGGGCAGCCGAGTAGTTATTCCTCTGCGAGGCAGAGAGGCATTTGTCCGGGAGCTCCACCGCGAGCATCCGGGGATCGTTCTCATGAAGGCCATAGCCAGATCCCCCATCTGGTGGCCCGGCATTGATGCGGACTTGGAGCTCTGCGTTCGACGGTGCACCATTTGTGCTCAACTCAGTAATGCCCCCAGGGAGGCCCCCCTGAGCCCCTGGCCCACCAAACCGTGGTCGTGGGTGCACGTAGACTATGCGGACCCATTCATGGGCAAAATGTTCCTCGTAGTTGTAGATGCATTTTCTAAGTGGATCGAATGCACCATTTTAAACTTGAGCACCACCTCCACTACTGTGGAGAGCCTTGGAACCATGTTCACAATGCACGGCATTCTTGACATATTGGTCAGTGATAATCGTCCGTGCTTCACCAGCACAGAATTCCAAGATTTTATAAGTGACCACGGCATAAATCACATTAAGACGGCACCGTTCAAGCCGGCCTCCAACGGCCAGGTGGAGCGAGCAATGCAGATCATTAAACAAGGCATGCACAAAATCCAAGGTCCCACGCTGCAGGGCCGCCTGTCGCGACTGCTGCTGGCATACAGATCTCGTCCGCATTCATTGACTGGAGTTCCCCCCGCACAACTATTAATGAAACGGACCTTAAAGACAAGGCTCTCATTAATCCTCCCAGACATGTATGAAATCGTTGAGGCAAAGCGCCGTAAGCTAACCGAGTACCATGACCAAAATTCGAGGGGGAGGTGGAATGAGATAGGGGACAAAGTGTTTGTGCTAAACTATGGCAGGGGTCCCAAATGGCTTGCAGGGACAGTAACAGGCAAGGAAGGAAACAGGCTACTGGTGGTACAAATGAACAATGGCCAAGCCTGCCGGAGGCATGTAGACCAAGTCAAAAGTAGATTTACCAACAACACTGCTGAACCAGAGGCAGACTACAATGTGAAACTCACACCACACCTGGTGGACAGACAGAGGGAACAACTGAGGAAAGGGCAATCCCAACAGACAGCCCAGGCGAGACACCAACAATCATACTGAACGAAACTGACAGCCCAGGTGAGATACCAGCAATCACCCCGAAAGAACAACAGGCACCAAGGCAAACAACTAAACCACAACTAAGATGTTCCACGTGCGAGCGTAGACCACCTAAGAGACTGAACCTATAAAGACAATAAGACCTTGGGGGAGGGTGATGTCATGTATCTCACATTACTGTACATAACTGTATCTTACCATGCTATACGTGACCATAACTCGAGATGACCTGTAATCACAAGCTTACCTTACCACCAGAAGTGCACTTGCAGGAGACACTGGATACCTGTCCCAGACAGGTATATAAGGACAGGTCTCAGGCAAGTGTGGCATTCGAGAGCTGTGTAATAAAGGTGCAGGTCCTGAGTGACCTTGACTTCAGTATGTGCCTCATGTGAATCTGTACTGCAGGGACAGGACTTTACAACCTTGACTTCAACGAGCAGCGCAGTCCTGATGATGCAGTTAGGCTGCAGATCTCGCTTAATTAGCTGGCACATCTCACTGATGATCTCTTTCGGAAGCGCAGCCTCCTAAGGCACGTGTTATTGGACAAGTCCAGTATGATCGCTTATCCTGTAAGTGCACTGGGTGTAAGATCTCCTCCTCCTCAGCAGTCTGCCACCTCTTTGGTAGACATAATGCTCTTCAATAAACCTTCTCCCATCTCTAGTCTGCAGCATGTGAGTAGTCATCAAAATTGGCTGAGAAATTACAGGCCCCATTACTACAAATGCCCTATTTATGTCTTCAAAATGATTAAATTGTCTTCTAAAAACACAAAATTCACCATAATGTGATTAGATGGTTGTCAAGAGATTTTAAAACCACCTTAAAAGCACTCACGAATTACTTCAAAGCTCCCATGAACTTGAAACAACCTTTTATGAAAAGTCCTCCGAATTATAAAATGCCATCCATACCGCTGGATTAAGGTCAGGTGAGTGCAGCTTTTCTTGAGCGTCTTTTTGGGCGAGCGAACATTTGGGCCGTATATGGGCGAGTTGCCAAAAGTAACGCTCGGCAATAATTTGGGCGTCAGTTTCCATTATAAACAGTCTTCTGGGTGGTGCACGAGTGATGACGTCAGATTTTTTTTTTTAAATATGAGCGGGCGGTTCAGCTAATTCCTGGCGTTAATTGTATGCCGAAAGTTACACTGGCGATAATTGGGCGTTACTTTCCATTTATAATCAAATATGGACATTAAACTCAATCTCAGTGGTTAAATAGGCGGTAACTGGCCGATTCGAATGCAAAATCTAGCCCGTTCATTAACCGAGTGGACATTTTCTATCTTTAAATCTGAATAGTGAGCATCAGAAGGCTAATGGTCCATGGAGAGAGTCACATCCAACCCCAACCTAATTCTTTCCTGATACCCACATTTTCCTGGTCACTGAACAGCAGGAAGTGTGGCATTTTTTCCCCACCCTAACTAGGATAATTTTAACACCCCAACTCCTTCCCTAGCTGAGATTAACTAATTTGGTACCAACTGGAGATTGAAGCTGAGATCTGCTAATCTGGATGATTTAGGGTGCATTTACAATACAGCTGCAGCCTCAGTGCAAAGTTTTGTTGCAGTTTTACTGTGAATGCACCTGAGTCAGGGCCCTGCCTGACACCAGAATGAGACTTTATTTTGCTTTGCAGTCATTTCAGGCCTCAGTGTCCAATGTACACTCAAGTTTAACACCAATGCTAATGTTGTAATGTGAATGCACTGTTAGTATGAAACCACATGGTATATTTATTCACCAAACCATCAGCTAATAACTGTTCTTTATAATGTAAGCAATAACATCACTTCAAGGATGTCTTGCATAGACTTTCAGCAACACTTCCAAGCCAGCAATGTGGATGTGATTTCAGACATGAAAACTAGGTAACTAGTTCATTGTGATTATGAGATTCTATAGTTAATGATGTTAGAGATTCTATAGTTAGTGTTTGAAGACCAGGACCTCAAATCTGGCACCAAGTTTATGATCTACAGGGCAGTAGTGATATCCAACCTCCTATATGGCTCGGAGACATGGACCATATACAGCAGACATCTCAAAGCACTGGAGAAATGCCACCAGCGCTGCCGCTGCAAGATCCTGCAAATCCACTGGGAGGATAGACGCACCAACGTCAGTTTTCTCGCTCAGGCCAACATCCCCAGCATTGAAGCACTGATCACACTCGACCAGCTCCATTGGACGGGCCACATCGTCCACATGCCCGACACGGGACTCCCTAAGCAAGCACTCTACTCGAATCTTCTACACAGCAAGCGAGCCCCAGGTGGGCAGAGGAAATGTTTCAAGGACACCCTCAATGCCTCCTTGATAAAGTGCAACATCCCCACTGGCACCTGGGAATCCCTGGCTCAAGACCGCCCAAAGTGGAGGAAGAGCATGCGGGAGGGCGCTGAGCACTTAGAGTCTCGTCGCCGAGAGCATGCAGAAATCAAGTGCAGACAGCGGAAGGAGCATGCGGCAAACCAGACTCCCCACCCACCCTTTCCTTCAACCACTGTCTGTCTCACCTGTGACAGAGACTGTAATTCCTGTATTGGACTGTACATCCACCTGAGAACTCACTTTTAAAGTGGAAGCAAGTCTTCCTCGATTTCGAGGAACTGCCTATGATGAGTTAGTGATGTATATAGTGATAACATTTACATCTAAGTAGTAATACAACACAGAAATATACAAAAAGTCCTGATATTCAGGGAGGGTCAAGTCAGCAATGAATAGCCTAATCCTGAATCAAATATTTGTAAACATATTCCACCTGAGCCCCACTTTACATAACCACTCAGTTTCTAGCTGTTTGAGATGACAGATGCTCAAAAACCCATTGAGGGAAAAGCTCTATATGTGAATCCTTTACTATAATATAAAAGCTGGTGTGAAGTACTTAATAATCATATACACCTTGATATTCAACATTTAGCAGCTTACGAGACACGAGTTCTCACTATACATTTGAAAATTTTAGAACATTGCTATCTGTAAGCTACCTATTAATGTACAGTCCTGTAAATTACTCTCATTTTCAATGTCTTTAATGGTAAATGAATTACTCTCAAGAAATTGTTGGATTAACCATATAGCCAATCAGATTGAGTTTTTGTGGAACATCTATTCTGGCTGACAAAACCTGCCTTGCTCAATCGCTTGTGAATTTTTTTTCTTGTGAATGTTCCAAAAGGAGTTCTAATTTGGATTTCTTCTTTAACTGTTACTATATTATGTACCATGGGGTAGATTTTCAATCTGCTGCCTGGGAATGAAAAATCCGGTTTCTATAATGGGCAGCCGATCTACAATGCCAGCTTTACACCTGGTGGCATGTTTAAAATCTTTGCTTGTGTGTCTGACAGCTCAGATTAAAAGTCCTTTGCAGCCTTATAACGAGGACATCACTCGTTTTTGGACTCGGTGCTTCCCAGCATTCTCCTTGACCATAGCTATTCTGTGGTTTGCATCACCTCTCACTAATGGCAGTCGAAGGCAGCGGACAGCGCTCAACCCAATCCGCACAATGCATGGAGGATGCGGCCACCTGCTTCACGAGTGGAAAATGAGGTCCGACTAAGGTGTGACTGTGGCCATGAGTCCCTGGCCACGGAACACATCACATCAACCTGCCCACTACAATCTATGAAAAAAGGTCACCTCATTTTCTTCACTCGGCATCACAGGAGGTCATCGAATGGATAGCCAAACTAGACATCCCATTATAAGCTTTCCTGTCATCTGAAAGTAGTAAGTAGTAATGGTAGTTGACATATACACTTGTCACCAACATCCCCTCTAAGCTTTCTACCGGTCATTGTTAAGTTTCACAAAACTGTGAATGGGCCACACAGTCCCTTAAAGGGGCTGCACGCCCAAGAAAAATTAGGGTGAATATTGCTCATCACCTATACATATCACCATCCTTACTCACAGACCGATGGCTGGGTGTGTTTGCGACATCTCTATTTTATATCATGGCAATGGTTTGTTGTGATGCCTTATTGTTTGAGCGCAGCTGTCTTCAGAGGACATGAGGCAATATTTGTGATACATCTCTTTTGGAAAGTTACTTCAATTCTCCTCAGAGATGTGATTATTTTCCACTGGGCCTGGCCTAACTGCCTCATTGCTGGGTTTTTTTACAGTTCATATGAACAAAGCAACAATGCACCGAGACTCTAATCAAATTAATAAGTGAAGAATACTTTTCTAGATTTTAATTTTTATCATTGCCTATCGCCTTCAAAATAGTATGGACATATTCTGATAATACAGAACATTATAGCAGCTGCAGAGCAGGTTATTCTACATACATTTCCTTGGACCACAACTCTCCATTGAGGTTCACGGCACCATTCATCTTAAATTACTGAGAATATACATCATTGTACAGCACAGTGCTCTTGGATTAAGATTAGACTTTTCCTGCAGACATGTATTTTCGTGTTTATTTTTAGCGTGGGGTAAGGGGAGAGAAAGAACACAATAAAGCAAGGATTGATGGAATGACCTGCATAAAAAAAGAGATTCTTAGATGGCTGAGATAACCTCAATATTAAACAGTGAAAGAAAGTGATATCACTCTTGCCTCTTAGCCAGAAGGTTATAGGTTCAAGCCCTACTCCAGAAATTTGAGCACTTAATCTAGGTTGATACTTTACAACAACCACTACTTACATTTATATAGCACTCTTAACATAGTAGAACGTTCCAAGCCATTTAACAAGAGCATTATCAAACACAATTTGACATTGAGCCACGTTGGGGATATTAGGTCAGTTGACCAAGAGATAGGTTTTAAGGAGCGCCTTAAAGGAGGAAAGAGAGGCAGAGGTGGAGATGTTTAGGAGGGAACCCATGGCACATAATCTCCCATGAAGAACTCCTATCAAATGGAGACTGGTTGATAGACCTGGTTTATGCAAATCAAGAAAATGCCCTTATTGTAATGAACACTAACCTAACATCCAACATATTTTGGTTGGAAGAATAAGGAAGTCACTTTTTACTTACAGGGTTCGAGTCTAGATGGGGTGGAGTAAAAAAGGAATCTGAGAGTACAATACACAAATCACTAAAAATTGCGACACAGGTTGGCAAGGCCATAAAAAAGCAAACCAAGTACTAGGGTTTATTTCTAGAAGGATAGAATTGAAAAGTAGGGAACTTATGCTAAACCTGTATCGAACCTTGGTTAGACCACACTTAATGCACTGCATACAGTTCTGGTTGCCATATTATAAAAAGGATATAGGGCCACTGGAGAGGGTGCAGAGAAGATTTACCAGGAAGATACCAGAAATGCGAGGGTATACCTATCAGGTAAGGATGAACAGGCTGGAGCTTTTTTCTCTTGAAAAAAGGCTGAGGGGTGACCTAATAAAGATCTTTTAAATTATGAAAGGTTTTAATAGAGTGGATAGATAGTGAATGTTTCCACTTGTGGGGAAGAGCATAACTAGAGGCCATCAATATAAGATAATCACCAAAAAATCCAATAGGGAATTCAGAAGAAACTTCTTTAACCAAAGAGTGGTGAGAATGTGAAACTTGCTACCACAGGGAGTAGTTAAAGCGAATAGTATAGATGCATTTAAGGGGAGGCTAGACAAGCATATGAGGGAGAAGGGAATAGAGGGTCACACTGATAGATTTAGATGAGGAAAGACAGGAGGCTCGAGTGGAACATAAACGCCGACATGGACTGGCTGGGCCGAATGGCCTGTTCCTGTGCCATATATTCTATGTAATATCAGCACTTGCATTCTATGAAAACTACAATTTAATGCATTTGTGAGATGAATCCATGTCTCCTGGCAGAGCTTTATTATGTTGCTTTGCTGTTCAAGAATTCCCAATGCAGAAAACACCTGTATAATGTTTTTCTCGAAAGGATGCTTCCCTTTCCTTGGAGAGCTCATAATCCATCTGTCTTGTGTTTCGCTATTTTTACATTATAACAAATACAAAGAATTCAAGAATGAAGTGTGACCTTTGATCCTAAACAAACTATGCCTTTTTTTGAACGTGGGGGAGCGGGGGCTTATATTCATTACCTGATAAATTTCAAATCACAACACCAAAATGTTATGATCAGCAAGTTAAAATTTATGTAAATTATTAGCATTCATTTAATTACGGTAATATTTCCCACCATTGACTACAAATGGTTGGTAATTCTAGTCTATCTGCTTTGGATGCTCTACGGTCTGCATCTAAACAGCCATGAAGACTCCTGACGTAATTAATGAGACATATTACTTATATTATAATATTTTGATAACCCCTCTGCTACGCCTCATAAATTCAACTATATCAGGTTTTCCTGCTGCTGCTGCATTTGAACTGCTTATTTGGTATTGACATGATTTTCCCTTGGACATCAAGCTGACACGATTGCAGTACAAAACAAATCCATGCCTTTGTACTTCAATAAAAACTGTTAAATCTCAAACTTTTTCCAGTTCTGAAAAAAGCTCATCGACCTGAAACGTAAACTGTTTCTCTCTCCACAGATGCTGCCTGACCTGCTGAGTATTTCCAGCATTTTCTTTTTTTATGGTATATCTTATATTATCTCCCTCCATGGCTTGGCTGGTTAAGGCAGTTAATAGCTGAGTCATATAGACAGGAAAGACTCCGGTTTGAAATTGGCCAGTGCTGAGTTAGCTGACCGCAGCTGGGCAATTACAGGCTGGGGCGCCTCTCCTCTCCCCCAGTCAACTAATGCCGATATTGTTAGTCTCATTCATGAAGTGGTTGACCAGACTAGGGGCTGGATTTTCCGGTCCTTTGCGCTCCGGGTTTTGCCCCGGAGCGGCGTGAAAGACGGCGGTGAGGTCTTCTGCGCCCCGTCGCGATCCTCTGGTCGGGTTTTGCTGCGGCGCAGAGCAGGACCGCCGGAAGAGCTGCGCCAGGTGTGCAATGCCTTTGGTTGCGACAACGGCGTGAGTTTTGAGTCTTGCCCAACCCATCCACCCGAAAGTGCACCTGCAATGACCGCCGGGAAATCAGAGCAGTCAAACGATCCAGTCAGCGGAGAGGAAGGTAATGGACTCCAAACACGAGTGTTTTTTGTGCGATGTGTTGCGGTGGTATGGGCAATGTTTTAGGAATGTTTATGGGGTTTTTTTTTTAGGTCCGTCCCCCCAAAAGGCCTCTCGGAGTGCTCCCTGGCTGGCTGTTTAGCCCGGTAGTTTCCCTTCTTTGCTCTAAGAGAGGTGCACTTCTCCCTTAGCGCTGCTCCCCGATACGCAAACTATTCCCGGCCGCTAACTTTCCCGCCCCGCCTCCATTATCGTCCCAAAAACAGAAAAGCCTAAAATCCAGCCCTTGGTGTTAAAAAGACAAATGTGAAAGTTGCTCTGTACCAGCAATGTCAGACAAACAGAGATGAATGATCAGTGAATCTGTTTTTTGGTGGTGTTGGTTGAGGAAAGAATGTTGACGAGGCCACACGGGAAGCCAGCAGAATATCGTTATCTATAGGCTAGCTGTCAGTCAGTACTACACTGGATCATCAGCCGAGATTATGTACTTCATTCCAGTGGTGGGACTTGAACACACAACCTTCTGACCCAGAGTTGAGTGTGCCATCAACTGAGCCAAGCTGACAGAGGAGGGGGTGGGAGAAAATTGGTGCAAAAGAAATACAAGAAATGGGTAAAAGAAATATAAGGGGCAAAAAAGACCAATGTATATTGTTAGCACTGTCAGCATGAATTGGGCCAGTCCCATGGGTGACGAAGAGTGCATTGGTCACTCTATATAGAATCCTATGAAGCAGTTAGGAGCCAAGGCGGGCTCAGAATTCTCAACTGGTTTTGCAGAATCTAAGAGGTGTGAGGAGAGACATTGTGCAAGCATTTAAGTATATGGGCACTGAGTTCCATCTTTCCCAATTTCACTGTTTTTTGTGTGTTGAAAAACAATCTTTAATGGACAAGTTTCCTTTCTTTAATTAAGTGATACATATTTGCACCAGTAAGAGACTCTCTTCCAGGTAGGCATGCTACCAGTGCATCAATATGCATGTGTCATGCTGACAATGCTAACAATATACATTGGTCTTTTTTGCCCCTTATATTTCTTTTACCCATTTTTTGTATTTCTTTTACCCCCTTTCCTACTTCCTTTACACTAATTTTCATTCCACACCTTCATCTAAAAGAAAAAGCTGGTTGATGAATTAATGATCCCTTTCTTGGCTCCAAAATCTCTTGCAACCTACCTTCTCTTTATCTTATCCATATTACAATGCTAAATGCTTCTCTTGTTCCTCTGAAGCTGCAAATATGCTTTTCTCTTCTCTACCTCCCCACGGTGTTGAAATCAAAACCTACTGCACAATGTCCTATTCACATTCTTTCCCAGGCCCTCAAAACTATGGAATTCCTGACATCCCCCAATCTTGTGTTTCTTCAGTCTTAAATGCAAGTCCTTTCCTTTCAAGTCAAAGCTTGGTGTCACTTAGTCAATACTTCACAATTTACCTTGCTAGTGCCCTTCACGATGGGCCGAGACTCTTCACCTTTGATTAACAAAAAATGTACAACGTCTGAACAATTATAGATTATACATTATGAGGCCACATTAATGTTAGGACTCAGAACAATGCACATTTACAATTAGCTCATCAGATAAGCCCACATCACAGAAAGGAGTACATGAATCCCTGTCTAATAGATTGTCAGATTCTATGCCAATTGGTAGAAAAACATGCAACAGATAAGAGCTTATAAGAATATAAAAAATAAAGCTTTCACTATTGTGTGCACTTCCTCTCTCCATTCTATGTGATGTAACAGCATATATCCCACCAAGACTGGAACTGTGACTAAGCAGTCCCAAATTCAGGTAAAACCAGACAAACAAATAGCATTTTTTAAGTAAAGGCTCCTCTGAATAGCCCAATGGGACATCTGGTAAGCATTGAATTGGACTGGTACACAACCTTCCACAGTCGAATATCCTGCTGACACACTCAATCTAGATTCATTAAAAAAGCCATTTGAGAGAGATATTAAAGAGGTGCTAGTATCTATGAAACCACATTCCAGCAAGAGACAGGCCTTCAGGAGAGAAGGAATGAATAAGGGAGAAAATGAAGAACCTACAATATGTCATGGTACAATTTAAATAGCTGTGGACTCATCTGCTCTGTGTAATGCAGGCAGATCGTGTTTGAAAATTGTCAGACTCTTTAAAAAGCAGCCTTTTTTGCATTAGTATGTTAACTAAACAAGATCAAGCATTCTTTGGAATGAGAAAATCATATTTATTTCACCAAAATAAATGACTTTGTAAGCAATTGTTTTATTCGATTAACTGCAGATAAATCACTTACTGCAACATAATAAAAACTAATCTACAAAAAATAGTTACATTAGTTATGTACATTTGTTTGAAATATCATTATACAGCAGCCAATTATATGGTCTGAAGCGGTCATCTGCCCATAAGACTGCACAGAAATGTAACAGTACATACCAGACATCACTATTATACGATGTGCTAAATGTCATAAAAGGAAAACCAGTCTCGACAAAAATCAGATGCATAAACCCTCACTATATACAGAGCAATTCATATATTACAGATAATTTGGAAGTATCCATTGACTGGATATTTTAAAAACCTGTAAAATGACAGGGGGAGTAATTCCATATTCAGTAATGAGTAGTTACTATGGCTAATGTCCTTTGGTTCACAAAACCTGCACTGCAGTTTGCCAGTAACAACATTTCCCCGACAACTGGTTTCCTTTGTAACTGAAAGGTATTTGTTTCCAAAATGTTTTGGTTATAAATACAAATTTTTATATACCATTAGATTTTTAAGACATCCTTCATACAACAGATTTGCCAACAGTGGCAAAACAAAGAGTGCTGCTATTTTTACAGTACATTTTAAAGGCAAGACTTTATAGAACGGATGCAAAAATCTCACAATTCTGATAAAAATAGCCATAGCTGAAGACTTCATGCTAATCTAGGGCTGTATGCCATTCCTGCAGCATAATGCAATTCCATAGCTGATTATTGTATTCACTAAGACACATTTTGGGTAGAGTTGGTGATACAGTAGTTTGGTTTTGGTGCAAACAGTTCATGCCATAATCAGCAAAATAAAAACAAAAGCAGAGTCCTGTATGTTTGTTTTGGTAGTCTTTATTTGGAATGGTGAGAATTAAATTTAGTCTTCATCGATACTGTTGACTTACTGCCACATGCAGAGAGAGAAAAGTCTTATTGTGCTACTCTAATGCAAGTAAACAAGGAACTTTAAGGCCTTGAAAGGTTAAAATAATGATCAGACAGAAAAAAAAAGTTTGATTTCCCTGTTGAGCATATGATGGTGTTTCTGTTTCCATGAAGGAATTCATCTGCAGTTATCTGCATTTAAAGCACATATCAGACACACTATTATACAAAAACATTTTGCTCATCTCTATCTGCTCTATATCTTTTCATATGAATATGGATCTCCTTATAATTCTAACCACAAAATGTGCGATGTGCTTTTTGCATTTTAGATTTCAAATCATTTGCTTGCGTAAAATGTCTAATGTACCAACCAGTATCATCTCACATTGTAATAGTGTGCTTCTTTGAACAACTTGCAACAGAACCAGGCTTGTGATTTGTCTCAACTGGGTATATCGAAAATTTTATTTCCGTCACTGTTCCATAAAATATCAAGGCAAACAATGTGGTAGATGGTTAACTAAAATGGCTTGCACAAATGTATAGAAAGGAATGAAGAGATCCAATTTGATAAAATAGTGGCAACTGTTCTCAGTTTGTATTTATTGGAAATAATGTACTCATCATTTGTAAAATAACCTGTTAAGATATCTTATGAGTACTTTTTGAAACTGAAGCTTTCTGTACCTGCTTGCCTCGCAGTTCTAATCATCTTCATTGCCTGGCTAATTTCGTTGTCAGAAAGGCCTCAATAGAGCTAAAGCACAATGTAACATTCATAACTGATGGCTCTTTATTGTTCAACTTCCCTCAGAGCTGGATGTTTTCCTAGAATTCTTGATCTCCACAGTGATTGGTTTTGTTTTATTTCCTTATGGTAACCATATCTCTCTTCATTTCTTAAAGGGGGTCAACTTGGTAAAACTGTGCCAAAAGGGAGATGGTTTGCGTTTGGGTTCAACCAATGCAAAAACTTGTTGCTGAGGAATGCTGGTCGGCACAGTGATGTGTCGTTGGTGGATTGGATGAAGAGACTGATGTGGAGGAGGAACAGAAAATCCACTATAATTCACCCCTGCAACAGTAAAAAATAGAGAATCATATATTACTATTAATTAACCATTTAGTCAGACTCATCGTCTAATAAGCATCCAAACAAATATGTGGTTACTATAATTGTATTCAAGCATACACCGACAATTAACTCTCAGACACCCTCTGTGTTAATGTGCTTTTTGTCACCTTATTTCTGCATCAAGGCCATTCATTTCAACTAGAAGTGATGTGAACAGAGCTGCACTTTGTTCAGTGACCACCGTTGCCAAAACGATTCTACATCATGTCAGAGAGAATAGGATTTCCTGTCTTCCTACCCCATCCCAACCAGTAAAGCAGAATTCTGAACTGCCAAAAGAATGTCCAAAGCATTAGCCCAAAGCTTCAGCTTTGCTTTGCTCAAAGATTTTGATTTTCTAATTCAGCCCGCTGAATATATTGAGGAAATGCATGAGCAAGTGATAAAGACGAAGTCGCGATAACATCTTCCTTGAGTAGAACTGGCTCATTATCTTAGTGATCTGTATTATATATTCTATTCATGCCACAAAGAGACATTCTGGCACATTATTACATCTATTAAAATGATACTGGTGACTTTGCAGAACCAAAAGTGATCTTATGATGTTATGATGGTTTTCATTTTCATGGGAACATCCTGGAATCCCATGTAATAAAAAGGGAATTTGATTTATTCAGTTATTGCAAGGTACTGGCTGTGACCTTTCTTCCTCCCATAAAATGTACAGGGTTTCAGGTCACATTTTGCTCCTTACCTTAAGATAAACAAAAGTTACTTGCTCTGGTTTCATTACATTTTAACTCAAAACAACATAAAACTAGTACTTCCTTTAGAAATATAACATACGGTGTATCGCATTTATCTAAACATGTTACGCAGTGGAAAATTAAAACCATTTTTGCTGCTATGGATAAGCTGCAGTGTACCAAATCCTATATACTGTGAATATATGAAAATGACAGACAGGAAATAAGCTACTGGTCCATCCAGCCTGTTCCACACAGTTGCGATGTTATGCATCACAATACATACACTCCCCACCCCCCACGTAATCTCGGGAGAAGTGAATAACCAGATAAAACCCCCAAAAATTGAAAATTCCTGACATGCTTGAGTAATTAAAATTAGTCCATGGGATACTCGTTATGCATTATTATATATTTTTTTAGTCTTAATATATTATATTACACAATGGAAACCTTAGTGAGGTCTCAAAATATCTATGTCTTCCTACTTACCCTTCATCTTCCCCTGCCTGGACTTTTTGGCATTTAACATAGCTTGTTTCTTCTGGTTTTCTGATATTTCAAATCCTGAAAAATGATTAATGTAAAAGAAAGTTAATTGTTAATACGTAACCATTATAAACACACTGCATGCTGCACATAAGGAGGCCATTCGGCTCATAGAGTCTGTGCTGGATTTTTCAAAGAGCAATCTGTTTAACATCCTCAGGATATTCCAAAGTGCTTCATAGACAGTGATTTTTTTTTTGAAATGCAGTCACTTGTTTTTAAGCAGGTGCAGCAGCCAATTTATATTTGGTAATGACCCCAAACATGCTGACAATTAATCGTTTTTTTGGTGGTATTGGTTGAGGGATGAATATTGGCGAGGACATCAGGAGTATCCCCTGCTCTTCAAAAAAGTGCCATGAGATCAGTTATGTCCACCTAAACAGGCGGACAAGGCTTCCAACAATGCAGCACTCCCTCTGTACTGCACTGAAGTATCTGCCTAAATTATGAGCTCAAGTCATCTAGAATCTCGAACCTAAAACTCCTAATTCAGATGCAAGGATCCTACCACTCAGCCAAGCTAACTTCTGAACTTCAGCTCCAATTACAAATGGATTCTCAAAAGCGATGGAAGCAATTTCAATTCAATGTAATATAACACAAGAATAGCCACTTGGACAAAGTACTGAAGACCTACCAGGCCTTATGGAATCATAGCCCAGCAACAGTCTGTACATTCAGAAGATATGGGGAGCAAATTAGGGAAAAAACATAGAAGATTCAACCCATTAAGTACATGAGATTTTCAGCTTCCGCATTACTACAAAAACGTTAGTGGGAGTTGTGTACAGACCTCCAAACAGTAGTAGTGATGTTGGGGAGGGCATCAAACATGAAATTAGGGGTGCGTGCAATAAAGGTGCAGCAGTTATAATGGGTGACTTTAATATGCACATAGATTGGGCTAACCAAACTGGAAGCAATACGGTGGAGGAGGATTTCCTGGAGTGCATAAGGGATGGTTTTTTAGACCAATATGTCGAGGAACCAACTAGGGGGGAGGCTATCTTAGACTGGGTGTTATGTAATGAGAGAGGATTAATTAGCAATCTCGTTGTGCGAGCCCCTTGGGGAAGAGTGACCATAATATGGTGGAATTCTGCATTGGGATGGAGAATGAAACAGTTAATTCAGAGACCATGGTCCAGAACTTAAAGAAGGCTAACTTTGAAGGTATGAGGCGTGAATTAGCTGGGATGGATTGGCGAATGATACTTAAGGGGTTGACTGTGGATGGGCAATGGCAGACATTTAGAGACCGCATGGATGAACGACAACAATTGTACATTCCTGTCTGGCATAAAAATAAAAAAGGGAAGGTGGCTCAACCGTGGCTATCAAGGGAAATCAGGGATAGTATTAAAGCCAAGGAAGTGGCATACAAATTGGCCAGAAATAGCAGCGAACCTGGGAGAAATTTAGAACTCAGCAGAGGAGGACAAAGGGTTTGATTAGGGCAGGGAAAATGGAGTATGAGAAGAAGCTTGCAGGGAACATTAAGACGGATTGCAAAAGTTTCTATAGATATGTAAAGAGAAAAAGGTTAGTAAAGACAAACGTAGGTCCCCTGCAGTCAGAATCAGGGGAAGTCATAACGGGGAACAAAGAAATGGCGGACCAATTGAATAAGTACTTTGGTTCGGTATTCACGAAGGAGGACACGAACAACCTTCCGGTTATAAAAGGGGTTGGGGGGTCTAGTAAGGAGGAGGAACGGAGGGAAATCCTTATTAGCCGGGAAATTGTGTTGGGGAAATTGATGGGATTGAAGGCCGATAAATCCCCAGGGCCTGATGGACTGCATCCCAGAGTACTTAAGGAGGTGGCCTTGGAAATAGTGGATGCGTTGACAGTCATTTTCCAACATTCCATTGACTCTGGATCAGTTCCTATAGAGTGGAGGGTAGCCAATGTAACCCCACTTTTTAAAAAAGGAGGGAGAGAGAAAACGGAATTATAGACCGGTCAGCCTGACATCGGTAGTGGGTAAAATGATGGAATCAATTATTAAGGATGTCATAGCAGTGCATTTGGAAAGAGGTGACATGATAGGTCCAAGTCAGCATGGATGTGTGAAAGGGAAATCATGCTTGAAAAATCTTCTGGAATTTTTTGAGGCTGTTTCCAGTAGAGTGGACAAGGGAGAACCAGTTGATGTGGTATATTTGGACTTTCAGAAGGCGTTCGACAAGGTCCCACACAAGAGATTGATGTGCAAAGTTAGAGCACATGGGATTGGGGGTAGTGTACTGACATGGATTGAGAACTGGTTGTCAGACAGGAAGCAAAGAGTAGGAGTAAATGGGTACTTTTCAGAATGGCAGGCAGTGACTAGTGGGGTACCGCAAGGTTCTGTGCTGGGGCCCCAGCTGTTTACACTGTACATTAATGATTTAGATGAGGGGATTAAATGTAGTATCTCCAAATTTGCGGATGACACTAAGTTGGGTGGTAGTGTGAGCTGCGAGGAGGATGCTGTGAGGCTGCAGAGCGACTTGGATAGGTTAGGTGAGTGGGCAAATGCATGGCAGATGAAGTATAATGTGGATAAATGTGAGGTTATCCACTTTGGTGGTAAAAACAGAGAGACAGACTATTATCTGAATGGTGACAGATTAGGAAAAGGGGAGGTGCAAAGAGACCTGGGTGTCATGGTACATCAGTCATTGAAGGTTGGCATGCAGGTGCAGCAGGCGGTTAAGAAAGCAAATGGCATGTTGGCCTTCATAGCAAGGGGATTTGAGTACAGGGGCAGGGAGGTGTTGCTACAGTTGTACAGGGCATTGGTGAGGCCACACCTGGAGTATTGTGTACAGTTTTGGTCTGCTAACCTGAGGAAGGACATTCTTGCTATTGAGGGAGTGCAGCGAAGGTTCACCAGACTGATTCCCGGGATGGCGGGACTGACCAATCAAGAAAGACTGGATCAACTGGGCTTGTATTCACTGGAGTTCAGAAGAATGAGAGGGGACCTCATAGAAACATTTAAAATTCTGACAGGGTTAGACAGGTTAGATGCAGGAAGAATGTTCCCAATGTTGGGGAAGTCCAGAACCAGAGGTCACAGTCTAAGGATAAGGGGTAAGCCATTTAGGACCGAGATGCGGAGGAACTTCTTCACCCAGAGAGTGGTGAACCTATGGAATTCTCTACCACAGAAAGTCGTTGAGGCCAATTCACTAAATATATTCAAAAAGGAGTTAGATGAGGTCCTTACTACTAGGGGGATCAAGGGGTATGGCGAGAAAGCAGGAATGGGGTACTGAAGTTGAATGTTCAGCCATGAACTCATTGAATGGCGGTGCAGGCTAGAAGGGCTGAATGGCCTACTCCTGCACCTATTTTCTATGTTTTACATTGGCAATAAAAACAAAAATGTAATGTTACCGCAGTGATCCATAGTACTTCCACAATGACTCATCAAATTTAGCCAGTGAGTAGCTAAGCAAAATAGGCAGATTGGGCCCAGGTTCCCAACCCAGTGCATGCTAAATTAGCTAAACTCAAAAGGGATGCAACAATTGGACCTTGAAATCTCTTGGTTGGAAGAGAACATGAGTTAAACACTCTGCTGGAAGTTTGTGTATGTTGTCTGAGGTCCGACTTCTGCTTGGTTGTGATGTTCCTTCCTGCACCCTTGCAGGTGAATAGCCTGTTGACACTCTCGGTCAAGATTCTTCCATGAGTGTAGGAAACCTTTTCATCCTTAAGTAAGGTTCAGAAATCAAACTTACCTATTTCTTTGTCTTCTTCTACCCTTTTTCTTTCGTCTATATAGGCTTGCAGCCATCGCTGTTTGTCCTCTGTCCTTTTGCCACAAAATAGGTAGACTTCCTCTGTTGTTTTACTTCTCAGTTTGAAGGCATTTTTTACATTCATGTTAAAATCCTTGTCTTTACCATCCTCTATGTCCAGTACTTTAATCTCATCCATGTCAATGTGGCCTTTGTAATACAACATATCTCGTCTCAACAAATCCTTTTTACAGAAAAACAATTGATGGTCAAACAGAAAAAAAGTCCTCTGTTGGCTCTTTCCTTGGCATGAGATTTTGGTCAACTCTCCAGAATGGATCAATTCTGAACTTCTAGTTAAAACATCTTGCCCCTGAAAAATATACAGATAAATTACTTGATATATAAAGCCATTCCACAAATATAATGAGTTATCCAGTCAACATAGAAAGATGAGTAAGCAGGTGGTCAGGATTTGAGACTTTCCAAACAATGAAGTCTTCAGCGCATTTATTTTAATGTTGTAGTACCAGTTGAGGCCTCCAATGAGCTAATAAGGCTCACTCTAGTGGTAGAAAGCAGGTAATGCAGATTTTAAATTTAATAGCAGGTTTTTCACTCACATGTGTCAAATTTTAGTTACTTCCACAATTGCCATTCCTTTCCGGTCAGAGATTTACATTAAAGTCATTTATGTTAATCCAAGTCTGTTAATATTAACTTCTCAATCTCGATTTAAAAAAATCTACAATGTTGGCATTAAGCCAGGGTGTCTAAGTGTCATAGTACTGTGAAACATTGCAATGGTTTGGGAATAGAGTTTCCTTGCTTGATGAAAAGGCACGAACTCTGTTCTAATGCTGATGTATTTCCAAGTTTGACACTGGATCCGTCAGACGGTTTATTCATTTTTACATCCCTGAGTGGTGCAATACAGCCAAAGAGAAACAACAACAACTTGTATTTATATAGCGCCTTTAATGTAGTAAAACATCCCAAGGCGCTTCACAGGAGTGATACAAGACAAAAATTTGACACTGGGCCACATAAGAATAAATGATGGCAGATGACCAAAAACTTGGTCAAAGCGGTAGGTTTTAAGAAGCGTCTTAAACGAAGCGAGGCGGAGAGGTTTAGGGAGGGAGTTCCAGAACTTGGGGCCCAGGCAGCTGAAGGCATGGCCGACGGTTGAACGATTATAAGCAGGGATGCTCAAGAGGACAGAATTTGAGGAGTGCAGATTTCTCCCGGGGGGGGGGGGGGGGGAGGAAAGTTGTGAGGCTGAAGGAGATTACAGAGATAGGGAGTGGTGAGGCCATAGATGGATTCATATACAAGGATGAGAATTTTGAAATTAAGCTGTTGCTTAACTGGGAGCCAATGTAGATCGGTGAGCTAAGAGGTGATGGGTGAACGGGACTTGGTGCGAGTTGGGACACGGGCTGCCGAGTTTTGGGTGACCTCAAGTTTATGCAGGTTGGAATCTGGGAGGCCAGCCAAGAGTAGTCAAATTTAGAGGTAACAAAGACATGGATGAGGGTTTCAGTAGCAGATGAGCTGAGGCAGGGGTGGGGAAACAGTACCTATACTATGCAAGGAGATTATAATAGAGATACTTGCCACACCACCTTTTCTAGGGCAATGCACTTCTATTAGGGTTTGATATAAATAACACCAACTCTCAGTGCTTAGTTATTGAACGACCTCGCTTGCCAAAACAGCAGTGTTCATCCTGGAATCTCCCTCTATATGCATCTTGATTCCCTTTCTCCTCCCGACCACTGTTCGCACAATTAGCTACTACTTTAAATATGCAGCAAATAGCCTAATTAATAGACCTGGATTTTGCAATAAAAGTAACGGCGAGTCTTTCAGCGCCCACCGTTATTAAGGAGTAAATCGGACAGCGACTTCCAGCATCCACACATGCTCGGTGAAACGCGGAAATCAGTAATATATCTAAATAAATAATTCCTACTCAGACAAAATTGAATACATCAAACTAATAGAAATGTCAGAAAGGTTTAGATGAAGCAAAACAGGTCTTATTACAGATCAGAAATGAAAAACACACCTCCCAGTTTACAATGGACACTTGCCACTGAGCGATCTTGTCTATACTTTCTAATCGTCTTTTGCGTTCGTTAATCAGACGTGCTACATTCTTCATGGCCTCGTATGCAGCACTGATGTTTTCGTAATCACTGTGAAATGGCAATACGATTTGGTTAATCTCTGTCACTGTTCAGCTGTTGCTTTAGCAGAGGTTCATGGATTTCAATTAAATACAATTTACAACAAGAGGACTACCAATAAGTCAATCCAGCTGGGTGGAAAGTTACACTGTTATAACAAAATTAGTTTCTCCAAACTGAGTTTGAAATATTTATTATTAAAGTCTGATGTCAAATACAGCTATGAAATATATAGCAGCAAAAAAATATTTTTGTCCAATTACATCCTGTCTTTGAAACTCCAATCAGCTATACACCATCTGTACCGTTTGTTTAAAAGATAGAAGTTTCTGTTTCATACTATGTGTAAAACTTCTTCCTTGTTCAAAATCAATGAAAAATTATATTTTAAATCCCTATATGTCTTAGTTGGTTAAAGCAGTGACCAGTTGAGCCAAACGGATTTGAAAGATTCCAGGTTTGATCCCAGTTCTGTGCTGAGTTAACTTATTTCAATGCCAGTACAATTGGCCACAGGTAATAGACAACTGACCGGGGTTTCCCACTCCTGATCACTAACCAATGACCCCTGCTGGAAGAGTGCATTTGTGGATCTTAAGCAAGGATGGAAAGCGGTGCAGGTGTGATTCCACTATGATAAAAATAGTCTACCAGCATTCATCATTAAGGCTCATATTTGAATAATTGCCAATTGGGTGCAGTACCGAAAGATGTCAAGCACTTCTGGAAGTGTACGCCTGGCCAATGTCTTCAGGAGAGGAGGAAAAAAACATTATCCAAAAGATCTTTTAAAAATGTTTTTTTAAATTTTGTGTGGATTTTTTAATTTGATGTTGAGGAATGAAATTTTTTGCTAGTGCTGTTGGGGAGGAGTTAAACTAATATGGCAGGGAGATGGGAACCTATGCAGGGAGACAGAGGGAAGTAGAATGGGGGCAGAAGCAAAAGATAGAAAGAAGAAAAGTAAAAGTGGAGGGCAGAGAAACCTAAGGCAAAAAGCAAAAAGGGCCACATTACAGCAAAATTCTAAAGGGGCAAAGTGTGTGAGAAAGACAAGCCTGAAGGCTCTGTGCCTCAATGCGAGGAGTATTCGGAATAAGGTGGACGAATTAACTGCGCAGATAGCAGTTAACGGGTATGATGTAATTAGCATCAAGGAGACATGGCTCCAGGGTGACAAAGGCTGGGAGCTCAACCTCCAGGGGTATTCAACATTTAGGAAGGATAGACAGAAAGGAAAAGGAGGCGGGGTGGCATTGCAGGTTAAAAAGGAAATTAATGCAATAGTAAGAAAGGACATTAGCTTGGATGATGTGGAATCGGTATGGGTGGAGCTACGGAATACCAAAGGAAAGAAAACGCTAGTGGGAGTTGTGTATAGACCACCAAACAGTAGTAGTGAGGTTGGGGACAGCATCAAACAAGAAATTAGGGATGCATGCAATAAAGGTACAGCAGTTATCATGGGTAACTTTAATCTACATATTGATTGGGCTAACCAAACTGGTAGCAACACGGTGGAGGAGGATTTCCTGGAGTGTATTAGGGATGGTTTTCTAGATCAATAGGTCGAGGAACCAATTAGCGAGCTGGCCATCCTAGACTGGGTGATGTGGAATGAGAAAGGACTAATGAGCAATCTTGTTATGCGAGGCCCCTTGGGGAAGAGTGACCATAACATGGTTGAATTCTTTATTAAGATGGAGAGTGACACAGTTAATTCAGAAACTAGGGTCCTGAACTTAAGGAAAGGTAACTTCGATGGTTTGCGGCGTGAATTGGCTAGAATAGACTGGCAAATACTTAAAGGGTTAATGGTGGATAGGCAATGGCAAACATTTAAAGATCACATGGATGAACTTCAGCAATTGTACATCCCTGCCTGGAGTAAAAATAAAATGGGGAAGGTGGCTCAACCATGGCTAACAAGGGAAATTAAGGATAGTGTTAAATCCAAGGAAGAGGGATACAAATTGGCCAGAAAAAGCAGCAAGCCTCAGGAGTGGGAGAAATTTAGAATTCAGCAGAGGAGGACAAAGGGTTTAATTAAGAAGGGGAAAATAGAGTACGAGAAGAAGCTTGCCAGGAACATAAAAACTGACTGCAAAAGCTTCTATAGATATGTGAAGAGAAAAAGATTAGTGAAGACAAACGTAGGTCCCTTGCAGTTGGATTCAGGTGAATTTATGATGGGGAACAAAGAAATGGCAGACCAACTGAACAAATACTTTAGTTCTGTTTTCACGAAGGAAGACACAAATAACCTTCCAGAAGTACAAGGAGACCGAGGGTCTAGTGAGAAGGAGGAACTGAAGGATATCCTTATTAGGCAGGAAATTGTGTTAGGGAACTTGATGGGATTGAAGGCTGATAAATCCCCAGGGCCTGATAGTCTGCATCCCAGAGTACTTAAGGAAGTGGCCCTAGAAATAGTGGATGCATTGGTGATCATTTTCCAACAGTCTATCGACTCAGGATCAGTTCCTATGGACTGGAGAGTAGCTAATGTAACACCACTTTTTAAAAAGGGAGGGAGAGAGAAAGCAGCTAATTATAGACCGGTTAGCCTGACATCAGTAGTGGGGAAAATGTTGGAATCAATTATTAAGGATGAAACAGCAGCGCATTTGGAAAGCAGTGACAGGATTGGTCCAAGTCAGCATGGATTTGTGAAAGGGAAATCATGCTTGACAAATCTTCTGGAATTTTTTGAGGCTGTAACTAGTAGAGTGGACAAGGGAGAACCAGTGGATGTGGTGTATTTGGACTTTCAAAAGGCCTTTGACAAGGTGCCACATAAGAGATTGGTGTACAAAATCAAAGCACATAGTATTGGGGGTAATATACTGACGTGGATAGAGAACTGGTTAGCAGACAAGAAGCAGAGAATCGGGATAAACGGGTCCTTTTCAGAATGGCAGGCAGTGACTCGTGAGGTGCCGCAGGGCTCAGTGCTGGGACCCCAGCTCTTTACAATATATATTAATGATTTAGATGAAGGAATTGAGTGTAATATCTCCAAGTTTGCAGATGACACTAAACTGGGTGGCGGTGTGAGCTGTGAGGGGGATGCTAGGAGACTTCAGGTTGACTTGGACAGGTTAGGTGAGTGGGCAAATGCATGGCAGATGCAGTATAATGTGAATAAATGTGAGGTTATCCACTTTGGGGGCAAAAACGCAAAGTCAGATTATCTGAATGGCGGCAGATTAGGAAAAGGGGAGGTGCAACGAGACCTGGGTGTCATGGTTCATCAGTCATTGAAAGTTAGCATACAGGTACAGCAGGCGGTGAAGGCGGCAAATGGTATGTTGGCCTTCATAGCTCGGGGATTTGAGTATAGGAGCAGGGAGGTCTTACTGCAGTTGTACAGGGCCTTGGTAAGGCCTCACCTGGAATATTGTGTTCAGCTTTGGTCTCCTAATCTGAGGAAGGACGTTCTTGCTATTGAGGGAGTGCAGCGAAGGTTCACCAGACTGATTCCAGGGATGGCTGGACTGACATATGAGGAGAGACTGGATCAACTGGGCCTTTATACATTGGAGTTTAGAAGGATGAGGGGGGATCTCATAGAAACATATAAGATTCTGACAGGATGGGATAGGTTAGATGCAGGTGGAATATTCTCGATGTTGTGAAAGTCCAGTCTTAGAATAAGGGGTAAGCCATTTCGGACTGAGATGAGGAGAAACTTCTTCACTCAGAGTTGTTAACCTGTGGAATTTCCTGCCGCAGAGAGTTGTTGATGCCAGTTCATTGGATATAATCAAGAGGGACGTAGATCTGGCCCTTACGGCTAAAGGGATCAAGGGGTATGGAAAGAAAGCAGGACAGGGGTACTGAGGGAATGATCAGCCATGATCTTATTGAATGGTGGTGCAGGCTCGAAGGGACAAATGGTCTACTCCTGCACTTATTTTCTATGTTTCTATGTTTCCCAAATTTTGTGGTCTCCATCAACTAGCTCAGATACACAAATTGTCAGATGCAGGGTAAAGCTCTCTCAGTGTTTCTCCAATAATACGTTCTATCTGTAAAAGTTTTGTGCAGAGATCAGTAGACAGGATTTTTTTCAATCTCTCTTTTCAGTTTTTCTTTTCCCCTTTTTAGGTACTCTCCTATGTCATGTATAAAGTCTGAAAAGGCTGAGTGGGCCTCATCTCGCTTATCTCCACAGCAATCTAGCCAAGTCCAGAATCCAACACGAGAGAAATTGTAGGGCACCTTAAGACCCCATTCCACATACTGGAGATCTAGGAATATTTGTAGTCCAAAAAGATACCTGCAATAAGATACCTAGCTATATATCGCAGGATGGGGCCGCCACGCTGTCCAGCAGCTGCTCGCAATTTATGGCCCAACCTACCGCTGATGTTTCCTCGCAGGTCAGGGCCTCCACACTGTCCAGGGGCCACTCGGGGCCATAAAAGGCGAGTGGCCTCTGGACAGCGTGGCGGCATACCATTTCAGGGAGCAGTGCAAGCTGGTGCAAGACAGCGACGGCAGTGAAGAGGGTGACTGGATTGGACATCACCATAATCCAGGTCGATGATTGGAGCGTGGGCAGGTACAGCAGGAGTGGCGAGGTCGGGGCGAAGGAGCGGCGAGAGATTGGAGAGGGACGTGACCGGGGCCCAGGAGAGGTGCGAGTTCGGGATCCAGCTGAGGCAAAGGCCCTGGGGCAGCACGGGCCAGCCCACACTGCGATGTGTTCGCACTAGATCCGTGCAGCAGAGCTGGTCTCCAGTCATCTTGTTCAATCCTTGCCACGGACCTAGCTCTATCAAGCCCGTGCGGTGACTGGTATGCAACGGCCACCACACGTTAAAAAAAAATCCATGCAGAGGCATCTTCCACCCTTCAACAGATAGAGAAGATGAATACATGGCTGGAGAGATGGTGCAGGCGGGAGGGCTTTCGTTTCCTGAGGCATTGGGACTGTTTCTTGGGGAGGTGGGACTTGTACAAGCTGGACAGGTTGTACCGCAACAGAGCCGGGACCAATATCCTCGCAGTGGGGTTTGCTAGTTCTGTTGGGGAGGGTTTAAATTAGCTTGGCAGGGGGATGGGAATTTGAAACTAGATTCAGTAGGGAGGGGAGGAAAGTTGGAATCAGAAAGCAAAAATAAAGAAAGTGAGCTTGAAGGAGAGAGGAAACAAGCAGGAAAAAAGGGTACAAAAATAAATTTAAAGGCACTTTGGCTAAATGTACGTAGCATTTGTAACAAAATAGATGAGTTGACGGCACAAATTGAGACAAATGGGTATGATCTGATAGCCATTACACAGATGTGGTTGCAAGGTGACGGGGACTGGGAATTAAATATCCAGGGGTATTTGACAATCCGGAAGGACAGACAGAAAGAAAAAGGAGGTGGGGTAGCTCTATTAATAAAGGATGGAATCACTGCAATAGTGAGAAATGATATATGCTCAAAGAATCAGGATGTTGAAACAGTTTGGGTCGAGATAAGGAATAATAAGGGGAAAAAGTCACTGGTGGGTGTAGTACATAGGCCCCATAACAGTAGCAACTCTGTTGGTCGGAGCATAAACCAGGAAATAGTGGGGCTTGTAAAAAGGGAACAGCAATAATCAGGGGTGATTTTAACCTCCATATTGATTGGACAAATCAAATTGGTCAGGGTAGCCTTGAGGAAGAGTTCATTGAGTGCATAAGGGACGGGTTCCTTGAGCAGTATGTAACAGAACGAACCATGGGGCAGGCTATCTTAGATCTGGTCCTGTGTAATGAGACAGGATTAATAAACAATCTCCTAGTAAAGGATCCCCTTGGAATGAGTGATCATAGCATGGTGGAATTTCAAATTCAGATGGAGGGTGAGAAAGTTGGATCTCTAACCAGCATATTAAGCTTAAATAAAGAAGACTATGAAGGTATGAGGGTAGAGTTGGGTAAAGTGGACTGGGAAAACAGATTGAAATCTAGGACGGTTGATGAACAGTGGTGTACTTATTTCTTTGGCTTGGTGTTAAATTTCTGTCTAATAACACTCCTGTGTTGCGACTTGGGATGTTTTACAACTTTAAAAGCGCTATATAAATACAAGTTTTTGTTGTTCGATGTAGATCATGCAAGCACATAAACAAATTGACTATTAAAAAAACTGGGTACACTTTTCAAACATCAACATTGGCAAACTATGTGCAGAGGATAAAAGAAAGACTTGCATTTATAAAGTGCCTTTCACAACCTCAGGAGATCTCACAGCGCTTAAATAAAGAAGACAATGAACATATGAGGGCAGAGTTGGGTAAAGTGGACTGGGAAAACAGATTGAAGTGTGGGACGGTTGATGAACAGTGGTGTACATTTAAAGAGATATTTCACAACTCTCAAGAAAAATATATTCCAGTAAGGAGGAAAGGGTGCAAGAGAAAAGAAAGCCATCTGTGGCTAACTAAAGAAATAAGGGACAGTATCTGATTAAAAAACAAGGGCATACAAAGTGGCCAAAACTAGTGGGAGGACAGAAGATTGGGAAGCTTTTAAAAGCCAGAAAAGAATGACTAAAAAAATGATGAAGAAAGGGAAGAAAGACTATGAAAGTAAACTAGCACAAAATATAAAAACAGAGAGTAAGAGTTTGTATGGGCCCAAGTTTCGAGCCACGCCTAGAACGGCGCAGTCCCGACCTGGACGCCCGTTTTTCGTGCCACAAAGTGCACCGAAAAAAACCCTCCGTATTCTCCACCTCCCTGCAGGTCCTCGGCGCAGCGCAGCAGGAGCTGTAGGGGGCGGAGCCAGGTCCCTGCGCTGAAAACAGTGCCGGGACCTCTGCACATGCGCGCTACAGTGGGCGCGCAAGTGCAGTAGCTCCAGGCGCCCGAAACTGTGTGGGAGGGGCCGAAACACGCAGCCCCTAGCCCTGGCCCAATGGCCTCACTGGGGCTGCGTGGATAAGGCTCCTCCCACGGCCAGCTCCTGCTTCCTCCCGACCCGCTCCTGCTTCCACCTGACTCGACTCCCGCTTCCCGCCCCCCGCTCCATCCCCCGGACCGGACCCGACACCCGCTCCCCACCCCGCTTCCGGACCGGACCCGACACGCGCTCCCCCCCCCCCCCCCCCCTGCCCGCCCCTGGACCGGACCCGACACCCGCCGCCCCCAGACCGGACCTGACACCCGCTTCCCCCCCCGCCTCTGGACTGGATCCGACCTGACCTCCCTCCCCCCAACCTGACCTCTCTCCCTCCCCCCCCCCCCCCAATCTCCTTTCTCCCCCCATCCCTCCCCCCCTCTACCCCCTCCCCTCGCTGTCAGAAACACAGACACTGACAGACAGAGAATGAGACACACACAGACAGAGAGATAGAGACACTGACAGAGACACACTGAGGGGGGCATCCCAGCACGCTGTTGGAGGGCTCCCGGTGCTGCAGTCGGTAAGTAGAAAATGTTTTATTTATTGATTTTTTAAAAATAATTATCTTATTAATTTTTTTTGGTTGATTTATTGATGTATTTATCATTTATTATTGATGATGGCTCTTTATTTGTAAAACTGAAGTGTTTAATGTTTGTAAACTTCCCTTTAAACACCCCCCACCACCATTCCCTACACCTGATTTGTAACCTTCGCCTGATTTTCTAAAGTGTAGACAAGGTTTTTTCGAGCGTACAAAAATCTTCACTTACTCCATTCTAAGTTAGCTTGGAGTAAGTTTTCACTCACGAAACTTTGAAATCAGGCGTAAGTGAAAAAAAAATTCTGTTCCAAAGTGAAACTGTTCTAACTGACTAGAACTGGAGCAAACTAAATGACGAGAATTCCGATTTCTAAGATACTCCGTTCTACACCAGTTGCTCCTAAAAATCAGGAGCAAATCATGTGGAAACTTGGGGCCTATAAGTATATAAAAAGGGGAAAAAAGTGGCTAAAGTAAATGTTGGTCCCTTAGAGGACGAGACCAGGGGAAGTCCCAGCAGATTGGAAAACTGCAAATGTAAAGCCCCTATTCAAACAAGTAGGTAGTAATGGGGAACATGGAGATGGCAGAAACTCGAAACAAGTATTTTGTATCAGTCTTTACGGTAGAGGACACTAACAAAATTCCAACAGTGGATAGTCAAGGGGCTATGGGGGGGGGGGGGCGCGGAGGGGAAAGAGAAACTTAACACAATCACAATGGAGGTGGTACTCAGTAAGATAATGGGACTAAAGGCAGATAAATCCCTTGGACCTGATGGCTTGCATCTTAGGGTCTTGAGAGAAGTAGCGGTAGGGATTGTAGATGCATTGGTTGTAATTTACCAAAATTCCCTGGTTCTGGGGAGGTCCCAGCAGATTGGAAAATTGCAAATGCAAAGCCCCTGTTCAAAAAAGTGGGCAGACAAAAAGCAGGAAACTATAGACCAGTTAGCCTAACATCTGTGGTTGGGAAAATGTTGGGAGTCCATTATTCAAAATTTGGTCAGGCAGAGTCAGCATGGATTTATGAAGGGGAAGTCATGTTTGACAAATTTGCTGGAATTCTTTGAGGATGTAACCAACAGGGTGGATAAAGGGGAACCAGTGGATGTGGTGTATTTGGACTTTCAGAAGGCATTTGACAAGATGCCACACAAAAGGTTACTGCACAAGATAAAAGTTCACGGGGTTGGGGGTAATATATTAGCATGGATAGAAGATTGGCTAACAAACAGAAAACAGAGTCGGGATAAATGGTTCATTCTCTGGTTGGTAATCAGTAACCAGTGGGGTGCCGCAGGGATCAGTGCTGGGACAACTATTTACAATCTATATTAACGACTTGGAAGAAGTGACTGAGTGTAACGTAGCCAGGTTTGCTGACGATACAAAGATGGGAGGAAAAGCAATGTGTGAGGAGGACACAAAAAATCTGTAAAAGGACATCGACAGGCTAAGTGAGTGGGCAAAAATTTGGCAGATGGAGTATAATTTTGGAAAGTGTGAGTCATGCACTTTGGCAGAAAAGATCAAAGAGCAAGTTATTATTTAAATGGAGAAAGATTGCAAAGTGCTGCAGTACAGCGGGACCTGGGGATAGTTGTGCATAAAACACAAAAGGGTAGTATGCAGGTGCAGCAAGTGATCAGGAAGGCCAATGGTATCTTGGCCTTTATTGCAAAGGGGATGGAGTATAAAAGCAGGGATGTCTCGTTACAGTTGTACAGGGTATTGGTGAGGCCACACCTGGAATACTGTGTGCAGTTTTGGTTTCCATATTTACGAAAGAATATACTTGCTGTGGAGGCAGTTCAGAGAAGGTTCACTAGGTTGATTCTGGGGATGAGGTGGGTTGACTTATGAAGAAAGGTTGAGTAGGTTGGGCCTCTACTCATTGGAATTCAGAAGAATGAGGGGTGATCTTATCAAAACGTATAAGATTATGAGGGGGCTTGACAAGGTGGATGCAGAGAGGATGTTTCCACTGGTGGGGTAGACTCGAACTAGAGGGCATGATCTTAGAATAAGGGGCTGCCCATTTATAACCGAGATGAGGAGAAATTTCAACTCTCAGAGGGTTGTGAATCTGTGGAATTCGCTGCCTCAGAGAGCTGTGGAAGTTGGGACATTAAATAAATTTAAGACAGAAATAGACAGTTTCTTAAACAATAAGGGGATAAGGGGTTATGGGGAGCAGGCGGGAAAGTGGAGCTGAGTCCATGATCAGATCAGCCATGATCTTAATGAATGGTGGAGCAGGCTTGAGGGGCCATATGGCCTACTCCTGCTCCTATTTTTTATGTTCATGTGTAACATGTAGTTTGGGACCGGAAATATCAGGTCCTTCATTGAAACACCTGTGAACTCATCCCTTTTTAGTGTGGAAGCAAGTCATCCTTAACACGAGGAACCTCCCAAGAAGAAGCTATATATCTGGGGTCCAAAAGAAATCTGGAATTCAACCTCCCACTATAATCATGCAGAAAAACTCAAATTGATACAATAAAAAGGACTCCTAACCCAGTATAGTTGCAGGTACAAAGACTTGCACAATATGAAAAATCTGTGATCACCGCCATGTGGGATATTCCAGGAGAACTCAAAGATTTTAAAATGCTGGAAGTTGCTCTTACAATTTGATAATGCTAATCTCAGCCAAGGATAATGCATTGTCATAAGTGAGATTGAAGCAATGGGAGAAAAGCAAATAACTTATCTATATTTTTTGCAGTCAGCGTGGTTAATAAATTTGGAGTGCAGATGCTCATACCTGTGATTTGGGTTAGTGTATTTGAGTAACTCAGCAAGCTGTAGTGGGTATTTACAGATCTTCTGGACTGGAGTAAGAAGAAAGCCATCAATGGCGATGTCAATCATCTGTTGAAGTAGTCGACAGGCCTCAAAAAAGTGTCGATATTTGCTTTGTTTCATTAGTTTGGCAAGCTCAACACATGCACTGGGATGATTGTTGCAATATTCAGAGTATATCCTAAACTCCTCTTGCTGGAAAGAAAAAATAGTCATTAATAAAAGGGGCGTGAAAATTGATTGCTACACTTTTACTCACATTCCCATCTAACTGAAAATCTAAAACATTTACCAGTAATCAACATTTATAAATACTATATTCACAGACTTCCTCCTCTTCCACACCAATAAAAAAGTTAATTCCAATGCAGGCTTTCGTTACAGTTTTTGGGTCTGCAATAGATATTCTCTCGGGTGTACAGGTGCATAAGCAGTCTGACCGTCTAACTACAAGGCTTGCACACATAGTTCGCATGCCTGACACGAGACTCCCAAAGCAAGCGCTCTACTCAGAACTCCTTCATAGCAAATGAGCCAAAGGTGGACAGCGGAAACGTTATAAGGACACCCTCAAAGCCTCCCTGATAAAGTGCAACATCCCACTGACACATGGGAGTCCCTGACCAAAGACTGCTCTCAGTGGAGGAAGTGCATCCGGGAGGGCGCTGAGCTCCTCGAGTCTCGTCGCCGAGAGCATGCAGAAATCAAGCGCGGGCAGCGAAAAGAGCGTGTGGCCAACCAGTCCCACCCACTGCTTCCCTCAACAACTATCTGTCCCACCTGTGACAGAGACTGTGGTTCTCGTATTGGACCGTACAGCCACCTGAGCTCATGTTAAGAGTGGAAGCAAGTCTTCCTCGATTCCGAGGGATTGCCTATGATAATGATGACGATGATATCGCCAATATCTAACGATACAATAGTATAACCCAGCGAGTAGCAAAGGACCTGCTTGGGATATGATCCAGATATTGTGTCTTTTGCTTGCACTCGTGCACTTTACTAATCTTTTCCAAGTCAGACCAAAGGACGAGGCCAGATATGAATTGTTGAGCTGCTTTATTTCACAGGTAAGTTAGACAGAAAACCAGTTGTAGCTTTATTGTTTTCCTAACCAGGGATATAGGAAAATATGGGCTGGATTTTCGGATTTTTGTGATTTCACCCGTTTCCGGGGGCAAATTGCGCAAAATCAAAATTTTAGCGCCGGGTTAGCGTTAGCACCAGAGCATGCAACTTTCGGCAAATTAAAGTTCACGACGAGCGTCAGCGCTAACTCTGGCATTGCACCACAGAATGTGCGCGCCGGAGCCAAACAATCCAGTGCTAAAAGAAAATGGCTGTACTGCTCACGCTTCTGGTCTGCTCTCCGATCGCAAATGCTGATGCAGGGCCAAAAGGTTAACGAAGCTCTCGTGGGGGCTGTGGAGAGCAGATGGCAGGAATTATAGCGGAGGGGTGGATCTAGACCCCTGCCAACCATTTTTAATTGAATATGGAGGGAAATAGCTGAAGAGGTCTCTCAGACACAGTGGCCAGGAGTGGGAAACAGTATCAAAAAAAAGTTCAAGGGTCGTTAGAGTACAATTTTTATTGATGTATTCCTTCATTACTTCAATTATAAATCTGACACAATTTGTTCTCATGCTTTTGGTGCCCGTTAGCAATCTGTGGCTGTTCTCATGCTGTTGCTGTCTCTCAGCACACTGTGGGTTGCCTCCTAAAATGCATGACACATATGTAGGCTTAGTTTGGCACCCTATTTGCCATGAATGATCTTTACACATTATTAAATTTGCATTCTGAGATCTCATAAGATGTTTCCGCACTTTGATGGCCTCCTGATAGAAACATAGAAAATAGGTGCAGGAGCCTGCACCACCATTCAATATGATCATGGCTGATCATTCACCTAAGTACCCCTTTCCTTCTTTCTGTCCATACCCCTTGATCCCTTTAGCCGTAAGGGCCATATCTAACTCCCTCTTGAATATATCCAATGAACTGGCATCAACGACTCTCTGCGGCAGGGAATTCCACAGGTCAACAACGCTGATTGAAGAAGTTCCTCCTCATCTCAGTTGTAAATGGCCTACCCCTTATCCTAAGACTGTGTCCCCTGGTTCTGGACTTCCCCAACATCGGGAACATTCTTCCCGCATCTAACCTGTCCCGTCCCGTTAGAATCTTACATGTTTCTATGAGATCTCCTCTCATCCTTCTAAACTCCAGTGTATAAAGGCCCAGTTGATCCAGTCTCTCATCATAGTCCAGCCATCCCTGGAATCAGTCTGGTGAACCTTTGCTGCACTCCCTCAATAGCAAGAACATCCTTCCTCAGATTAGGAGACCAAAACTGAACACAATATTCCAGGTGAGGGCTCACCAAGGCCCTTTACAACTGCAACAAGACCTCCCTGCTCCGATACTCAAATCCCCTAGCTATGAAGGCCAACATTCCATTTGCCTTCTTCACCGCCTGCTGTACCTGCATGCCAACTTTCAATGACTGATGGACCATGACACCCAGGTCTCATTGCACCTCTCCTTTTCCTAATCTGCCACCATTCAGATAATATTCTGCCTTCGTGTTTTTGCCACCAAAGTGGATAACCTCACATTTATCCACATTATACTGTATCTGCCATGCATTTGCCCACTCACCTAACTTGTCCAATTCACCCTGCAGCCTCTTAGCATCCTCCTCACAGTTCACACCACCACCCAGTTTAGTGTCATCTGCAAACTTGGAGATATTACACTCAATTCCTTCATCCAAATCATTAATATATAATGTAAAGAGCTAGGGTACCAGCACTGAGCCCTGCGGCACTCCACTAGTCACTGCCTCCCATTCCGAAAAGGACCCGTTTATCCCAACTCTCTGCTTCCTGTCTGCCAACCAATTCTCTATCTACGCCAATATATTACCCCCAATACCATGTGCTTTGATTTTGCACACCAATCTCTTGTGGGACCTTGTCAAAGGCCTTTTGAAAGTCCAAATACACCACATCCACTGGTTCTCCCTTGTCCACTCTACTAGTTACATCCTCAAAAAATTCCAGAAGATTTGTCAAGCACGATTTCCCTTTCACAAATCCATGCTGACTTGGACCGATCCTGTCACTGCTTTCCAAATGCGCTGCTATTTCATCCTTAATAATTGATTCCAACATTTTCCCCACTCCTGATGTCAGACTAACCGGTCTATAATTACCCGTTTTCTCTCTCCCTCCTTTTTTAAAAAGTGGTGTTACATTTTCTACCCTCCAGTCCATAGGAACTGATCCAGAGTTGATATAGACTGTTGGAAAATGATCACCAATGCATCCACTATTTCTAGGGCCATTTCCTTAAGTACTCTGGGATGCAGACTATCAGGCCCTGGGGATTTAATCGGCCTTCAATCCCATCAACTTCCCTAACACAATTTCCTGGCTAATAAGGATTTCCTTCAGTTCCTCCTTCTCGCTAGACCATCGGTCCCATAGTATTTCCGGAACGTTATTTGAGTCTTGCTTAGTAAAGACAGAACCAAAGTATTTGTTCAATTGGTCTGCCATTTCTTTGTTCCCCATTATAAATTCACCTGATTCTGACTGCAAGGGACCTACGTTTGTCTTCACTAATCTTTTCCTCTTCATATAGCTATAGAAGCTTTGCAGTCAGTTTTTATGTTCCCGGCAAGCTGCCTCTCGTACTCTTATTTTCCCCCTCCTAATTAAACCCTTTGTCTTCCTCTGCTGAATTCTAAATTTCTCCCAGTCCTCAGGTTTGCTGTTTTTTCTGGCCAATTTATATGCCTCTTCCTTGGATCTAACACTATCCTTAATTTCCCTTGTTAGCCATGGTTGAGCCATCTTCCCTGTTTTATCTTTTACTCCAGACAGGGATGTACAACTGTTGAAGTTCATCCATGTGATCTATAAATGTTTGCCATTGCCTATCCACCGTGAACCATATGCAACTTCCAAGGCCATTAACAGAGGACTATTACATTCAGACAGTGTGGTATAAGTGCTTTGGTGGCTATCTGTGCCACAAGAACAGATGGACCCTCAGGTAACCATTCCCATCTTTGCAGGCAAAGTCGTCCCATAACCGCCGCGAACAGATGAGGACAGGCGGCAGTCCGCCTCAGACACTGCCACTTACCGAACTCGAGGAGCGAGTGGCAGGCCTCAATGGCGTCTCAGGTTGGGCAACTGTCATTGGGGGCTCTGACCCCTGCTTGGATACCGAGGGCAAGTCCTGCATACTCCCTGGGCTGGGTTGGGGTAATGTGATGCAGTGACTGTGGACAAGGGTTGGGGCAATGTGATGCAGTGTCTCTGGACTAGATTATCATGAAGTAGTGGCGGTCCTTCAAATTAGCCTGTGCTATGTGACCTTCCTCATGTCACCCTGCCCCCCTCCCCTGCTGCTAACCACCCGTCTGTTGCTTTCTACTTCCAGATGACCACTCACAGGCGCAGCATGCATCAAGGGACCAGCCACAGCATCATGTCAGGCTATTGTGTGGAGGAGGAGGAAGGAGGAGTTCAGAGATGAGCCAACTCCGGGGCAGATGCACTCTCCACCTTTTTTTTCCCACTGGCAAACATCTCATCTGAGAACGATGATGTAACTTTCTCAGAGTTTGAGACCTCCGAGGCTCCTGGGACTAGTGACGTGCTGCAATGTAGTTCTAGGGTCGAATCCTGTAAGCCTGCTCTCCGGAGGGCGAGTCGGCAAAGTCAGTCTGCTGACAGACAGACAGACATGGAACTGGACATGGTGGGACTGTCCAGGGAGAGCATCCATCTCACCAGTCAGCTCCTTGATGTCTTGGGTAGGATTCCCGCGAGCGTCAAGAATCTCATCGCGACCGTTACAGAGGTAGGGTCGCAGATTGTCAGTGCGAGCCGTGAAACCTGCGAGGCCATCAGTTCCACACAAGGCTGGTGGCCTCCACCATTGACACTGGAGTGCGGAAGAGTGTGGTGCGAAGCCTTGCCGAATATGGTGCATCACAGGCACAAGCTCTGCTTCAGCTTGTGCAGGTGATGCAGTCCATAAACCCTTCCGACATACTCTCTGCATTCCCCACTGACACACCCAAACCCAAACCACCTGTGACTGGCGATGCCGATGAAGAGGCTTGCCAGTCAGAAGTCGGGCCTGCCATGCCACGAGCTGGTCCAGTGTCTCCCCAGGCGGCGTCTCCCCAGGCTCTCCCCACAACACAGCAGCGCTCTGGCAACATTGCCAAATGCCATCATGGTGCCACTTTGAGTAGGAGCAGCAGGTAAGGGAGAGGGATAAGGGAAAGGGTAAGGATTGGGGGGTGGTGGTAGAAGACAGTGGGGCAGAGGTTGCTGCATTATGTTCTGCATTCTGTTGTTTATAATGTTGTTGAATAATCACACTGCCAGATGCAGATAATTTGTTATTTTATTAAGTTTCAAAATGAAGTTAAAGTTATAAAAGTTTACAATGTTTGATCAATTCTTTTGTTCACCATAACCATTCCTGTGTCATATCTCATTTGCAGAATAAGACGGGGAAGAGTCAACATGGTGGGAGAGCGCGGCCAGGCAACGGTCAAACGTGCCGTTCACTCTTCAAGCAAAGCTGTTGACGTTAAGTCTTTTGCAGCGGTGAAATTTGCACGATGCCTCCCCTGTGGCTGTGGTGGTGGCATGGGTTCCTCGCCAGGCTCCTCTTCCTCCTCCTCCCCTCTCCTGAAGTGGTCCTGCAATCCCCATTGGCAAATCCTGTCCCCTCATGATGGCTAAGTTGTGTAGCATGTAGCACAATGAACTCAGAGACCTGCTGAGGGGAGTATTGTTGGCAGCCTCCAGAGTGGTCCAGGCATCGGAAGCGCTGCTTGAGCACTCCAATTATCTGTTTGACGATGTTGCGTGTGGCTGCATGGCTCTCATTATATCGATGCTCGCCTTCTGTCTGAGGGTTCCGGAGGGGGTTCATGAGCCAGGTGGCGAGACCGTAACCTTTGTCCCCCAGCATCCAGCTTTGCGGTTGACGCTGGAACAAGCCTGAGACAGTGCTCTCACCAAAGATGAAAGCATCATGGATGCTCCCTGGAAATTGGACATTGACTGCCATGATGCGCTGAGCATGAACGTACAGATCGTCTGCAACCATAGAGTGGAATCCGTTTTGGTAAACCTCTGGGTTCTGTAAAGGTGCTCGGAGGGTGATGTACGTACAAGTCAAGGCCACCCTGAACCTTGGGGAAGCCAGAAAATCGTCCAAAACCTACAGCCCTCTCATTTTGGGTCTCCTTGGTCATTGCAAAATTTATGAAGTCCATCCTGTGTACGTACAGTGTAGTAGTCACCTGGCGAATGCAGAAATGTGTAGTGTGCTGCGAGATGGAGCATATGTCACCCGCTGATGCCCAAAATGAGCCGGAGGCATAGAAGGCAAGTGCCACAGTCACCTTCACGGGCTGCTAGTAGGCTGTAGGTCTGCCTGTATGAGCTGGCATATCTCGGTCAGCACTTCTTTTCAGAAGCGCAGCCTTCTAACGCACTGTGCCTTAGAGAGCTGCAGGTATGAGCAATGTTCCCTGGTTCAGCCGTGGCTAACAAAGGAAATTAGGGATAGTGTTAAATCCAAGGAAGAGGCATACAAATTGGCCAGAAAAAGCAGCAAGCCTGAGGATTGGGAGAAATTTAGAATTCAGCAGAGGAAGACAAAGGGTTTAATTAGGAGGGGGGAAATAGAGTATGAGAGGAAGCTTGCTGGGAACATAAAAACTGACTGCAAAAGCTTCTATAGATATGTGAAGAGGAAAAGATTAGTGAAGACAAATGTAGGTCCCTTGCAGTCAGAATCAGGTGAATTTATAATGGGGAACAAAGAAATGGCAGACCAATTGAACAAATACTTTGGTTCTGTCTTTACTAAGCAAGACACAAATAACGTTCCGGAAATACTAGGGGACTGATGGTCTAGCGAGAAGGAGGAACTGAAGGAAATCCTTATTAGCCAGGAAATTGTGTTAGGGAAGTTGATGGGATTGAAGGCCGATAAATCCCCAGGGCCTGATAGTCTGCATCCCAGAGTACTTAAGGAAATGGCCCTAGAAATAGTGGATGCATTGGTGATCATTTTCCAACAGTCTATATCAACTCTGGATCAGTTCCTATGGACTGGAGGGTAGCTAATGTAACATCACTTTTTAAAAAAGGAGGGAGAGAGAAAAGGGAAAATTATAGACTGGTTAGCCTGACATCAGTAGTGGGGAAAATGTTGGAATCAATTATTAAAGATGAAATAGCAGCGCATTTGGAAAGCAGTGACAGGATCGGTCCAAGTCAGCATTGATTTATGAAAGGGAAATCATGCTTGACAAATCTTCTGGAATTTTTTGAGGATGTAACTAGTAGAATGGACAAGGGGGAACCAGTGAATGTGGTGTATTTGGACTTCCAAAAGGCTTTTGACAAGGTCCCACACAAGAGATTGATGTGCAAAATTAAAGCACATGGTAATGGGGGTAATGTATTGACATGGATAGAGAACTGGCTGGCATTCAGGAAGCAGAGTCAGGATAAACGGGTCCTTTTCAGAATGGCAGGCAGTGACTCGTGGGGTGCCGCAGGGCTCAGTGCTGGGACTCCAACTATTTACAATATACATTAATGATTTAGATGAAAGAATTGAGAATAATATCTCCAAGTTTTCAGATGACACTAAGCTGGGTGGCGATGTGTGCTATGAGGAGGACGCCAAGAGGCTGCAGGGTGACTTGGACACGTTCGGTGAGTGGGCAAATGCATGGCAGATGCAGCATAATGTGGATAAATGTGAGGTTATCCACTATGGTGGCAAAAACATGAAGGCAGAATATTATCTGAATGGCGACAGATTAGGAAAAGGGGAGGTGCAACGAGACCTGGGTATCATGATGCATCAGTCATTGAAGGTTGGCATGCAGGTGCAGCAGGTGGTGAAGGCAGCAAATGGCATGTTGGCCTTCATAGCTAGGGGATTTAAGTATAGGAGCAGGGAGGTCTTGCTACAGCTGTACAGGGCCTTGGTGAGACCTGACCTGGAATATTGTGTACAGTTTTGGTCTCCTAATCTGAGGAAGGATGTTCTTGCTATTGAGGGAGTGCAGCGAAGGTTCACCAGACTGATGCCCGGGATGGCTGGACTGACATATGAGGAGAGACTGGATCGACTGGGCCTGTATTCCCTGGAGTTTAGATGAATGAGGGGGGATCTCACAGAAACATATAAAATTCTGATGGGACTGGACAGGTTAGATGCAGGAAGAACGTTCCGATGTTGGGGGAGTCCAGAACCAGGGGTCACAGTCGAAGGATAAGGGGTAAGTCATTTAGGACTGAGATGAGGAGAAATCTCTTCACTCAGAGAGTTGTTCACCTGTGGAATTCTCTTCTGCGGAGAGTTTTTGATGCCGGTTCATTAGATATATTCAAGAGGGAGTTGGATATGGACCTTACGGCTAAAGGGATCAAAGGGTATGGAGAGAAGGCAGGAAAGGGGTACTGAGGTGAATGATCAGCCATGATCTTATTGAATGGTGGCACAGGCTTGAAGGGCCGAATGGCTTACTCCTGCACCTATTTTCTATGTTTCTATGTAAACTCATGGGGGGTAAGGCCTCCTCCCCATACGTCCGTGATCTCTTCGATTACATTGAAAATTATCAATAAGCATTCTTCCAGCTCGACGCAGTATAGATATAGCAGCCAGGATTAATGGCTGACATAGTATGACCCCCCCATCTTTTAAAATGTTCTTTAAAACAAACTATAAATGCACCTAAACTTCACAATCAAAAATATGCAGTAACGCATCGTTCTTCTCCCAATTCTTTTAATCACTCACAACTCAGACTTTCTCCTCCGTTTCCAAGATGGCGCTGTTAGCGCCTGGTGCACGACTGCTTTTTGCTGGTGATATGCTCGAAAGTTCTGCCCGGAGCGCTAGCGCAGTGATGCTCGATGATTTAAGTCAACCAAACGGTGAAAACAGCGGGCAGGCGCTAATTTTAGCGGCGCTGCAAAATCATTGTGGAAAATTCCACCTGGGTGCAAAATCTTGTGTCTCTCATTTCACGCCCCAAAAAAAAATTGTTTTTGTGCCCCGCCCAGGCGCTAAACAGGGTGCAAATGAGCTGAAAATCCAGCCCTATATATTTTCCTTGTGTCAAACTGTTTTTTGTTCATTCATGTACTTAATGTAAATAAACCAGATATTGGTCCAAAACCTATGCCTTATTTAGTTCACCTTCTGTAAAGAGAGAAGAATTCATGTGGTACCACACATATTTCAGTAAGGGATTTCTGTTACGATCCCTGGGTCATGCTACAGTTTAACTAGATATTCGGCAGAAAACCTGCACTCTGGGTCATAGGAGATACAAGGTCTATTTATAAGACTGGCTGGTGATACTGAAACCTAGAAAATATCTAGTGTTAAAAATTGTGACACACCTCAAAATCTGAATTAGAACAAATGGGATCACAGATCAGACGTAAACAGGTCCCGCTTCAGAATCAAATTCTGCTCACTGGCTACATGCCCCAGATGCTCCGACTATGATGGGATTTTGGAGCAAGGTCTACTGCTATTATGTTATAGGTACTTGTTCAAATAAATTGTATATTCTACTACTTTAGTTGAATAGCTGAAATCTGAATCCGAAAGATGAAGCCATTTATATTTTCTAACTTGAAATTGCAACATTGCACCCATGATGGAATCGACCAGAAATCATGCAAATCAAATCATTACAATTATGCATTTAACATACGTGTTGAAGGAAACAGGATCCGATTTCACTCAGATGAGGCTCATCTTTGTTGAACAGTTTCTCCAAGTCCTTCAAAAATTTCCTTTGGAATTTGTAAATCTCTTCAATGTTCCCAAATATTATATTCAATTGTGCTTCAGCAAACATCCCTGTATGTTTGCGACACTGACGAATATATCCCTAAAAAGCAAAGATAATAATACGTAAAGCAGTTTGCACATAATTCATATCAATAAGATAGAAATAATGGTTACAAATGGTCTTGATCTTCCATGCAAGAAAAGAAAATTCTAAGATTTAGTCTGGCAATTTGACTTTACACAAATGTCAGCCTTAATCAATTATTCAAAAATCAATCTTCGTAATCTTACTAAATATTCAGCCATGTGAAGACACGCTGCAGCATGTTCAAGCAATGCAGAGGGTACTAATTACTAACTGAGCCTAATTAAAGGAAACAACTCGGGATCATGGCATGTTGGAATTCATAGGGCCAATTTTGAAATTATCAAATGTACAACTAGAAAACATTCTTGTATGCTTTATTTTCACATACACACTATAATTAATGTGACATAAGATATATTCAAGTACAATATAAAAACTTAAATTTTATGAAGGTGCAACGTCCCGAATGCGGAATTCCGAAAACCGGAATTGTCCGAAAACCGGACATTTCAGCGAATGGCGAGGAGTGGCGAAGTCTGAAATCCAGCACTGATTCGGTCTACGGCAAGATTCGAAATCTGGCAAAACCCAAAATCCGGCATGGATTCGGTCCGCGGTGAGGTCTGAAATCCGGCGTGGATTTGGTCCCGAGGATTCCGGATTTCAGACTATTGATTTTGTCTGAAATCCAGAAAAATCCAAAAACCAGCATGGCCTCGGTCCTGAGGATTCCGGATTTCAGACGCTGTACCTGTACTTATTTTCCACTATTAAAAATGTTCCGACAAATGTTCACCAGCTTCTTTATAAAGTCAATTAAAAAATATTGGAATTTACGCTCTTGAATGTGATCTACCCCAGCAATATAGTTTAAATTTGACGGCAGTTTATACTTGCACAGACTTGCTTGTAAAGTGCACTTTCACATTTATAATAAACTACTAGTGTATCGGCTACTTACACAATTACTGCTATTTTTAAAGGCTTTCCTCGTCGGTAACTACAATACTGAGGCATACAGTTACATAGCTCAATCAACAGGAAGAAAAGTTAGCCAAGGATTCCAATTACTGATCTTTATCCATTGACTCCAACTGTAAAAATGTGGATAGGGGAGGCCAAGATTGCGCACCTGTGTGATGCGTCCCAAAGTCAAATAGCAGGCATACACTTGGATAGATTTTTGGTGATAATCTGGTGGGGCGCATTGTAAGCCCTTTAGTAAACATGCCTTAGTTTCATTCCATTGATTTTTATCAATGTATCAGTTGTGAATTAGTAGTAGTTGCACTCTTGCCTCTGAGTCGGAAAGCTGTGGGTTCAAGTCCCACTCCAGAGACTTGAGCACATAATGCTAGGCTGACACTTCAGTGCAGTACTGAAGACGTGCTGCACTGTCGGAGGTGCCGTCTTTCGGGAGACATTAAACCAAAGCACCATCTGCCCTCTCAGGTGGATGTAAAAGATTCAAAGAATAGCAGGGGAGTTCCCCTGGTGTCCTGGCGATCAGTTATCTCTCAGGCAACACCTAAAAAAAAGATTATCTAGTTATTAGCACATTGCTATTTGTGGGAGCTTGGTGTGTGTGCAAATTGTCTGCTGCATTTCCGATATTACAACAGTTGGCGCAGGAGGGGAGGGGGTGGGGGGGGAAAAGAGGCCCGGTCGGCGCAGGAGGGAGAATAGGCCCGGTCAACAACCCTTGTACATGGCCTTCTTTGACCTTACAAAGGCCTTTGACACTGTCAACCGTGAGGGACTATGGAGCATCCTCCTCCATTTCGGCTGCTCCCAAAAGTTTGTTACTATACTCCGCCTGCTCCACGATGACATGCAAGCCGTGATCCTGACCAACGGATCCATTACAGACCCAATCCACGTCCGGACCGGGGTCAAGCAGGGCTACATCATCGTGCCAACCCGCTTCTTAATCTTCCTCGCTACAATGCTCCACCTCACACTCAATAAGCTCCCCGCTGGAGTGGAACTAAACTACAGAACCAGTGGGAACCTGTTCAAGCATCGTCGTCTCCAGACCAGATCCAAGACCATCCCAACCTCTTCCTTCACAGCTGGAAGGGAAAGCATGCCAAACCCCATGCCAAGCAACCAGCGATTTTCGAATATAATGGGTGCGAGGTGCTTATTGTTTGCAGTCATTGGCTAAATCTTCTATTAGCATATTAACCACACATCACCTCGGTGCCCTTTTTTTTAAACTTTTCTAAAACCTGTGTAAAAGCAGTTCCTTTTTTCCAAACCATTCTGTGGAAAAATGGTAGAAGATCCTAAAATGTGAAAGTCACAAACTGCAACTACAAAGATGCCTCTGCTGTGAAATAATAGAATGAGATTTCCTCCAGTTTCAGAATTACATCTTTTGCAGTACCTCACAGATGTCTTTCAGGTGCTTGATGTAGACCCGTTCAGTGTTCATGATCTCTTTGATAACGTTTGTTCGCATCTGCTGCTGGTTCTCGGCATTTTTGAGAAGGCGATGTTTACTGCAGCTGGCATCCAGTAGCTCATCTGGTGACTTTCCAGTGTATTCACCGACAGCATCTTCCTGGTTCACCCGTAGCTAATAAAGTAAAGATATTAAATTTAGGAAACCTGTCTGGTGTAGAAACCTATATGCAAGTTGGGAAAGCTTTCAAGCCCCTTAAGTAGGGTACTGATTGATATGCAACTATAACTTGTAATTTACACATACAAGCAGAGATATTTTGTGCCCCATGCCAGTTTCCTAGGTGGTGTTGGTGAGCGCTACTAGTCCTATGGTTGTTGTAATATAGTTTGTTCCTGCAAATCGTAACATGTTTAGTATATCAAGTTGGATTCTCCATTGCTGTCCCTGTCCGATCACGAGTGTGAAAACCCCATAACCAGCCTACAGCACAGGGCTGATCAGATTCTGACATTTTCTCTCGGCTAGTCGGGAGCAGCAGCGGGAGCGGGCGGACCTGTGAGGGAAGAGGCGGCAGCGGAGCGCTTCAATAAAGCCCGAGGCTCGAGGCCCAGACCGAGCTAGTTGGGAGCAGCAGCAGGAGCGGGCGGACCTGTGCGGGAAGCAGCGGCATCAAAAGTAAGAAAGAGGCAAAAAGTAATTGAAGTGTGACGTCACAGCCAAGAGGGTAAGTGATTGGCTGGTTGATTGGTGAGTAGTTTTCTTTATCTTTTTTCTTTTTCTTAGCAGTAAGAAACCCTGTCATTGTTGCCAAATTAAGTAATTTAAGGGTTAAGTCATGGCAGGAGAGCCCAGACCCATCTCATGCTCCTCCTGTGCTATGTGGGAAAAGTGTCCCTGACTACCATGTGTGCAGGAAGTGTGTCCAGCTGCAGCTCCTGACAGACTGCATTGCGGCACTGGAGCTGCGCATGGATTCACTCTGGAGCATCCGCTATGCTGAGGATGTTGTGAATAGCACGTTTAGTGAGTTGGTCACACTGCAGGTAAAGGTTACACAGGCAGATAGGAAATAGGTGACCATCAGGAAGAGCAGTGGAAGGAAGTTAGTGCAGGGGTCCCCTGCGGTCATCTCCCTCCAAAACAGATATACCGTTTTGGGTACTGTTGGGGGAGATGGCTCATCAGGGAAAGGCAGCAGCAGCCAAGTTCATGGCACCATGGGTGGCTCTGCTGCACAGGAGGGCAGAAAAGAGAGTGGGAGAGCTATAGTGGTAGGGGATTCTATTGTAAGGGGAATAGATAGGCATTTCTGCAGCGGCAAACGAGACTCTAGGATGGTATGTTGCCTCCCTGGCGCAAGGGTCAATAATGTCTCGGAGCGGCTACAGGGCATTCTGGAGGGAGGGTGAACAGCCAGTTGTCGTGGTGCATATAGGTACCAACGATATAGGTAAAAAGCGGGATGCGGTCCGACAAGCTGGATTTAGGGAGCTAGGAATTAAATTAAAAAGTAGGACCTAAAAAAGTTGTAATCTCAGGATTGCTACCAGTGCCACATGCTAGTCTAGTAGAAATAGGAGAGTTAAGATGAATACGTGGCTTGAGGAATGGTGCAAGAGGGAGAGATTCAAATTCCTGGGGCATTGGAACCAGTTCTGGGGGAGGTGGGACCAGTACAAACCGGACAGTCTGCACCTGGGCAGGACCGGAACCGATGTCTTAGGGGGAGTGTTTGCTAGTGCTGTTGGGGAGGATTTAAACTAATATGGCAGGGAGATGGGAACCTATGCAGGGAGACAGAGGGAAATAAAATGGGGTCAGAAGCGAAAGGTATAAAGGAGAAAAGTAGAAATGGAGGGCAGAAAAATCAAAGGCAAAAATCAAAAAGGGCCACATTACAACATAATTCTAAAAGGACAAAAAAAAGAGTGTCAGAAAAACAAGCCTGAACGCTGTGTCTCAATGCGAGGAGCATTCGTAATAAGGTGGATGAATTAACTGTGCAGATAGCTGTGAACGGATATGATGTAATTGGGATTAGGGAGACATGGCTCCAGGGTGACCAAGGCTGGGAACTCAACATCCAAGGGTATTCAATATTCAGGAAGGATAGACAGAAAGGAAAAGGAGGTGGGGTAGCATTGCTGATTAAAGAGGAAATTAACGCAATAGTAAGGAAGGACAATAGCGTGGATGAGGTGGAATCTGTTTGTGTAGAGCTGCGGAACACCAAAGGGCAGAAAAAGCTAGTGGGAGTTGTGTACAGATCACCAGTCATAGTGAGGTTGGGGATGGCATCAAACAGGAAACTAGAGATATGTGCAATATATTACAGCAGTTAACATGGGTGACTTTAATCTACATATAGATTGGGCTAAACAAACTGGTAGCAATACGGTGGAGGAGGATTTCCTGGAGTGTATAAGGGATGGTTTTCTAGACCAATATGTCGAGGAACCAACTAGAGAGCTGGCCATCCTAGACTGGATGTTGTGTAACGAGAGAGGATTAATTAGCAATCTTGTTGTGCGAGGCCCCTTGGGAAAGAGTGACCATAATATGGTAGAATTCTTCATTAAGATGGAGAGTGACACAGTTAATTCAGAGACTCGAGTCCTGAACTTAAAGAAAGATAACTTCGACGGTATAAGACGTGAATTGGCTAGGATAGACTGGCGAATGATACTTAAAGGGTTGACAGTGGATAGGCAATGGCAGACATTTAAAGATCACATGGATGAACTTCAACAATTGTACATCCCTGTCTGGTGTAAAAAGAAAACGGGGAAGGTGGCTCAACCGAGGCTTACAAGGGAAATTAGGGATAGTGTTAATTCTAAGGAAGGGGCATATAAATTGGCCAAAAATAGCAGCAAACCTGAGGACAGAGAAATTTAGAATTCAGCAGAGGAGGACAAATGGTTTAATTAGGAGGGGGAAAATAGAATGAGAGTAAGCTTGCAGGGAACATAAAAACTGACTGCAAAAGCTTCTACAGATAGGTGAAGAGAAAAAGATTAGCGAAGACAAATGTGGGTCCCTTACAGTCAGAATTAGGTGAATTTATAATGGGGAACAAAGAAATGGCAGACCAATTGAACGAATACTTTGGTTCTGACCTCACTAAGGAAGACACAAATAACCTTCCAGAAATACTAGGGGACCGAGGGTCTAGCGAGAAGGAGGAACTAAAGGAAATCCTCATTAGTCAGGAAATTGTGTTAGGGAAATTGATGGGATTGAAGACCGAAAAATCCCCAGTCTGCATCCCAGAGTACTAAAGGAAATGGTCCTGGAAATAGTGGATACATTGGTGGTCATTTTCCAACATTCTATAGACTCTGGATCAGTTCCTATGGACTAGAGGGTAGCTAATGTAACCCCACTTTTTTAAAAAAAGGGAGAGAGAAAACAGGTAATTATAGACCGGTCAGCCTGACATCGGTGCTGGGGAAAATGTTGGAATCAATTATTAAAGATGAAATAGCAGCGCATTTGGAAAGCAGTGACATAATCGGTCCAAGTCAGCATGGATTTATGAAAGGGAAATCGTGCTCGACAAATCTTCTAGAATTTTTTTGAAGATGTAACTAGTAGAGTGGACAAGGGAGAACCAGTGGATGTGGTGTATTTGGACTTTCAAAAGGCTTTTGACAAGTTCCCACACAAGAGATTGGTGTGCAGAATTAAAGCACATAGTATCGGAGGTAATGTATTGACGTGGATAGAGAACTGATTGGCAGACAGGAAGCAGAGTAGGAATAAACAGGTCCTTTTCAGAATGACAGGCAGTGACTAGTGGGGTGCTGCAGGGCTCACTGCTGTGAACCCAGCTATTTACAATATACATTAATAATTTAGATGAAGGAATTGAGTGTAATATCTCCAAGTTTGCAGATGACACTAAGCTGGGTGGCGGTGTGAGCTGTGAGGAGGATGCTAAGAGGCTGCAGGGTGACTTGGACAGGTTAGATGAGTGGGTAAATGCATGGCAGATGCAGTATATTGTGGATAAATGTGAGGTTATCCACTTTGGTGGCAAAAACGTGAAGGCAGAATATTATCTGAATGACAGATTAGGAAACGGGGAGGTGCAACGAGACCTGGGTGTCATGGTTCATCAGTCATTGAAAATTGGCATACAGATACAGCAGGCAGTGAAGGCGGCAAATGGCATGTTGGCCTTCATAGCGAGGGGATTTGAGTATAGGAGGAGGGAGGTCTTACTGCAGTTGTACAGGGCCTTGGTGAGGCCACATCTTGAATATTGTGTACAGTTTTGGTCTCCGAATCTGAGGAAGGACATTCTTGCTATTGAAGGAGTGCAGCAAAGATTCACCAGACTGATTCCCAGGATGGCAGGACTGACATATGAAGAAAGACTGGATCGACTAGGCTCATATTCACTGGAATTTAGAAGAATGAGAGGGGATCTCATAGAAACATAAAATTCTGACGGGATTGGACAGGTTAGATGCAGGAAGAATGTTCCCAATGTTGGGGAAATCCAGAACCAGGGGTCACAGTCTAAGGATAAGGGTAAGCCATTTAGGACCGAGATGAGGAGAAACTTCTTCACTCAGTTATGAGCATGTGGAATTCTCTACCACAGAAAGTTGTTGAGGCCAGTTCGTTAGATATATTCAAAAGGGAGTTAGATGTGGCCTTTACAGCTAAAGGGATCAAGGGGTATGGAGAGAAAGCAGGAATGGGGTACTGAAAGTGCATGATCAGCCATGATCATATTGAATGGTGGTGCAGGCTCGAAGGGCCGGAATGGCCTACTCCTGCACCTATTTTCCATGTTTCTATGTGTAAACTAGAATTTCTTTGGTATGAGAAAAGAATACACTCAGGATATCATCCCACCTATTTTGCTTGTGCTGTAGTGCTACCTAGACTACAGCCCCATTAACGGCACAGAAATAAGATTGCAACAGTTCTCAAACAACCTCAAGCTTTTCAACTGAACTCACTGGTCACAAGGTAAGCAATATAGCTCTGTATTACAAGAAAAATGCATTTCAGATTATTTGAAATCTGACTTTTTTTTTAAAGATATAAATCAATGGGCCATAAATTGCGGCTTTGCACGTGCCCGAAGAGGCCCCTAAAGTTCCACGAAGTGCACGTGCCTAAACCCTTGCGATTGTACGCATTCCCGGGAGAAGGGCCTTTGCGGGCGGAGAGTTGGGCTGCCCAGCGAATGTCCTTAAAACTTTTACGCTTGGTAAAAGCTGGCGAAAGGCCTGCCTTTACCAGCATAAGAGTTTTAAAAGATAGAAAAATTAAATGATATCACTAATTTTTATATTAAAAACATTAAGGCAAATTTATTTTTTAACCCTATTCAAACATATTTTTTTAAATTAAAAAAAAATGTTCTCTAAAACATTAATATATTAATATAAAATATATGTGAGCTATATTTTTAATTTATACATTGTGTTTGTGTTTTGGGGGATATTTCCATTCATAGTAATGTGAGCTCTGTACAAACGGAACTCATCATTACTGTCAATGAGAATACTCCATGTTCATTGGTGATCCACGTCCACGTGATCCCAGGATGCCCTTACCTTCCGGGGATGTGTGGGCTTCTACGCTGGGCTGCGCATCTAGGCCTTGGAGCCCAAGTATTCGATCTTCCAGGCCCATAGGTACTTCCATTAAAAAAAATTTTGGTCGGAGGCATCCGCCCGCAGGAAGCCTTGACCGCAATTTCTGGCCCAAGATGTTTCATCTACTAAAATACTGAATAAAATTGCTTATCTTTAATTTGAGCTTGGAAGCAAATCCAACACTTAATGTTGTCTTTGTTAAATCTTCAATATAGTTTTTTTTGGAAGTAAACATATTAAAATGATTAGTGATGACTGCACAACCGATAAGTGTGTACATTTGTGAGGAATAGATGAAATACAAAATTCGATTTGTTTCACAAAGTGTAATACTGTGGCCTTGTTTTGCATTGGTTTAAACCAGTGTATTCTAAACAAGCAATTGTTGTGCGAGCTTTAAGGAGTACAACTATGGTTTGTACATGTAATCCACCAGCTGAGCACAATGTCCTTCATGAAATGATGCTCAACGATTTGTTTAACGGTTCAGTTTCACAAGAAGACAGGGAACAATGAACTAATTCTTACCAATTGTTCTTTAAAAAATTTAAGAAATAGTCATTTGAAGCATTATGTCAATGCAGAACCAATTTACATTGCAATTCATTTTTGCCTTTTACACCATTTGATCATTTTACCCATTAGACTGATCAGTCAGTGAAATCTGAGAAAACACTTTTTCATGAATGGAAACAATGGTTAAGTTATACTGTTCATCTTACCACTGCCCTGATTTTTACTGTGACGTGTTAGAAAGAGGAATATATATATATTTTTTTTTAAATGATTAATTTCCCTCTTATCTTTTGTTTTTCTCCACTCCTAACAATACCACATGCTATTTCGTACCCACCTGCTCTTTGTTCTCTGGCATTGTCTCTCTGCAACTGATAAAAAGAGAGGTACATAAGAGCAGTCTAGGTTCAGCTGCATGCCAAAACTCCAACTCACCTTGTGGGAAAGCATTAAATGCATGGGCTCAAAGCTATGTCTTTCTTTGAGGGGTCCTATCCAAAGTGTTTTATCTTTTTCAGATGCTGACCCATTTGGTGTGCTTTTGTTTTTATTATCTGAGATATTTTTTAGGAGGAGAAAGAAACTTTATATGAATCTTCTAACATTAATGGCCTTTGGACTATGAGTCATGTGCCACCACATTACAGATTTGTAGGTGAAAGTAAATTGAGCCCCATAAGAACGTAAATGTCAGACAAATAGAAGGTATTCGATGAGTAACTGAGACTACAGAATTCATTCTATTAGCAAACTGTTGTAATATACTGTTCCTTATTGAGAATTTTGTTTACAGTAATTTTAAAAAGATTTAATTTATTGTTCCTATTGTCACTTCTGGTACATGTACTATTCATCATGTGGTCACATATACAGAACTTGATTTCCATCTTCTACTTGAAATTTTGCTGGACACATAGGTTACTGTTTAGGACTATACAAACCCAAAATTGTGAAATCCACTCCTGCATCAATAGTTGGAAAATTTGGGGTGCCACAAGTTGGGTACATTGATTTCCATACCCGATTAGCCAATCTGCATTCCTATTGAGCAAAACTCCATGGGCTACATGTCCAGAAAGGTTGAATTTAGTTCAAATTATTTAATTGTTAATTTGTAAATAACATTTTACCCTCTTCCACTTTTGAATAATAAGGTTGACTGTTCAAAAAATGAAGATAACTAATTGAATGATGGAAAAATTATGCCTCACAAAGGAAATATTTATTTAAAACTTTTCTTATAACTAAAAGTCAGCAACACACAGTGGCATGGATTAGTGGGATATGGGTTTGTACCCATGATCGTCTGCAATGAAAAGTTCTTGATCTTAGCTATGCTGCAGTGGGAAAGTGCAAAGAGATGCCAGGCGTTCATCCTAAATGCAAACTGTAACAAATCATGCGTATGCCTGCAATTGGATCACAGTGGCAAAGGAAGATGTTGCTCACCTACCCTTTCAACAAGTGTGTGCATATTCCAGAGGGACCAGGATATGGATGAGAGTGGGGCGAAGGAAGACTTATCCACAAATTACAAAGAAGGTTTAGCAAATAAAACTGCCAACTTGTCAGAGAACGTTAATTCATCATACTGTACTGAAAAACATACTCGAACAAAGCTGGCAGGAAACCAGGCTTCCTTGTCGTCAATCATGCCCCACCACCATTCCTTGTTGGATGCATCAAGTACTCGGATGACTTCTCCGGCTTTGAATCCAAGTTCCTGATCGTCCATAGTAACATGATCCCATAATGCCTCTGCATAGACAATGTGCCCATCGCTTATTAGCTGCAGAAAGAAACAAGTTTCAGTTTACAACAGCCTTGATGGATGAATGCAAAATGTCACAAAATATGTACTATTTTCATGAGGAGCCAGTAAATACAATAAGTAGTGGGGATTCTCAATGTCTGAGTTTATCCAGTGATTATCTGAGTCACACAAAGGAGGAGGAGTTCAGGTGCATTCCCTGGTCTGTTTTATTACCTGATCTTCGCCTGGGCTGGCAAAGGGCACTAAAATTGGCCTCAGTTTGAGTTAGAAAGAGGAAAATAGGTCTTAGCTGTGATCCTCCACATGGTAAAACAGCCTGCCAATACGCGCTGTCAAGGCTCACACAAGAATAAAAAGGGTACTTGCTCTAGATACTAGTGGGCGTCTGGCATCTGTGAACAGCAATGTCATAAGAACAGGTATGGGAAGAAAATTGGAGGAAAAAAGTTTAAAATAAAAAAATAATCAGCATCTCAGCTTCCATTATTTATAACATCTATTTTAGCAGTCTCAATGAACTTGTAATAACATGGTTTAACTGAATTTAAAAAATACAAAATATAAGCACACCCTGGTGGACCATCTGTGGCCACTGGTGTTTGGTACATTGGAGCGGATTCTTACATGGAGATGCTATTATAATAGTGATCTCCCACGGTGCAGCTCACAGCAAATGCTTAAGGACAGGAGTATTGAACAATGTGACACATAGGGCTATAAATTCGGGTTTTAGCGATTTAGGCTGTATTTGGGCGATAATCGCGGCGGAGTTCTTTTTTGTTAGCGCTGGGGTACCGTTATTGTCGGACTGAGCAAAATTTGCCAGCGACTGGCGACGACGATAGCGATAAATCCAGCGTTGCACGACTGAATTTGTGCTGCGGAGCCGAAATTTGCGATCGAAAGAAAAAACGATCTTCTGTACATGCGCAATTTTTTTTCCCCCTCGATTTTTTGGGGCATTTTATCCCCGCGTTTCTAGTCAGCTGTCAGGGAGCGCCTGCGCATGCGCAGTGCACCCAGGGCTGAATTAGTCATTTACAGATGGCAGGCACGATGGAAGAAGGAGAGGGATCAGGCAGAGAGCGAGGAAGTTCAATAATGAGGCAAACAAGACCCTTATCGCAGCTGTGGAGAGGAGATGGAGTGAATTAAATAGGAGGGGTGCAAGTAAACCCCTCCCAATGGTTCTTAAGTGTCTTTGGCCCAGCATATCGGAAGAGGTGTCTTTCGTGGACGACATCATAAGGACCCACACCCAGTGCTGCAAGAGGTTCAATGACCATTGCAGGGTCATCAGAGTAAGTAATATTTTTATTGATGCATTTCTTCATTGCTTAAATTATAAATCTGACATATGTTGGTATAGGTAGGCTTAGTGTTGCACCATATGCGCCATGAATGATCGTTACACATTATTAAAACTGCTTTTTGAGATCTTAAAAGATGTTTCTGTACTTCGATGTCTTCCTCATGAACCATGTGCAACTTCCAGGGCCAGTAAACAGAGGACTGCATTAAATGCACACAGTACGGTATAAGTGCTTTGATGGCGATCTGTGTGTGCCACAAGAGCAGAATGGCCCTCTGATAACCATTTCCATTGTCATCTTTGCAGGGAACGTTGTCCCATAAACCACCGAGAGCAGCGACGGACACCCAGAACAATGCCTCTAACAGACCTGAGGAGCGAGTGGCAGGTCTGATAGGTGCCTCAGGGAGGTCAATTACCTGTAGGGGTGCTGAGCCCCCATCAAAACTGAGGGCAAGTCCTGCAAAATCCCTGGGCTGGGTTAGGGCAATGTGGTGTAGTGTCTGTGGACTAGGGTTAGGGCAAGGTGATGCAGTGTCTCTCAACTACATATAATGCAGTAGCAGCACTCCTTCAAATGAGCCTGTGCTATGTGACCTTACACATGTCACTCTGCCCCCTCTCCTGCTGTTAACCACTAGTCTGTTGTTTTCCATTTCCAAATGAGTAGTCGCATGTGCCACATCCTCGAATGGAAGCCTCCACCTCACTCCATCATGTGGGTGGAGGAGGGGGATGAGGACGACGCCGAGGAACCTCCACGGGAGGACCAAACTCAAGATCCAGGGGACGGGGGGCCGGGGGGGGGGAGCCAATACAATCAACACCTCTTTTTGCTGTGGCCACTAGCTTCTCTGAGAAGAATCATTCTCTGTCTTTGAGCCATCCAAGGCTCCGGGTACAAGTGGCATGCAGCAATGCACCACTGGGGTTGAATCCTGTATGCTGTCTCTACGGAGGGTGAGTCGGCAAAGCCGGTCTGCAGGCAGACACACACCTGGACATGGTAGGACTGTGCAGGGAGAGCATCCAAGCTCACCCGACAGCTTCTGAAGGTCTTGGGTAATGTTACCGCAAGCATTGCAGCATTATCCGTGAACATGAGGGAGGGCATGTCACAGATTGTTGGTGCGATCAGCGAAACCACTGTAGTGTCCAAGATCGAGACGATCACTTGCGCGTGGGCATAGAAACATAGAAAATAGGTGCAGGAGTAGGCCATTCGGCCCTTCGAACCTGCACAGCCATTCAAGATCATGGCTGATCATTCCCTCAGTACCCCTTTCCTGCTTTCTCTCCATTCCCCTTGATCCCTTTAGCCGTAAGGGCCCTAGCTAACTCCCTCTTGAATATATCCAATGAACTGACATCAACAACTCTCTGCGGCAGGGAATTCCACAGGTTAACAACTCTGAGTGAAGAAGTTTCTCCTCGTCGCAGTCTTTTCGATGATGTTGCTTGTGGCTATATGATTGTCATTATAGCGATGCTCAGCTTCTGTCTGAGGGTTCCGGAGGAGGTGGGGGGGGGGGGGGGGAGGGGCGTCATGAGCCAGATGGCGAGGCCGTAACCTTTGTCCCCCAGCATCCAGCTCTGACCTTGTGGCCGACGCTCAAACAGGCATGAGACCTCTCAAGATGAAAGCATTATGGATACTCCCTGGAAATTGGGCATTTACTGCCATGATGCACTGAGTATGGTCGCAGACAATCTATATGTTCAGAGAGTAGAATCCCTTTCATTTTTGGTAAATCTCTGGATTGAGGAAAAATGCTTGCAGGGCGATATGTGCGTATGACAGCCTGAACCTTGGGGAAGTCAGCAATTTGTCCAAAGCCCTCTCATTCTGTGCCTCCTTGGTCATTGGGAACTTTATAATTTTATAAAATTCGGTCAAGCAGAGTCAGCATGGATTTATGACGGGGAAGTCATGTTTGGCAAATTTGCTAGAATTCTTTGAGGATGTAACGAACAGGGTGGATAAAGGGAAACCAGTGGATGTGGGTTATTTGGACTTCCAGATGGCATTTGACAAGGTGCCACATAAAAGGTTACTGCACAAGATAAAAATTCACGGGGTTGGGGGTAATATATTAGCATGGATAGAGGATTGGCTAATGAACAGAAAACAGAGAGTAGGGATAAATGGTTCATTCTCAGGTTGGCAATCAGTAACCAGTGGGGTGCCGCAGGGATCAGTGCTGGGACCCCAACTATTTACAATCTATATTAACGACTTGGACGAAGGGGCTGGGTGTTGTGTAGCCAAGTTTGCTGACGATACAAAGATGGGAGAAAAAGCAATGTATGAAGAGAACACAAAAGATCTGCAAAAGGACATAGACAGGCTAAGTGAGTGGGCAAAAATTTGGCAGATGGAATATAATGTTGGAAAGTGTGATGTCATGCACTTTGGCAGAAAAAAAATCAAAGAGCAAGTTATTATTTAAATGGAGAAAGATTGCAAAGTGTTGCGGTACAGCGGGACCTGGGGATACTTGTGGATGAAATACAAAAGGTTAGTATGCAGGTACAGCAAGTGATCAGGAAGGCCAATGGAATCTTGACCTTTATTGCAAAGGGGATGGAGTATAAAAGCAGGGAAGTCTTGCTACAGTTGTAGAGTATTGGTGGGGCCACACCTGGAATACTGCATGCAATTTTGGTTTCCATATTTATGAAAGGATATACTTGCTTTGGAGGCAGTTCAGAGAAGGTTCACAAGGTTGATTCCAGAGATGAGGGGTTGACTTATGAGGAAAGATTGAGTAGGTTGGGCCTCCACTCATTGGAATTCAGAAGAATGAGAGGTGATCTTATCGAAATGTATAAGATTATGAGGGGGCTTGACAAGGTGGATGCAGAGAGGATGTTTCCACTGATAGGGAGACGAGAACTAGAAGGCACGATCTTAGAATAAGGGGCCGCCCATTTAACACTGAGATGAGGAGAAATTTCTTAGAGGATTGTGGATCTGTGGAATTCACTGCCTCAGAGAGCTGTGGAAGCTGGGACATTGAATAAATTTAAGACAGAAATAGACAATTTCTGAAACGATAAGGGAATAAGGGGTTATGGAGAGCGGCAGGGAAGTGGAACTGAGTCCATGATCGGATCAACCATGATCGTATCAACCATGATCGTATTAAATGGCGGAGCAAGCTCGAGGGGCTACACGGCCTACTCCTGCTCCTATTTCTTATGTTTATGTTCTTATAAAGTCCATCCTGCATGAGTAAAGTGCAGTAGTCACCTGGCGAATGCAGCAATGTGCAACGAGCTGCAAGACGGAGCAGATGTCCACTGCCGATGCCTGAAAGGAGCCAGAGGCATAGAAGACAAGTGCTGCAGTTACCTTCACCTACACAGGCAGCGCAGTCTTCTTGCTGCTGGTGGGCTGTAGGTCTGCCTTTATGAGCTGGCATATCTGTGTGACCACCTCTTTCTGGAAGTGCAGCCTTCAAATGCACTGTGCCTCAGAGAGCTGCATGTATGAGCACTTATCCCTTAAACTCAAGGGGGTTAAGGCCGCCCCCCCATATGTCTGAGAGTTCTTCGATTAACATAGAAACATAGAAAATAGGTGCAGAAGTAGGCCATTCGGGTCTTTGAGCCTGCACCACCATTCAATATCATGGCAGATCATGCAACTTTAGTACCCCATTCCTGCTTTCTCTCCATACCCCTTCAGCTGCAAGGGCCATATCTAACTCCCTTTTGAGTATATCTAACGAACTTGCCTCAACAACTTTCTGTGGTAGAGAATTCCATAGGTTCACAATTCGCTGAGTGAAGAAGTTTCTCCTCATCTCGGTCCTAAATGGCTTACCCCTTATCCTTAGACTGTGACCCCTGGTTCTGGACTTCCCCAACATCGGGAATATTCTTCCTGCATCTAACCTGCCCAATCCCGACAGAATTTTGTGTGTTTCTAGGAGATCCCCTCTCCTTCTTCTAAATTCCAGAGAATATAAGCCTAGTCGATCCAGTCTTTCTTTATATGTCAGTCCTGCCATCCCAGGAATCAGTCTTGTGAACCTTCGCTGCACTCCCTCAATAGCAAGAATGTCCTTCCTCAGATTCGGAGACCAAAACTGTACACAATGTTCAAGGTGTGGCCTCACCAAGGCCCTATAGAACTGCAGCAAGACCTCCCTGCTCCTATACTCAAATCCCCTCACTATGAAGGCCAACATGCCATTTGCCTTCTTCACCGCCTGCTGTAACTGCATGACAGCTTTCAATGACTGATGTACCATGACACCCAGGTCTCGATGCACCTCCCCTTTTCCTAATCTGTCACCATTCAGATAATATTCCGCCTTCCTGTTTTTGCCACCAAAGTGGATAACCTCACATTTATATACATTATACTGCATCTGCCATGCATTTGCCCACTCACCTAACCTGTCCAAGTCACCATGCAGCCTCTCTCAGCATCCTCCTCACAGCTCACACTGCCTCCCAGCTTTGTGTCATCTGCAAACCTGGATATATTGCATTCAATTCCTTCGTCTAAATCATTAATGTATATTGTAAATAGCTGGGGTCCCAGCACTGAACCTTGCGGTACCCCACTAGTTACTGCCTGCCATTCTGAAAAGGACCCGTTTATTCCTACTCTTTGCTTTCTGTCTGCCAAACAGTCTCTATCCACGTCAATACATTACCCCCAATACCATGTGCTTTAATTTTGCACACTAATCTCTTGTGTGGGACCTTGTCAAAAGCTTTTGAAAGTCCAAATACACCACAGCCACTGGTTCTCCCTTGTCCACTCTGCTACTTACATCCTCAAAAAATTCTATAAGATGTGTCAAGCATGATTTCCCTTTCCTAAATCCATGCTGACTTGGACCGATCTGTCACTGCTTTTCAAATGTGCTGCTATTACATCTTTAATAATTGATTCCAACATTTTTCCCACCGATGTCAGGCTAACCGGTCTATAATTCCCTGTTTTCTCTCTCCCTCCTTTTTTAAAAAGTGAGGTTACATTAGCTACCCTCCAATCCATAGGAACTGATCCAGAGTCTCTAGAATGTTGGAAAAAGATCACCAATGCGTCCACTATTTCTCGGGCCACTTCCTTAAGTACTCTAGGATACAGACTATCAGGCCCTGGGGACTTATTGGCCCTCAATCCCATCAATTTCCCTAACACAATTTGCTGACTAATGAGAATTTCCTTCAGTTCCTCCTTTTTGCGAGACCCTCAGTCCCCTAGTATTTCCGGAAGGTTATTTGTGCCTTCCTTAGTGAAGACAGAACCAAAGTATTTGTTCAATTGGTCTGCCATTTCTTTGTTCCTCATTATAAATTCACCTGATTCAGACTGCAAGGGACCTACATTTGTCTTCACTAATCTGTTCGTCTTCACATATCTATAGGAGCTTTTGGAGCCAGCTTTTATGTTCCTTGCAAGCTTACTCTCATACTCTATATTCCCCCTCCTAATTAAACCTTTTGTCGTCCTCTGCTGAATTCTAAATGTCTCCCAGTCCTCAGGTTTGCTGCTTTTTCTGGCCAATTTATATGTCTCTTCCTTGGATTTAACATTATCCTTAATTTCCCTTGTAAGCCTTGGTTGAGCCACCTTCCCCATTTTATTTTTAAGCCAGTGATGTACAATTGTTGAAGTTCATCCATGTGATCTTTAAATGCCTGCCATTGCCTAGCCACCGTCAACCCTTTAAATATAATTTGCCAGTCTATCCTAGCCAATTCATGTCTCATACCATCGAAGTTACCTTTCTTTAAATTCAGGACTCTAGTCTCTGAATTAACTGTGTCACTCTCCATCTTAATGAAGAATTCTACCATATTATGGTCACTCTACCCCAAGGGGCCTCACACAACAAGATTGCTAATTAATCCTCTCTCATTACACAACACCCAGTCTAGGATAGCCAGCTGTCTAGTTGGTTCCTCGACATATTGGTCTAGAAAACCATCCCTTATACACTCCAGGAAATCCTCCTTCGCCGCATTGCTACTAGTTTGTTTAGCCCAATCTATATGGAGATTAAAGTCACCCATGATAACTGCTGTACCTTTATTGCACGCATCCCTAATTTCCTGTTTGATGCCATCTCCAGCCTCACTACTACTATTTGGTGGTCTGTACACAACTCCCACTCATGTTTTTTTCCTTTTGGTATTCCGCAGCTCTATCCATACAGATGCCACATCATCCAAGCTAATGTTCTTCCTTACTATTGCGTTAATCTCCTCTTTAACCAGTAACGCTACCCCACCTCCTTTTCCTTTCTGTCTATCCTTCCGGAATATTGAATTCCCAGCCTTGGTCACTCTGGAGCCATGTCTCCCTAATCCCAATTACATCATATCTGTTAACAGCAGTTAATTCATCCACCTTATTATGCATGCTCCTCGCATTGAGACCCAGAGCCTACAGGCTTATTTTTTTAACACTCTTTGTCCTTTTAGAATTATGTTGTAATGTGGCCCTTTTTGATTTTTGCCTTTGATTTCTCTGCCTTCCACTTTTCCTTATCTCCTTTCTACCTTTTTCTTCTGCCCCCATTTTACTTCCCTCTGTCTCCGTGCACAGATTCCCATCTCCCTGCCATATTAGTTCAAACCCTCCCCAACAGCACTAGCAAACACTCCCCCTAGGACATAGATTCCAGTCCTGCCCAGGTGCAGACCATCCGGTTTGCACTGGTCCCACCTCCCCCAGAACCGGTTCCAATGTCCCAGGAATTTGAATCCCTCCCTCTTCCATCATTCCTCAAGCCACGTATTCATCTTAACTATTCTGCTATTTCTACTCTGACTAGCACATGGCACTGGTAGCAATCCTGAGACTACTACCTTTGAGGTCCTACTTTTTAATTTAACTCCTAGCTCCCTAAATTCAGCTTGTAGGATCTCAGCCCGTTTTTTTACCTATATCGTTTCTACCTATATGCACCACGACAATTGACTGTTCACTCTCCCCCTCCAGAATGCTCTGCAGCCGCTCAGAGACCCTTGCACCAAGGAGGCAACATACCATCCTGGAGTCTCGATTAAGGCTACAGAAACGCCTATCTATTCTCCTTACAATAGAATCCCCTACCACTATAGCTCTCCCACCCTCCGGTGCAGCAGAGCCACCCATGGTGCCATGAACTTGGCTGCTGCTGCTTTCCCCTGATGGGCCATCTCCCCCAACAGTACCCAAAATGGTATATCTGTTTTGGAGGGAGATGACCACAGGGGACCCCTGCACTACCTTCCTTCCACTGCTCTTCCTGATGGTCACCCATTCCCTATCTGCCTGTGTAACCTTTACCTGTGGTGTGACCAATTCAGTAAACGTGCTATTCACGACATCCTCAGGGAAGTGTCCCTGATTTCCCACATAGCATAGGAGGAGCATGAGACGGGTCTGGACTTTCCTGCCATGACTTAACCCTTAAAGTAACTTAATTTGGCAACAATACCAAAGGTTACCTACTGATAAGAAAAGAAAAAGAAAAAGATAAAATACTCACCAATCCACCAGCCAATCACTTATCCGCTTGGCTGTGACGTCACACTTCGATTTCTTTTTACTTCTTTTGTTTACTTTCTGCCCCTGCTGCAGCTGGCCTCCCGATCTGCTACCGCTCTCAGTTGCTGCCGCCGCCCTTTATCCTCCCCCGCCGCTCCGCTCTCGCGATGCTGGCCTCCCGATCTGCTACCGCTCCCAGTTGCTGCCGCCGCCCTTTATCCTCCCCCGCCGCTCCGCTCTCGCGATGCTGGCCTCCCGATCTGCCACCGCTCCCCAGTTGCTGCCGCCGCCCTTTATCCTCCCCCGCCGCTCCGCTCTCGCGATGCTGGCCTCCCGATCTGCCACCACTCCCAGTTGCTGCCGCCGCCCTTTATCCTCCCGCACTGCTCCGCTCCGCTCTCGCGATGCTGGCCTCCCGATCTGCCACCGCTCCCAGTTGCTGCCGCCGCCCTTTATCCTCCCCCGCCGCTCCGCTCTCGCGATGCTGGCCTCCCGATCTGCTACCGCTCCCAGTTGCTGCCGCCGCCCTTTATCCTCCCCCGCCGCTCCGCTCTCGCGATGCTGGCCTCCCGATCTGCCACCGCTCCCCAGTTGCTGCCGCCGCCCTTTATCCTCCCGCACTGTTCCGCTCCGCTCTCGCGATGCTGGCCTCCCGATCTGCCGCCGCCGCTCTGTATCCTCCCGCACTGCTCTGCTTTCACTATGCTGGCCTCCCGATCTGCCGCTGCCACCCTTTATCCTCCTGCGCTGCTCCACTCTCGCGATGCTGGCCTCCCGATCTGCCGTTCGGGAGGCCAGCATTAAGCTCAAAATGCTCATCAATAAGCCTTCTTCCAGCTCAACGCTGCATACAAAAAGCAGCCAGAAATAATAGTTGACACAGTATAGCCCCCATTTTTAAAAATGTCTTTAAAAATAAACTTAACTCACATAAAATTTCACTGTATAAAATGCAACCTTCCTTCTCCAAATCATGTTCTGCACTGAACTTGTGTTCCATTTTCAAGATGGAGCCGTTAGCACCGGGTGCCCAGAGTCCGACCTGGGTGGGTTTTTGGACAGGTGATATTGCCGAATTTACCGCCCGCGGCGATAGTGCAGCATTGCACGTCAATTGACGTCATAAAAACGCTTTAAAATTATTTATTTATTTATTTTTAAATCGGGCGGGTGATTATATTAAGCACCGGCGCTAAACCACTGCCGAATTTTCCGCCAGGGCACAAAATGTCGTGTGACTCGTTTAATGGCCAAAAAAAAAATATATATCGCTTTGCCTTGGCGGTGAAACGGGCGCAAACCTGTCGAATTTCTAGCCCATAGTGTTCATCTAAAGTGTAGCGGTTTGTAACTTGGTGTGCCCTTTTAAGGCTACAAGGTGCCTTTCTCAGGTCAATGGAGGACTATTACTCATAACTGATCCTCAGATCAGTAACAGATCACACTAGTGTTAATTTTGACTTTGGGTGCCAAACAGGTGACACTGATTCAAATACCCGTTTTACATCTCTCCCAATTTTCATCTCCATTGAAATCAATGGCAATGTTTTACATTATCACCCCAAGACAAAATTAACTCCATTGACTTTCCTTTTTACAGTCTAGCTATCTCTGTGGTGCTCACTCGGTTTTTATATTATCAATTGTATATTAATATTTAAAACAATAATCGGTGGCAATATTTCCAAAGATATTTCGCCTAAAGGTGGTGCTACAAGCATAACATATCTCACAATCTTACAGGACAGGGCACCTATCGGGAAAACTGGAAACACAACTTTGGTACCATGAAAAAATTTAAAAAGTACTCAGCAGGTCAGGCAGCATTTTCTGTTTTTATGTCAATACAGGTGTTGTCCTATATTTTTAAGACCTGCCCTTTGAAATCACATTTTAAATAATACTTCTACCAATTCAACTTACTACAAGAATAGCATTTATTAAAGATAAAGGTTATTACCTCATTTATAGCAAGTTGTTCTCCACCAGGCTGACGGTACCTGGGATTTGCATGGCATATTTCCTCATAAGCAAAATCCTCCTCACTGCCATCATCAACTAGTGTGGAAGACTCTGTGCCTCCATCTGCAGAAACTAGCAGGGTAAAATGTAATATTTAAAAGGTAGTGTATACACACACACACACGGAAAGTTTATACAACATTTTAATTTTTAGTTCAGATTTTGCGAGCGTAGCAACATTAAATTATGCTGGGCCATGGTCTGGATGTGCCTTTACTAGCAACTCAACTCAGCTCAGCAGGCTCGCCCGGCCAAATTGTGCGATGCTAACCCCTCCCTCTAATTTCAATAAGATCCTGACACATGAAAAATACCCAGGGACTTTTCTGGGGGGGGGGGGCCAAGAGACTTGACAGTAGCTTTTAAAGAGTAGCAGCTTGCCATTTAAGGGGAAGTTGTGATGGTGGCAGAAAAACCAAATAATTGCTTAGAATGGTACTAAAGAAGAAATATAAGCTAAACTTTTGATTGGAGGTTCTGTTGCAAGCAGTATACCAAAGGAGAATGGCCCTATTTGGGGCTGAAGACCACTCTTCGGTGAAAGCACAGGTGTAAGCTGGATGAAAGTAGTGACCAACTGAGTCAATGTAGCCACCCTAGTCCCTTTGATCTGGCTACAAATATGCAAGTGGTTTGCTAGTATCAAAAGGAAGACAAAGGTAAGCATGCTCATTTAGACACACATTTCTTGTGGGACCCTGTGACAAAAGTTGTTGGAGATTTGGTTTGGTATTGGCATTAGCTTCTGTAATTCGCATGCTATACAAGGTGCTTAATTTGGTTGGTCTCTCAGCAATTACCCGGAGGAGCCAAGCCATTCAATTTAAATACAAACATGTCACATTGACAGCTAAGGCCAAAACACCTCAGGGGTTGTTATACATACATTTATTGACCCATCATGAACTCCTTTTCCTCATCTAAATTATGCGGCATAAGTAAGAGTCCCTAAAGAAATATCCATCCACACCACTCTGCTGGTGAGAATTTCAATATCAACAGCAACCAAGAATGATAAAAAGTAAAGTACTGGCAGAAAAAAAAACAAAATGTCGAATAGTGTAGACTACCCAGCAAAAAGAACTAATGGATGGAGCATCAGAATCAAACTGCAAATGCAAAAAATATTAAAACTTTTAACAACTGTGCAGCAAAAATCTCTAAGATCCCACTTGAGCAGGTGATCCATAGTATACATGCTGGGGGTTGAGCCATTCCCAAAGTATGTAAGGTACCACATTTAAGTAAACATCTACTGGACAAGAGTCTTGCATTTGTCTGCAGGCAGCCTCCTTTTGGTGCCAATGATCTATTGCAAAATTCAGCATGCTGCATTTCAGGCATGCTGCTTTCCTGACCATTGTTCCACACAGCCAAGACTCCATACTTCCAATCAATTCTTGTGCGTCATCGTGAATTTTCTAATGCATAAGTCAAGTACTTATTGTGATACATGTCCATTGAGTGCTTTGGTAATTAATGTTCTTTCAAAATATCCAGGTTTAACAACTACAAGACAAATTTTAATGCAAAATATTGTGGAAATACAAGAATTTACAAATTAAATTGACTACACTCAAATTCAGTGAAGGAATTCTCCTAAAGTACTCAAAAGGTTAAACGCAACACTTTTTCAATGACTTTGTGATCTCAATCTAGAAAGAAATATAAAAACAGATAGTAAGAGCTTCTACAGGTATATAAAAAGGAAGAGAGTAGATTAAGTAAACGTTGGTCCCCTAGAGAACAAGACTGGGGAATTAATAATGGGGAACAGGAAAATGGCAGAGACTTTGAACAAATATTTTGTATCAGTCTTCACGGTAGAAGACACTAAAAATATCCCAATAATAGATAATCAAGGGGCAATAGGGAGGAGGGGGGAACTTAAAACAATCACCATCACTAAAGAAAAAGTACTTGGTAAAATAATGTGATTAAACGTGGACAGGTCCCCTGGACCTGATGGCCTGCTTCCTAGGGTCTTAAAATAAGTGGCTGCAGAGATAGTGGATGCATTGGTTGCAATCTACCAAAATTCCCTGCATTCTGGAGATCCCCCAGCAGATTGGAAAACCGCAAATGTAACGCCCCTATTTAAAAAAAGGAGGGAGACAGAAAGCAGGAAACTATAGACCAGTTAGCCTAACATCTGTTGTTGGGAAAATGCTGGAGTCCATTATTAAGGAAACAGTAGCAGGTCATTTGGAAAAGCATAATTACAGTCAAGCAGAATCTGCATGGTTTTATGAAAGGGAAATCATGTTTGACAAATTTACTGGAGTTCTTTGAGGATGTAACGAGCAGGGTGGATAAGGGGGAACCAGTGAATGTGGTGTATTTGGATTTTCAGAAAGCATTTGAAAAGGTACAACATAAAAGGTTACTGCTCAAGATAAGAGCTCATGGAGTTGGGGAATAGAGGATTGGCTAACTAACAGAAAACAGAGAGTTGGGATAAATGGGTCATTTTCCAGTTGGTAAACTGTAACTAGTGGGGTTCCACAAGGATTGGTGCTGGGGCCTCAACTATTTACAATCTATATGAATGACTTGGATGAAAGGACCAAGTGTAATGTAGTCAAGTTTGCTGATGATATGAAGATGGGTGGGAAAACAAGTTGTGAGGAGGACACAGAAAATCTGCAAAGGGATAGTCAGGCTACGTGAGTGGAGAAACATTTGGCAGATGGAGTATAATGTGGGAAAATGTGAGGTTTTCCACTTTGTCAGGAAAAATAAAAAAGCAAATTATTTAAATGGAGAGAGATTACAAAATGCTGCAGTACAGAGGGACCTGGGGGTCCTTGTGCATGAAACACAAAAAGTTAGTATGCAGCTACAGCAAGTAATCAGGAAGGGAAATGGAATGTTGGCCTTTATTGCAAGATGGAGTATAAAAGTAGAAAAGTCCTGCTACAACTACAGGGTATTGGTGAGACCACACCTAGACTACTGCGTACAGTTTTGGTCTCCTTTTTTGAGGGGAGATGTGCTTGCATTGAAGGTAATTCAGAGGTTTACTAGGTTGATTCCGGAGATGAAGAGGTTGCCTTATGAAGAAAGATTGAGCAGGTTGGGCCTATACTCATTGGAGTTTAGAAGAATGAGAGATGATCTTATTGAAACATACAAGATACTGAGGGTCTCGACAAGGTAGATACAGAGAAGATGTTTCCATGCGTGGGGGAATCTAGAACTAGGGGGCATAGTTTAAGAATAAGGGTTGCCCATTTAGGACTGAGATGAGGAGGAATTTCTTCTCAGAGGGTCGTAAATCTGTGGAATTCTCTGCTTCAGAGAGCTGTGGAGGTGGGGTCATTGGATATATTTAGGGTGGAGATAGACAGATTTTTGAACAATAAGGAAGTGAGGGTTATGGGGAGCAGGCAGGGAAGTGGAGCTGAGCCCAAGATCAGATATAATCTTATTGAATGGCGGAGCAGGCTCGAAGCTCCTGCTCCTATTGCTCATGTTCTTATGTTATCATGCCATGCAGAAGAGGCGGCACAGCACTCTTCTAACTCAAAAATATCAAAAGGTAAGTTAACTAGGATCATTGCTGTGGACTTGTAAATGGCTGGTTAAAGGAATGTTAAAACGCATGAATATTAACATGCCACTGGTCAGTCAGCGAACATGTATGGCCCATAAAGGGTGGGAGAGGAAAGCATTGTAAAAATTGGAAAATGGGAGGAGAGAAACAGAAGAAACAAAGTTTTACCATCAGATTTCTGGTGCTTCAGGTACTTACTAACAATGTTATAGCCCCATAAAGATTACATTCAGTATTCTTGGATTAGATAGCAATATATTGGTTTATTAGATAAGTGCACCCATCCATTATAGAACTGAGCCATGTAGACAAAGACAATTCAACCTTGGTCTGTGCTGAGTCAAGTATAGAGGTGGCATAGGAAGCATTACAATTGACCTCACCACTGAAGAAGGGAGGGTGAAAATCAGCAATGGTTCCCATTCTAGAATGATGTTTAGTGGATTTAAACCAAATGGTTTATATCCCCAAAATAGTTTTGTCGGACAAAGCATAAAGAACAGAAATACTAGTGTGAGCCTTGCATAATTGGTAGCACTCTCACCACGGAGTCAGAAAGTCATGGGTTCAATCCAGAAAGTGCATAAGCTAGACGGATGCTCAGTGTAGCACTGAGGGAGTGTTGCACTGTTGGCAGTACTGTCTTTCGGATGAGACGTTAAACTAAAGTCCAATCTGCCCTCTCAGGCAGACATAAAAGATTCATGCCGCTTTTGAAGAGGAGATGGGAATTCTCTTCGTATCCTCAATAACATATATGCCTCAATTAACCTCAGAAAAAACAGATTATCTGGTCATTCATTTTATTTCTTTTGGTGGAACCATGCTGTGTGTAAATTAAGCTGTCGCATTTCCCAACAGTGACTACACTGCCAAGAATATTTCATTGTCGCCGAGATGCTTTGCTATGTCCTGAGTTTGTGAAAGGCACTATATAAATGGAAATTATTTCTTTATTAATATCGCCTAATATGGTGGTGAGTAACTTCACATGGTCAGATTTTCAGAGACTCTGAGTACTTACGTGACGATTGAGATAATTTAACAATGTATCTCACTTGTACCCTCACATTATATTTTGATTTTTGTTAGCACAAGTTGCATAACCTGAGGTCTTGGAATTCATTAAGGGAAGTATTTCTCGATACCCTTACCTCATCCTCCTGTGCCTCCTTCCTATATATTATTACACTCCTTAACATTATTGACAGCAAAACACTAACTCATGACTTTTGAATGATTTTTCAAGTTTGATTTATTAGGAACATATTCACACATCCATACTTGTTGCATTATTAAATGTAGAGCTATAATTTGGACAACACCCTCACACAAATACTTTTTTCTGTTGGCAGAAGTAACAATGCAGAAAACGTCATTGTGCTGATTGCTGTGACATTGTTTTAAAAGCAAAACAAGGCAATTAGCAGAGTGGCATGTCACTCCTCACCAAACAGAAGCAATGCTTTAATATAAAACTTGTATTTTACGTCCCCAAGGTCAGTAATAGAATGTACACTCAGTGGACAGAACATGCAGCAATCCAGTGAAAAAAAAATTACATTAGCCAGTAACAAATATGCATATGTGACTTTCATCAGGTGGGACAAAACCTCTCCACCCAACCCCAACCCTCCACCCCCCCCAAAAATATTTTCCATCCTTTTCTCCCTTTCTCTCCTGGAAACACTGCATGGTTCCATAGATACCCAAATACTCTAGTACCTCACCCATGTGTTATTCTTCATATATTAGTCTGGATATTGAATCTTTGTCAGCTATTTTTTCATAGAAACTACACGTGCATGCTTTCAGCCTGGGTCAGTGAATAGCAATCAGGATCTAGAATCTGTCTAATTCCATCCCTTCCCTGGCACTTGGGTACTGGATGAGGTACGGTCGGGTTTATGGGCTGGCACCAGAACAAATATGAAAAAAAGTTGTCAGATCATAAAAACCCACCACCTCTAGCCAGTCTGGCCTATGTATGACTGCAGTCCCGACCATCTGGTTGGTTAATGCTCTATGTGGCCTAGCAAGTCACTCAGTTGTAAAATTACTTAATTCTCAAGAAGGTGGCTTAGCATCACTTTCTCAAGGCAACTATGGATGGATGGCCTTGACATCGTAACCCACATCCTCAGAGTAAATTAATAAAAAGGGAAAAACTATTATCTGCAGAGAGCTAGGATCAGATCAGATCATGATTTGTATGGCTCACTTACACAAATTGTGCATTTATCCACTGAGTGATTGGTGAGCCCAGTTGATAAACTTTCACCATTTAAAAAAAATAATAATAATTTGCATTTATCATACCATGTCTCTTGGAAACATCTCAAAGCACTCCACATACAATTACTTTGTTTGAAGTGCAGTGAGTGCCATCAAGAAGGCAAATACAACAACCATTTTGTACAACAACCCACAATAGCAAACAGATGAATGACAAGTTAACATGTGATTTTGAGTGGTGTTGGTTGAGGGAGCAATGCTGTCTGGAACACTGGAAGAACTTATTGTTCTCTGAGGAATGCCATAAGATCACAAACAACTTTTAAAAAAAGTGTTCCTGGGATGTGGACGTCACTGGCAAGGCCAACATTTATTGCCCATCCCTAATTGTCCTTAAGGTGGTGGTGAGCTGCCTACTTAAACCACTGCAGTCCCTGTGGTGAAGGTACTCCCACAGTGCTGTTAGGGAGGGAGTTCCAGGATTTTGACCCAGCGATGATGAAGGAAGGTGTGTAACTTGGAGGGGAACTTGCAGGTGATGGTATTCCCATGCACCTGATGCCCTTGTACTTCTAGGTGGTAGAGGTCACGGGTTTGGGAGGTGCTGTTAAAGAAGCCTTGACGATTTGCTGCAGTAGATGGTACACACTGCAGCCAGTCGGTGGTGGAGGGAGTGAATGTTGAAGGTGGTGGATGGGGTGCCAATCAAGTGGGCTGCTTTGTCCTGGATGGTGTTGAGCTTTTTGAGTGTTGTTGGAACTGCATTCATTCAGCAAGTGGAGAGTATTTCATTACACTCTTGACTTGTGCCTAATAGACGGTGGAAAGGAGTCAGGAGGTGAGGCACTCGCTGCAGAATACCCAATCTCTGATCTGTTCTTGTTATAGAAACATAGAAACATAGAAAATAGGTGCAGGAGTAGGCCATTCGGCCCTTCTAGCCTGCACCGCCATTCAATGAGTTCATGGCTGAACATGCAACTTCAGTACCCCATTCCTGCTTTCTCACCATACCCCTTGATTCCCCTAGTAGTAAGGACTTCATCTAACTCCTTTTTGAATATATTTAGTGAATTGGCCTCAACAACTTTCTGTGGTAGAGAATTCCACAGGTTCACCACTCTCTGGGTGAAGAAATTCCTCCGCATCTCGGTCCTAAATGGCTTACCCCTTATCCTTAGACTGTGTCCCCTGGTTCTGGACTTCCCCAACATTGGGAACATTCTTCCTGCATCTAACCTGTCTAACCCCGTCAGAATTTTAAACGTTTCTATGAGGTCCCCTCTCATTCTTCTGAACTCCAGTGAATACAAGCCCAGTTGATCCAGTCTTTCTTGATAGGTCAGTCCCGCCATCCCGGGAATCAGTCTGGTGAACCTTCGCTGCACTCCCTCAATAGCAAGAATGTCCTTCCTCAGGTTAGGAGACCAAAACTGTACACAATACTCCAGGTGTGGCCTCACCAAGGCCCTGTACAATTGTAGCAACACCTCCCTGCCCTTGTACTCAAATCCCCTCGCTATGAAGGCCAACATGCCATTTGCTTTCTTAACCGCCTGCTGTACCTGCATGCCAACCTTCAATGACTGATGTACCATGACACCCAGGTCTCTTTGCACCTGCCCTTTTCCTAATCTGTCACCATTCAGATAATAGTCTGTCTCTCTGTTTTTACCACCAAAGTGGATAACCTCACATTTATCCACATTATACTTCATCTGCCATGCATTTGCCCACTCACCTAACCTATCCAAGTCGCTCTGCAGCCTCATAGAATCCTCCTTGCAGCTCACACTGCCACCCAACTTAGTGTCATCCGCAAATTTGGAGATACTACATTTAATCCCCTCGTCTAAATCATTAATGTACAGTGTAAACAGCTGGGGCCCCAGCACAGAACCTTGCGGTACCCCACTAGTCACTGCCTGCCATTCTGAAAAGTCCCCATTTACTCCTACTCTTTGCTTCCTGTCTGACAACCAGTTCTCAATCCATGTCAGCACACTACCCCCAATCCCATGTGCTTTAACTTTGCACATTAATCTCTTGTGTGGGACCTTGTCGAAAGCCTTCTGAAAATCCAAATATACCACATCGACTGGTTCTCCCTTGTCCACTCTACTGGAAACATCCTCAAAAAATTCCAGAAGATTTGTCAAGCATGATTTCCCTTTCACAAATCCATGCTGACTTGGACCTATCATATTACCTCTTTCCAAATGCACTGCGATGACATCCTTAATAATTGATTCCATCATTTTACCCACTACCGATGTCAGGCTGACCGGTCTGTAATTCCCTGTTTTCTCTCTCCCTCCTTTTTTAAAAAGTGGGGTTACATTGGCTACCCTCCACTCCATAGGAACTGATCCAGAGTCAATGGAATGTTGGAAAATGACTGTCAATGCATCCACTATTTCCAAGGCCACCTCCTTAAGTACTCTGGGATGCAGTCCATCAGGCCCTGGGGATTTATCGGCCTTCAATCCCATCAATTTCCCCAACACAATTTCCCGACTAATAAGGATTTCCCTCAGTTCCTCCTCCTTACTAGACCCTCCGACCCCTTTTATATCCGGAAGGTTGTTTGTGTCCTCCTCAGTGAATACCGAACCAAAGTACTTGTTCAATTGGTCCGCCATTTCTTTGTTCCCCGTTATGACTTCCCCTGATTCTGACTGCAGGGGACCTACGTTTGTCTTTACTAACCTTTTTCTCTTTACATATCTATAGAAACTTCTGCAATCCGTCTTAATGTTCCCTGCAAGCTTCTTCTCGTACTCCATTTTCCCTGCCCTAATCAAACCCTTTGTCCTCCTCTGCTGAGTTCTAAATTTCTCCCAGTCCCCAGGTTCGCTGCTATTTCTGGCCAATTTGTATGCCACTTCCTTGGCTTTAATGCTATCCCTGATTTCCCTTGATAGCCACGGTTGAGCCACCTTCCCTTTTTTATTTTTACGACAGACAGGAATGTACAATTGTTGTAGTTCATCCATGCGGTCTCTAAATGTCTGCCATTGCCCATCCACAGTCAACCCCTTCAGTATCATTCGCCAATCTATCCTAGCCAATTCACGCCTCATACCTTCAAAGTTACCCTTCTTTAAGTTCTGGACCATGGTCTCTGAATTAACTGTTTCATTCTCCATCCTAATGCAGAATTCCACCATATTATGGTCACTCTTCCCCAAGGGGCCTCGCACAACGAGATTGCTAATTAATCCTCTCTCATTACACAACACCCAGTCTAAGATGGCCTCCCCCCTAGTTGGTTCCTCGACATATTGGTCTAAAAAACCATCCCTTATGCACTCCAGGAAATCCTCCTCTACCATATTGCTTCCAGTTTGGTTAACCCAATCTATGTGCATATTAAAGTCACCCATTATAACTGCTGCACCTTTATTGCACGCACCCCTAATTTCATGTTTGATGCCCTCCCCAACATCACTACTACTGTTTGGAGGTCTGTACACAACTCCCACTAACGTTTTTTGTCCTTTGGTATTCTGCAGCTCTACCCATATAAATTCCACATCATCCAAGCTAATGTCCTTCCGAACTATTGCCTTAATTTGCTCCTTAACCAGCAATGCTACCCCACCTCCTTTTCCTTTTATTCTATCTTTCCTGAATGTTGAATACCCCTGGATGTTGAGTTCCCAGCCCTGATCATCCTGGAGCCACGTCTCCGTAATCCCAATCACATCATATTTGTTAACATCTATTTGCACAGTTAATTCATCCACTTTATTGCGGATACTCCTTGCATTAAGACACAAAGCCTTCAGGCTTGTTCTTTTAACACCCTTTGTCCTTTTAGAATTTTGCTGTACAGTGGCCCTTTTTGTTCTTTGCCTTGGGTTTCTCTGCCCTCCACTTTTCCTCATCTCCTTTCTGTCTTTTGCTTTTGCCTCCTTTTTGTTTCCCTCTGTCTCCCTACATTGGTTCCCATCCCCCTGCCATATCAGTTTAAATCCTCCCCAACAGCACTAGCAAACACTCCCCCTAGGACATTGGTTCCGGTCCTGCCCAGGTGCAGACCGTCCGGTTTGTACTGGTCCCACCTCCCCCAGAACCGGTTCCAATGCCCCAGGAATTTGAATCCCTCCCTGTTGCACCACTGCTCAAGCCACGTATTCATCTGCGCTATCCTGCGATTCCTACTCTGACTATCACGTGGCACTGGTAGCAATCCCGAGATTACTACTTTTGAGGTCCTACTTTTTAATTTAGCTCCTAGCTCCTTAAATTCGTTTCGTAGGACCTCATCCCTCTTTTTACCTATGTCGTTGTTGCCACAATATTTTAAGTGGCTGGTCCAGTTAAGTTTCTGGTCAATGGTGACCCCCCAGGATGTTAATGGTAGGGGATTCGGCTATGGTAATGCCATTGAATGTCCATTAATTTAATGTGTCATTCAAAGGATGGGATTATTGACAATGCAGCATTCCTTCAGTTGTACACTGGAATGTAGCCTAGCTTAGTGGTGTCCAAACTTCTACAAAAATTATACACTCCTGAGATCTCTTCTAACTTCTGAAAGTTATCATCAGCTATCCAAAAGCAAACACTGCCATCATTCGGGACAATTTGTTTTTGGTTATACAGCAGTAAAATTTATGTTCAGTAAGTCTGTAAACCCAGAAATATGATGTCTGGACTGAAATCTGAAGACTTGTGGATGAAGTCCAATGACCTCAGGGATGTCCTGGTCATCCTCGGTTCTAGAAATCTCAAGTTGAACACCTACAGCTACATTATGTGATCAAATTGGAGAGGAGCTTGAATCCACAACCACGTGACTCAGAAACAACAATGTTACTGGATCAAGCTGATACTAAAAAAGGTATAACAAATGCCATCAGTTACATAATATAGTCCACTACAAAATCAAACGTTTAGCTCTAAACTGAAGGTCTGTTTTAATGGGCCAAATCTTGCTGGAGGGGGCATCTTGCAGCATACGCCATTAGTTAGACTTTTTCCTGCACCAGCTCAAAATGTTTTTGCGTGGAAACTTGCTAGAAATGCGACCTAATAACGATGCAGTGAGGGCTACACGGCAACTGGGGCCTTGATGAATGTCAGGACCAACAGTCTATTTCTTAAACCAAATGTGATTTAAGGATCAAAAAGGAAATAGGAACGACAGAGAATGAGGGTGAACAGAATGGGTGAATTGGAATCAAATTAGGTACAGAAAGAGAAATAAAGATTGGATTAAAAGAGAGACAGAAAGGAAAAGAAATCAAAATTTTAAATGCGAATTTAAAAAAAATCTAAATTTACTACTAATTGCAGGAAGTTGAAGTTGTTCCCTTTTTTGGCCGGAGAGATTGATTGGCATTGCATAAACAATTATCATGTTGTTAAAAGGGTATTCGCGCTATTAATTATGAGCCCAAACTTACTGCAGATGTTTAATGGGCAATTCCAGCAAGTTCTTAAAAATATCGGGAGGCTAAGGGCGAGATGCAGTTTTAAAGAGATGGAGTAAATCGACCAGGCAAGTTCTAGAGATTCACAACTCATGGCATATCTCTTCATCCCCTGAACTTGCTGGCTGATTTGCACATTAATAATGGTGTGTGCCATTAACGTGTTATTTTTCCAGGAAGATTTGGCCCAATGTGTTCTCAAGTAAGGAATGAATGAGGAATTGCAATCAATTATTCAGCTGCTTCTGAAAAGGCTTCCCTTTGATTTAAAGATAAACTTTTTCAAAGGATAAAATCAGCTTTTAGGTTCAAAATTATTTGAATAGGTCCTTCGAAATACTCGAATCCAGAAAACACTATTTTAGTTCAACTTGTATATTTGTTTAAACATTGGTAAAACTCTGTTTCATGCAAATGTAGATGAAAGAACTGATTTAGAGTGTTACATCAAATATCTAGCACACAGACAAAACAATCCAAAAGTAATCTAGTCTGGGCCCTTAAATCAATTTAATTGCTATGCGCCAAAATAAATGTGCATATAAATGGCTCTGCAGTGTTGATAAATAGAATCACACACGATGCATTGCAGTCCCATAAATTCAAAGCTCTTAAGGCACAGAATTTTGAAAATAAACATTAAGTAGTCTTTCTCTTTCTTGTTACAAAAGCATTATTAAAACTAGAAATGATGAGTATATTTGGGATAACATATATATACTACAGGAATCTAAATTGAAATGATTCATGGATAGACATCAAAATTGTTTTTAGAAAATTTGGACTGTGACCATTACAACAATATCTTCTAATTCTGTAACAAGAAAATGTAAAATTCATCCAACAGTCCAACTGTAGGATGTCAGAGAAGAGATAAATGTGGGTTTAGGGAGCTTCTAGCCTACTTATCAAGTACCAGGGAATGCAAACGTCAAGCCAGATAAACATAGTGGAAACTAGTACTGTTGCTAAGATACCAGAGGTACTTGTTTGCTTGTCAGATGAGTTCAAATTAACTGCACTCGGGAAAGTTGCTATTAAATCGAAAAATACTGTAGTAAACAACTCATACCTGAAATCTTAACTGGATTTTACAGATTTTGAGTGCTGTACTGTAATTTACATGGCTTTCAAGTAATATAGTCGGATATTAATGCATGAACGATTTATGCATGCGTCTGAAAGTTTTTTTATTTCGTTATTTTAGAGGAGACATTAGCCTGTTTAAAATGCATGGATTAATGCCTCCACTAAAACAACAGATAAAGGAATTTCAGACAAAGGTACTAAGCATTTGTGGCCCCGATTTTAGTTCTGTGACACGCTGAGAGCTGGGATGTCCGATAATGCATGGGAAACCCGTAAGTGCAGTGTGTCTGGCAGTGGCTTTTTAACTTAGCCATCGCATTATAATTTTACTTCCAGGTTTCCTGTCCAGTCAACGGCAGCGGGCGTGATGTGAACCCACATGACACGATCTCAACTCTAATATTTAAAGGGACACTCCAAACATGCAATTTGAAGGAGTTTGGAGTTGGGAACCAAAGAGAAGGAAGTGCCAGAATGGAATCCAGATGAGCAAAGGCTGCGCCTCATTTCAACGTAGCCTCCCTGGATATGCTGCTGGGAATCGTCTGAGATTGATACACTTCCTTACCAATGGGAGGAAGAAAACTGCAGCAGAGGAGGTCAGGAGCAGGAGTATGGTGCCACGCTCCTGGATTCAGTGAAGAAAGCGCTTTTAATAACCTAAGCAGGTCAGGAAAGTTGAGCACAGTGGCACATTAACTTACATCCTGTTGTGCATATGACCCCCACGCCCTCACTCTGCCTTGTCAAGCCGACTCCAGCACATCACTGCTCATACCCACTTACCTGAAGGGGCACTCCTCCTTCTCTTTCTATGCACGTCCTCACATCTCACATCCCCATCTATCCATCCACCACTCCCACTCACCCTCATCCTTATGCAATGTCAATGGGACTAAAGGCAGACAAGTCCCCTGGACCTGATGGCTTACATCCTAGGGTCTTAAAAGAAGTGGCTGCAGAGATAGTGGATGCATTGGTTGTAATCTACCAAAATTCCATGGATTCTGGTGCGGTCCCAGCGGATTGGAAAACCGCAAATGTAACGCCCCTATTTAAAAAAGGAGGCAGACAAAAAGCAGGAAACTATAGATCAATTAGCCTAACATCTGTTGTTGGGAAAATGCTGGAGTCCATTATTAAGGAAGCAGTAGCCGGACATTTGGAAAAGCATAATTCAATCAAGCAGAGTTAGCATGGTTTTATCAAAGGGAAATCATGTTTGACAAATTTGCTGGAGTTCTTTGAGGATGTAACGAGCAGGGTGGATAAGGGGGGAACCAGTGGATGTGGTGTATTTGGATTTCCAGAAGGTATTCGACAAGGTGCCACATAAAAGGTTACTGCACAAGATAAAAGTTCACGGGGTTGGGGGTAATATATTAGCATGGATAGAGAATCAGCTAACTAACAGAGAACAGAGAGTCGGGATAAATGGGTCATTTTCCGTTTGGCAAAACAGTAACTAGTGGGGTGCCGCAGGGATCAGTGCTGAGGCCTCAACTATTTACAATCTATATTGGATGAAGGGACCGAGTGTAATGTAGCCAAGCTTGCTGATGATACAAAGATGGTGGGAAAGCAAATTGTGAGGAGAACACAAAATCTGCAAAGGGATATGGACAGGCTAAGTAAAATTTGGCAGATGGAGTATAATGTGGGAAAATGTGAGGTTATCCACTTTGGCAGAAAAAAAATGGAAAAACAAATTATAATTTAATTGAAGAAAAATTGCAAAGTGCTGCAGTACAGAGGGACCTGGGGTCCTTGTGCATGAAACACAAAAAGTGAGTATGCAGGTACAGCAAGTAATCAGGTAGGCAAATGGAATGTTGGCCTTTATTGCAAGGGGAAGAGAGTATAAAAGCAGATAAGTCTTTCTACAACTGTACAGGGTATTGGCGAAGCCACATCTGGAGGATGACATACAGTTTTGGTCCCCGTATTTAAGGATAGAAATGGTTGCATTGGTGGCGGTTCAGAGAAGGTTCACTATGTTGATTCCTGAAATGAGGGGGTTGGAGTTCAGAAGAATGAGAGGTGATCTTATCGAAACATAAGATAATGAGGGGGCTCGACAAGGTGGATGTAGAGAAGATATTTCCACTCATAGGGGAAACTAAAATTCGGGGACATAGTCTCAGAATAAAGGGCCACCCATTTAAAACTGAGATGAGGAGAAATTTCTTCACTGAGGGTTGTAAATCTATGGAATTCTCTGCCCCAGAGAGCTGTGGAGGCTGGGTCATTGAATATATTTAAGGCGGAGATACAGATTTTTGAGCGATGAGGGAATAAAGGGTTTTGGAGAGCGGGCAGGGAAGTGGAGCAGAGTCCATGATCAGATCAGCCATGATCTTATTGAATGACGGAGCAGGCTCGAGGGGCCAGGTGGCCTACTCCTGCTCCTATTTTTTATGCCTCTCCCTCAGTCACCCTCACCAAATGCACACCATCCATCGGATGAACACATGACATTACACTCACTCATACATCTCTTCTTTCCCTCCTTGGAGGAGAAAGGAGCACAGAATATCAGGGAGAGGGAACGAACAGCAAGAGGCCCTCCAAACAAGTCATAGCTCACCAAGCAGATCATTGGAGTTTCAGCATCTCTGGCTGTTGGAAATGGGGACAGGGGCAGCTTCCAGCTAACTGGTAATTAAATTAAAGCCACCCATATCATATGGCACTCAGTCACCTTGACTTGATTTCAACAGTGAGTGAAATATGATCAGCTTCATAATGATAACTTGCAACATATTCTTATTAATTCATGTCTTTTATATCCCACAGGGCCTACACGCTTGCAGCAGCAGTCGGTGGAGGTCACTGACGGTGATTCCTCAGAGGAGCAGAGTCCTACTGAGGGTGCACTGACACAGGAATCATGCAGACCATGCACCAACTCAGATACTCTCACTTCGGTGGGACTAGTAAGGCAGATAAGTTCGGTTTTCACCTGGTGATGCACACTTCACAAGTGAGCAAGAGCAGATGGTGGAGACAGGGACAGCAGTGGAGAGTCCTCGTCAGGAGGTACAGTCCTCCCCATGCTCTGCTCAGCTGGACACAGATGCTGTACCTCTGGGGCCGTCGATGAAGAGGAGAATCAATGAGCAGCAGCAGACAATGTGCAATGTACTGACAGGCCTTCAAAGTGGAATTCACACGAATACAGAGAGATTGGAGGAGTCCACCTTAAGCATGAGGCGGGTGATGTTACAGGCCAGTGATATGATGTGCTCTTCCAAGGATAGAGTGGCCAGCGCTATGGACCATCATACACTTCAATCAAATGAGTCCATGCATGGAATAGAGGGGTATGCTGATGGTTTTCTTCATCGAAATCTAGGGGAGGCTCGAGTGGAGCATAAACGCCAGCATGGACTGGTTGGGCAGAATGGCCTGTATGTGTGTTGTATATCCTATGTAATCCTATTGGGCTTCAGTGGTTGGATTTCTGACAGGTGTCAGGAGCCAAGTTTTCAGTGGGCATCACTTGTCGCCTAGCAGTCAGCCCTTAAGTCAGCTTCCAGGTCCGAAGGATCAGGGAGCTTGGACTTCTGCAGGACAAAAGCATCATGGCAGCTACTAGGGAATCTTGCACACACCTGCATAAAGATCTTTTTGTGGTTGCACATCAGCTGCATATTGAGGGAGTAGAAGCCCTTGTGCTTGACGAATATTCCTGGTCATTCTGGGGTTGCCCGGATTGCCACGTGTGCATAATCGATTGCGCCCTGCACCTGTGGCAAGCTAGCCAGAGAAGCAAAGCGAGTGCCCGCTCATTCTGACTGGCATCATCGGTGGCACAGTTGCCATAATTGTTGGCCCTGGCAAACAATCCATCAGTCACCTGTCTTATGCATTTGTGTGCGGCCAACTGTAAGATCCTATATGCGTCTGCAGCACAGCCCTTTGAGCATCCGGAGGCAAAAACGTTGAGGGCAGTAGCGACAGCCAATGGTAATGCATGGCCACCAGGTCCAGCAGGCCTTCTTCTCGGGGGCTGCAGATGTCAGACACCACTTGACGTGACAACCTGAGCCTCCTGAGACAGTGGTGTCCAGATGTGTCAAGTAAACTGATTCTCTGCCTGTCAGACCCTGTAGTGCCTCTTGCGAGCTGCCCCTCGCTCTGCTATACAGCTACAGGTCCGTGAACAGAATGTTGTTGCAGGTGCTGTTGCTTGTCAATTTGGTCCTCATCTGAGGACCAATCTAAGGCAGCATAAGTGGCACCCATCCTGGTGTGATAGAGCAAACCTCCAAAGTGTAGAAAGTAACCTCTAAATTGTACAATGTAACCTCTCAGAAAAAGTAGTGTGAACAGACCCTTTCCCACTAGCAGGTAAGAAAGCAGTTGTGCGTAATGAGTATGTATTGGCATTTTTGACTGAGATTGCTTCATCCCCCTCAATTGACGTTGTGTACTCGCCTTGGTTTCACTGGCGGGCTTCAGGAAGCCCAGGAAATGCGTGGATCTGACGTTAAAGTAAAAACAGTGCGTCAATATCGCTCTAATTGAGCGATTAGCATATGGAAATTGACAGCTTGCCTCTCCAGAGGGGCTTGTGTGGAGGCAGCCAAACTCGCTGGAATCAAATGTGGAAGTCGGCGGGTTGGAGCCGGCTTCCCGTCACTGTCATTTTCACTGAATTTAACTCCCCACCCGCTCCCAAACTCACATGTTCTTCCACATTAAAATTCAGCTCTTTATGTTAGTAAACCACAGCAGAATTTCAGGGCCTTGTTAGATTTTTCAATCGATTAATTTCTCTCAATATTGAGAATATTTTGGACTTTCACTTTCAGATATTACTTCCGAGAAACAATTTACTGTCTTTCTACTTAAATAAGTATATTCAATCTTGAGCGCACACCCATAATGTGGCTCTTTAAAAGGAGCAATACTTGCAGCTTCTTTAGAATTTTTAACCAAACACTGCAATGCCATATTGCTAAGCACATTACAAAAACATAATGTTGCACATTGTCATCATGACAAAAGCTGTTCTCGCTCCTTGGCTATAAGGACATTGCCTCTTTAAAATTGAAACTCTGCTTGTAGGAAAAAAAATTCATGTGATTTATCCATTTATTCACACCATCCTCTTCTTTCTGTCCCTCCCACAAAATCTGTGTATATTCTAAGATATCGGTCACTATCTTCCCACACTATAACAACTCAGATTTAGAAATGTTGAACTGTAGTAACTAGCAGAGCCACATCTAAAGGTTTGCAGTTAAGAAAATGACCTATAAAAGCTTTATTTTTGTATCAAACTGTGTTATGGATCTAGTTATTTCTGAATAACAAAACCAATCAAAATACCACTGGGTAGCAGTTATTAACACCAATTGGTCATAAAAATAAGTGCAAACTTGCCATACATGCTTAGTCATTGGCACTTTGTTTCCAAGAGAAAGACGTGCAGCATATTTTCATAAATGTATATCCTCAGATCTCGAATTCTCTGATTCCTCACTTTCAAATAAATACATTCAAAACACAGTACTTTATCTTTATTGTGAGCTACATAAATACTTCCCCCATGTGACCTTTAGCTTTAATTTTCACAGCTTCATGCAAATCAGCAGTACATTTGTACCATACATACCAAGCTGCAGACTCTCGAGACTCCAAGACCTCGTCAATTCTCCCCTTGCTACCATTCTGGCATATGAATTCTATGAATTTAGCTGGCAAAACAGCTGATTTAGCTTATCAGCATTGTTGCTGTTTCATTGCACAGTAAATCCTATGTATTTAAAACTCTGCAATGGTTCAATCATTGGCTCGATTGTCTCCCGGCTTCATCAGGCCAGACACTGATTCAACACCAACAGCCCACTGCTCACGACACATCGACTACTTAGAGGTTTTTTTTTCTGTGATGTCATGGGGTAACTCTAGGGAGGTTATTGAATGAAAAAAGCTACTGAAATAGCTAAGAAATGCACACTGCCAAACACATCTTTTAAAGTTATACCATCCTAATAACGTCAGGAAATGTGGAACAAAATATTTGGAAATTTATAGATCGATTTCTGAAGAGTTACTAAACTTTTGAACTCGCTAAGATGTGTGTTATTGACTAAGAAAATAAAAACATAAAACATCAAAATCTAAGTGGCTAGTGTTCCAGAATGGAGCCCCTTCGCAATCAAATTGTAAATGAGTTAAATGAGCAAATCCGAATTCCAAAAGCCAGTTTCTTTCATGACGTGCTCAGCAACCCCCTCCTTCTTAAGCATCTACTGCAACGCATCATAATAGCCTCCTGCAAAGATCCGACTGCTATGAGCTGAAGCAGAGCTGAATATGAATTAGAAGCTAAATGCTGCAATGCATTATTAATGATGTTTTATCAGCATACAATTCATGAGTCATGAGATTCCAAAGCTGATAATGTGTAAATGCACATTTCTCTCCACATTAGTCTGTTCCAAAATTGCACCCAGCTGACAGAGATTTAGTAACAAATTACAGTTCAGTGAGAATAGATTGGAGCTAGATTTTTTTTCAAATTACACAGAGCATACAGTACTTTTCTGTCTTAAATGTACCAATTTAAATTATACAAAACTTCAGAACTGAGGTCTTCATGCACAATGTATATATAAACCTGAAAAAGTTTAACTTTTCACTAAGATATACTGTATCTTCTTTTATCTAATTACATTTTTAGAGTATTGTAAATCTAGATATAACCACCTGAATTAAGTGGAATTGTTAGTCAATTTCTGCATTCCAAATATGCTTGTTTATCAGAAGGTTTCTAGCTTACAGTTTATCGCACACAGATAATTAATATCTCAAAGGCATCATGAGATTAGAGACAACAATGTTATAATAAACAAAACTGCTCAATGCACACTTCACATACATGACTGTCCAAATATATTCATCCTAGAAACAGATGGCGCCCTTGGAAGATCTTGTTTGAGCATATCTACACAAAACTCCATAATCTTACAAATGGCAAAATAAGTTTTAATGGAGCAACTCATAATTAGATCAATTTTGAAGATAAGTTCCTGGACAAGCCTACACTGTAATATCTGTACACACCTGACCACCGGGACAAAGGAGAAACTTGCATATCTAGATCATTTAAAATGCACCTCATCTTGCCAATCAAAATAGCCCTGACAAATCAAATAAATCACAATCATCCCATGTACAAGTGATGAATTGCTATTAGCTAACACATGCTGCCTTTCATATCCCACCCCCCTTCCCCGCCTTGCCATTTTTCCCCACTTAATTGTTTCAGGTCAACTTCTGATATCAATGAATTGCTTGAAAAGAACAGTGATTTTTTTTTTTTACAGGCAGATCGATATCCAAGTGGTTTCATGCCTGTAATTCCCCACACATGTTAATTTCCCAGTGTCAGTTGGGCTGATAGAAGGACATACTTAGCACTTATCTGTAGCAGGAGAAAAGATCACTAATGGATAGCAGCAAACTCCTTTATCAATTCTCTAACACAAAGGCCTGTTGACATGTCATCTGGCTGTGTGTCACTTCCCCCACCCCCCCCTCATCAATGACACTGCATAAACAGATATTAAAAAAAATGTAGAAACAGATAAAAATACATTTGAAAAGAAATCTTCCTTTTAAGATTAAAGTTAATTAAACTGTACATATTTTGCCTACTAATTTAGAATTCCTGTGCTATTAGCAGCTACTTTAATGGTGCAATGTTAGGAAAGATACTGGAATCTATACTAAAAGTGATAGAAGACAGAAAATAGAATTAAACATAGTTACCATGGATTCCAAAAGGCTAAGTCATGTTTAACTAACCTGACAGAATTCTTTGAAGAGGAAACAGAAAAACTAGACAAGGGTAATGCAGTAGATGTCATATACTTGGATTTTCAAAAGGCCTTTGATAAGGTACCACACGGTTAGGGCATGTGGAGTCACGAGACAAATAGCTGAATGGACAACAAATTGACTAAAAAAAAGAAAGAGGGTAGGGATAAAGGATAGTTCTTCAGATTGGAGGAAGGTAGAAAGCGGTGTTCCACATGGATCAGTGCCAGGACCATCATTATTCATAATTTACATTCATGATTTGGACTTAGGAACAAGTAACTCAGTATCAAAATTTGCAGATACCACCAAACTGGGAGATACAATTTACACTGAAGAAGAATGCAACATAATACAAGAAGACATTAGGAAACTTGCAGACTGGGCAGTTAAGTGTTAAGTTAATTTTTAGATAATTGTGATGTGATGCACTTTGGTAGTAAAAATAGAAACATCACCTACATCTTAGAAAATAAGAAACTGCATGGGTAAAGAGCAAAGGGATCTAGGGAACAGGTAAACAAATCATTAAAAGCAGCATCGCAGGTCAAAAAAGCAATTAAAAATACTATCAAAGCACAGGAATTTATTTCTAGAGGCATAAAATTCAAAAGTCATCCACTACCAAACATCAAGTCATTGTTTCCAAGACTGTCACTGACCTCATCTCCTCTGGAAATCTTCCACAGCCTCCAACCTCATAGTTCCCCAACCCCACAAAGCCCACTTCTACCTCCTGCCCAAGATCCACAAACAGGCCTGGCAGACCTATTATTTCAGCCTGTTCTTGCCTCACGGAACTGATTTCTTCCTGTCTCGGCTATTTTTTCTATCCTTATCCAGTTTCTTCCCAACTACATCCGTGATTCTTCTATGCCCTTCACCAGTTTCCAGTTTCCTGACCCTAACTGTCTCCTTTTCACCATCATTCATAGGCAGTCCCTCGGAATCGAGGAAGACTTGCTACCACTCCCAAAGTGAGTTCTTTGATGGCTGAATAGTCCGATACGAGAGTCATGGACCCTGTTACAGGTGGGGCAGACAATCGTCGAGGGAAGGGGTCAGTGGGGCTGGTTTGCCGCGCGCTCCTTCCGCTGCCTGCGCTTGGACTCTTCATGCTCTTTGCGTTGGGACTCGAAGAGCTCGATGCCCTCCCGGATGTACTTTCTCCACCTCGGGCGGTCTTCGGCCAGGGTCTCCCAGGTGTCAGTGGTGATGTCGCACTTTACCAGGGAGGCTTTGAGGGTGTCCTTGTAACATTTCCACTGTCCTCCTTTGGCTTGTTTACCATGAAGGAGCTCCGCATAAAGCATTTGCTTCGGGAGTCTCGAATCTGGCATGCGAACTATGTGGCCTGCCCAGCGAAGCTGATCAAGTGTGGTCAGTGTTTCAATACTGGTGATGTTGGCCTGGTTGAGGACACTGATGTTGGTGCGCCTGTCCTCCCAGGGGATTTGCAGGATCTTGCAGAGACATCATTGGTGATATATCTCCAGTGACTTGAGGTGCCTTCGATACATCATCCATGCCTCAGATCCATACAGGAGGGCGGGTATTATTACAGCCCTGTAGACCATGAGCTTGGTGGTAGATTTGAGGGCCTGGTCTTCAAACACTCTTTTCCTCAGACGGCCGAAGGCTGCACTGGCGCACTGGAGGCGATGTTGAGTCTCCGCATCAATGTCTGCCTTTGTTAATAAGAGGCTCCCGAGATATGGGAAATGGTCCACGTTGTCCAGGTCCGTGCCGTGGATCTTGATGATTGGAGGGCAGTGCTGAGCGGCGGTGACAGCCAATAGATATCCAATCCCTTTTCACATCCATCCCCCACCAGGACTGCCTAAGGGTGCTCCGCTTCCTCCTTGAACAGAGGCCCAACCAGTTCCCATCCATCAACCCTCTCCTCCACTTGGCTGAGCTTGTTCTCGCATTGAAAAACTTCTCCTTTGACTCCACTCACCCGCCAAATAAAAGGTGTTGCATGGGTCCTAGTTATGCCTGCCTTTTCGTGGGATATGTGGAACATTTTTTGTTCCAATCCTACTCAGATCCCTTCTCTCACCTATATTCATGAATGCATGGTGCCATTTCCTGCTCTCACCCCCAACCTCCCACCCCCACCCCACCTTCCCGCGCAAGCACAGGAGATGCAACACCTGCCCTTTTATCTCCTCCCTTCTCACTGTCCAGGGTCCCAAGCACTACTTCCAGATGAAACAGCGATTTACTTGTACTTCTTGCAATTTAGTATACTGCATTTGCTGCTCACAACGTGGTCTGCCTCTACATTGGGTGACCGCTTTGTGGAACATCTCCATTCAGTCCACAAGCCAGTCGCTTTAATTCTCACTCCCACTCTGACCGCACCGTCCTCAGCCTCCTACACTGTTCCAACGAAGCTCAACTCAAGCTCGGGGAACAACACCTCATCTTTTGATTAGGCACTATCGAGTTCAACAACTTCAGATCATAATCTCTGCCCCCATTTTTTCAGACAGCAGCTGTTGATGATTTTGCTATTCCCATTTACATCTCTTCTAGACCCACCTTTTGTTTATTTACTTGTCCCATTTGCCATCTCCTTTTACCTTGTACAATCATACCTTTTGTCCTTTAATCTCTCGCCTTCCACCCCGTCACAGACCTTCGCGTTTGTTCTTTTCTCCCCTCTCCCTGCACTTGCTTAAAATCTCTAACTTTTTCCAGTTCTGATGAAAGATCATCTACCTGAAACATTAAATTTGTTTCTCTCTCCATAGATGCTGCCTGACCTGCTGAGTATTTCCAGCATGTTCTGTTTTTATTTTAGGCCATCAATACAAGATAGTTACTAATACATCCAATAGGGAAATAGAGAAGTTATTTTATTTAATAATTCTAGAATCATAATGATACAGAACAGAAGGAGACCATGCAGCTCTTTGGTAGAGCTATCCAATTAATCCCACTTCCCTGCTTCTTCCACATAGCCCTGTAAATGCTTCCCCTTCAAGTATTTATCCAATTCTCTTTTGAATGTTACAATTGAATCTGCTTCCATCACCCTTTCAGGCAATGCAACTCAAATCACAAAAACAAGATCAGATTAAAAAACTTTCTACCGTCACCTCTGGTTCTTTTGCCAATTACTGTTAATCTGTCCCCTCTGGTTACCAACACTTCTGTCACTGGAAACTGTTCCTCTTTATTTACTCTATCAAAACCCTTCATGATTTTGAACACTTCAAACAAATCTCCATTTAACCTTCTCTGTTCTAAAGCGAACAACCTCCCTAGTCTGAAAAACAACCGTCCACACCAATACGCCCAGTAATTTTTTCCATGCTGTCAGTGTCCCTTTAATCATTAGAAATTGTTCATCCCTGTCTGGAGTAAAAATAAAACTGGGAAGGTGGCTCAACCGTGGCTAACAAAGGAAATTAAGGATAGTGTTAAAGCCAAGGAAGAGGCATATAAATTGGCTAGAAAAAGCAAACAACATGAAGACTGGGAGAAATTTAGAATTCAACAGAGGAGGATTAAGGGTTTAATTAGGAGGGGGAAAACAGTACGAGAGGAAGCTTGCAGGGAATATAAAAACTGACTGCAAAAGCTTCTATAAATATGTGAAGAGAAAAAGATTAGTAAAGACAAACGTAGATCCCTTGCAGTCGGATTCAGGTGAATTTATAATGGGGAACAAAGAAATGGCAGACCAATTGAACCAATATTTCGGTTCTGTCTTCACGAAGGAAGATACAAATAACCTTCCGAAGGTACTAGGGAACAGTGGGTCTCGTGAGAAGGAGGAACTGAAGGATATCCTTATTCGGCAGGAAATTGTGTTAGGGAAATTGATGGGATTGAAGTCTGATAAATCCCCGGGGCCTGATAGTCTGCATCCCAGAGCACTCAAGGAAGTGGCCCTAGAAATAGTGGATGCATTGGTGATCATTTTCCAACAGTCTATCGACTCTGGATCAGTTCCTATGGACTGGAGGGCAGCTAATGTAACACCACTTTTTTAAAAATGAGGGAGAGAAAAAAAACAGGTAATTATAGACTGGTTAGCCTGACATCAGAAGTGGGGAAAATGTTGGAATCAATCATTAAGGATGAAATAGCAGCGCATTTGGAAAGCAGTGATAGGATCGGACCAAGTCAGCATGGATTTATGAAAGGGAAATCATGCTTGACGAATCTTCTGGAATGTTTTGTGGATGTAACTAGCAGAGTGGACAAGGGAGAACCAGATGATGTGGTTTATTTGGACTTTCAAAAGGCTTTTGACAAGGTCCCGCACAAGAGATTGGTGTGCAAAATCAAAGCACATGGTATTCGGGGTAATATACTGACGTGGATAGGGAACTGGTTGGCAGACAGGAAGCAGAGAGTCGGGATAAACTTGTCCTGACGGGTTTAGACGAGTTAGATGCAGGAGAAATGTTCCCAATGTTGGGGAAGTCTAGAACCGGGGTCACAATCTAAGGATAAGGGGTAAGCCATTTAGGACGAGATGAGGAGAAACGTCTTCACCCAGAGATTGATGAACCTGTGGAATTCTCTACCACAGAAAGTTGTTGAGGCCAATTCACTAAATATATTCAAAAAGGAATTAGATGTAGTCCTTACTACTAGGGGAATCAAGGGGTATGGTGAGAAAGCAGGAATGGGGTACTGAAGTTACATGTTCAGCCATGAACTCATTGAATGGCGGTGCAGGCTCAAAGGGCCGAATGGCCTACTCCTGCACCTATTTTCTATGTTTCTATGTTTTAATCCCATGTTCTTAAATCTCTCCAGCAAATTGAGTAGACACATTTGGCCCAATTTTCCCCAAAGCTGTTTTTTGGCAGACAAAAAGTTACTCCCATTTTTTGGGGGTCCAACTACACCCAAAAAAAATCATCCAACTTTCCCCATTTGAATTGTTGATTTTGGCACCGCCTGTCCTTTAGCTTTGAGGGTGGAGCCTAAGATCTGCAGCAAAAAGATCAGGTTGCCAGGGTAATGAGGGACATACTGTGGGCTGAGGATGGAAAGTGAAACATGCAACACATTCTGGCAGCTCACCTACACTTGCACATTGCAGCAGTATTCCAGCATTGAATTATTAAAGTGTTTATGCCAAAAGTCTATATCCCCCCTCCCCAAGCCTCCACCCAGTGCCGCTCTTAACCCTTGCCGAAAGACTGCCCTCCTCTCAATATGCTGGTTGCTGCTCCTAACCATGGCCAAAAGGCCTCCCCCCTCTTTCTTCCCCCCCCACCCCACACCCCCCCCCCCCCCAATTGGGGGTAATGTATTGACGTGGATAGAAACCTGGTTGGCAGGAAGCAGAGAGTCGGGATAAACGGGTCCTTTTCAGAATGGCAGGCAGTGACTAGTGTGTTGCCGCAGGGCTCACTGCTGGGACCCCAGCTATTTACAATATACATTAATGATTTAGATGATGGAATTGAGTGTAATATTTCCAAGTTTGCAGATGACACTAAGCTGGGTGGCGGTGTGAGCTGTGAGAAGGATGCTAAGAGGCTGCAGGGTGACTTGGAAAGGCTAGATGGGTGGGCAAATGCATGGCAGATGCAGTATATTGTGGATAAATGTGAGGTTATCCACTTTGGTGGCAAAAACGTGAAGGCAGAATATTATCTGAATGGCAGATTAGGAAACAGGGGGTGCAACGAGACCCTGGGTGTCATGGTACATCAGTTATTGAAAGTTGGCATGCAGGTACAGCAGGCGGCAAATGGCATGTTGGCCTTCATAGCTAGGGGATGAGGGTATAGGAGGGGGGAGGTCTTACTGCAGTTGTACAGGGCCTTGGTGAGGCCTCACTTGGAATAGTGTGTTCAGTTTTGGTCTCCTAAAGTGCAGCGAAGGTTCACCAGACTGATTCCCGGGATGGCAGGACTGACACATGAGGAGAGACTGGATCGACTGGGCCTGTATTCACTGGAGTTTAGAAGAATGAGAGGGGATCTCATAGAAACATAAAATTCTGACGGGATTGGACAGGTTAGATGCAGGAAGAATGTTCCTGATGTTGGGGAAGTCCAGAACTAGGAGCCACAGTCTAAGGATAAGGGGTAGGCCATTTAGGACCGAGATGAGGAGAAACTTCTACACTCAAGAGTGTGAACCTGTGGAATTCTCTACCGCAGAGTTGTTGAGGCCAGCTTGTTAGATATATTCAAGAGGGAGTTAGATATGGCCCTTACGGCTAAAGGGATCAAGGGGTATGGAGAGAAAGCAGGAATGGGGTACTGAAGTTGCATGTTCAGCCATGAACTCGTTGAATGGTGGTGCAGGCTCGAAGGGCCGAATGGCCTACTCCTGCACCTATTTTCTATGTTTCCATGTTAACACGAGAAGTCTGTATACAAGTTGTTGCAGTTACTGCTGTGTCGTTTGTTCATTTTGTAATATTTTACTATATTTGATTTTTCTGTGAATTTTGTTGGTTTATCAGTCAACTTTAGTCCTGATTGGTTTGTGAATGCCTGGTGCAATAGAATATAGTGAATTTCATTCCACATAATTGGGACGGACCCTGCAGGTAATGCATGAACAGTCCCACTCCAACTGTTCTGGTATTTGCATAACAACCTAGTTTTACCAGCCTTGGACAATAATTTGTATTACTTGTTGTGGATTTTGTTAACTGCATGGATGACATGTTTTCAAAAAAAAATGAAGTTTTATGTCACCTTGCATGTGAGGCCTCGATTTTCTGCCCCTGGCCAGCCAGATTGAGAGGCTGGCTGGCTGTGGGCAGGTAGTCCTGCAGCTCCAGAGAGGGAGAGAGGTGGGGTGGGGTATCGTGGAGGGCTCGGGGGGGGGGGGGGGAGATGTTGGCCGGCCGGGGGTTTGGCAGCAGGGGGGGGGGGGAGAGAGGATGGGGGCCAGCAATCGGAGGATTGTGGCCAGCCTTAGCATCATGGGGTTTTTGGGGGGGGGGGCAGGGGAAAGAGGCCTGATGGTGGGGATCAGAGGCCTGGGGGAGGGGTGAGGACTCGTGGTGGGGTCTCCGAACGTGGGGGACGGATTAGGTAGGCACCCTCTATCTAGGTGGTGCATATAAAAGCCACTTACCTCCTGTGACAGGGATTGTGATTCTCGTATCGGACTGTTCAGCCACCTAAGGACTTATTTTTAGATTGGAAGCAAGTCTTCCTCGATTCCGAGGGACTGCCTATGATGATGACCTCCTGGATACAGCAGTTACGCCTTGGTTTAACTGCCAGGTTTCACCAACTGTGTGAAACCCGTCCACATGCAGTTAATGGAGGTGGAAAAGAGGAGTCCAGCCTCATAATATTTAAATTGATGTACCGCCCCCTGTGAGCGGGTTGGAGGCGGGATCAGGTCTGGAATCCCATTTTTAACAATTTAACTACCCCACCCTCAAAATCCACCCTTTTTTTTTAAGGGGAAAATTCCAGCCGATAACTCTGTTTTCTCTCTCCAGATATTGCTTGACCTGCTGTGTGTTTCCAACATCATCTGTTTTTGTTTCAGATTTCCAGCGTCCTCAGTATTTTGTTATAGATTTCTCGAGTATACTGTCTCAGAAATGTCATTCGTGAGTGTGTGTGATCCATATTACATGGAAAACATAGAAAATAGGTGCAGGAGCAGGCCATTCAGCCCTTCTAGCCTGCACCACCATTCAATGAGTTCATGGCTGAACATGAAACTTCAGTACCCCCTTCCTGCTTTCTCGCCATAACCCTTGATCCCCCGAGTAGTAAGGACTTCATCTAACTCCCTTTTGAATATATTTAGTGAATTGGCCTCAACTACTTTCTGTGGTAGAGAATTCCACAGGTTCACCACTCTCTGGGTGAAGAAGTTTCTCCTCATCTCGGTCCTAAATGGCTTACCCCTTATCCTCAGACTGTGACCCCTGGTTCTGGACTTCCCCAACATTGGGAACATTCTTCCTGCATCTAACCTGTCTAAACCCGTCAGAATTTTAAACGTTTCTATGAGGTCCCCTCTCATTCTTCTGAACTCCAGTGAATACAAGCCCAGTTGATCCAGTCTTTCTTGATAGGTCAGTCCCGCCATCCCGGGAATCAGTCTGGTGAATCTTCGCTGCACTCCCTCAATAGCAAGAATGTCCTTCCTCAAGTTAGGAGACCAAAACTGTACACAATACTCCAGGTGTGGCCTCACCAAGGCCCTGTACAACTGTAGCAACACCTCCCTGCCCCTGTATTGCACTGTTCCTTTATCTCATGCCTTTACTTTGAGGCGTCTGAGATCAGAATATATGTACAATTGAGAAAGGCCATTAGGTCCATCTGTTCAGAAAGAATAGTCCACGGTTCCCCCATCACCCCATAGCATTCAACTGATCTTTGAGGGACTGACGGTTTTCATCTTCAAACTATTCTACTAGGAAGTGTATCCTAAGTGTTGATTATTCATTATATGAAGAAGTACTTCCTGACATCTTATTTAAATCTGCTTTTCACCAGCAGAACCAGTGCCCTCCTGTTACGGTTTACCTTGAAGTAGTGCTCTGGATTTACTTAAACATTTTTTTTTAATCCCATTTAGTATATTATGCACTTCTATATAGTCCCTCTCATCAGATGAGGGTACAGGGCCCAGAAAAGCCGAGGGCCCAGGGGCAGCACGGGCCAGCCCACACTGCGATATTTGTGCGCGGTAGGTCCGTGCAGCAGAGCAGGTCTCCAGTCGTCTTGGCTAATCCTTGCCACGGGACCAAGACCTAGCTCTGTCAAGTCCGTGTGGTGGCTGGTGTGCAACGGTCACCACACGTTAAAAAAATTCACACACAGGCATCTTCCACCTCCTCAATTGGAGTTCAGGACTGGAACATTGAGTCCTTCATCGAAACACCTGTGAACTCATGGAAGCAAGTCATTCTCGTTCAAGGGACCGCCTATGATGATGAATCCCATAGGCTTTAATTTTGCTAACAAATCCATTATGTGGTACTTTATCAAACACCTTTTAAAAGTCCATATACACATCAACCGCACTACCATCATTGACCCTCTCCATTACTTCAAAGCGCTTGATCAAGTTAGTCAAACACAATTTACCTTTAATAAATCCAATGCTGACTTTCATTTATTAGCCCATACTTTTCTAAATACCAATTAATTTTGTCCCAGATTATTGTCTCAAATTTCCCCCAATGCCTACGTTGGGCTGACTGGCCTGTAATTGTCAGGCTTATCCCTTCCTTTTTTTTTTTTAAAAGCAGGTGTGTAACATTTGCAATCCTCCAGTCCTCTGGCACCACCCCCATATCCAAGAAGGATTCCATAAGAACATAACAATTAGGAACAGGAGTAGGCCATCTAGCCCCTCGAGCATGCTCCGCCATTCAACAAGATCATAGCTGATCTGGCCGTGGACTCAGCTCCACTTATCCGCCCGCTCCCCATAACCCTTAATTCCCTTATTGGTTAAAAATCTATCTATCTGTGATTTGAATACATTCAATGAGCTAGCCTCAACTGCTTCCTTGGGCAGAGAATTCCACAGATTCACAACCCTCTGGGAGAAGAAATTCCTTCTCAACTCGGTTTTAAATTGACTCCCCCGTATTTTGAGGTTGTGCCCCCTAGTTCTAGTCTCCCCGACCAGTGGAAACAACCTCTCTGCCTCTATCTTGTCTATCCCTTTCATCATTTTAAATGTTTCTATAAGATCACCCCTCATCCTTCTGAACTCCAATGAGTAAAGACCCAGTCTACTCAATCTATCATAAGGTAACCCCCTCATCTCCGGTATCAGCCCAGTGAATCGTCTCTGTACCCCCTCCAAAGCTAGTATATCCTTCCTTAAGTAAGGTGACCAAAACTGCACACAGTACTCCAGGTGCGACCTCACCAATACCCTGTACAGTTGCAGCAGGACCTCCCTGCTTTTGTACTCCATCCCTCTCACAATGAAGGCCAACATTCCATTCGCCTTCCTGATTACCTGCTGCACCTGCAAACTAACTTTTTGGGATTCATGCACAAGGACCCCCAGGTCCCTCTGCACCGCAGCATGTTGTAATTTCTCCCCATTCAAATAATATTCCCTTTTACTGTTTTTTTTCCTCCCCGAGGTGGATGACCTCACATTTTCCGACATTGTATTCCATCTGCCAAACCTTAGCCCATTTGCTTAACCTATCCAAATCTCTTTGCATCCTCTCTGTGTCCTCTACACAACCCGCTTTCCCACTAATCTTTGTGTCATCTGCAAATTTTGTTACACTACACTCTGTCCCCTCTTCCAGGTCATCTATGTATATTGTAAACAGTTGTGGTCCCAGCACTGATCCCTGTGGCACACCACTAACCACCGATTTCCAACCCGAAAAGGACCCATTTATCCCGACTGTCTGCTTTCTGCTAGCCAGCCAATTCTCGATCCATGCTTATACATTTCCTCTGACTCCGCGTACCTTTATCTTCTGCAGTAACCTTTTGTGTGGCACCTTATCGAATGCCTTTTGGAAATCTAAATACACCACATCCATCGGTCACCTCTATCCACCATGCTCGTTATATCCTCAAAGAATTCCAGTGAATTAGGTAAACGTGATTTCCCCTTCATGAATCCATGTTTCGTCTGCTTGATTGCACTATTCCTATCTATACGGCCCCTGGAGCTTGCTCCGCCATTCAATAAGATCATGGCTGATCTGATCATGGACTCAGCTCCACTTCCCTGCCCGCTCCCCGTAACCCTTTACTCTCTTATTGCTCAAAAATCTGTCTTTTTCTGCCTTAAATATATTCAAAGACCCAGCTTCCGCAGCTCTCTGGGGCAGAGAATTCTATAGATTTACAACCCTCTGATCGAAGAAATTTCTCATTTCAGTTTTAAATGGGCGGCCCTTTATTATGAGACTATGTCCCCTAGTTTTAGTTTACCCTATGTGTGGAACTATCCTCTCTGGATCCACCTTGTCGAGCCCCCTCGTTATATGTTTCAATAAAATTACCTCTCAGTCTTCTGAATTCCAACGTTTATCGGCCCAACCTACTCAACCTATCCTCATAAAACAACCCCCTCATCTCCGTAATCAAACTCTGAACAGCCTCCAACGCAAGTATATCTTTCCTTAAATGCGGAGACCAAAACTGCATGCAGTACTCCAGGTGTGGCCTCACCAATACCCTGTACAGTTGTAGCAGGACTTCTCTGCTTTATCCCCCTTGCAATAAAGGACAACATTCCATTTGCCTTCCTGATTACTTGCTGTACCTGCACACTAACTTTTTGTGTTTTATGCACAAAGACCCCCAGGTCTCTCTGTACTGTAGCAGTTTGCAATTTTTCTCCATTTAAATTTAAATTTGCTTTTCTATTATTTCTGCCTCATATTTTCCCACATTATACAACTCTGCCAATTTTTTGCTCACTCATTTAGCCTGTCTATATCTCTTTGCAGATTTTTTGTGTCCTCGCAATTTGCTTTCCCACCCATCTTTGTATCATCAGCAAACTTGGCTACATTAAACTCGATCCCTTCATCCAAGTCATTAATATAGATTGTAAATAGTTGAGGACCCAGCACCGATCCCTGTGGCACCCCACTAGTCACCATTTGCCAACCATAAAATGACCCATTTATCCCGACTTTCTGTTTTCTGTTAGTTAACCTATCCTCTATCCAAGCTAATATACTGCCCCCAACCGAGTGAGCTTTTATCTTGTGCAGTAACCTCTTATGTGGCAGCTTATCAAATGCCTTCTGGAAATACAAATACACCACATCCACTGGTTCCCCCTTATCCACCCTGGTCATTACATCCTCAAAGAACTCCAGCAAATTTGTCAAAAATGATTTCCCTTTCATAAAGCCATACTGACTCTGCTTGATTGAATCATGCTTTGCTAAACGTCCCACGACTGCTTCCTTAATAATGGACTCCAGCATTTTCCCAAAGACAGATGTTAGACTAACTGGTCTATAGTTTCCTGCTTTTTGCCTGCCTCCTTTTTTAAATAGAGGCATTACATTTGTGTGTTTATAAAATACCTTTTGGTTCCCTTTTATTTTAGCCACTAATCTATTCTTGTATTCTCTCTTTGTCCCTTTTATTCCCTTTTTTAGATCTCTTCTTTGGGCTGGAATTTCGTCAGCCTTTCTGCCGTGTTTTTCGGTGGTATTCCTAGTTTTCAGTGAAAAACCACCTGGTGGGAATTTCAAAGTGTTCCGCCGGCGGTTTTGAAATTCCGCTGGGGAGCGGACCGCCGGTGTGCAATACTGAAAAAATCCGCTTCCGCCAGAGTTTGGTGGTTGCGTGATCCATAGTTGGTGGGGGGAAAAAACACCAAGGAGAAACCAGCCGGAGCAGCACTTCGATCGGCGGTAGGCATGAAACCCTGTAAAGAAAGTAAGTTAAAAAGTTTGTTTTTTTCTTTTAATTCTTTTGCAGCAATTTACTGGAAAAGGGTTCTGTGAATGTTTTGCAATGTTTTATTTTTTTGAAAAATATTTTGTGTGTTTTCCCCCCTCCCTAGGCCCAACTCATAGACTCTGACTAAATTTAACGAGGATCGCATTTTCTGCTGAGAATCCATGTGCAACGGCGATTTTTCCCGCCGGGCGGATTTCCCCCCCATTTTTTGATTAATTTTCCATCGTTCTTAATTGAATAATCATAGCATTTTTTTGGGCGGTAAACCAGTGGTGGCAGTTTTTGATCAAAATCCAGCCCTATATTCAGCTTGCTTTTCTACTGTATTATTAACTTTACAATTGTCATAAGTCTCCTTTTTCTATCTCATTTTAACCTCGATATCTTGTTAACCAGGGAGCTCTAGCTTTGGATGCCCTTCCTTTCCCCCTCATAGCAATGGGCCTACTCTGTGCATAAATCATCTCCTCTTTTGAAAAAGGCTTCCCATTGTTCAACTACGGTTTGCTGGTCAATTTTTGATTCCAATCCACCTGGGCCAGAACCCTTTTCAACTCATTGAAGTTAGCCCTCCTCCAGTTAAGTAGTTTTACGCTTGATGTAACATGTCCTTTTGAAACACACTGATAAAGTTCTCTTGTACATATTTCAGGAATTCCTCCCTCTCTTTGCCCTTTGCACGGTTACGATCCCAGTCTATATTAGGATAATTGTAGTCGCCCCCATTATCACTAATTAGTAGTTCTTGCATCTTTCTATAACTTGCCTGCAAATTTGCTCCTCTTAACTTCTTCGCATCATTTGGTGGCTTATCGTATACACCCAGCAGCGTAATAGTTCCTCGATTGTTCTTTAATTCTAACCAAATAGATTCTTTGACCCCTAACTACATCATTGTTCTCCAGTGCTACAATAGTTTCTTTGATCAATACCGCCACCGCCCCTCCTTTTTTTCCTGAATATTTCTTGAATACCTTGTAGCCAGGAATATTAAGTTCCCAATCCTCCCCTTTTTTGAGCCAGGTGTCTGTTATTGCCACTATATCATAGTCCCATGTGGTGACTTGTGCCTGCAGCTCACCAACTTATTTATCATGCTACGTACATACAATCCAAACCCATCTTAGACTGCCTCACATTTGCTCCCTGTCTGATCCCTCTTATGTCTGAACTATTCTTTACTCCAGTGCTATTTGCCTCTTCTGTGCACCTTGTTTCTTCTCTCTCTTTCATCCTGGTGCCGATTCCTCTGCCAAACTAATTTAAACCCTCACCCACAGTACTAGTTAACCTTCCTGCGAGGACATTGGTCCTAGCACTGTTGAGGGTGCAATCCATCCAACCTTGGACAGGTCCCTCTGCCCCAGAACTGGTCCCAATCCCCATGTAATCTGAAGCCCTCCCTCCTGCACCATTTCTCCAGCCACACGTCAATCTGTTTTATCCTACTAGTCCTAGTGCGTGGTACTGGGAGTACTCCGCAGATTACTACCTTTGAGGTCTTGCTTTTTAACTTCCTCCCCAGCTCCTGAAACTTTGACTGCAGGACCTCAACCCTTTTCCTTCCTATGTCATTGGTTCCCACATGGATCATGACTTCCGGTTATTCCCCTTCCTCCCTCAAGTGTTCTGTACCATCTCAGTGATGGCCTTTATCCTGACACCAGGGAGACAACACACCATGCGAGACTCAATTCGACGTTTGCAGAAATGCCAGTCTATTCCCCCCGACTATCGCATCCCCTATGACCATTGCATTTCTACACTTTGCTGAGCCCTCTGTGCAATCATTTGCCGCACAATGTCGTGGATGTGCATCTAGACTGCACTCCCCTAAGGTGTCGTCAACCTCACTGGTATTCAGTGCTAAAAACCGGTTTGAGAGTGCCACACTCCCAGAGGATTCTTACCCCGCTGAGATTGGTTAGAATGTGGAACTCGCTATCACAGAAAGTGGTTGAGGCAAATAACTTAAATACTTTCAAAAGGAAACTAGATGAATACACGAGAGCATGAGAGAAAAGGGAATGGAAAGATATGCTGAAAGGCTGAGATGTGATAGATAGAATGGGAGGAGACCAGTGTGGAGTATAAACACCAGCAGAGCCTTGTTGGGCTGATTTGCTGTATATTCTATGTAATTCGTTTTTGTTTTCCTCCGTTGAATTGCTCTGATTTTTTCTCGCATCATCATTGATCTGAAGACAGTAGCGCATACGAAGTATGGTTTCATGGCTTGTTGGATGTCTAACTGACTAGAACTGGAGCAAACTAAATGCCGAGAATTGCAATTTCTAAGATACTCCATTCTAAACCAGTTGCTCCAAAAAAATAGGAGCAACTCAGGTCGAAACTTGACCCCTATGTGTTATTTTAACTATTCATGAAATCATACATTTCTAATCGCTTAAAATTGTGTTTTATTTTATCAAGTCATCAGCTTTATCTATACTGATAAGTTACCACCACTGTTGGTCTGACAGACATGCGATTACAGGCAGATGTTTTTACAGTAGGAGCCCTGACAAGTCTAAAATGGAGTAATACAATTGTATATGCCCTTCGATCTAGAAAATACCAGTTAAGATTAAGACACCTGCAATTATCTTCATTTGAACTATCACTTTTGCTTAGATTATCAGACTTTGTGAAATGCAGTTAAAAATGATTTACATGTCTCAGCTGATATTTCCAGTATTTATCACAGGAGTGTCTTCAGCATCACTAACCTCTCGTACATATACATAAAGAAAAGCTATGTTTTTAAAATATCAAAATTGAAACGGAGGGTAAAAAAGAGCTCAGTTCATTGGCACTGGATTATCAGTAAAAAAATGTAAGAGTAGATCATCACTATCATGATCACACCAAGAAAGATCATAGCATTATGTAATAATTGAAGTTCAATGCAGGCTACACATTTTATCTACTGTCAATGCACAGTGCCATGTTACAAACCCAAGTACAACCCACCAATATTGAAATGATATTCAGATAGAAGGCTTTTGCTCCAGGCTAGATCAGTTACATTCTGTGCTTTGTTAAGAAACATTCACTACAGCATTCAAAACATTTGGATGTTCTGTCACTTGCAGTGTTCTGGGAATATGATGTCACCAATGCACTAACTATAGCCTGAGTCATGTAAATCCATTTGAACGATTTGGATCTGATTGGCCACACCAAATATCTGGTTAGTATTAAAGAATCTGATTACAGCAGTAGTAATTCATCTTTTCATCATCCATAAATTCCCATTACACTTATTTATTTTCAGTATTACAGGGTATGACGCTAATATAGAACAGCTAAAATTAAGAAAATTAACAACTCTGTAGGAACTGTTTAAGGTTGTTTCCTTACACAAGGAATTTCCTCATGACTGACCACCTTAACTTCGGTGGAAGATCGATGGAAACCTCAGTTTACACATCAATCCAAGGTTTCTTCCAATCTTCTGCTGAGGTTATGGCAGTAGACCTGAGGAAATTCTCAGCATTAGTGTCTTACAGGTGGACTGATTTGAGCCAGTAAGAAGTGTATTCATTGATTACACAAGTAGTATAACTACTGGTCTCTGTTTTCCTGTGACAGTTAGGCTAGTATGCAATAGTATAAATTTGAGTTTGCTAGTCAAAAGTTAGTCTCAAGTAGAATGAAACCGGTGGAGTACAAAAGACCAAGAGAGAGTTTAGCCTCAGCGGAAGTTTCAGTCTTAAAGACCTTGAGGGTCACTTTGCCTAAAATTATATTTAAGAAAAAGTTAGAACTTGCATTCATAACATAAGGACATTACAAAGTGCTTTACAGCTATTATAGTGAAACCTATAAATTAAGGACAAATTAGGGACACCCAAGGGATTTGCACAGGAGTCCTTTATTGCACATGTGCTTATTCTCAAAATGGTCAGTAAACCGGATGAACCAAACATTCCAGGATTGGGTGCATCTCCTGCAGTGTTCCTTCTTTTTTTTGCCCTCCCCTGGGAACGTGCCTAATTCTCAAGCTCTGCCAGCAGGATATAATTTCAATTCATTTTCTGTTCGTTGGGTTGCCGAGTTCATTGCCATCCAGAAGTCCTTTTCCATCATGGGAGGGATGTATTGATACTGGGGGCTAGATTTCTGGTTCTGGTCGACCCCCGCTAAATTGGGGGTGGGGGTGCGGCAGATTCATCTCCTACTGACCCCTGTCTGGGACTCCCTGCCTCCATGTGCTGCAGCTGGTAATGTTTGAAGTACCCGAGGTTGGATAGGGGGCTGTTAGTAGCTCAGTACCAGTGGAGTTGAATGTGATGTTCTGACCACATGACATCTGGCCATGTGGTTAGATCACATGACTTCTATAAATGTTACTGGATTTACCTTAGAACGGTGGGGTCCCCTGTAGCTGAGAATCTTAATTTGTGATTTTGCGCAAGCAGCTGCTCCCCCCCTAAATCTTGAACTCCCGTGATTTCAGCCCGTCTACCGCCGCCGCCCCCCCCTCCCCTCCCCTCCTCCCCCCCAGTGTTAGGAAACTCGAGGCATGTCTATACCATTGAAGAGCACCCATTCAAGGAAATAGATCATGAAGACCACTTGGGATGATATGTAAAAGGGCACAAGCAGTGTAAAGTGGTGATCGGGAAAGCAAATAGAATTTTAGGTCATATTGCTAGGATCATTGAGTACAAACAAAGAGTACTTGGGCATTTTTTTTGTTCTTCATAGCCCTTGTGGTGATGGTACTTGCATAATTGTGTTAGATAGGGGATTCCAGTATATTGACCCAGCAACAAGGAAGGGACAGCAGTGATGCCTTATACATGGCCTTCTTCGACCTTACAAAGGCCTTTGACACTGTCAACCGCAAAAGTCTATCGAGTGTCCTCCTCTGTTTCAGATGCCCCCAAAAGTTCGTCACCATCCTCCGCCTACTCCACGACAACATGCAGGCCGTGATCCTTACCAACGGATCCATCACACACCCAATCCACGTCCGGACTGGGGTCAAACAGGGCTGCGTTATCGGCTCAACCCTCTTCTCAATCTTTCTCGCTGCCATGCTCCACCTCACAGTCAACAAGCTCCCCGCTGGAGTGGAACTAAACTACAGAACCAGTGGGAACCTGTTCAACCTACGCCATCTCCAGGCCAGATCAAGACCACCCCTGTTGTCGAGCTACAGTACACAGGCGACGTCTGCATCTGCACACATAGAGGCTGCACTCCAGGACATAGTGGACATATTTACTGAGGCATACAAAAGCATGGGCCTTACGCTAAACATCCGTAAGACAAAGGTCCTCCACCAGCCTGTCCTCACCACACAGCACTGCCTCCCAGTGATCAAGATCCATGGCACGGCCTGGACACCGTGGACCACTTCCCATATCTCGGGAGCCTCCTAATAACAAGAGCAGGCATCGACGACGAGATCCAACACCGCCTCCAGTGCGCCAGTGCAGCCTTCGATCGCCTGAGGAAGAGTGTTTGAAGACCAGGCCCTCCAAACTACCACCAAACTCATGGTGTACAGGGCTGTAGTAATACCTGCCCTCCTGTATCGCTCAGAGACATGGACCATGTTCAGTAGACACCTCAAGTTGCTGGAGAAATATCACCAAACGTGTCTCCGCAAGATTCTATAAATCCCCTGGGAGAACAGGCGCACCAACATCAGCGTCCTCATTCAGGCTAACATCCCCAGTATTGAAGCACTGACCACACTCGATCAGCTCCGCTGGGCAGGCCACATAGTCCACATGCCAGACATGAGACTCCCAAAGCAAGTGCTCTACTCGGAGCTCCTTCATGGCAAACGAGCCAAAGGTGGGCAGCAAAAATGCTACAAGGACACTCTCAAAGCCTCCCTGACAAAGTACAACATCCCCACTGACACCTGGTAGTCCCTGGCCCAAGATCACCCTAAGTGGAGGAAGTGCATCCAAGAGGGCGCTGAGCACCTCGAGTCTCAACGCTGAGAGCATGCAGAAATCAAGCATGTCCCTCCTATGATAGAGTCTGTGGCTCTCGTATTAGACTGTTCAGCCACCAAAAAACTCACTTCAGGAATGGAAGCAAGTCTTCCTCAATTCTGAGGAACTGCCTATGATTGCAAAGCCAGGATGGGTGTATGATTTGGAGTGTTCCCATTACATTGTTTCTCTGATCTTCAGTGACAGAGATCATGGGGTAGGGAGGCGCTGTCAAAGTAAACTTGGTGATGTGCTGCAGTGCATCTTGTAGATTGTACATGTTGCAGACAGTGTGCCAGTGATGGAGGGGGCAGATATTGAATCCAGTGGCAGAGGAGCAGATCAAGAAAACTGCCGTCTTTGATGGGAAGGGGCCGAGTAAGACTGTCACCGATATATATACTTTACTGCAGATAGGTTTTAGTTAATTGCATGCTTACAATCAGGATTATAACATGCGACTTGATTTAGATACGCATTACTTACTATTTGATGTTCTCATTTGCCGTCTACGCCCAACCCGATCTAAGCCAATGGGTGTGCTTTGGGAGAAAGTGAAAGGTCGAAGTCTGGCAGACACTGCTTTGTATGGTGGTACTTGATGTGAAGGAACAGGTGGCCGCGCAACCGGCTGAAAACAAAGAAAATTAAATATATCATTTTGGATAGCGAAAACATACCAATACTATTTATTCATAGAAGTAAAGTAACTTCGCTAAAAAAGATGAATTTTAAAGATATCTGTTATTGATATTTTGTCACTTCAGCTCATTTTCCAATTTAAGTGGTGACATTGTGATGTTGGTTTGAATTCAGTCTTTCAAGCTCAAGATGCAGTATTATTTAGGTTCACAATTACCATGATTTACATTTTATTTTATTGAACCAAAAATGTCAATCTCATTCCTGTTCCAGGATTTGTCTTTATCTACCTAGAAGGGAGATCAGACTGGCATTGCCTAAGAAACCTATATCGTGCACAGTAGAAAAGCATTCTGGGAAATACAACATTTAAACCAGAAAAGTAAATTTCTCAATTGTGCATCAGTGCCCACACCAATGTATCTGGCCTCAAAGTGCATTTACTTAATGGGTAAAGCACTACCTCAAGCAACTGATTTTGTTCTTCTGTTTGACATCATTAAGTAGCATTTTGTACTTTAAATAATATTATTCAACAAGTTTTAAATTGACTTTAGGTCACTTCTGTGTTGCTGTACCAAAATTTCAGAGCATCACTGAGGATAAAATGGCTTCCCCGTGTCAAAACATAGGTAGTATGGCCATTTCCACTCAAAGTTCATACTTTAAATTTTTTCACATGTAAAATGTGGATAATTAGGAATCATTTTGAGAGCGTAGGAATTTGCAGGACCAGAAATCGTCATTACTATCCATCTTGCTGATCCCACTTTCTAGGAAATATAAAGGAATACATTTATATTTTCCCTAGACAGATCATTTAAACGTTTAGGGAAAAGTACAGTACAGCATTATGGTTGTAATAAATGCTATCATGAGACATAATGAGAGTCAGTCTCCAAAATAATTGTCCTAACATGATATATTTTAAGAGCAGGAACATGCTATTAGGCCCAAGACGCCGCACTTCTTCCTTTGTACTACAACACCGGAGACTTTACAGAAAATTTGAAAAATACAATAGAATTGCACTGTGGCAATATGTGTTTGTGAGACAAAATATAATCCAATTTTAATTTTGCCATGATGTAAATCTAATAACATTTAGAGGAGAAAAGGTAATTTGGATTCTCTTTTGACAGACAGGCAACTGTAATCTGTCATGCAATAATGTCTTCCTGGTTATTAATTTAGGATGTACTTACTATAAAGGTGTTTCATATGACCTATAAATTGTCGAACAGGCCATATGAACTGAGAACTATATTAAACACCCATCAAAAACATCTTGTTCTTCACCAAACCCACTCAACTACTGTGTCAGCATCAATCAAATAATTTAGCTCGAAGTAAATCCTTACCATGGATTGTTTCACTGAATATTCTGCCTTTGGCCCACACAGTGCTGTGGTACACAGTACAGGGTATAGCCAAATCTACTCAGCAGTGTTCTCACACATCTCCAATTACTTCAGATTCTAACTCCTTGGAAACTAAGTAGATTGAAATATTGCATCCTGCGTACAAACAGTTTATTGACCAGCTGCAAACCTCCAACATAGAAAATGCGATTACTGATGTCTGAAAGCTTTTAGCCAGCCATCTGAACACAAAATGAAAGTTAACAGCACTTTTTAAACGTTCTATAGTGTTTAAAAGGCATTGAAGAAAAAAAATTGCTGAACATTAAAAATTAAACGAATGAAGCACATTTATTTTGTTCATTCAGGGTGGTTTGAAATTGAATAATCTTCTCTACCCCCAATATTCTCTGACTCTCCTGAGGTCAATGACTCTGCGTACTCGCCAAGAACACTTGCTGCCCTCCAGTACTTTGCTAAATTCGTAATTTTTCTATTGTGAACTAAGACAGGCTATTCAACTGTGCAATGCAGGACGTTCATGCTCACATTCATACATTTTTCAGCAAGGATCACTAGATAGCAATCAGGAGCAGGATCGCTGACTTACTTTTCCATTCCTACCCAAGGATTCAGAAGCCAACTGTAGCATCTCAACTGCTGCCCCAACTGAGGTAGCTAACTCAGCATAGAAAGGAGACCAACTCTCAGAGCTTCTGATCTACAAGTCTCAGATCCACACCAGACATTTAATTTACCGACTAAACCATCAGAAGAAAAGCTTCTTGTTTTCATTTTTTTGCATCTATCTTCTTTTCTCTTTGCCTTATGGTGCTGATTAATGCTGGGGTACAGTTCTATAGATGGTAGCTGTCCTCCAGTACATTTCCCAATTTTCCGTTCATCATATGTGAACCTAAACAGTGAATGTCGGCAGCCTTTATATCATAACACCCTCACATCCAAGTCTGATCATCTGATGTCCACACACACACACACACACACACACACACACACACCTTCGAGCAAGGGTGTCAGTATAATGATTGGACTGGAATTTTTGGAAGACTTTTCCCTTTACTAGTCGAGGGACTTGAGGTTAATTTTAATAGCCCTCCCAACATCATAGCTGAGATCAGTTAACTCAGCACAAACCAAGGATCAAACCTGATCAGTATGGCTCAGTTCCACACAGGACAGTGCATTTATCTATTCGGCCATCAGGTTTCTCTTGAAGTTAACTTTTAAATCATGAACTATTATTTTAGTCTCTTAACTTCTCAGTGCTGAACATTTAATTTTGCACTCTGCAGCACCGCTTTGTTCATTGTTATAACTGTCATAGACAAATGCATTGTATTAAAAATTACAGTTTGACAGCTCCCCATATGACTTATTGTATAAATTCACCGTGTGCGACAGCTGTAAGAGTAAGAATGCTCCAAGATTCAATCCCTCCTAGGTGCTTAGCTGATCTTAGTTAAAGGGAAATGAAGAGAATCTTTTTCATACAGAGGGTGGTTAAGATCTGGAATGCACTACCTGAAAGGGTAGGGGAATCAGATTCCATAGGCAGTGGACATGTATTTGAAGAGAACTAATTTTCAGGGTTATGGGGAAAAATTCTGGGTGGGGGACTAAAAAGCCAGCACAGGCACAATGGGCCAATGGCCTCCTTCTGTGCTGTGTAATTTTAATGATTCTATATTAGTTAAGGCACCTGAATTGGCTTTAATGATTTGGGTGGGGAAAAGAAAAATAAGCCATGGTTCCCCCTTCTTCGATGGCTGAAATTTCTTCCATTAATAATTTTAGCAAAAATAATCAGTGCGATTACAAATACTCGTCAACCATTTTACCAAAATTAAATCGACAGAAGGAATTTTGAACATTTTCCCCCCCTTTCGTACAGCATTTTATCCCCTTAAAGTCTGCTTTGCTGAAATCCAATTTCTTAGTAATTTTAATTTTCTGTCCTGTACTCATTTCACCTTAACATAAACAACTTTATGAACACTAGATCTCAAATGGCTCCTTACTTCAATTTGGCTTATTAATTCCACTTCATTTGTCACAAGCAAATCCAATATTATTTCCCCTTGTGGGTTCCCTGCCTGCCATTAAAAGGAAAGATTCTTGAAGTGGTTCAACAAACTCGCTTGCACATACAGATTTGTCCCCACTATAAATCCCAGTCTAGGTCAGGAAGATAAAAATCCCCCAAAATTGCAAGTGAGGTCTCGGCACTAATCTTTTTTATGATCTCCCACAGCAGTACCTCCACCTCCATTTTATCTTGTGATGGCCTATAACATATTCTTAACACTAGCGTTTTCCCTTTTCTACTGAAAGAACATTTGTGACAATTGCCACTTTACGTTAGGACAATGTACTTTTTGTTTAAAAATCAAAACTGTTTACCATTTGCTGTAGAAATAATCTAGCTATATTGAAGTTCAAATTCTCACCAACACAAACATTCATCTTACTGGTAATAATTTAAAACCAACCAGCAATAATTCTTCCACCATTCTTATTATAATACTGAAAACATTTTACCTATTGATATGGCATACTGAAAGGGGGAATTTTATGGATTCTTAAGGATTATGAATATCAAATAACCTTTCACTTGACTTAAGTTTTAAAATATCTGAAATGGATTTACTCTCTGTTCACCGGATGGTGCAATGCAATAAATCTATATCTGTTACAATCAGAATTTCTAATTCACTTTTAAGCAACACATTAATCGTCAGGTTCATGGATTCAACAATTTTGCAAGTGGAAACATTGGAAATACAGTGCATTAAATGCAAGAGATGTGCCAGGAATTCAAATGCATCTCAGAAAAGCAAATATATTTAGGCAAGCTATTATTGGCAAAAAGTTTACTAAAAGAGGAAGAGTATTTGCAAGTACACCAATGACTGAATTAGAGTTAAGGAAGACAGGAAACAGCCCACATTCCATACTAGGGCCTCTTAAATGGAAGCAAAATTTTCAACCAAAGATGGAGCGAAGAGGCAGGCAAAGAAGAAAAGTTTGATTTTGGTGCAGAAGAGGCAGCAAAAGAGAGTCATCTTACTTGTACTGTAAGAAGGTCCTCCATTTCCTCAGACTGACTAGTCCCATAGATACTGACCCCACCAATTACAGAGATTGGTCTTTTTCGATTTCTATGGTGCTGAACAGTGGCATATTTCTGAGTCTGGGAGACAACACAAGAGGCCTCAGCTGTGTCTTCATTCTCTGCAAGGTCCATTTCTTGAGGATGAATAGGAACACCATTCTCTGGGATAGAGAACTTCCTGGTCGCAAACTGACCATAGTCTGAAAGGGGTCGTTGTCGCTGCCTGCCTTTCCCGGAGTTCCACCTTCTTTGTCCAACCTTTTGTGTATCTGTCTTTTCTTCTTCCTGGGAAGGTAATGGCTTCCTCCAGTGGTCTTCAGAAGAAACCTTTCAAATGTGAACACTGAGTGTCATCATCTTTATTAGCATCATTTCTTCCTAGAGTTATAAACTCTAGGTTGTACACACATCAGCGTAACAATAAAAATGTAAAAATATATATTTTTGATTGTACAAACATATCAAGTGTCCTACTGCTGATATATGGAATATCAGACACTTGCATACAAAAACAAAGTCTAAGATTTACAGATCTGAGAAAATGTGCATCACAGGATCCAGCACCGTTAGTCTAAATCTGCTCAGGTACACAGATAACATTGCTGATTTTGAATAGCTTTTAAAGTCTGGTAATTTAAAAATGTTGATAACATGCGTTGCAGGCAGATCAGAGCCAATACAGGCACATCCAAGCCAACTGTTTAGTTATAGATATAGTTAACAGGTATATGCTAAATGTTTATTTGGGTTTGGAGGGGCTGGGGCAGGGGGGGGGGGGGGGGGGGAAGAGAGAGAGAGAGAGAGAGAGAGAGATACAAGGAAATAAATACCGATGCTGTGCATCTTGGCATCACAATGAAGTGTGCAAGGCATTAAGACATATTTTACGACTATCGAACTGCTATTTAGTAGCAGTCTATTTCAATTTCTTGGGTATATGCCAAAAATACCTGTAAAATGAGTTTCCTGTTTCATTATACTAAATAGATTCTTAGCACTACAGATAGTCCTGATTTACGAGGGCAGATTTTCAACTTGTTGCACAAGTGTAAAACTGGCATTGCCATCCATAGAAATGACAATCAGGCAGTTTCTATAATTATCAGTTGATCTGCAATGCCAGTTTTAAGCCCATTTGGGAAAAGTAGTTTTTCTGTTTAGCTGTGATGCCTCCATGGTCAAACAGGCTGCCAATACACATTATATAAGCTGACACATGAATAATTGCCACTGGCAAGGTATCATTGGGTAATTGGCACCCATGAAGTCATAAGAACATAAGAAATAGGAGGAGCAGGCCATTTGGCCCCTTGAGCCTGCTCCACCATTCAATAAGATCATGGCTGATCTGATCATGGACTCAGCTCCACTTCTCCGCCTGCTCCCCATAACCCTCGACTCCCCTATCATTCAAAAATCTATCCATCTTCGCCTTAAATATATTCAATGACCCAGCCTCCACAGCTCTCTGGGGCAGAAACTTACAACCCTCAGAAGAAATTTCTCATCTCAGTTTTAAATGGGCAGCCCCTTATTCTAAGACTATGTCCCCTAGTTTTAGTTTCCCTATGAGGGGAAACATCCCTGCACGATAAATGGTTGGCTAAAGGAGCAGCCACAGTTTTGGAGTATTGTTTTAGAAGTGGCTCTCCAAAGGAAAGGTAGCTTTAATAACATATCAAAAAGAATCAGGTGGAAACAATTTAAGATCTAAAATAATAGGTGGTTACTTTAAAATACATTTTGTCTTGTATCTATAAAATTCCATGTAGATCTGTACTAGGAAAAGGAAAATAAATACTGCACTGTGTGTGTTATAAAACCTATCCAACTTTGGCATAGAAAATATAAAAGCTATTCTTAAATTTGAATCAATCAGTGGGGGTGTGGAATTCAAGCAACTTTCACCTTAGTTTTCTCCCCTCAAAAATTTCTCTCTTCTCCTGAAGGCTTTGATGTCCTCACTAGGACATTTCCACAGGCACCTTCGATCACCTAATTATGCATATGGTGAGTGCTGACATTGAATGTCAGCAGGATATCCAACGGTGAAGAGTACCCCACCAAAGCAAGATCCCATAGTCACATGCATACATACAGTGATCAGGGTGGGAACCCTAATGGATTTCCAATGCCCTAACCCAGTTGAGCTGCAGCCCCCTACCATTCCGGCAGCTGAGATGATCTGACTCAGCAGAGTGGTTGGTTATTGAATCTGGGGGTTAACTGATCGGTGTGCTTCAGAGGCAAAACCTCTGCTTTAATTGTATTTTTACATAATCATGATGGTATAGCGTTATCTACAGTTAAACAAGAGATAGTTACTTGTTAAGTGCCTGACTTAAGCAGTAAATACATCTCATTAGAACCACGTAACAGCCATTAACTGTGATCATTTTCTAAATCTGAGGAAAAATGTTTTATTCTAATTAATATCCTGGTTTTTAAAAATATTTTGTACCATTTCATTTAACGTCACATTCTTTTAAATGCAGTTGTAACTAATCATTGCAGAGGATGTAGCAAAACAAAACACAACTACTTAAAATGCCAAAATCAACCTTATTTATGCTGTTACCTACCTCATGGTCAGACAGAGTTATTGGTGTCCAGCACATGCACTGAAATACCACACGGTACTTATTGACAGTGGCCATTCATTTGATCTTTTTTCTTCCTATTTTTGGTATTAAAACACACCAGCCCGTCTGACAATCTTCAGCTACACATTAACAGGTCTGATGGCATGACTCATAAGGCTGATCCCATGACTGTGTACTTTTACCTCTGCATTCATTGTTCAAGGCTTTCAAAGTCAGATATGCACAGTTCATGGATAACACTATGCACCACACATCAAAATACAAATTTAAAAACGTAAGGATTTACAGCAGCATACCACTTGCAATTGGGGCAAGGTTGTGTATTAGAGACGGACAGATACACAACACCCCTCGGTCTGGTACACAACCCCATGAATTATCCTCTAAATTTAAATGGAAGTTATAACTTTTTATTGATTTATGCTGATTTTCATATATATCTCTGCTAGCAGCAGCATTGAAATTCAATAAGGTCAAATCCTTATCCGAGATCACCAGTACTTCGTAAATGAAATTAAGTCAGACATTATAGGAAGAAAATATTCAGTGTTCAGATTTTATTTACCACTGAATAGAATTCTCCTCCTCCCACCACCCCTGCATAATGAGTTTTACTAACGTCATGAGTCAACCCTCTAAATTTCAAGTTCCAAGCCACATACGTCTCCACTGAGATCAACATCCAAGTCCCCACCTATTAATATACTGAACAAGCCAGATATGCCTACAAATGACACATATTTTCTGTCCAGCACTTTTACAACTAGTCACAGCTGAGAATAGCAACTGATAGGTCGCAGGCTGCACTGTGTCCCCTGCCACACCTCAAATAGAAATCTGGTCAACTACATTAACTGCTAATCCCTTTTACATTGTGAACTTAAAAATACATGATAGTTTCAGTTTCCCAATGGCAGAGTCAGTATATGTACCACTTGGTGTGCTAGGGTTGCCAACCCTCCCAGATTGGCCGGGAGTCTCCCAGAGTAGAGGATCAATTTCCTCGGCACAGAGAAAAAGGTACTTTCTATTGGCGACTCAACCTGCACTCCTCTGTAGTCCAGAGCTGCACTTGGTAGATAAATCCGAAATCCACCAAAAACTGCTCTTTAACCCCCGTGATGCAAGAAATAATAAAGACAGCCAGCATTGTGGGGCAGTCTCTTGCAGCAGCAAGTTTCAGTCATTCGCGGATGGGAAATAAGCTCCTTTTTTAAAAAAAAGACTTCATTCCTCATTCTCTATCATTAATCTGTCGTCGAAGGGTACATTTTCAAATTTGTGGAGAAAATATTTTTCCACACATGATTTGGACTAATAGCAATCCAGAGTGATGCAATAGGGTCTAGCCTGCTCAGTTGTGCAGTACTGTTAGCTTGCATTCAGGATAATAGTACTTCTGCAGAGCAGTTCAATTGCTTTTATGCTTGTGAGGGATAGAGTGTCATTAGTCCTGTGATCAGTTGTGGCATTTAGTACAGCACAGTCTCTTTGTAACATGCGTCTTTATAATAAGCATGTGATCATGCTTATTGATCCTTCCCAAGAGTCTTAAAAAAATGCTGTTTTGTTTTAAGCAGAATTACTTATTTGCACAATACTTGGGGAGACAGAACTGAGTCACAAGGAAAATCAGTGGGGAAGGAATTCCTGTGATCGCTACTTCCTCTGCTATTTCACGGAAAATTGCAAAAATGCCATGAAAGATCAACAGAGCAAACATTTACTACAGTGTTAGCATTCACAGAAAATTGGGACAACAGGAAGTAAGGTTTGTGTGCAAGGGTGTGCACCCTGTAAAATATGTTTTTTAAAATAATTTATTGATTGTAAACAGGGTGGTGCTGTAGATGGTCACATGATCAAATGTTGTGTGACCAAGCCTCCGGGAATACGTCCAACCAGAACTGGCAACCCTATATTGAACCATATAAAGTAGGAAGGTCACAAGACTGATCCATGGTGTGTTCTTAATTAGCCAATCTCAACTAAGGTGCCAGTGGGAATGATGCAGTTGGCCTCAGGGTTCCTGGGCAAGGACAGAATCATAGGCCCCAAGTTTCCACATGATTTGCTCCTGATTTTTTAGGAGCAACTGGTGTAGAACGGAGTATCTTAGAAATCGGAATTCTCGTCATTTAGTTTGCTCCAGTTCTAGTCAGTTAGAACAGTTCCACTTTGGAACAGAAGTTTTTTTTCCAAAAGGGGGCGTGTCCGGCCACTTACGCCTGTTTTCAAAGTTTTGTCAGTGAAAACTTACTCCAAACTAACTTAGAATGGAGTAAGTGAAGATTTTTGTACGCTCGAAAAAACCTTGTCTACACTTTAGAAAATCAGGCGTAGGTTACAAATCAGGCGTAGGGAATGGTGGTGGAAGGTGTTTAAAGGGAAGTTTACAAACATTAAACACTTCAGTTTTACAAATAAAGAGCCATCATCAATAATAAATGATAAATACATCAATAAATCAACCAAAAAAATTAATAAGAAATAATTTTTTAAAAAATCAATAAATAAAACATTTTCTACTTACCGACTGCAGCACCGGGAGCCCTCCAACAACGTGCTGGGATGCCCCCCTCAGTGTGTCTCTAACTCTCTGTCTCCGGTCCGGGGGCGGGTGGGGGGGGGAGAGTGGGGCAGCGGGTGTCGGGTCCGGTTGGGGGGGGGGGGGGGGGGGGGGGAGAAAGAGAGCGGGTGTCGGGTCCGGTCCGGGGGCGGGCCGGGTGTCGGGTCCAGTCCGGGGGCGGGAGAAGCGGGAGTCGAGTCGGGTCGGGAGGAAGCAGGAGCTGGCCGTGGGAGGAGCCTTATTCACGCAGCCACAGTGAGGCAATTCGGCCAGGCCTAGGGGCTGCGTGCTTCGGGCCCCTCCCACACAGTTTCGGGCGCCTGGAGCTACTGCATTTTCACGCCCACTATAGTGTGCATGTGCAGAGGTCCCGGCACTGTTTTCAGCGCAGGGACCTGGCTCCGCCCCCTACAGCTCCTGCTGCGCTGTGCCGAAGGCCAGAGGACCTGCAGGGAGGTGGAGAATCTGGAGGGTTTTTTTAGGCGCACTTAGTGGCATGAAAAACGGGCGTCCAGGTCAGGACTGCGCCGTTCTAGGCGCGGCTCGAAACTTGGGCCCATAGAATCACAGAAAATTACGGCACAGAAGAGGGCCATTTCGGCCCATCGTGTCCGCAATAGCCAACAAAGAGCTATCCAGCATAATCCCACTTTCCAGCTCTTGGTCTGTAGCCTTGTAGGTTACGGCACTTCAAGTGCACATCCATGTACTTTTTTTTTAAAAAGTGGTAAGGGTTTCTGCCTCTACCACCCTTTCAGGTAGTGATTTCCATACCCCCACCACCCTCTGGGTGAAAACGATTCCCCTCAAATCCATTCTAAACCTCCTACCAATTACTTTAAATCTATGCCCCTTGGTTGTTGACCTCTCTGCTAAAGGAAACAGATCCTTCCTATTCACTCTATCTAGGCCCCTCATTATATTTATACACCTCAATGAGGTCTCCCCTCAACCTCCTCTGTTCCAAAGAAAACAACCCCTGCCTATCCAATCTTTCCTCATAGTTAGAATTCTCCAGTCCAGGCAACATCCTCGTAAATCTCCTCTGTACCTTCTCTAGTGCAATCACATCTTTCCTGTAATGTGGTGACTAGAACTGCACACAGTACTCTAGCTGTGGCCTAACTAGTGTTTTATACAGTCCATGCATAACCTCCCTGCTCCTGTATTCTATGCCTCGGCTCATAAAGGCAAGTATTCCGTATGCCTTCTTAACCACCTTATCTACCTGGCTTGCTACCTTCAGGGATCTGTAGACCTGCACTCCAAGGTCCCTTTGTACCTCTACACTTCAGTGTCCTACTATTTAATGTGTATTCCCTTGCCTTATTAGATCTCCCCAAATGCATTAACTCACACTTATCCGGATTGAATTCCATTTGCCACTGTCCTGCCCACCTGACTCAGCTGTGTTGCTTCCACAGTTCCATCTGTTGAAACGTGCTGCAGCACAGAAGACTGTCTTCTGGATAGGACAACGGATCATTGGGAGACAAAGCAATGCCTTTTGTCCTCAACACTTCAACTCGGACAACAAAACAAACTGAGGTCTGGAATGCTCTACAATTGGCATTGATGTTGCTCAGTATAGGATAACACAAATGAGGGTTAATGCATTAGCATGCATCAATATTTACTCCTGTACAATAGCAACCACTTGAGAGCTGATAAAATTACTTTATTAATAGCAATAGAGTTTGAACAGCTGGAGCTCACTGCAATGAGAGCTACTAAGCCATGTGACTAATTTTTCTGTTAAAAAGTATTACAATTTTCCACTTTCCCATTTGTCTGCATTATGCATTAGCTAAAAGACTGAGCAGGCATCATTCTTTCAGGCTAAGAGTAACTCCGAGCTATTGAAAACAACTCCCCTGCTGATTTTTACTCCCTTCGTGAGCTATTTGGATTCCACAAACACCTTCCTGACAACTCCATCGTGCAAGAACATACAAGTAAAAAATTACTGGCCTAAAAAGATGTTATTTTGCGGGAAAGCACTTTGAACCTCCAACACACTGTGCCACTCCTAGTTATATGGTTTAATATATTATTCATAATTCAGTTTTACTACTGTACATCATTTAACAGTCATAAACACACCCTACCACTGGAGGAGGTAAGTTCAATCAGTTAAAGTTTAACACAGAACTGATCTTATCAAAATAAATGAGATCGGTTCATGTTTAATCATTGCCAACCACCTGTTCGCAACATAGGCAAGTGCTGTTTCACCTATGGTTACTGCCCGTGCTTATATGGGTATTCATCGTCTTGACATTGCGTTGACATTTACATTATGACGTTAAAAGCAGTGTTCCCAAGCTTAGCCAGGTTGACGACGTCACTTGTTGAATGCTGGAGATCCCCTAGACTTGGCGTCAGTTCAAATTAACTTTGGTAGAGGTGAAAGCAACGCTACAGAGATCACTAGATACGAGATATTTGTGGGCAGTTTTCTTTGAGGTCAGCAGTGAAAACCATCACTTCGCCAATGACCACAAAATCTGGGCTCCTCCTGGCTTCACAAGGATAATTTGGGCCTCCCCCATTCAGAGTTGTCTTATTTCGCCTCCCACCCCACCCATTCCTTAATTACCTTGCCGGGACCACACCAGTGTGTCCCCAGCAGTGGCCTGACCCCCCACTCTACATTTCTGACTTCTCACCCGCCAGCAGTGACATCGTTCCAGGAGGTAACAGTTGTGTGGATAGACAAGATAAGCTGGGGTTGTTCTCCTTAGAGAAGAGAAAGCTAAGAGAAGATTTGATGATTTGTGAGAGATTTTTAAAATCATGAAGGGTTTAGATCGAGTAAATAGAGAAACTGTTTCCAATGACTGAAGGGTCAATATCTAGAGGGCACTGATTTAAGGTGATTGGCCAAAGAACCTGAGGCAAACATGAGAAAAAACTTTTTTTACGCATCAAGGGGTAGGGATTTGGAATGCACTATAGGGTGGCAGTTACAGGTTCAATAGTAACCTTCAAAAGGAATTGGATAAGGAGAAAAAATTGCATGGATATGGGGAAAAAGCAGGGGAGTGGGACTACCCAGATTGCTCTTTGAAAGAGCTGGCTCAGACTCGATGGGCTGAATGTCTTCCTTCTGTGCTGTGCCATCAGCGCTCGCCTTTATAATGGAGGAAATGTGACTGCAACTTCTGGAGTACGCACATGTGCAGTTAAATGTGGAAATTCAGAAGTTACTGTCAGAGATACCCTGCTCCTCCACAGGGTGTGCTGTTGCAGGCCTCGCTAATAGATTCAGCATTGAAATGACTGCAACAACGTGAACTTGGCGTACTTGACCATTGGTTCCGCACTTAAAATGACTAATAGTTAGGGCTGGTACATTCTTTTAAATAGCGTGATAAGTGATAATTACTGCTAACCAACCTCTCTGGCCCTGAAAAATTTATTTTACAAGTGCAGATTCTCATTACATAAGAAAATTAGTATTGGAGATTTTTTAAAGTTTTTAAAAATTATTTTTCAGTCTGTTTATCTTTTTCCCTTAATCCCATCTGAATTTCCCAATATTTATTTTGCTTTCTGTACATCATTTAAGTTTAATTTATAGTTCCAGCTTCATAATTCCTGGTTTGGACTCTGCACGTCTCTGAGAATACTGCAATCTGATTGTTGAAGAACCTCACTGTTACTTTATCTGTTCACAGACACCACAAATCCCCTGTAGTGGGCTCTGCGCTGGAAGAGACGGCGGATTAAAGGAAATCTCCACTGGGCAAAATCCAGGCCATTGTCTGACGAATTCATGGTATGTGATACAAACCCAGGGAGCTATGGACTCTCTGTTATCCATTTGCAGAGGGAACAATCATGAAGCAAATAGCTTCTGGATTCTACAGAGCCAGTCATGGCTTTTATGCATCCCGAGAACCCTGACCCAGCTTTGGGGATTTGCACACTCTGCTTCAACGAGGGAGGTGCAGTAAATATCTTCTACAAACTTTTTTTTTTTAAATGGCTGCTATTAAATGCAGACTGCAAATTAATGGGGAAAAAATCATGACAAGGTAATTCTTTAGAAGGAAGGATCATGAAACATGAGAAAAGAACCTATTGTTCTTTTTCCTTTTTACTGAGATCCATTTTGATTGGAACCTTTGTGTTTCCTGTGCCGAGTTAGCTTATTTGAACTGTAGGGGCTGAGTCCAGTCGCCTTCCCTGCCTGACCTCCATGATAGCTGATATTGTTAACAATTCTCTCTCCTCAGGTACTGCCCCCCTCCCCTTCAAGTCCAACATCAGCACCCCTCTCCTAAAAAAAAAACACCCTGGACCCCTGTGTCTTTGCAAACTACCACCCCACCTCCAACTTCCATTTCCTCTCCAAAGTCCTTGAACGTGTTGTCACCTCCCAAATCCATGCATATTTTTCCCGAAACCCTCCAATCAGGTTTCCGCCCCTGCCACAGTACTGAAACTGCACTCAGTTACAAATGACATTCTATGTGACTGTGACCGTGGTAAATTATCCCTCCTCGTCCTTCTCGACCAGACTGCACCTTTGGCACTGTTAATCACACTATCCTCCTCCAATGCCTCTCCTTTGTCATCCAGCTGGGTGACACTGCTCTCACCTAGTTCCTTTCTCATCTAGCCAGTCGTAGCCAGAGAATCACCTGCAATGCCTTCTCTTCCCACTCCCGCACCTTTACTTCTGGAGTTCCCAGATAATTTATCCTTGGCTACCTCCTATTTCTCGTCTACACGCTACCCCTCGGCATCATCCGAAAACTCAATGTCAAGTTCCACATAGAAACATAGAAAGTAAGTGCAGGAGTAGGCCATTCGGCCATTCGAGCCTGCACCACCATTCAATATGATTATGGTTGATCATGCAACTTCAGTACCCCATTCCTGCTTTCTCTCCAGAACCCTTGATCCCTTTAACCGTAAGGGTCACATCTAACTCCCTTTTGAATATATCTAACGAACTGCAAAACATGTATGCTGACGACACCCAGCTCGACCTCACTACACTTCTCTCAATCCCTCCACTGTCTCAATTGTCAGATTGCTTGTCCAACATTCACCACAGATTCTGTTTGCTAACCACTGACTCCATCCCTTTTCCCTGGCAACTGTCTGCGGCTGAACCAGACCGTTCACAACCTTGGTGTTGTATCTGACCCTGGAATGATCTTCCAACCACATATCCTTGCCATCACCAAGACCACATATTTCCACTTCCGTAACATCTGCTGACTCCACCCTGCCACCGCTCATCTACTGCTGAAACTTTCATCCATGCCTTTGATTTGTTACTTCTAGACTTGACTCTATTCCAATGCTCTCTTGGCGTGCCTCCCATCTTAATATAAGAACATAAGAATTAGGAACGGGAGTAGGCCATCTAGCCCCTCGAGCCCGCTCCGCCATTCAACAAGATCATGGCTGATCTGGCCGTGGACTCAGCTCCACTTACCCGCCCGCTCCCCGTAATCCTTAATTCCCTTATTGGTTAAAAATCTATCTATGACTTGAATACATTCAATGAGCTTGCCTCAACTGCTTCCTTGGGCAGAGAATTCCACAGATTCACAACCCTCTGGGAGAAGAAATTCCTTCTCAACTCAGTTTTAAATTGGCTCCCCCGTATTTTGAGGCTGTTCCCCCTGGTTCCAATCTCTCTGACCAGTGGAAACAACCTCTGCCTCTATCTTGTTTATCCCTTTCATTATTTTAAATGTTTCTATAAGATCACCCCTCATCCTTCTGAACTCCAACGAGTAAAGACCCAGTCTACTCAATCTATCATCATAAGGTAACCCCCTCATCTCCGGAATCAGCCTAGTGAATCGTCTCTGTACCCCCTCCAAAGCTAGTATATCCTTCCTTAAGTAAGGTGACCAAAACTGCACGCAGTACTCCAGGTGCGGCCTCACCAATACCCACAGTTGCAGCAGGACCTCCCTGCTTTTGTACTCCATCCCTCTCGCAATGAAGGCCAACATTCCATTCGCTTTCCTGATTACCTGCTGCACCTGCAAACTAACTTTTTGGGATTCTACAGGTCGGGTGGCACGGTTTAATGTTTTTTGTTTTGCAGATAAACTCCAAAAAGAGTTTCATGCACAAGGACCCCCAGGTCCCTCTGCACCTCAGCATGTTGTATTTCTCCCCATTCAAATAATATTCCCTTTTACTGCTTTTTTTCCCCCCCAAGGCGGATGAACTCACACTTTCCGACATTGTATTCCATCTGCCAAACCTTAGCCCATTCGCTTAACCTATCCAAATCTCTTTGCAGCCTCTCTGTGTCCTCTACACAACCCGCTTTCCCACTAATCTTTGTGTCATCTGCAAATTTTGTTACACTACACTCTGTCCCCTCTTCCAGGTCATCTATGTATATTGTAAACAGTTGTGGCCCCAGTACCGATCCCTGTGGCACACCACTAGCCACCGATTTCCAACCATAAAAGGACCCATTTATCCCGACTCTCTGCTTTCTGTTTGCCAGCCAATTCTCTATCCATGCTAATACATTTCCTCTGACTCCGCATATCTCTATCTTCTGCAGTAACCTTTTGTGTGGCACCTTATCGAATGCCTTTTGGAAATCTAAATACACCATATCCATCGGTACACCTCTATCCACCATGCTCGTTATATCCTCAAAGAATTCTAGTAAATTAGTTAAACATGATTTCCCCTTCATGAATCCATGCTGCGTCTGCTTGATTGCACTATTCCTATCTAGATGTCCCGCTATTTCTTCCTTAATGATAGTTTCAAGCATTTTCCCCATTACAGATGTTAAACTAACCTGCCTTTTGTCTACCTCCTTTTTTAAACAGAGGCGTTACACATTAGCTGCTTTCCAATCCGCTGGTACCTCCCCAGAGTCCAGAGAATTTTGGTAGATTATAACTTCCGCCATCTCTTTTAATACCCTGGGATGCATTTCATCAGGACCAGGGGACTTGTCTACCTTGAGTCCCATTAGCCTGTCCAGCACTACCCCCCTAGTGATAGTGATTGTCTCAAGGTCCTCCCTTCTCACATTCCTGTGACCAGCAATTTTTGGCATGGTTTTTGTGTCTTCCACTGTGAAGACCGAAGCAAAATAATTGTTTAAGGGCTCAGCCATTTCCACATTTCCCATTATTAAATCCCCCTTCTCATCTTCTAAGGGACCAACATTTACCTTAGTCACTCTTTTCCGTTTTATATATCGGTAAAAGCTTTTACTATCTGTTTTTATGTTTTGCGCAAGTTTACTTTCGGAATCGATCTTTCCTTTCTTTATTGCTTTTTTAGTCATTCTTTGCTGTTGTTTAAAATGTTCCCAATCTTCTAGTTTCCCACTAACCTTGGCCACCTTATACGCATTGCTCTTTAATTTGATACACTCCTTTATTTCCTTGGTTATCCACAGCTGGTTATCCCTTCTCTTACTACCCTTCTTTTTCACTGGAATATATTTTTGTTGCGCACTATGAAAGAGCTCCTTAAAAGTCCTCCACTGTTCCTCAATTGTGCCACCATTTATTCTGTGTTTCCAGTCTACTTTAGCCAACTCTGCCCTCATCCCACTCTAGTCCCCTTTTTTTTTTTAAAGCATAGTACGCTCGTTTCTGACACAACTTCCTCACCCTCAATCTGTATTACAAATTCAACCATATTGTGATCACTCATTCCGAGAGGATCTTTTACTAGGAGATCGTTTATTTTTCCTGTCTCATTACACAGGACCAGATCGAAGATAGCTTGCTCCCTTGTAGGTTCTGTAACATACTGTTCTAAGAAACAATCCCGTATGCATTCTATGAATTCCTCCTCCAGGCTACCCCGTGCGATTTGATTTGACCAATCGATATGTAGGTTAAAATCCCCCATGACTACTGCCGTTCCTTTTTCACATGCCTCCATTATTCCCTTGATTATTGCCCGCCCCACCGTGACATTATTATTTGGGGGCCTATAAACTACGCCCACCAGTGATTTTTTTCCCCTTACTATCTCTAATCTCCACCCACAATGATTCAACGTTTTGTTCATTAGAGCCAATATCGTCTCTCACAGCTGCCCTGATATTATCCTTTATTAACAGAGCTACCCCACCTCCTTTCCCTTCTTGTCTATCCTTCCGAATCGTCAGATACCCCTGTATGTTTAATTCCCAGTCTTGGCCACCCTGCAACCATGTTTCTGTAATGGCCACCAAATCATACCCATTTGTAATGATTTGTGCTGTCAACTCATTTACTTTATTTCGAATGCTGCATGCGTTTAGGTAGAGTGTTTTAATCCTAGTTTTTAAACCATGATTTTTAGTTTTGACCCCTCCTGCCGCCCCTTTATATTCAGTGGCCCTTTTTGTTTTTTTGCCTTGGGTTTCTCTGCCCTCCACTTTTACTCATCTCCTTTCTGTCTTTTGCTTTTGTCTCCTTTTTGTTTCCCTCTGTCTCCCTGCATTGGTTCAACCCTCCATAGACTTCAGCTCATTAAAAACTCTGCTGCTCATATGCTGACTCGCGCCAAGTCCAATTTACTCATCACCCCTGTGCTCACTGACCTACATTGGCTCCTGGTTGAACAATGTTTCGATTTTAAAATTCTCATCTTTGTTTTCAAATCCCTCCATGACCACGCCCCTCCCTATATCTGTACTCTCCTCCGGCCCAAAACCCTCGAGATCTCTGCGCTCCAATTCTGACCTCTTGAGATATCCTATTTTAAATCGTTCCACATTGCCAGCTATGATTTTCAGCTGCCAAGGCCCCAAGCTCTGAAATTCCATCCCTAAACCTCTCACACAGAGCTTAAGAGACAGAGCTGGGTGAATCACAATCGGAGTGGATCACAAACAGAATGGAAGAAGTTGGTGGTAGTGGGAATTCGGTGGAGAAGAGGAAGGCGGTTTCTCACATCCAAATCAAAAGGAAGAGTGGAGCCACAGAATCTAAGGAGTCCAAGGGAGAAGCAGTAGAATCCAAGCACTTTAAGTTCAGAATTAGAGAGCCCGGAGGTGAGGGAGTGCAAGGGTTAGGGAGTGAGGTAAAAACACCTAAAATGGCATCACTGCAAGGGAAGGAGCTAATTGGCGAGTAGATGGTTAGTGTTTTTCTATCTCTGGGTCAGATCAGGGGAAAGCCTTAAGTTTATTTCTGGTAAGTTTAGATAATAGTTTAATAAAGAGAGGCACTTAAAATTTCCCCCCCCCCCCCCCCCGACCCCCAAGTGTTTTAGTGCTTAGTGCAAGCAGTGTGTTTAAAAAATCTTTAGATATAAATAATAATGCTTTTTTCTTTATTTGTTCTGGGATGTGGGCTTCACTGGCAAGGCCAGCATTTATTGTCCATCCCTAATTGCCCTCAAGAAGGTGGTGGTGAGCCGCCGCCTTGAACCGCTGCAGTTTTTGGGGTGAAGGAACTCCCAGAGTGATATTCAGCAGGGAGTTCCAGGATTTTGACCCAGCGACGATGAAGGAACGGCGATATATTTTCAAGTCAGAATGGTGTGCAACTTGGAGGGGAACTTGTAGGTGATGGTCCAGTTAAGTTTCTGGTCAATGGTGACCCCCAGGGTATTGATAGTGGGGAATTCGGCATTGGTAATGCTGTTGAATATCAAGGAGAGGTGGTTAGATTCTCGCTTGCTGGAGATGATCATTGCCTGGCACTTGTGTGGCGCGAATGTTACTTGCCCCTTATCAGCCCAAGTCTGAATGTCGTCCAGGTCTTGCTGCATGCGGGCATGGACGGATACATTTTCTGAGGAGTTGCGAATGACAATCACCAGCGAACATCCCCACTTCTGACCTTATGATGGAGGGAAGATCATTGATGAAGCAGCTGAAGATGGTTGGGCCAGGACACTACCCTGAGGAACTCCTACAGCGATGTCCTGGGGCTGGGATGATTGACCTCCAACAACCACAGCCAGTGGAGAGTTTCCCCCCGATTCCCATTGCCCTCAATTTTACTAGGGTTCCTTGATGCCACACTTGGTCAAATGCTGCCTTGATGTCAAGGACAGTCACTCTCACCTCACCTCTGGAATTCAGCTCTTCTGTCCATATTTGGACAAAGGCTGTAATGAGTTCTGAAGCAGAGTGGTTCTTGTGGAACCCAAACTGAGCATCAGTGAGCAGGTTATTGTGAGTAAGTGCTGCTTGATAACACCTTCCATCACTTTGCTGATGATTGAGAGTAAACTGATGGGGTGGTAATTGGCCAGATAGGATTGGTCCTGCTTTTTGTAGACAAGACATACCTGGGCAGTTTTCCACATCGTCGGATAGTCATCATGTTGTAAGCTGTACTGCAACGGCTTGGCTAGAGGCACGGCTCGTTCTGGAGTACAAGTCTTAAGCACGACAGCTAGGATGTTGTCGGGGCCCATGGTCTTTGTTGTATCCAGTGCACTCAGCCGCTTTTTGATATCACGTGGAGTGAATTGAATTGGCTGAAGACTGGCTTCTGCAATGATGGGGACCTCAGGAGGAGGCAGATATGGATCATCCATTCGGCACTTCTGGCTGAACATGGTAGCAAATGCTTCAGCCTTGTCTTTTGCACTTGCGTGCTGGGCTTCGCCATCATTGAGGATGGGGATATTCATGGAGCCGCCTCCTCCCGTTGTTTAATTGTCCACCGCCATTCACGACTGGATGTGGCAGGACTGCAGAGCTTTGATCTGATCCGGTGATTGTGGGATTGCTTTTCTCAGTTTATAAAATGCTGCTCCCGCTACCATGTTCAGCCAGAAGTGCCGAATGGATGATCCATATCGGCCTCCTCCTGAGGTCCCCATCATCGCTTAGCTTGCGTGTAGTCCTGTGTCGCAGCTTCCCCAGGTCGGTACCTCATTTTTAGGTACGCCTGGTGCTGCTCCTGGCATGCTCTTCTACACTCCTCATTGAACCAGGATTGGTCCCCTGGCTTGATGGTAATGGTAGAATGAGGGACATGCCGGGCCATGAAGTTACAGATTGTGGTGGATTACAATTCAGCTGCTGTTGATGGCCCACAGCGCTTCTTGGATGCCCAGTTTTGAGCTGCTAAATCTGTTCTGAATCCATCCCATTTAGCACGGTGGGAGTGCCACACAATGCAATGGAGGGTGTCTTCAGTGTGAAGGCAGGACTTCATCTCCACAATGACTGTGCGGTGATTACTACACCGCACAGTCATTGTGGACAGATGCATCTGCGACAGATAGATTGGTGATGACGAGGTCAGTAGATTTTTCCCTCATGTTGGTTCTCTCACCACCTGCTGCAGGCCCAGTCTGGCAGATATGTCCTTCAGGACTCGGCCGGTAGTGGTGATTTCGAGCCGCTCTTGGTGATGAAAATTGAAGTCCCCCACCCAGAGTACTTCTTCCAAGTAGTGTTCAACATAGAGGAATACTGATTCATCAGCTGAGAGCAGGTGGTGGTAATCAGCAGGAGGTTTCCTTGCCCATGCTTGACCTGATGCCACGAGACTTCATGGGGTCTGGAGCCAATGTTGAGGACTCCCAGGGCCACTCCCCCTGACTGTGCCGCCACTTTGGCTGGGTCTGTCCTGCCAGTGGGCAGGACATACCCAGAGATGGTGATGGAGGAGTCTCAATTAAAAGATGGTAGAGCAGGTTGTGTGTCTGGACTGCATTATGTGGGAGTTTGTGGACAGCAAGACTGTCCAGAGCAAACACATCTGCAGTAGATGTCTGTGTCTCAAATCTCTCTGGTTCAGAATCATTGAGCTGGATTGCAAGTGGAACACACAAGGGAGGGGAGCACTATCTGGACAGTTTGCACCAGACTTTGGTAACACCTCGTCTAGAGATGCAGGTTCAGAACGGGGTTGGTGTGACCGATCCTGTGTAGAGTAAGGGGAACCCAGTTGAGATAGAGAACAAGGATCCGCAGAAACTGATCCTATTCACAATTTACTTTCTACCTGTGAGGATAAGGATAAAGACTATCGGAAGGGCAGCTAGAACATGCACCGTCGCACCTTGGAGCAGGAGGCTGTCCAAAGTGGGGGGGGGGGGGGGAGGAGGAGGAGGAAGCATATGTGGTAGTTGTAGGGGATTCAATAATTAGGGGGACAGATCGCATCCTTTGTAAGCAAGATCATGAGTCCCACATGGTATGTTGCCTACTTGGTGCCAGGGTGAGGGAAATCTCGAACCAGCTTGAAAGGATATTGGAGAGGGAGGGGGAGGATCCAGTCGTTGTGGTCCATATGTTGGGACCAAAAACATAGGGAAGAGTAGGTAAGAGGTCCTGTTTGGGGAGTACAAGGAATTAGGAGCTAAATTAAAGGACATGCCCCTCAAGAGTTATAATTACCTTAGCCACATGCAAATTGGCATAGGGATAAGCAGGTTACGGAGGTGAACACGTGGCTGAAGGAGTGGTGTGGGAGAATTCCATTTCATGGGGCTCTGGCACCAGTATTGGGACAGGAAGGAACCAGGCTGGGACCAGGGTCCTAGCAGAAAGGATAAATAGGGTGGTCACAAGGACTTTAAACTGGTGAATGGGAAGAGAATTGTCAGAAATTGTGCTTTAGGCACTTCAGGTAAAAGGAAAATTAAAATATGTAAAGTGATTAAACTAGGAAAGAGAAATAAGAAACATGAGAGTAAAACATTAGAGCTGAAGGACAGGTAAGGGTGTTTGTTCCAAATAAGCGTTCTTTATACAAACATACGAAGTACAAGGAATAAAGTGAATGAACTGCAGGTGCAAATTCAACTTAGATGGTATGACATGGTTGGTATTTATTGAGACATGGCTGCAAGACAGTCAGGACTAGGAACTAAATATACCAGGTTATAATAGCTACAGGAAAGATAGAGAAAATGATAGAGGTGGAAGAGTTGCCTTAGTGATTAAGGATGAAATCACATCCATGATAAAAGAGGATATAGTGAGAGGTAAGCAGGCAGTGGAGTTTTCATGGGTAGATTTAAGGAATAGGACAGGATTTAAGACTGCAGTGGGAGTTGTGTATAGATCCCCTGGTAGCAGCAGTTAAGTGGTAGATTGTATAAAGGCAGAGATTAGACAAGCATGTAGCAACGGCAGAGTGGTTTTAATGGGGGACTTTAACTTTCATATAGATTGGGATAAGCAGGCTCGCACATGTCAGAAAGATAGTGAATTTCTTGACTGTGTCCAGGATATTTTTCTGCAACAGTGTGTCCTAGAACCAACAAGGGGGCATGCCATATTAAGTTTAGTAATGAGTAATGAGCCAAATTTAGATAACAGCCTAACAGTGCATGAACATTTATCTAATAGCAATCATAACATGATCGAGTTCAACGTAGTGTTTAAAAGGAGAAGCGCGAAGCAGCTACTAAGATTCTAGATTTAGGTAAGGCTGACTTCAATGCGATGAGACAGAGACCAGCCATAGTAAACTGGGTAAATCTGTTCATGGGTAAAACGACAGAAGATCAGTGGGAGGTGTTCAAAAAGGAATATAATGTGATACACAACCAGTTTATACGCCTGAGGGGCAAGAGCTCTACTTGCCAAAAAACACCCAGCCATGGACGACTAAAGGAGGTAAGAAACAACATAAAACATCAGCTGATCAGTCAGAGCCAGCATGGATTTGTGAAAGGTAGGTCATGCCTGATGCCTTGCATCCTAGCGTCTTGAGAAGTGGCTGCAGAGATAGTGGATGCATTGGTTGCAATCTACCAAAATTCGCTGGATTCTGGGGTGGTCCCAGCAGATTGGAAAACTGCAAATGTAACGTCCCTATTTTTAAAAAAAAGGAGGCAGACAAAATGCAGGAAACTATAGACCAGATAGCCCAACATCTATTGTTGGGAAAATGCTGGAGTCCATTATTAAGGAAGCAGTAGCGGGACATTTGGAAAAGCATAATTCAATCAAGCAGAGTCAGCATGGTTTTATGAAACGAAAATCACGTTTGACAAATTTGCTGGAGTTTTTTGAGGATGTAACACGCAGGGTGGATAAGGGGGCACTAATGGACGTGGTGCATTTGGATTTACAGAAGGTATTCGATCAGGTGCCACATAAGAGGTTACTGCACAAGATTAAAGCTCATGGGGTTGGGGGTAATATATTAGCATGGATAGAGGATTGGCTAACTAACAGAAAACAGAGTCGGGATAAATGGGTAATTTTCCGGTTGGCAAACAGTGACTAGTGGGGTGCCGCAGGGATCGGTGCTGGGGCGTCAATCATTTACAATCTATATTAATGACTTGGATGAAGGGACCGAGTGTAATGTAGCCAAGTTTGCTGATGATAAAGATGGGTGGGAAAGCAAATTGTGAGGAGGACACAAAAAATCTGTAAAGGGAAAAAGACAGGCTAAGTGAGTGGGCAAACATTTGGCAGATGGAGTGGGAAAATGTGAGGTTATCCACTTTGGCAGAAATAATAGAAAAGCAAATTATAATTTAAATGGAGAAAAATTACAAATGGGCAGTACAGAGGGACCTGGGGGTCTTTGTGCATGAAACACAAAAAGTTAGTAAGCAGGTACAGCAAGTAATCAGGAAGATAAATGGAATGTTGGCCTTTATTGCAAGGGGGATAGAGTATAAAAGTAGAGAAGTCCTGCTACAACTGTACAGGGTATTGGTGAGGCCATACCTGGACTACTGCATACAATTTTGGTCTCCGTATTTAAGGAAGGATATACTGGCATTGGAGGCTGTTCAGAGAAGGTTCACTAGATTGATTCCGGAGATGAGGGTTTAACTTATGAGGATAGGTTGAGTAGGTTGAGTAGGGCCTATACTCATTGGAGTTCAGAAAAATGAGAGATGATCTTGTCAAAACATATAAAAGATAATGCGGGGGCTCGACAAGGTGGATGCAGAGAGGATATTTGCACTCATAGGAGAAACTAAAACTAGGGACATAGTTTTAGAATAAGGGGCCGCCCATTTAAAAACGGAGATGAGGAGAAATGTCTTTTCTCGAGGGTTGTAAATCTATGGAATTCTCTGCCCCAGAGAGCTGTGGAGGCTGGGTCATTGAATATATTTAAGGCGGAGATAGACAGATTTTTGAGTGATAAGGGAGTAAAGGGTTATGGGGAGTGGGCAGGGAAGTGGAACTGAGTCCATGATCAGATCAGCCATGATCTTACTAAATGGCGGAGCAGGCTCGAGGGGCCAAATGGCCTACTCCTGCTCCTATTTCTTATGTTATATTCTGATGAACCTGATTGAACTTTTTGAAGCGGTGACTAAAGTAGTGGACAAGGCAATATCTATAGATGTTATTTATGAGCTTCCTGAAGGCATTTATAAAAGTTCCTCATAAGTGGCTGGTAACTAAGGTTGAATCCCGTGGAATAAAGGCAAATTATTGACCTGGTTCGGAAATGTGTTGAGTGGCAGGAGACAGAGAGTAGGGATAATGGGCAGGTACACCAATTATCAGGATGTGACCAGTGGTGTCCCACAGAGGTCTGTGTTGGGGCCTCAAATATTTTCTATTTCTTAACAACTTAGATGATGGAATAGAAATCCACATATCCAAATTTGCCAATGACACAACGATAGGCAGCGAAACTGAAAACATAAAATTATAAAGAGATATTAAACATTAAGTGAATGGGCAAAACTATGGCAAATGGATTTCAATGTCGGCAAACACAAGGCCATCCACTTTGAACCTAAAAAAGAGAGAACAGGGTACTTTCTAAATGGTGATAAACTAAAAAGAGTGGAGGTCCAAAGAGACTTGGGGGTCCACGTAGATAGATAGGTATATAAATGTCATGAACAGGTACAGAAAATAATCAAAAAGGCTAATGGAATGCTGGCCTTTATATCCACAGCACTAGAACACAATGGGGTAGAAGTTATGCTACAGCTATACAAAGCCCTGGTTAGACTACACCTGGAGTACTGTGAGCAGTTCTGGGCACCACACCTTCGGAAGGATATATCGGCCTGGAGGGAGTGCAATGCAGGTTTAGCAGAATGATACCTTGAGCTCTAGGGGTTAAATTACAAGGCAATACTACACAAAATAGGGTTGTATTCCCTGGAATTTAGAAGGTTAAGGTGTGATCTGATCGATGTTTTCAAGCTATTAAGGGGAGTAAAAATAAAACGGGGAAGGTGGCTCAACCATGGCTAACAAGGGAAATTAAGGATAGTGTTAAATCCAAGGAAAAGGCATATAAATTGGCCAGAAAAAGAAACAAACCTGAGGACTGGGAGAAATTTAGAATTCAGCAGAGGAGGACAAAGGGTTTAATTAAGAGGGGGAAAAGAGAGTACGAGAAGAAGCTTGCCAGGAACATAAAAACTGACTGCAAAAGCTTCTACAGATATGTGAAGAGAAAAAGATTAATAAAGACAAACGTAGGTCCCCTGCAGTCGGATTCAGGAGAATTTATAATGGGGAACAAAGAAATGGCAGACCAATTGAACAAATACTTTGGGTCTGTCTTCACGAAGGAAGACACAAATAACCTTCCGGAAGTACTAGGGGACCGACGGTCTAGTGAGAAGGAGGAACGGAAGGATATCCTTATTCGGTAGGAAATTGTGTTAGGGAAATTGATGGGATTGAAGGCCGATAAATTCCCGGGACCTGATAGTCAGCATCCCAGAGTACTTAAGGAAGTGGCCCTAGAAATAGTGGATGCATTGGTGATCATTTTCCAACAGTCTATCGACTCTAGATCAGCTCCTATGGACTGGAGGGTAGCTAATGTAACACCACTTTTAAAAAAAGGAGGGAGAGAGAAAGCGGGTAATTATAGACCGGTTAGCCTGACATCAGTAGTGGGGAAAATGTTGGAATCAATTATTAAAGATAAAATAGCAGCGCATTTGGAAAGTAGTGGACAAGATCGGTCCAAGTCAGCATGGATTTATGAAGGGGAAATCATGCTTGACAAATCTTCTGGAATTTTTTGAGGATGTCACTAGTAGAGTGGACAAGGGAGTATCAGTGGATGTGGTGTATTTAGACTTTCAAAAGGCTTTTGACAAGGTCCCACACAAGAGATTGGTGTGCAAAATCAAAGCATATGGTATTGGGAGTAATACACTGACATGGTGAGAGAACTGGTTGGCAGACAGGACAGAGAGTCGGGATAAACGAGTCCTTTTCTGTATGGCAGGCAGTGACTAGTGGAGTGCCGCAGGGCTCAGTGCTGGGACCCCAGCTCTTTACAATATACATCAACGATTTAGATGAAGGAATTGAGTGTACTATCTCCAAGTTTGCAGATGACACTAAATTGGGTGGCGGTGTGAGCTGTGAAGGGGACGCTAGGAGGCTGCAGGATGACTTGGACAGGTTAGGTGAGTGGGAAAATGCATGGCAGATGCAGTATAATGTGGATAAATGTGAGGTTTTCCACTTTGGGGGCAAAAACGCAAAGAGAGATTATTATCTGAATGGCGGCAGATTAGGAAAAGGGGAGGTGCAACGGTTCATCAGTCTTTGATAGTTGGCATACAGGTGCAGCAGGCGGTGAAGGCGGCAAATGATGTGTTGACCTTCATAACTAAGGGATTTCAGTATAGGAGCAGGGAGGTCTTACTGCAGTTGTGTAGGGCCTTGGTGAGGCCTCACCTGGAATATTGTGTTCAGTTTTGGTCTCCTAATCGGAGGAAGGACGTTCTTGCTATTGAGGAAGTACAGCGAAGGTTCACCAGACTGATTCCCGGGATGACAGGACTGACATGAGGAGAGACTGCATCAACTGGGCCTTTATACATTGGAGTTTAGAAGGATGAGAGGGGATCTCATAGAAACATAAGATTCGGGAAGGGACAGGTTAGATGCGGGTAGAATGTTCCCGATGTTGGAGAAGTCCAGAACCAGGGGACACAGTCTTAGGATAGGGGGTAGGCCATTTAGGACTGAGATGAGGAGAAATTTCTTTACTCAGAAAACTTGTTAACTTGTGGAATTCCCTGCCGCAGAGAGTTGTTGATGCCAGTTCATTGGATATATTCAAGAGGGAGTTAGATATGGCCCTTACGGCTAAAGGGATCAAGGGGTATGGAGAGAAAGCAGGAAAGGGGTACTGTGGGAATGATCAGCCATGATCTTATTGAATGGTGGTGCAGGCTCGAAGGGCAGAGTGGCCTACTCCTGCACCTATTTTCTACGTTTCTATGTTTCTATGAACAAATAGGGTCGATAGAGAGAAACTATTTCCACATTGGGAAGTCTAGGGAGCATAGTCTAAAAATTAGAACCAGACATTTCAGGAATGAAATTAGGAAAGACTTCTACGCACAAAGGGTGGTAGAAGTTTAGAACTCTCGTCCGCAAATGGTAATTGATACTGGATCAACTGTTAATTTTAAATCTAAGATTGATAGATTTTTGTAAACCAAATGTAGTAAGGGGTATGGGGCAAAGGCAGTTATATGGAGTTAGGGCACAGATCAGCCATGATTTTATGGAATGGCAGAACAGGATCAAGGTGCTAAATGGCCTACTCCTGTTCCCATGTTCCTCTGCCTCTCATTCCTCCTTTAAGACACTCCTTAAAACCTACCTCTTTGACCAGGCTTTTGGTCATCTGTCCTATTATCTCCTAATGTGGCTCACTGCCAAATTTTGTTTGATAACGCTACTGTGAAGTGCCTTGGGATGTTTTATTATGTTAAAGGTGCTATATAAATGTATATTATTGTTGTTGTAGTAATGGATTGCAAGGCTACAGAGTTCTTGCTCCCAATCACTATCCAGCAAGCCTTGGTATAAGTACACTTACATGTGAGCATCAGATGAGAACTGGATCAAATGAGGCTGTGCTGCCTTTCAATGTCAAACAACTCGCTGAAATCTACTGGTGCTGTACATTACGAATTAAAGATACCGTAGGTTGTCAGTGTTCATGGAACTATATTCCAACAAGAAGCATCATCATCAGAGCCAGTATAGTGTGGCAAATAGAAAAGTTTCTGTATTTTATTCGTACAATTTTGAGATAACTAGAAATGGATGCTGTCTTCTTGACCAAATATCAAAATATAGTGAAGCCTAGTTGTTTGCGGGCCAGGTGGCTTGATCTGCAAATTAGTAAGGCACAAGACTTTTCCTCGATCTTAATTAAGTTGCACTTGGTCAAAGTATTGAGAGCTGGATAATCTACTCATCAGTCATCCTAAGCAGTAGTATGCTCCCCTGGTTGATGGACAGCTCTACCTTCAGGTCTGAAATATATACTGAAGAATTCTCAATATTTTTAGTTCTATTGCAAGATCTGAAAACAAAACAAACAGGCTTGGAAAAAGTCCAAACCATAACACAGGGAAAAGCAATATATTACAACCACACCCTGGTAAACAACCAACCAGCTTTCCAGAGAAAAGAGATAAACTGGTAATAACTAGGTTCTTTAACCAATTTTAATACTTTTTAACTATGCTGTTTTCTTGACTGCATTGATAAACTAGGGTACAGTTCCATAGCCATGACTGTTATCCAGTACCTCATCCAAGTAGTCATTCTTCATCTGTGAGCCTTGACATTGAGTTTTGGTAGGCTACTTAACAATGGGCTAACAATGAAGCTCAGTGTTTCTTCTCATCTAATATTCAAAAATTGTCATTTTCCAGCAAGAACAACCATCAGGAACAGAAGCCCCGACTGATTTTCTCCTTAGTTTAAATATTTGCACTGTAACCGAATTAAAATATTAAAACTATTTACAAAATAGGATCTTTATATATGTAGGTGCTTTATGATTTTGTATATAAACCATGAATTACACATCTATGTATATCTGGCAAATATAAAAGGTTATTTTTTTTTCAAAATCTTTTACAAAAATGCTGTTAAGTGTGTGAATTGACAGATATAGGGATCAATTTTCCCCAAAGCTTTTTTTTTGGCATAGTTGAAAAGTTACGCCTGATTTTTTGGGGGCCCAAGTACTCCCTAAAAAAATGTTCCAAGTTTCCCGGTTTGATTTAATCATTTTGGCGCAGCCTAGCCTGTCCTTTAGTTTTGGGGGTGGAGCCTTGATCTGCGCCAAAAAGATCAGGTTGCCACAGTAATCAGGGACACAATGTGGGCTGAGGCTAGAAAGTGAAACATACAGCCAAGCTCGCAACCTGCACAAGCACATTAAAATACATTGCAGCAACTACACAAGTAGCTTAAAATACATTGCAGCAACTTTACAAGCACAAATACATCGCAGAAAATTACCTCCATTAAAATTATTAAAGTCCGCCCCCCCCCCCCCCCCCACACCCGATGCTGGTGCCGATCCCCGATCCTATCCCAGGCCGAGTGGCCTCCAGGTCTGCATCCCCCGCACCTAGCCCTGGCTGAGTGGCCTCCTGCCTGCCAGTCCCGCACCTAGCCCTGGCCGAGTGGCCTCCCGATCCACTCCCCCGCACCTAGCCCTGGCCGAGTGGCCTCCCGAACCACTCCCCCGCACCTAGCCCTGGCCGAGTGGCCTCCCGAACCACTCCCCCGCACCTAGCCCTGGCCGAGTGGCCTCCCGATCCACTCCCCCGCACCTAGCCCTGGCCGAGTGGCCTCCCGATCCACTCCCCCGCACCTAGCCCTGGCCGAGTGGCCTCCCGGTCCCGCACCTAGCCCTGGCTGAGTGGCCTCCCGGTCCGGTCCACTTCCCCGCACCTATCCCAAGCCGAATGGCCGCCCAGTCCGCTCTCCCGCACCTATCCCAGGCCGAATGGCCGCCCGGTCCGCTCCCCCGCACCTATCCCAGGCCGAATGACCTCCTGGTCCGCTACCCTGCACCTATCCCAGGCCAAATGGCTTCCTCCCTCCAGGTCCCCGCACCTAACTATACCTGAAAGGCTTCCCCACCCTCTCTCTAACCTCTCTTGCTGCTGCTGTCCGGGCATCTGCTGCACTTACCTGCGCCAATTTCCTTAACTCACCAGAAGGTTTTTCTACAGAGGCTACATACATAGGAACATAAGAAATAGGGGCAGGAGTAGGCCATACAGCCCCTAGAGCTTGCTTTGCCATTTAATACGATCATGGCTGATCCGATCATGGACTCAGGTCCACTTCCCTGCCCGGTTCCCATAACCCCTTATCGGTTAAAAAACTGTCTATCGCAGTCTTAAATTTATTCAATGTCCCGGCTTCCATAGCTCTCTGAGGCAGCGAATTCCACAGATTTATAAGCCTCCGAGAAGAAATTACTCATCTCAGTTTTAAATGGGCGGCCCCTTGTTCTAAGATTATGCCCCCTAGTTCTCGTCTCCCCCATCAGTGGAAACATCCTCTCTACATCCACCTTGTCAAGCCACCTCATAATCTTATACGTTCGATAAGATCAACTCTCATTCTTCTGAATTCCAATGAGTAGAGGCCCAACCTACTCAACCTTTCCTCATAAGTCAACCCCCTCATCTCCAGAATCAACCTAATGAAACCTTTTCTGAACTGTCTCCAAAGCAAGTATATCCTTTCGTAAATATGGAAACCAAAACTGCACGCAGTATTCCAGGTGTGGCCTCACCAATACCCTGTATAACTGCAGCAAGACTTCCCTGCTTTCATACTCCATCCTCTTTGCAATAAAGGCCAAGATTCCATTCGACTTCCTGAGCACTTGCTGTACCTGCATACTATACTTTTGTGTTTCATGCACAAGTACTCCCAGGTCCCGCTGTACTGCAGCACTTGCAATTTTTCTCCATTTAACTAATATCTTGCTCTTTGATTTTTTTTCTGCCTAAATGCATAACCTCACACTTTCCAACATTCTACTCAATGTCAAATTTTTGCCCATTCACTTAGCCTGTCGATGTCCTTTTGCAGATTTTTTGTGTCCTCCTCACACATTGCTTTTCCTCCCATCTTTGTATCGTCCGCAAACTTGGATACGTTACACTCAGTCCCTTCTTACAAGTCATTAATATAGATTGTAAATAGTTGGGGTCCCAGCACTGATCCCTGCAGCACCCCACTGGTTACTGATTGGCAACCTAATAATGAACTATTTATCCCGACTCTCTGTTTTCTGTTCGTTAGCCAATTCTCTATCCATGCTAATATATTACCCCCAACCCTGTGAACTTTTATCTTGTGCAGTAACCTTTTATGTGGCACCTTGTCCAATGCCTTCTGGAAGTCCAAATACACCACATCTACTGGTTCCCCTTTATCCACCCTGTTCGTTACATCCTCAAAGAATTTTAGCAAATTTGCCAAACATGACTTCCTCCTCATAAATCCATGCTGACTCTGCCTGATCGAATTAGGCTTTTCCAAATATCCTGCTACTGCTTCTTTAATAATGGACTCCAACATTTTCCCAACCACAGATGTTAGGCTAACTGGTCTATAGTTTCCTGCTTTTTGTCTGCCTCCTTTTTTAAATAGGGGCGTTACATTTGCAGTTTTCCACCTGCTGGGACCTCCCCAGAATCCAGGGACTTTTGGTAAATTGCAACCAATGCATCCACTATCCCTGCTACTACTTCTCTTAAGACCCAAGGATGCAAGCCAACAGGTCCAGGGGATTTATCTGCCTTTAGTCCCATTATCACTGGGTACCACCTCCTTAGTGATTGTGATTGTATAGTGATGAGAGTTGTGAAATATTGTATCAGTCTTTCGGTAGAGGACACTAACAATATCCCAAACAAGGGGCTATAGGAGGGAGGAACTTAACACAATCACAATCACTAAGGAGGTGGTACTCAATGAGATAATGGGACTAAAGGCAGATAAATCCCCTGGACCTGTTGGCTTGCATCCTCGGGTCTTATGAGAAGTAGCGGCAGGGATAGTGGATGCATTGGTTGCAATTTACCAAAAGTCCCTGGATTCTGGGCAGGTCCCTGCAGATTGGAAAACTGCAAATGTTACGCCCCTATTTAAAAAAGAACCTCAACATCTGTAGTTGAGAAGATGTTGGAGTCCATTATTAAAGAAGCAGTTGCAGGACATTTGGAAAAGCAAATTTCGGTCACGCAGATTCAGCTTGGATTTATGAAGGGGAAGTCATGGTTGGCAAATTTGCTAGAATTCTTTGAGGATGTAACGAACAGGGTAGATAAAGGGGAACCAGTGGATGTGGTGTATTTGGACTTCCAGAAGGCATTTGACAAGGTGCCAAATAAAAGGTGAGATAATGGGACTAAAGGCAGATAAATCCCCTGGACCTGATGGCTTGCATCTTAGGGTCTTAAGAGAAGTAGTGGCAGGGATAGTGGACAAGATAAAAGTTCACAGGGTTGGGGGTAATATATTAGCATGGATAGAGGATTGGCTAACGAACAGAAAACAGAGTCAGGATAAATGGTTCATTCTCGGGTTGGCAATCAGTAACCAGTGGGGTGCCGCAGGGATCAGTGCTGGGACTATATTAACGACTTGGAAGAAGGGACTGAGTGTAACGTAGCTAAGTTTGCTGATGATACAAAGATGGGAGGAAAAGCAATGTGTGAGGAGGACCCACAAAAAATCTGCAAAAGGACATAGACAGGCTAAGTGAGTGGGCAAAAATTTGGCCGATGGAGTAGAATGTTGGAAAGTGTGAGGTCATGCACTTTGGCAGAAAAAAAAAATCAAAGTGCAAGTGATTATTTAAATGTCGAAAGATTGCAAAATGCTGCAGTACTGTGGGATCTGGGGGTACTTGTGCATGAAATACAAAAGGTTAGTATGCAGGTACAGCAAGTGATCAGGAAGGCCAATGGAATCTTGGCCTTTACTGCAAAGGGGATGGAGTATAAAAGCAAGAAAGTCTTGCTACGGTTGTACAGGGTATTGGTGAGGCCACACCTGGAATACTGCGTGCAGTTTTGGTTTCCACATTTACAAAAGGATATACTTGCTTTGGAGGCAGTTCAGAGAAGTTTCACAAGGTTGATTCCAGAGATGAGGGGGTTGACTTATGAGGAAAGGTTGAGTAGGTTGGGCCTCGACTCATTGGAATTCAGAAGAATGAGAGGTGATCTTATCGAAACGCATAAGATTATGAGGGGGCTTGACAAGGTGGATGCAGAGAGGATGTTTCCTCTGATAGGGGAGACTAGAACCAGAGGGCATAATCTTAGAATAAGGGTGCCGCCCATTTAAAACTGGGATGAGGAGAAATTTCTTCTGAGGGTTGTGGATCTGTGGAATTCGCTGCCTCAGAGAGCTGTGGAAGCTGGGACATTGAATACATTTAAGACAGAAATAGACAGTTTCTTAAACGATAAGGGAATAAGGGATTATGGGGAGCGGGCAGGGAAGTGGAGCTGAGAGTCCATGATCAGATCAGCCTTGATCATATTAAATGGTGGAGCAGGCTCGAGGGGCCGTATGGCCGACTCCTATTTATGTTCTTATGTTCTTAAAATATTTGTTTAGAGTTTCTGCCATCTCCATGTTCCCCATTACTAATTCCCCGTTCTCGTCCTCTAAGGGACCAACATTTACTTTAGCCACTCTTTTCCTTTTTTATATACTTATAGAAAATCTAGCTATCTGTTTTTGTATTTCATGCTAGTCTATCTTCCCTTTCTTAATCATTTTTTTAGTTATTCTTGGTTGGCTTTTAAATGCTTCCCAATCTTCTGTCCTCCCACTAGTTTTGGCCATATTGTATGCCCTTGTTTTTAATTGGATACTATCCTTTAGTTAGCCATGGATGGCTATCTTTTCTTTTACACCCTTTTCTCCTCACTGGAATATATTTTGAGAGAGTTGTAAAATATCTCCTTAAATGTACGCCACTGTTCATCAATCGTCCTACATTTCGATCTATTTTCCCAGTTCACTTTAGCCAACTCTGCCCTCATACCTTCATAGTCTACTTTATTTAAGCTTAGTATGCTGGTTTGAGATCCAACTTTCTCACCATCCATCTGAATTTGAAATTCAACCATGCTATGATCACTCATTCTAAGGGGATCCTTTACTAGGAGATTGTGAGCCCACAATACGCTGGCCTAAGAACTGGAGTAACTCTCAGCTGGCCAAACTTGCTTAACTGGCCAGAATTGGCACGGGGGGGCAGGTTATGCCTCGTTTGGCTGAGAAAACGTACCTAAAAAAAATCATAACTGAGTTATGCTGGTGCAAATTGATCGGGGAAACTTGGATAGCTTTTTTTTTAAATAACTTAGGCCAAAAAAAAAGCAACCTGCGCCAAAAAAACGGCGCAAATCACTGGCGAAAATTGATCCCATAATCAGTGAGCTGTACAATTTGAATATAAATAATTAAGAACAAATTTCTACTTGAATCAGAATTTTACATTGTGCCTTGAATGACATAGAATGGTTGTTCGAATTTAATATTGAAATTGAGCATTATTCTATTGTCAATGGAGTGAATGAAATAGGATACATTTTCCAAACCCAAATCACATTCAATTAATTATGAATCATCAATGCAATGTATTTGTAACCACCAAATAGTATCGTTGTAATTTAATAATAATGAACATTTATGTCATCTCAATGGCAACAGTGTGAGGCAGTGTTTCCATAGCAAAATGCATTTCATTTTCATGAAATAAGGATGATATAACAAAAACAACCAGCAGAGGGCAAAACAAAATCAAGTTTCAGAATGCTTTCCTCGACTGTTCACAGATCCATCAAACTACAAACATGAAGCTCCAGACTTGTGCATTTTTAAATTGCAGTTGCACTCTTGATACATTATAAATGGAAATCTAGCACTCAAGTCAGTAGGACCAATAATTTAAGAAACCGCTACTATACTTCATTTCTTAAATATAACTGATTCAAGACAGCCTTAATGCTAGATCATTTGCCTGATCACTCTCCAAACTCCTGCATCTTGGAGACCCAACTTCAATCTCTACATTCAGATGTTTAACTATTATGCCAAGTGCTACTGAAAAAAAACCAATTGAAGAACAGTATTAGTTTTGTTCTTTCTAAAATAGATGAACAAAATATAACAACCGGTGAGATTCTACACATGTAGTTCTGTGGTGTGGCACTAAAGTCAAATGTAAAATGCATTTGTTAACAGCCAAGTATCGCCAGTTTCTGAAAGATGAGATGATGATGTCACTTTAGAATCTTGCTCATTTATAGAAATCTAAATTCATTATGATCTTGTGACCACAATGCAGACAACCGTAGCACACAATATATTTTAGATTATTACACCTCTCTCAAAAGGTTGACTTATCAGCAGATACTCTCAACCATTATTTTTGTTGCTATACTGCCTTCTTCCGGGGACAAGAGATTACAATATGCAAATTTAGATCAATAACTAGCACTGTTTGGGTTTGCCAATGGTGGAGAATTCATCCAACAAGAAAATCAGACAGGTAAGCAGCCAATGAAATCTCTTGTATGTCCGCTGAGCAAATGCCATTGGAACGCATAGCTGGAGCTCATTTATAATATATTGAGGACATAGGCCTAGAAATTCAATCGCGCCCACTTGAGCGGAGCGCACACTGCATGCCTCCATTAGGGTTGACTCAGGCAGCACATAATATTCATGCTGCCTGCCGATTACAAACAATTACTCAGGCGTGCAACCAGCATTATCCGCGCTACTCATTGGCTGCATTCCTCTGGGGGGCCAGATATCAAGCATCTCTGACACCATGTAAAGGCAGTCAGCACCTCTTGAAAGGGAGGTGCACTCTGGCTGAAGACAACAGGGAGACTACACAGATTTTAAAAGATGGCTAGAGGAGGTACAGACAGGGCACCCAGGTTCTCCAATGCTGTGTTGGAGGTAGTGGAGAGAAGGAAGGATATCTTCCTCCCCTTAGGGGGCAGCTAGCCTTCCGGCCATGAAGTCAGCTGACAGTGTGAAGAGGTCGCAGAGCATGTGAATGTCAGCAGCTTAACACCAAAGACATGGCTACAATGCTGTGAAAAGTTAAATGACCTCACTAGAGTTGTCAAGGTTAGAATACTGCTCACACCTCAACAACTTATAGCCTCGCTATCCACAATACTCCCCTCACTCCAACAATCATTGCACCACATTTCACTACACCACCTTTTCCTCACACTCTTCCTACCCTCATTTCTGCACACCTACCATCTGACAAGATTGCATACCAGCTATTCCACCATGGTAGACACATTCTCTTAAAAACCTCAAGACTTTCACTAACACATTTTTTTTTTTTTTTTGAAATTCGTAGCCAATCGTTCCAATTCTTTGTCAAATCACAAACGCCAGAGGTCACCTTGGGCCCATTCAAGGATCACTCTGCGCCAATGCTCTTAGCCAAAAGGCCTGGAGCCACTGCACCGTTCCTGGAAGTACTGCAATACCAGGTTCGTGCCATGGAGGTGGATGGGTCAGGTCCCCCACACACCTCCGTGGAGGTGGATGGGTCAAGCCACCCCACCCACCTTTCACTAACACATGCCTTTCTTTCTTGTAGGGGAAACTTCACCAAGAAGCTGACAGCAGAGATAAAAGAGCCTATCTGCATGCCCACTCCCTCCTCAAAGATAACATGGGCAAGGGGAGAGAGTCACAGCTATTGTGACTGGCAATAGTGGAGGAGACGTTGCATAGGGTTTCTTGATACTGTATCCTCTTTTTTTTCCCCGCATTACTTCCATCATATCCTACACACTGCATGAAAAACTGCAGATATTTTCACAAGCCATTTATCTCTCTCTGCTCTCCCTTCACATTAAAAGCTAAGCCACATCCTTCTCTTTCATTTCAGGTACTGAAGCTGTGGAAGCCCATGCCAGTGGAGGCCAACCTATAGAAGGTGCACTGTTACCTGATCTCACCCTCACAAGCACCATCTGAGATACTGGCATCACTTGTATTTTAGAGACTTGGTTACAGGAGGTGCCTTCATGCGGTGAATTGGCAGGTACAAGGGCGCAGGAGCTAGGGCGGGGGTAGAATAGGAGGCCACAGGTGCCAGCTTGCCGGAGGAAGAGATCGCATCCTAGCTATGCTACAGCAGACTCAGGAGCTGACTTCGAGGGCTGATCCTACTGAAGAGGGCGGAGGGGCATACGCCATAAAATTCTAGGTGCACTGTGCAGCCTGACAGTGAGCTTGTGCACAATGTCGCAAAGCATGGAGGAGTCCAGCTCCAATTTGTGTCAAGGTTTCACGCAGAGCATAGAGACCATTCTGTCCAACATGGACAGAGTGCTCAGCTCCATCAACACCACAGTGGTGGCCCCGTCATGGAGCATCTGCTGACAGCTTTCTGTGCTGTGCTGGAAGCTCAGACGGCTGCAATCTTGGCTTTGGGGGACACTGCTGACATGGGCTTCCAAATCATCACCTAACTCCTATACTTTGTTCTTGTGCAGAGCCATCGATGTGCTAAGACGCCATCCCAGGAAAGTGGCTTTGGCTCCATGGGAGAGGCACCTACTCCCATGCCACCCACTCCACCAGTGCTCATGTTCGTGCATACAGCCAGCTAGGCCGGACTGCCCCGGCCCACATCGAGATGCTGCAGACTGTAGCTGTGCCCTCATGACCAAGAACATTGTGGCACTATCCAAATGAACACTACTAGCTTGATTGCTTCTAAAATAATCAGCAGAATCAATTACATAAACGTAAATTATAAGCAAGTTAATTTACATACTTGAAAATAATTCACATGCAGTAATCTCACCACAGGTGAATTTTCATACAGGCAAATTGTTTGTCTGCATAGATAAGCTCACCCTGCTACCATCATTATAGAATCAAAAAACTTTATAGCATAGTCTGATTACCCCGCCATTTTTCATACGCTTTAACTTTCTTCCCTTTTTCAAATAATTATCCACTTTCTTTTTAAAAACTATTATGGATTCTACTTTCACCACTGTTCCAGGAACAGCATTGTGTCCTAATAATTGTGTAAACAAATTACTCCGAACCCCTCCCTTCATTCATTTGCTGAGGATCTTAAATTTACTTCCTCTCCCCGATATATTGGATATATTACATTTGATCCCCTCATCCAAATTACTGATATAGATTAAGAATAGCTGAGGCCCAAGCACTGATCCTTGCGGTACTTCATTAGTTACAGCCTGCCAACCCGAAAATGACCCGTTTATTCCTACACTCTGTTTTCTGCCCGTTAACCAATCCTCCATCCATGCTAGAAGATTACCCTTAATCCCATGATCCCTAATTTTGTTTATAACCTTGTGTGGCACCTTATTGAATGCCTTCTGAAAATCCAAATACACCACATCCACTGGTTCCCCCTTATCTATTCTGCAAGTTACAACCTCAAAAAACTCCAACAGATTTGTCAACCGTGATTTCCCTTTCATAACTCCGTGTTGACTCTGCCCATCCTATTTATTTTCTAAGTGCCATGTTACCCCGTCAATAATAGATTCTAGCAGTTTCCTTACTACTGATGCCTGTAGTTCCCCTTTCTCTCTACTGTCCTTATCCCATCTTTCATCATCGGGGCTACCCCTGCTCCATTTCCATTTTGCTTATCGCTTCTAAAAGTTTAGTATCCTGGAATATTTAGTTCCCAACCATAGTCATTTTGCAACTAGGTCTCCGTAATGGCTATTAGGGGCCTGAATTTGCGGCCCCTACGGGCGCGTACAAGGTCCACATGCGCCCCTAAAGGCCACGCAAGTTCTGGCTTTAGGTATGCGACACGCATGCGCCTAAACCCGGAACTTGATCTGTCAAGAATCCGCTTGACAGATCCACCGCGTCCAAAAGTAAAGGGTCTCCGCGTGTCCAACTCCTGCCAGCGAATATCCTTCAAATTCTTGCAACTGAAAAAAGCAGGCGCAAGACCTGCTTTTATTAGTGCAAGATTTTAAAAGTATAGAAAAATACATTCAAAAAAATTATTTAAACATTTAAAGTCCTGTAAGGCAAGTTTATTTTGAGATCTTTTAAAATTTTTCAAAAAATTTAATTTTTGTTTTAAGTAATTCATTAAATTCCATTTTTATTCATTTGAAATAGGTGATTTTTTTTTAAACAAGTTTTTTGGGGGTATTCCTATTCATACGAAATATATATTCAAACATATATACAGAACTCACAAGTATGAATGGGGATCCCCTTACTCGGATAGGTTGGGCCAGCTCACGTGATCCCAGTGATGCGTATGAGATCCTTACGCCCCTGGGATGCGTGTGCCTCTATGAAGGTATTTGCGTAGAGGCCCAGGTCCGCAAGCCTCCGAACCTCCAGAACCACCTTGTACGTTTGTAGAAATTTTTGGGGGTATGAGGCATCTGCCTGCGAGAAGCCTCCAACCACAATTTCTGGGTCGTTAATTTCTGTCTGTTCTATTAATTCATCTATTTTGTTGCGAATGCTTCGTGCATTCAGATATAGTGCCTTTAACTTTGACTTTTTTCTATTTTTCCCTGATGTCACCTTAGTCACTAATGCCCTTGTACCTTTATTACTCTGTCCCTTCATGACCCACTCTGCTTATTTTTTTTTAAACCAAATCTCTGCTCTGCTCTAGAGCCTTGACATTTCTCTTGCAGCATTTATATTTACTCTTTCCTGAATCCTCCCACCATCACCCCCCCACCGTCCTTAATTAGTTTAAAACCCTATCTACCGCCTAGTTATTCAATTCGCTAGGACACTGGTTCCAGCCCATCCCAACGGAACAGCTCCCTCTTTCCACAGTGCTGGTGTCAGTGCCCCACGAAGCAAAAACGTTGCCTCCCACACCACTCTTTGAGCCACATATTTAACCTTCTAATCTGCTTATCCCTATGCCAATTGGCGCATGGCTCAGGTAATAATCCAGAGATTATTACCTTTGAAACACTGCATTATAATTTGGACCCCAATTCCTCAAACTCTCAGCAGAACCTCATTCCTAGTTCTACCTATGTTGTTGGTTCTTAAGTGGACACGACAACTGGATCCCTCCCTTCCCGATCCAAGTTCTCCAGCCACGAGGAAATGTCTTTAACCCTGGCATACAACACAAACTTAGGAACTCCCGGTCACAGCTGCAGAGAACAATATCCATCTATACTGTCCCCTACCACAACTACATTCCCTTTCGCTCCCCCCACTTGAATGGCCTCCTGCACCATGGTGCAATTGTCAGCTTGCTCATCCATCCTGCAGGCTTTTCCCTCATCCACACAGGCAGCAAGAACCTCATACCTGTTGGATAAGAACAAATGCTGAGGCTCCTCCAGCAGTGCAGCTGGGGTCCCCTAACCTGTCTGAGTTGCAGTCACACCTTCCTAACCAGACCTGTACCATGATCTAACCAAAGGGGTATGACTGCCTCCTGGATCAAAGTGTCTAGGTAACTCTCCCCTTCCCTGATGCCCCGCAATGTCTGCACCTCAGACTCCAGCTCAACTCTGAGCTGAAGTTCCTCAAGATGCACTTACTGCAAACATGATTGTCCGAGATCACAATGCTCTCCACAAACTCCCACATGCTGCAGTTATGGCACACCACCTGTCCTGTCATCCCGATACGACCTTGTTCTATTTAATTAAATTTGTATTTAAGTAACAGTTTACAGTTTAGTTTCTTGACTACCTAACTGATCTCGATTAAGTTATGGTCAATGAAATTAAGTATCTACCTGTAACACAAGTTTTTTTTTTTGAAATTCGTAGCCAATCGTTCCAATTCTTTGTCAAATCACAAACGCCAGAGGTCACCTTGCACACATCAAGGATCACTCTGCGCCAATGCTCTTAGCCAAAAGGCCTAGAGCCACTGCACCGTTCCTGGAAGTACTGCAATACCAGGTTCGTGCCATGGAGGTGGATGGGTCAGGCCCCCCACACACCTCCGTGGAGGTGGATGGGTCAAGCCACCCCACCCACCTCCTATTTCCAAAAAAGCAAGCATATACCTTCCTGATCCAGGGAGAACCACCTTGGGGTTATGGTGGTTACTCCCCTGTCAGGTCAGTTACGCATGATCTTAGCCAAAAGGCCGAGAAGCAACACAAGTTTTTTTTTGAAATTCGTAGCCAATCGTTCCAATTCTTTGTCAAATCACAAACGCCAGAGGTCATCTTGCACACGCCAAGGATCACTCTGCGCCAATGCTCTTAGCCAAAAGGCCTAGAGCCACTGCACCATTCCTGGAAGTACTGCAATACCAGGTTCGTGCCATGGAGGTGGATGGGTCAGGTCCCCCACACACCTCCGTGGAGGTGGATGGGTCAAGCCACCCCACCCACCTCCTCGAGAAGCAACACAAGTAATGTAGGCAAAAAGCAGTAACTCCTTCCCCCTCTTCTCCAAATTCCCACTCTTTCCAAATGATATGGCTCTACAGATCACCATAGCGACATAATGGCACCATACACAGGAACATAATTAGGTAATTATGGTGCTCTGTAAGAACGTGTACGCACACTAATAAATGAGATTAAAACTCAAATGGCTGCAAGCTTATTTTTTCTCTGCCCATGGTGGCAATCCCAGGTTTCAAAAATTACTGACATAGCCGAGGATGGGGAACAAATCAGCATTGGCGTTGGTTTCTACACAAACCAGCAAGAAATACCTGGCAGAGAACAATTTGAACTGCTTCAGTAAGACATGTTCTTTGAAAACCAGAATGCACTAGAAATGGGAAGCACGCTGGTTTGTGAAGGGCAGCATAAACAGGCTATGCAAGAGCAGAATTCAGCTGTTTCTACTCATAGTTGAGGTCATAGATCACAAAAGGTAAAAGAAACATCGATATTAGAATTGTGAAGTGCATGAGTAAAATTGCATGCTACACACCAGAAGTCACTATCTTTATTTATATAACCACAACAACTTGTATTTATATAGCACCTTTAACATAGTAAAACGTACTATGGCACTTCACAGGAGTGTTTTAAGACAAAACAAATAAATTTGACACCGAGCCACAGAAGAAGAAATTATGGCAGATGACCAAAAGCTTAGTCAAAGAGGTAGGTTTTAAGGAGTGTATTGAAGGAGGAGAGAGCTGTAGAGAAACGGAAGGGGTTAGGAAGGGAGTTCCAGAGCTTAGGGTCAAAGCAACAGAAGGCACGGCCACCAATGGTTGAGCAGTTTTAATCAGGGATGCTCAAGAGGGCAGAATTTGAGGAGCGCAGACATTTCAGGGGGCTGCGAGGCTGAAGGAGATGAGAGAGATAGGGAGGGGTGAGGCCATGGAGGGATTTGTAAACAGGGATGAGAATTTTGAAATCGAGGTGTTGCTTAACCGGGAGCCAATGTAGGTCGGCGAGCACAGGAATGATGGGTGAGCGGGACTTGGTGCGAGTTAGGACACGTCTGCCGAGTTTTGGAAGACCTCAAGTTTACAGAGGTTAGAATGTGGGAGGCCAGCCAGGAGTGCATTGGAGTAGTCATGTCTCGAGGTAATAAAAGCATGGATGAGGGTTTCAGCAACAGATGAGCTGAGGGATGAGATGAGCAATGTTACGGAGGTGAAAATAGGCGGTTTTAGTTATGCCGCAGATATGTGGCCGGAAGCTCATATCAGGGTCAAATATGACACCTAGGTTGCGAACAGCCTTAGACAGATGCTAGGGAGAGGGATGGAGTCGGTGGCTAGGGAACGCAGTTTGTGGCGGGGACCAAAGACAATGGCTTTAGTCTTCCCAATATTTAATTGGAGAACATTTCTGCTCATCCAATACTGTATGTTGGTCAAGTAGTCTGACAATTGAGAGATCTTGGAGGGGTCGAGAGAAGTGGTGATGAGGTAGAGCTGGGTGTCGTCAGCGTACATGTGGAAACTGATGCCGCGTTTTCGGATGATGTCACCAAGGGGCAGTATATAGATGAGAAATAGGAGGGGGCCAAGGATAGATCATTGGGGGACACCAGAGGTAACGATGCGGGAGTGGGAAGAGAAGACATTGCAGATGATTTTCTGGCTACGATTAGATAGATAAGAATGGAACCAGGCAAGTGTTGTCCCACCCAGCTGGACGGCAGTGGAGAGGAGTTGGAGGAGGATGGAGTGGTTAACCGTGTCAAAGGCTGCTATTTAGAGGTATATGTATGTGTAAAAAAAAATTACAATCCCATTTACTGAAATACTAGGTGGGAGATTGTCATTTTCACCATGTGGGCAGTAATCTGGCAGAGCAGAGCAGAATGTCGGCCTGCTGTAAAACTACCAAATTTTCATTTCATTGACTTCAATGGAACAAAAACTAGGTCAGTTCTACAATGACCAGATGATCCTCTGTCAAATTATCACTCTCACAGGGAAGATGAAAACACTCACAGGGAAGATGAAAACACTCACAGGGAAGATGAAAATTTACCCAGGTTAGATGGTCTGATGTATACATCAATTCATGGTTTAACCAGTTACTTTAAGGTTTTCCACATTCCTTCCCTCTTGAGCAGATTATCTATACCAATCTTACGTAAAATGCCTTTTCTGTTTGATGGATACTATATTAGTTCAAAGGTCAGTGTGTTTATTGCCAGGCATGAGAATGGCTTTGTGCACAAAGTTGTCGAGGGACTTCAGAAGATTGCAAAATGCAGCAAGCAACAGGGTTTTTGGGTGATCTCATATAATGCTCACATGGCAACCATTAATCTATTTTTTCCCCTGGCTTTGCACTTACTTAAAACCTGATAAACCTCCAACTTCTTCCTGTTCTGATGAAAGGTCATCAAACTGAAACGTTTCTACGGATGCTGCCTGACCTGCCGAGTACTTCCAGCATTTTCTGCTTTTAATCTAGTTTATTAATTTACTTTCCCTCTTTCTGCTGCTCCTTTGTTCTCTCTTATCCTGTGTTGGGGGGCTGTTTGTTCAGTGCCACCAGACCTCAACGTTTCACTAAATGGTTGTTCTTGATGTTTGAGCCTGGACAGTAACTATCAGCAGGCTATTCTATCAGGGAAGCCAAGCAGTAAACCCTACTCTGTCTTTATCCAATGTCCCCATATGCATTGTTCCAATAGAGATCATTAGATAGCAATCAGGATTAACAACATTATCCATTTTTTCCTTTTTCCTAGCTCAAGGTTACAGAGACCGATCACCTAGGTTGACGAATCCCTCAACAACTATGCACTTGAAGCCACTCTCATGCTTGGCAATAAACACGTAGATCTTTGAATTAATAGTGTGTGTAAAATACATTTGCTACATCTAAACACACAGTCATCCACAGCAGGAGCATTTAACTGGCATCAGCAGAATATGAAACTGATGGCATTTCATTCAGATTCCAGTGTACACAAACAAGCTAATTCCCAGCATTTATGTTGCTAGTTCAGAATTCTTTATCCCAGCAGTGGAATTGTAGACTCTCAAAAAACTGGCATCAGTAAAAAAAAAAGTTTATGTAGTATCAACCGACCATTTAGGAAATTGAACTCCGAAGTTTCATTGCTACTTTCCCCACCTCATCGAAGTCAAAATAATGCCTAATGTTTCTAATCAGTAAAATCAGCAGTTGTAATTTGGTTGAATAATGAAAAGGACAAATAGTTCTGACCACTAGAAAATTGCAGTATTATTTAACCACTGTTGTTGCTGTACTGCCAAAAGTCTATACTTCAGCAGTTCCCCATCCCAACTTCTGCTAATTCTACAGCTGTTGCAACTTCAGTGCAAAAGCATTCATGCTATAAATATTACTCTCAAATAAATTCACCATCACTTTGCTATCCATAACTATCATTACTTTCATAAGCATATTGTGAGGAGAGTAGCATCATCATGTACACTGTGCAATAACATTTATATAGCATCTTTACCATAGAGCAATGTCCCAATACATTTCATAGAAGCATAATCAGACAAAAATGGATGCCAAGTCAAGAAGTAGACATTAGTGGACGGGGGCAAAAGTTTGCTCAGAGCTGGGGTTTGAAGTCCTAAAGGAGAGAAGGGACGTGGAGAGGCAAAGAAGTTTGATGGTTTGGGGGGGGGGGGGGGGGGGGGGGAAAAGAGGGAGGAGAATTCCAAACCAGAGCCCAGACAGCTGAAGGCATGGATGCCTTGGTGGGGAAAAGGGAGGAGGAGATGCACAAAAATTATACATTTTTTTGCTATCGTTTTTAAGAGGGAGGAAACCAGCATTCTTTCCGATGAAACATTAAACCAAGGCCTTGTTAGTCTATTCGGATAAATATAAAAGGTCCCTCGGCACTATTAGAGGAATAGCAGGGAATTCTCCCAACACACCAAAATTCCTCCCTTAACCAACACCAGCAAAATCAGATTAACTGGTCTTTATCTCATTTGCTGTTTATGGGACTTTTCTGTGTGCAAACTGTTTAACTACATAACTATCATGACTACACTTCAAAGTTAATAGATTATACACCAAGCATAGACTCCTCAATGAAAACAGATAGAATGCATCACTTCTTTAGCAAACATAATCAAGGCATAAATCCTACCTCCTCCTTTTTCTCATCCACTCCAGATACTGCTGTATTCAGACTAAGCTGTGAATGGCTGCTTATCCCGCTGTCTTCATTACCATCATCATAGTAAACTGTTTGCACCAGATCCTGAAATGACACTGGACATTTTCCAGCTTTTGAGATAGTTCCTTCAGTTCGCCCATCACTGTCCATAGAGCTAAGTGACAAGGTACTATGCCGATTCGGACAATGGGAAGTAATATTGTGTTTAATCTTTTCAATGCTTGGACTCTGAGGTTTAGGAGCAGTTGGCCTGACTGGAACACTAGGCTGCTCGGTTTCAAATGTAAACTGACTGACATGTTTGGGTTCATTTGAATTATCAAAGAACACTTCATTAGCAGAGGGACTTATAGGACAGCAGATAAATTGACTGTTTGGCCTTATTGGAGCTAAGCTCAAACACTGGGAAGACTTATTGGTTTTAAGCTCTGGTGATGATAATGATTTCTCCATATGCATAGTAACAGTCGGAGTGTTTGAGGGGGTGAATGGGCTGGGGGTTGCAGGATAGGAAGATGGTTGGTTCCAGTTAGGCGAGGCTAATCTGTGTCTTTCAGTGTCAGCCCCGCTAGAAACTCTTCGAGAATAATCATCATGTAGTCTGCTGTTAGGCCGAGCTCCGTTTCTGTGTTCACGTAAAGGTGAATTTTCCTTTGATGGACTCTCTCGTCTCCTTGCAACATCTGCAACGTTACTCACTAACCTTAACATTCTGTCAAAATCTTTAGCCCTGATCGGGCTCCTCCAGCGTTTAGATTGCCTTTCAGGATTGCCATTGACTTTTTCAGAGTCTGCTAATGAAGCGCTTACTGTCCGTTGTAGTCTTTCATTTTCATTGGTTACTTTTAACTCTGTGAGGTTGGAGGTTGATTTCCTTTTAAATGAACTTTTCTTGAAAAAACTTAAATTATCAGTGCTTTTACTTCTCCGGTAGATAGCTTTGTGGTTTTCACAGTTGGTTACTATTGAATCACCAATGTTTGATTCTTGGACCCCAAGGGACACAACCCCAGTAGAGTCCTCTTGAATTGGGGATTCATCACAGTCCAATAAATTTATCCGTCCAACCCTGTAAGCACGTCTAATGCTCCGTGATCTGTGGGTGTGGCGCAAAAAGGCTTCATCAACATCTTCCGTTTCTGAGCAATCTGAAGCAAAGTCCTCCACAGAACTACACAAATCCTGTAAAGTGCCTGTGTAAGAACACTTGGTCGGCATTTGCACAGCATGGCCATTTGACACATGTTTGTGCACATTTTCAAAATTTTCCACATGTATAACTTCAGAGTTTTCTCTGGCTTGAATTCCTTGAAAAACTGAGGACTTCAGTTTTTTGAAAGAACCCATTTTCCTTAAGGATGACAAAGCATTCCAAGTGGGAGAATTTCCCATCAGTATCACAGAACGGGGTCTACTGTCTGAGTTACAATTGGTCTTCTTCCTCGAATTGGAGAAAAAACACATGAATTTTGAAGGACTCAATTTAACCTCTCCCATTTCTTGCTCATTGTTGTTACTGTGGTCACAGTAACCATTATCTACCTGATGAGATGAATTATGGAACATTCTGGAATCTGCATTATCTACAGATAACGGGATATTAATGCTCCCATTTGCGCATCCATTATGAAGAGATTTCATGTTGCCATTACTATAGATGCTGGAAAGATCTAGGCTACTGATCAATTTGATGTTGATGTTTTCATTAACGGGCCCCACCTCAGCTTCACTTCTTTTCTTCTCCTTCTCATATATGTTGTGGGAGGTTAGCACTTCACTGGACTGGAGTGCCTGCACACAGAAAACAAAGAAAGTATTTAACAAACCTTTTCACATTCAGTGACAAAGGGGAAGCACTTCTTTGGGTACAACTAGAAACAGAAAACGTAAGTTGAACAATAAGCAGTCATGTGATTGGTGAGAGCCTGTCAGGTTTAACACTTACTTAATCCATCTGCCCTTAAACACATTCACCAAGACTGCAAAGACTTGGACGGAAAACATTTTAAGAGTTGGAGTTGCTGAACACTTTGTAATTTCACAAACTGATATTTCAGTGACGTGCAGTAAACCAAACACTTTCTACGGAGAGCCACCAAGCAAACATGAATAAAATTCGATACAATCTCCATTGATGTTGGGATATTCTGTAAAGAACTGAGGCAAGTGTGTAATATGTGCAAATAATAGCTGCATTAATACAGCACTTAGTGTGGCACTCGGGCTACCAGCTCCTGACATCTCAGCAGGTGACTTCTACGCCATATTTCACTTTGTCTTCCCAGTGGGCTAGCTGCCCTGGCACCCCACAAAAACAATTAATGGCTGCATATTGAAGGTTTAGCAAGTTTATTCATCAAATGAAGAAAAGAAAGACTTGCATTTATATAGCGCCTTTCATGACTACCGGACGTCTCAAAGCGCTTTACAGTCAATGAAGTACTTTTGAAGTGTAGTCACTGTTGTAATGAATATAGAAATTGGGGTGCAGTGGTTAATCTATCAAAAAAAGCCTCAGTAAGATCACAATTGGTGCAGTGTGCGCAGTTTTGGGTTTCACACTATAGAAGGATGTTGAGGCGATAGGGCACAGCGCAGATTTGCTACGATGCTGCCCAGCATGAGGAAGTACAAAAACGAAGAAAGATTCGGAAAATTTGGGCTGTTTTTGTTAGAACAAAGGTGATGTTGGGGTTATTTGATAAAAATGTTTAAAATTATGGAGGGATGGGACAGGGTAGATGGAAGCATATTGTTCCCCTTGGCTGAAGAATCTAGAACAAGGCGACATAGAAGATTAAATGTAAGGGATACAAAACAGAGAGCAGGTGCAACTTCCATATTTTTAAACACAAATGGTTGTGAGGCTGTGGAATGCATTACTGAAGAGCAATGGAGGTGACAGAGAGAGTCATTCACAAAGCACGTATTGCATGGTTACTTACATCAAAATAAATTAATACTATAAACATTGTATTCATCTGTTACATCTTACTACTATTAATACAGACCATTATTTTGCCAGCAAATTAAACAAAAACAGGCATATTTATAAATTTACAATTTATACGCCCTGTTTGAATTGAAAAGCTCATTTTCACCTCGCATCTATATGTCTCTTTCAATCATAATTTTGGGCAACATTGCAAAATATCACTACTATTTTGCTGCCTCATTTTTGCTCACACATCAACCCATCACCAATTCAGTCTAAACATCAGAAGTGTTTTAATAATCTAAATCTGTGCACTATTCATTTCTTCTTCCAGAACATGCCTCTAATATTATCAGCACTTTATTGAAGGATGATGATGATTCTGCCAAAGTGTGAATGGCTAAGTTTGGAGTCTCAGTCCATGTCTCCAAGAAGCTCCGTGTAATTGCAAACTCTTGATTTCACCAAAATCTTAAATATCATGACATGAGCCAGAAAAGTTAATTGCTTATTTTTCTGCCTGTAGTTGCATAACATCTGTACGGTAAGTGAACAGTAACCCCTTCTATTGACAAGAGAGAGACATGTGAAAATACACAAATAAGATGAGAGTGAAATCAATAATGCTTTGTACTTGAGAATGCCATGCATTCAAAAATAAAATCTGCCCGTCTAACTGTACTGCATGGCACTATTAAATTGTACATATGCTGATGTGTGATGAAAGAGGGCATCTGTAACCTCTAATGCAACAGGGAAATACATTTTGCCTGATCTTAAACTGTTTTGATATTGCAGCCTTGGGCTTGAAAGTGTGAGCTGAACTTCCCTCTTCTGTATAGTTTGTTAACCTGTAATCAATCATCTTAGAATCTGGCTGTACTATAGGTGCCCAACATTCCATGCAGGTTGGCTGTGACATTATGGGTGCACAAAGTAGTTAATTGTAACATGCTGTCACTTATAGGGATAATTGAAATGGCCACCCTGACCTGCGAGCGAACAGCTCCGCAAGTTGGGTCATAAAAGAGCTGGAGTGGCATGCCACTTCAACCTCCAGCGCAAGCTGCTCCAAGTATGCGACGTTGTTGAGATGGGCGATGTCATCAAAACCCTGGTCGGCGTTTTGGAGCATGGGCAGGAACATTGGCAGGGTCCAGGTACAGAGGAGTGGGAAGGTCGGAGCAGATAAGCGGCGAGTGTTTGTGGCGAGATGCGGTGAATGTTTATGGCGGAGGAGCGGTGAGAGATCGAGGCAGAGGTGTGACAGATGAGGGTACAGGGCCCAGAAGAGCTGAGGGCCCAGGGGCAGCACGGGCCAGCCCACACTGCGATGTGTGAGCGCGCTAAGTCCGTGCAGCAGAGTAGGTCTCCAGTCATTCTGATTAACCCTTGCCACTGGATAAAGGCCTAGCTCGGTCAAGCCCGTGTGGTGGCAGGTGTGCAACAGGTCACCACACGTTAAAGAAAATTTCACGCATAGGCATCTTCCACCCCCTCAATTGGAGTTCAGGACTGGAACATCGGGTCCTTCATCAAAACACCTGTGAACGCGTGGAAGCAAGTCATCCTTGTTCGAGACGAAGACGAGGACGAGGACGAGGACGAGGAGGAGGAGGAGGAGGAGGAGGATGATTTGAAATGTTCATGCAAATGTCCACTGCCCTTGCAGCAGCACATTCACTAGCCTTAGTAAGATGAAAAGTAGGTCTTCCTTGACAATGGTACGGGAGATTTATGTTGATGTGACTTCTGGCTGTAGGATACCCACATTTAAAAGCAATTTTAGTAATGTCTCCAATTGATGGGTAGAAGGACAGAGTTGCTTAGAAGTTTAATGCAATTGTCACTTTAACTTCCATCAAGAGCCTCAGTGAATGTTGTTCTTTGATATGGGTCAGACATCATGGCCCAAAAATGCTGTAGGCAAAATCTGCTAAAGAAAACGGATATTCAGATTGTTTATCCATAACAGCTTGTAGTTATGGGGCCATGCAAGTGGCAAACTTGACCTTTGAAGCATTCATGCATGAACTGAGTCTTCACCAAGGCCTCAGCTATTGCAAGAAGATAGTGCATGAAGGGTCAGAAAATGTGGTGTAAATAAATTATCCTGCCTGTTTAAACTAAACTTAGAGAGGCTGCATTATCTTAGGACATGCTAGGTAGGGTATTAGTAAACACACACACGTGAATATCACCCATGCATAATACCACTCGAGTTTGAAATGCCTGTTTGAAAGACCAAGAATATATCTCAAAGGGAAAATCAGAATGGTCTGACAAGAGCACTATATAATTTGAGCCAACATACTCAGCATCGAGGCACTGACCACGCTCGATCAGCTCCGATGGACGGACCACATTGTCCGCATGCCCGATACTAGACTCCCGAAACAAGCACCCTAACTACGAGCTACATCGCGGCAGGCGAATCCCTGGAGGGCAGAGAAAACGCTTCAAGAACTGCCGCAAAGCCTCCTTGAAAAAATTTAACATCCCCACCGACTCTTGGGAATTCCTGGCCCAAAACCACTCGAAGTGGAGGAGAAGCATCCAAGAAGGCGCCGAACATTTCCGAATCTCTTCGCCAGGAGCAAGCAGAAGCCAAGTACAAACAGCAGAAGGAGCCAACGACAAATGAAGCACCCCACCCACCCATCTCTTCAACCACCCGCATTAGAACTCATTTTAGTGTGGAAGCAAGTCATCCTCGACTCCGGGGGAACCGCCCAAGATGATGATAATTTGAGATAAAGCAAGTTAGCCTATTTGAGGCAGCACTGCACTGTCAGAGGTGCCATCTTTCAGATGAGACGTTAAACCGAGGCCCCATCTGCTCTCCCAAGTGGACGTAAAAGATCCCATGGCACTATTTCGAAGAGCAAGGAAGTTATCCCTGGCGTCCTGGCCAATATTTATCCCTCAATCAACATAACAGAAAACAGATTACCTGGTCATTATCACATTGCGGTTTGTGGGAGCTTGCTAGTATGCAAATTAGCTGCCATGTCTCCTACATTACAACAGTGACTACACTCCAAAAGTATTTCATTGGCTGTAAAAGCGCTGTGAGACGTCCAGTGGTCGTGCAAGGCGCTATATAAATCCAAGTTTTGTTTTCTTTCATTAAATTATAAAAATGAACCTATGTTACAGCAAAATCTAAAACTATCAACCTCAACTTAGTCATGTATCATTTATTGGATTGAGAAGTTTAGCATGGTTTGATTTTTTGATAGTTGGATCCTTCAAAATCAGGATGGAAATAAAAACTGCAATTGCTAGGGGTATAATAGTTGTCCCAATTTTTAAGAGTTAATTAAAACTGTTTGAATTACACAGACATTACATAACAATTTCAATTTTCAATTTTTCAGATTTTACCTATATATGCACCAGGAAACCATAAGGTTGTTTACACCCAAACTTACACATATTCAGTGAACTCCTATTTGATACACCTTAAAGAAAGATTTGCGTTTATAGCGCCTTTCACGGCAACTGGATGTCCCAAAGTGTTTTACAGCCAATTAAGTACTTTTGAAATTTAGTCACTGTTGATATGTAGGAAATCCAGCAGCCAACTTGCAATTCACAAGCTCCCACAAACAGCAATGTGATAATGACTAGATAATCTGTTTTAATGATGTTGATTGATGGATAAATATTGTCCAGGACACCAGGGATAGCAGGTTAGGCAGCATCTGCAGAGAGAAACAGAGTTAACGTTTCAGGTCGATGACACGTTAATTCTGTTCCTCTCCACAGATGCTGCCTGACCCGCTGAGATTTCCAACAAACTACCACTCACTGGTGTAGAACATCTGCAACGGGTAAAAATCCCAGGTCCATCTGCTTCTGTAACAGGTGCACTCCAGTCGAGTCCTGGTTTCATAGTACCAACAGTTCTCGAGTTTCTTACACAGGTTTAGTTTTGTTGTAAGCTTGAATACAATTTAGTCAACCGTAGACTGCTTCACAACTGCATAATACTTGCAGGGAGCAGCGCATGCTGCTGCAGGAGGGCGACGGCTGCGAAGCCAGGTCACTGATTGCAGTGCGGGCAGGCACAGCAGGAGGGGCGAAGGAGCGGCAAGAGTTTGCAGAGGGAAGTGACCGGGGCCCAGGAGAGGCATGAGTTTGGGGCTCAGAAGAGGCGAGGGCCTTGGGGCAGCATGGGCCAGCCCACACTGCGATATATGTATCCGTGCAGCAGAGCTGGTCCTTGCCAATGGACCAAGCCCGTGTGGTGGCTGGTGTGCAACGGCCACCACACGTTAAAAAATCCACGTACAGGCATCTTCCACCCTTCAAGATATAGTTTGGGATCTGGAATATTCGGTCCTTCACTGAAACATCTGTGAACTCATCCCTTTTTGGTGTGGAAACAAGTCATCCTCACTTCGAGGGACTGCCTATGATGATGATGATTCTGTTTTTATTTTCATTCCAGCATCCGCAGAAATTTGCTTTGGTACTGGGGATAACGCCCCTACTCTTCTTCGAAATAATGCCATGGGATCTTTTACGTCCACCTGAGAGAGCAGACGCTTAGTTTAACATCTCATCCAAAAGACAGCACCAGAGTGCAGCACTCCCTCAATGTTCCCTTTAATTTTTTTTTTTGAGTGTGTGGCCTCTTTAAAGGGCTTCACAGCCCATTCAAAATACTATGCATGCCCTTAACGCAAGTGCAATTTGATAAAAGGGAAGATATCAAAGTTCTAAATTGGTGTATTTATTATTTAAATAGCAAGACATGCCTTTGAATGCAACTTATGTTGCAACTGACTATTCCTGGCATTTATAATATTGTAATATAGTTCAAACAGCATGAACCCATATCTTGTTTTAAAAACTAATATTCCCCATTCGAATATTTTCCTGAAATACAACAAAAATACCAAGTAATTTTATTGCAGCTCATAAGAACATAAGAAATAGAAGCAGGAGTAGGCCACCTGGCTCCTCGAGCCTGCTCCGTCATTCAATAAGATCATGGATGAGTTGATCATGGGCTTAGCTCCACTTCCCATAACCCTTTACTCTCTTAAATTGCTCAAAAATCTGTCCATCTCCACCTTGAATATATTCAATGACCCAGCCTCCACAGCTCTATGGGGCAGAGAATTCCACAGATTTAAAACCCTCAGAGAAGAAATTCCTCCTCATCTCAGTTTCAAATGGGCAACCCCTTATTCTAAAACTATGCCCCCTTGTTCTTGATTCCCCCATGAGTGGAAACATCCTCTCTGCATCTACCTTGTCGAGCCCCTTCATTATCTTACGTGTCTCAAGAAGAGAACCTCTCATTCTTCTGAACTCCAACGAGTACAGGCATAACCTATCTTCATAAGTCAACCCCTTGAACTCAGGAATCAACCGAGTGAACTTTCTCTGACCTGCCTCCAATGCAAGTATATCCTTCCTTAAATAAGGACACCAAAACTGTACACCGTACTCTAGGTGTGGCCTCACCAAATACCTTTCCAGTTGTAGCAGGAATTCTCTGCTTTTATATTCCATCCCCCTTGCAATAAAGGCCAACATTCCATTTGCCTTCCTGATTACTTGCTGTACCTGCATATTGACTTTTTGTGTTTCATGCACAAAGACCCCCAGGGTCCCTCTGTAATGCAAGTTTTCTCATTTAAATTATATTTTGCTTTTTTATTTTTTCTGCCAAAGTAGATAACCTCACACTTTCCCACATTATACTCCATCTGCCAAATGTTTACCCACTCACTTAGCCTGTCTATATCCCTTTGCAAATTGTCTTGTATCCTCCTCACAATTTGCTCTCCCACCCATCTTTGTATCATCTACATTACACTCAGTCCCTTCATCCAAATCACTAATATAGATTGCACATAGATGAGGCCCCCGTACTGATCCCTGTGGCACCCCACTAATTATTGTGGAGAGACGCGAGTCCGGGGTCAGCGAGAGGCCTACAAAAGGCCGCGAGAGGCGTCGGGAGGTGCGTGGAAAGACGTGAGTCCGGGGTCAGTGAGAGGCCTACAAAAGGCCGCGAGAGGTGTCGGGAGGTACGAGGAGAGACGCGAGTCCAGGGTCAGTGAGAGGCCTACAAAAGGCGAGCTGGTGCAGCTACAGGGAGAGGGCAAAAAAGAAGTAGAAAGAAACAGAAAGGTGACGTCACAGCCAAGGGGGTAAGTGATTGGCTGGTGATTGGCGAGTAGCTTTTCTTTTTCGTTCTTTTTTTATATCAGTCAGTAACTTTTAACATTGTTGTTGCCAATTTAAGTGTATCTAAGGGTTAAGTCGTGGCAGGGGAGCTCGGTCACGTGATATGCTCCTCCTGTATCATGTGGGAACTCAGGGACACTTCCGGTGTCCCTGACGACTACGTGTGCGGGAATTGTATCCGCCTCCAGCTCCTGACTGACCGCGTTGCGGAATTGGAGCTGAGGATGGATTCACTCTGGAGCATCCACGATGCTGAGAACGACGTGAGTAGCACATGTAGCGAGTTGGTCTTACCGCAGGAGAAGGATCCACAGCCAGCTAGGGAATGGAAGACCAGCAGGAAGAGTAGTGCAAGGAAGGTAGTGCAGGGGTCCCCTGTGGTCATCCCCCTGCAAAACAGATACAATGCTTTGAGTGCTGTTGAGGGGGGATGACTCATTAGGGGAGGGCAGCAGCAGCCAAGTTAATGGCACCGTGGCTGGCTCTGTTGCACAGGAGGGCAGGAAAGAGTGGGAGAGCGATAGTGATAGGGGATTCAATTGTATGGGGAATAGATAGGCGTTTCTGCGGCCGCAACCGAGACTTCAGGATGGTATGTTGCCTCCCTGGTGCAAGGGTCAAGGATGTCTTGGAGCGGGTGCAGGACATTCTAAAAAGGGAGGGAGAACAGCCAGTTGTCGTGGTGCACATTGGTACCAACGACATAGATAAAATAAAAGGGATGAGGTCCGACGAAATGAATTTAAAGGAGCTAGGAGCTAAATTAAAAAGTAGGACCTCAAAAGTAGTAATCTCAGGATTGCTACCAGTGCCACGTGCTAGTCAGAGTAGGAATCGCAGGATAGCGCAGATGAATATGTGGCTTGAGCAGTGGTGCAGCAAGGAGGGATTCAAATTCCTGGGGTATTGGAACCGGTTCTGGGGGAGATGGGACCAGTACAAACTGGACGGTCTGCACCTGGGCAGGACTGGAACCAATGTCCTAGGGGGAGTGTTTGCTAGTGCTGTTGGGGAGGAGTTAAACTAATATGGCAGGGGGATGGGAACCAATGCAGGGAGACAGAGGGAAACAAAAAGGAGACAAAAGCAAAAGACAGAAAGGAGATGAGGAAAAGTGGAGGGCAGAGAAACTCAAGAAAAAGAACAAAAAGGGCCACTGTACAGCAAAATTCTAAAAGGACAAAGGGTGTTAAAAAAAACAAGCCTGAAGGCTTTGTGTCTTAATGCAAGGAGTATCCGTAATAAGGTGGATGAATTAACTGTGCAAATAGATGTTAACAAATATGATGTGATTGGGATTACAGAGACGTGGCTCCAGGATGATCAGGGCTGGGAACTCAACATTCAGGGGTATTCAACATTCAGGAAGGATTGAATAAAAGGAAAAGGAGGTGGGGTAGCATTGCTGGTTAAAGAGGAGATTAATGCAATAGTTAGGAAAGACATTAGCTTGGATGATGTGGAATCTATATGGGTAGAGCTGCAGAACACCAAAGGGCAAAAAACGTTAGTGGGAGTTGTGTACAGACCTCCAAACAGTAGTAGTGATGTTGGGGAGGGCATTAAACAGGAAATTAGGGGTACATGCAATAAAGGTGCAGCAGTTATAATGGGTGACTTTAATATGCACATAGATTGGGCTAGCCAAACTGGAAGCAATACGGTGGAGGAGGATTTCCGAGAGTGCATACGGGATGGTTTTCTAGACCAATATGTCGAGGAACCAACTAGGGGGGAGGCCATCTTAGACTGGGTGTTGTGTAATGAGAGAGGACTAATTAGCAATCTCGTTGTGCGAGGCCCCTTGGGGAAGAGTGACCCTAATATGGTGGAATTCTGCATTAGGATGGAGAATGAAACAGTTAATTCAGAGACCATGGTCCAGAACTTAAAGAAGGGTAACTTTGAAGGTATGAGGCGTGAATTGGCTAGGATAGATTGGCGAATGATACTTAAGGGGTTGACTCTGGATGGGCAATGGCAGACATTTAGAGACCGCATGGATGAACTACAACAATTGTACATTCCTGTCTGGCGTAAAAATAAAAAAGGGAAGGTGGCTCAACCGTGGCTATCAAGGGAAATCAGGGATAGTATTAAAGCCAAGCAAGTGGCATACAAATTGGCCAGAAATAGCAGCGAACCCGGGGACTGGGAGAAATTTAGAACTCAGCAGAGGAGGACAAAGGGTTTGATTAGGGCAGGGAAAATGGAGTACGAGAAGAAGCTTGCAGGGAACATTAAGACGGATTGCAAAAGTTTCTGTAGATATGTAAAGAGAAAAAGGTTAGTAAAGACAAACGTAGGTCCCCTGCAGTCAGAATCAGGGGAAGTCATAACGGGGAACAAAGAAATGGCAGACCAATTGAACAAGTATTTTGGTTCGGTATTCACTAAGGAGGACACAAACAACCTTCCGAATATAAAAGGGGTCAGAGAGAGTCTAGTAAGGAGGAGGAACTGAGGGAAATCTTTATTAGTCGGGAAATTGCGTTGGGGAAATTGATGGGATTGAAGGCAGATAAATCCCCAGGGCCTGATGGACTGCATCCCAGAGTACTTAAGGAGGTGGCCTTGGAAATAGCGGATGCATTGACAGTCATTTTCCAACATTCCATTGACTCTGGATCAGTTCCTATCGAGTGGAGGGTAGCCAATGTAACCCCACTTTTTAAAAAAGGAGGGAGAGAGAAAACAGGGAATTATAGACCGGTCAGCCTGACCTCAGTAGTGGGTAAAATGATGGAATCAATTATTAAGGATGTCATAGCAGCGCATTTGGAAAGAGGTGACATGATAGGTCCAAGTCAGCATGGATTTGTGAAAGGGAAATCATGCTTGACAAATCTTCTGGAATTTTTTGAGGATGTTTCCAGTAGAGTGGACAAGAGAGAACCAGTTGATGTGGTATATTTGGAATTTCAGAAGGCTTTCGACAAGGTCCCACACAAGAGATTAATGTGCAAAGTTAAAACACATGGGATTGGGGGTAGTGCGCTGACGTGGATTGAGAAGTGGTTATCAGACAGGAAGCAAAGGGTAGGAGTAAATGGGTACTTTTCAGAATGGCAGGCAGTGACTAGTGGGGTACCGCAAAGTTCTGTGCTGGGGCCCCAGCTGTTTACACTGTACATTAATGATTGAGACGAGGAGATTAAATGCAGTATCTCCAAATTTGCGGATGACACTAAGTTGGGTGGCAGTGTGAGCTGCGAGGAGGATGCTATGAGGCTGCAGAGTGACTTGGATAGGTTAGGTGAGTGGGCAAATGCATGGCAGATGAAGTATAATGTGGATAAATGTGAGGTTATCCACTTTGGTGGTAAAAACAGAGACACAGACTATTATCTGAATGGTGACAGATTAGGAAAAGGGGAGGTGCAACGAGACCTGGGTGTCATGGTACAAGAGTCATTGAAGGTTAGCATGCAGGTACAGCAGGCGGTTAAGAAAGCAAATGGCATGTTGGCCTTCATAGCGAGGGGATTTGAGTACAGGGGCAGGGAGGTGTTGCTACAGTTGTACAGGGCCTTGGTGAGGCCACACCTGGAGTATTGTGTACAGTTTTGGTCTCCTAACTTGAGGAAGGACATTCTTGCTATTGAGGGAGTGCAGCGAAGGTTCACCAGACTGATTCCCGTGATGGTGGGACTGACCCATCAAGAAAGACTGGATCAACTGGGCTTGTATTCACTGGAGTTCAGAAGAATGAGAGGGGATCTCATAGAAACGTTTAAAATTCTGACGGGTTTAGACAGGTAAGATGCAGGAAGAATGTTCCCAATGTTGGGGAAGTCCAGAACCAGGGGTCACAGTCTAAGGGGTAAGCCATTTAGGACTGAGATGAGGAGAAACTTCTTCACCCAGAGAGTGGTGAACCTGTGGAATTCTCTCCCACATAAAGTTGTTGAGGCCAATTCACTAAATATATTCAAAAGGGAGTTAGATGAAGTCCTTACTACTAGGGGGATCAAGGGGTATGGCGAGAAAGCAGGAAGGGGGTACTGAAATTGCATATTCAGCCATGAACTCATTGAATGGCGGTGCAGGCTAGAAGGGCCGAATGGCCTACTCCTGCACCTATTTTCTATGTTTCTATGTTTTCTATGTTTGCCAACCGGAAAATACCCATTTATCCCGATTCTGTTTTGTGTTACTTAGCCAATTCTCTATCCATGCGAATATATTACCCCAATCCCGTGAACTTTCAGCTTGTGCAGTTTACTTTTATGTGGCACCTTGTCAAATGCCTTCTGGAATTCCAAATACACCACATCCATTGGTTCCCCCTCAGCCACCCTACTCATTACATCCTCAAAGAACTCCAATACATTTGTCAAACATGATTTCTCTTTCATAAAACCATGCTGACTCTGCTTGATTGAATTATGCTTTTCCAAATGTCCTGCTACTGCTTTCTTAATAATGGACTCCAGCATATTCCCAACGACAGATGTTAGGCTAACTGGTCTATAGTTTCCTGCTTTCTGTCTGCCTATTTTTATTTTATTTTTTTAAAGAAGCATCACATTTGCGGTTTTCCAATCTGCTGGGACCTCCCTAGAATCCAGGGAATTTTAGTAGATTAAAACCAATGCATCCACTATCTCTGCAGCCACTTCTTCAGCTGGGGAACAGTGCTCATCTTGTTCAGAGCCACAATATCTAGAAATGCTGAAGCAATATCAAAGGCAGAAATGCCCCCCACCCTCCCAAAAATGTACTGACTTAAACTTTGAACGGGTACTGCTAACTGGAACTTGCTCGATTTACTATGACCATTGCAGCTTTAGGAAATTTGCCAGCGTTCAGTCACCTGTTGCATGTATTAGAACAATTATACTGCATCACTGACCAAGGTGCTTTTAGGGACACCTGCAAAAAAAACCAAGGCATCTTACCTGAGTGATGTGGGAAGCAGCAAATAGAGGACACAGACTTATACACTTCTAAAAGGCTGCTAAAACAGTGGCCTTTTCATGCAGGCAAGATCAAATCACAAACCAGTTAGATCAGCCCCAGACAATGCAGCAGTTCACAAAGGTCTTCGAGCCTTAAATTCATCAGTGCTTGGGAGAGGAAAAAATCTTTAAGAGTAAAATGCAAACTGAGATTCAGTAACAAGCAGCCAAAAAGCAAAGTGTCTGTAGGCAGAGGGCTGCCAGTGACTTGCTGCTTGTTTGTTTGGCAGATCACATCTCTAGAGAACAATAGAGGAGTAGAGAGAGGAGAGCACAGCTGTATGGCCCTTGGGGCTAGTTTCCGCCTTTAATCCACTGTGTAAAGTTGTCATTGGAAAGATCCTCTCCCAGACAATACGGCCTCCTCACTCAGGGGAAGAGAGAGAAAAGAGGAAAAGGACAATTGCAACGGTATTCAGCTCAGTGACCCATGGGTGAATAAACTAGATGCTGGTTAATTTTGAAAGGGGAGGAGAAACAAAATCTCTTGCAAAAAATGAAGTAATTCTCCATGTACTTTTTGGTATTGAAAAAGGAGCTAAAGTATTACCAAGCTCAAGGAGTCTTCTGAGTAGTGGAAAATAATTAAAAACTCTCCCCTTTGTCACTCCGACATTGTGACCTTGCAGTATTCCGGAGACAAAAGTTTGAAAATGAAACCCAGCATGAATGCCTTTATTGGCTACAATACATCATTTGTCTATTTAGAAACTAGATAAATATCTGTTCTTCTCAAAAGTACAAACCTATTAAAATTATTAGAATGTCAAAAATGCTGTTGAAGTAATAAAGGGAATATTGAAAAAGCAAGTTTGAAGTACAAATCAATAACAAAATAAGTTAAATTGTTTTAAGTTTGTCTGCAACAGTGGGTCCTCTTTACCAGGCACTGTTTTACAGTTCAATTGAAGTTATTTTCCCAAATTTCCTTTTGACTAAATTGTCTGAATGCAAATGCTCCTGAAGGTGTTTTCAGTACACTATGTTATTGGCTTATAATGATGAAATGATAGCCCTGGCACCAAAGCTAGCATTATTTCAAGGCTTTTTCCTCCACTATCAACAATTTCAATTTTTCTTTGTTTTAAATTACCAGTCTCGGGTGAGTTCTAATGAAATCATGATTTAAAGCCTGGCACTGGGCCTATATGATCTCATTCAGGATAGCTACTATTATGTATTGTAAAAGACTATCAATGGACCCCCTGTATTTAGTTATAGTTACAACCCTGAGAACCTACTATAACTCCACCTACATCCCAGCCCCTTATAATTTCACCCATGCTGAACATTCCTTTGAATCTGCCACAATAAATGAATTTACTTTCAAGTCACATTGGTGCCATCTCAGCTAATTTACAAACATGTTGGAATAAATGTCCTCTGCTGCTTTGAAGATAGGAGGCAATGGTTTTGCCCGAAAGCTCATTTTGGCAAGCTGATGTAAGCAGGCCACTAGCTTAAATTTTCTGATTAGTGTTATTTTACTATTGGTGTAACTGGATTATCAATGGAAAATCTAGGCATATGTTCCCATCCAATCCAAAAGATGTTTAATGCCTCGTGTAATCATCATCATCGGCAGTCCCTCGGAATCAAGGAAGACTTGCTTTCACTCTGCAACATCAAAATACTGAGAAAATTTGCATTAAGCTTGGCTTGTCAACTTTGTTGCTGATCTGTTTATATGTAGTCTATGCTGTGGTGATGCATTAATAAATCGCAGATTTATCACAAACTTAACTTCCTGAATGCTGCCAGTGTTGCTAGTTTCCATGGGCCTCAGTTTATTTCCAAATCACAGTTCGGGCTCAATGCAGTTTTTGTATTGCTGGCATGTAGATGCTTTCCTCAAACTTCAGGGAAGGTCCATGATTCAAAAATTAAAACTGTAAACTGATTTTTCAGTCATTGCACAATTTCTTTCCTTATTGCCTCCAGTATTCTTAATTCACCGTTGCACTGCCAAACAGAAAATTAACTGCTCCAACCTGCCGCTCAAACACTGAGGAAGGTTTCCTGATGGTTCAGCCAGTTGAGGTAGCAAATAGCTGCATCATACAAACCAGAATGAAATTATACAGCACCTTTCACAACCACTATGTCCCAAAATGCTTTACAGCCAATTAAGTACTTTTGAAGCAGTCACTGTCATAATGTAGGAAACATGGCAGTCAATTTGTGTGCAGCAAGCTCTCACTAACAGCAATGCAATAATGACCAGATAATCTGTTTCAGTGAAGGTTCCAGGTACAATTCCTGATCTGTGCTGAATTAGCTGATCTTAACCAGAGCACGATAATGCCCCTAGGTTGGAGAGGGAAAAATTGACCAAATCACTGCTCCCTACTGGAATCATGTTTTTTTTAAATGGATACCTGGATTTAACTGTGATTCTCAAAATTCTTGGAACAGTCCTGTGTACGGGCTCAAAATGAAGCATGGCCACTTGAGCTTGATATCAGAAAGTTAGCGGCTCCCATGGAACCATGCCTTCAGGAGAAGAGATAGTGATAAATAACTGCAGAAAGCATCTAGCTGCTGTATGTACTACTGTGCAATACAAAGGGAGATTCCTTCTACACTAGGAGAAGCAGCACATGGCACTAGAGAATTACTTTAGTGCAGCAAAATTAGCCTGGCACTTATTGGAGTTATATAAATGGCCCATTACCTCAAATGTCATGAATGATCTATACAAATGAGGTGCTAATGTGTCACTTTGGGTGATTGAAAAAATTGTAAATTAGCTTTATCCTTGTCTTCTAAATTCCTGGATCAAAGGACAGTTAAAATACAGATCAAATTCTGCTCCAGGTATATGCATGTTTGTTTAATGATATTCTATATCGTTGACAGTAGTTCATTTAGACTGGGCAAACCAAATTTGCAGAAATAATGTGGAGGACGAATTAATGGAATGTATACAAGATAGTTTTCTAGATCTGTATGTTGAGGAACCAACTAGGGAGCAGGCTATTTTAGATCTAGTATTGTACAATGAGAACGAGTTAATTAATAACCTTGTAGCAAAGGGAAGAGTAACCATAATATGAAAGAATTTTATATTAAGTTTGAAAGTGATTTAATTAAATCCAAAACTAGGGTCTTAAATCTAAACAAAGCAAACTACGTAGGTATGAGGGGCAATTTGGCTAAGGTAGATTGGAAAACTACATTAAAGGGTATGACGGTAGATGAGCAATGGCTAGCATTTAAAGAATTAATACATCATTTACAACAAATATACTAAGGCACAAAAACTCCACACAAAAAGTTGTCCAACCGTGGCCAACAAGAGAAGTTAAAGATAGTATTAGATCAAAGGAAGAGGCTTATAATGTTGCCAAAAAGAGCGTAAAGCCCAAGGATTGGGAGAATTTGAGAATTCAGCAAAGGAAGATCAAGAAATCGATAAAGAAAGGGAAAATAGAATGAGAGTGTAAACTAGCGAGAGATAAAAAAACAACTTGTATTTATATAGCGCCTTTAATGTAGTGAAACATCCCAAGGTGCTGCACAGAAGTATTATGAGATAAAGAATTTGACACCGAGGTGCACAAGGAGAAATTAGGGCAGTTGACCAAAAGTTTGGATAAAGAGATAGGTTTTAAGGAGCATCTTGAAGGAGGAAAGAGAGGTAGAGAAATAAAATCAGAATGTAAAAGCTTCTAAAGGTATGTAAAAAGAAAAAGATCAAAAGTAAATGTGGGTCCCTTACAGGCTGAGACAGGAGAAATTATGATGGAGAATAAAGAAATGGCAGAGAAATTAAACAAATACTATGCGTCCGTCTTCACAGAAGACACAAAAAACCTCCCGGAAATAGTGTAGAACAAAGGGTCCAGCGAGAACGTGGAACTGAAAGAAATTAGTATCAGTAAAAAAAATAGTACTGGAGAAATTAATGAGACTGAAAGCTGATAAATCCCCTGAACCTGATGGCCTACATCCTACAGTTTTGAAAGAGGTGGCTATAGAGATAGTGGATGCATTGGTTGCCATCTTCCAAAATGCCATAGATTCTAGAAAAGCTCCCGCAGATTGGAAGATAGCAAATGTAACCCCGCTATTTAAGAAAGGAGGGAAAGAGAAAACGGGGAACTACAGGCCAGTTAGCAGGGAAAATACGAGAATCTATTATTAAGGATGTGGTATCAGGGCACCTAGAAAATAATAATAGGATTGGGCAGGGTCAACACGGATTTATGAAAGGGAAATCATGTTTGACAAATCTGTAGGAGTTTGTCGAGGTTGTAATTAGTAGAATACACAAGGGGGAACCAGTGGATGTGATGTATTTGGATTTTCAGAAGGCATTTGATAAGGTGCCACACAAGAGATTAACAAACTGAAGGCTCATGGGATTGGGGAAATATACTAGCATGAATTGAGGATTGGTTAACGGACAGAAAACAGAGAGTAGGAATAAACAGGTCATTTTCGGGTTGGTAGACTGTAACTAATGGGGTGACCGCAAGGATCAGTGCTTGGGCCTCAACTATTCACAATCTATATCAATGATTTGGATGAGGGAATCCAATGTAATATGTCCAAGTTTGCTAATGATACAAAGCTAGATGGGACTGTAAGTTGTGAGGAGGATGCAAAAAGAGACTTCAAGGAGGATATAGAGAGGCTAAGCGAGTGGGAAAGAACATGACAATTGAAATATAAAGTGGAGAAATGTGAAGTTATCCACTTTGGACGGAAAAATAGAACAGAGTATTTTTAAACGGTGAGAGATTGGGAAATGTTGGTGTTCAGAGGGACCTGGGTGTCCTTGTACACAAATCACAAAGTTAACATGCAGGTACAGCAAGCAATTAAGAAAGCAAATGGTATGTTGGCTTTTATTACAATAGGATTCGCGTATAAGAGTAAAGATGTCTTACTGCAATTATATAGGGCCCTGGTGAGACCACACCTGGAGTATTGTGTACAGTTTTAGTCTTCTTATCCAAGGATGTACTTGCCACAAAGGGATTGCAACAAAGGCTCACCAGACTGGTTCCTGGGATTGGGGGGGGAGGGGGGCGGGTTGTCGAGAGAGAAGACATTAGACTAGACCTATATTCAAGAATGAGAGGTGATCTTGTTGAAACATACAAAATTCTTACAAAGCTTGACAGAGTGGATGCAGGGAGGAGGTTTCCCTTGGCTGGGGAGTCTAGAACCAGGGGTTAGTCTCAGAATAAGCATTCCCCATTTAGGTCAGAGATGAGGCAAAATGTATTCAATCAAAGGGCAGTGAATCTTTGGAATTCTCTACCCCAAAGGGCTGTGGATGCTCAGTCGTTGAGTATATTCAAGACAGAGATCGATAGATTTTTGAATATTAAGGGAATCAAGGGATAAGGGGATAGTGCAGGAAAGTGGAGTTGAGGTAGATCAGCCATGATCTTATTGAATGGCGGAGCAGACTCGAGGGGCCGAATGGCCTACTCCTGCTCGTAATTCTTATGTTCTTGTGTTCGTTACAAAATGCATTTTGAGAACCAGAAGACATGCAATTCACGAACAATAAATTACATTTATTCAATGAGTGAGGTTTACTATTAAAAAAAAACAGGCTCAGGCGTGATGACCCCTTCCTGGGTAAAATAGCATGTAAATGGCAAGTATGGAGTCAAACTGCAAACATTTCAATTTGAAATGCTTCCACAATTGTCCCTTTTACATTTTAGGTTACTTTTGATAGTAGCATCATCATCATAGGCAGTCCCTCAGAAACAAGGAAGACTTGCTTCCACTCCAAAAATGAGTCCTTAGGTGGCTGAACAGTCCAATATGAGAACCACAGTCCCTGTCACAGGTGGGACAGATAGTCAGTGAGGAAAGGGGTGCGTGGGACCGGTTTGCCGCACGCTCTTCCCGCTGCCTGTGCTTGATTTCTGCATGCTCTCAGCGATGAGACTAGAGGTGCTCAGCATCCTCCCAGATGCACTTCCTCCACTTAGGGCAGTCTTTGGCCAGGGACTCCCAGGTGTCAGTGGGGATGTTGCACTTTATCAGGGAGGCTTTGAGGGTGTCCTTGTAACATTTCCTCTGCCCACCTTTGGCTCGCTTGCCGTGAAGGAGTTCAGAGTAGAGCGCTTGCTTTGGGAACCTCGTGCCTGGCATGCAAACGATGTGGCCTGCCCAGTGGAGTTGATCAAGTATGGTCAGTGCTTCAATGCTCGGGATGTTGGCCTGGTCGAGGACGCCAACGTTGGTGCGTCTGTCCTCCAAGGGGATTTGTCGGATCTTGCAGAGACATCGTTGGTGGTATTTCTCCAGCGACTTGAAATGTCTACTGTACATGGTCCATGTTTCTGAGCCATACAGGAGGGCAGTATTACTACAGCTCTGTAGACCATGAGCCTGGTCTTCAAACACTCTTTTCCTCAGGCGGCCGAAAGCTGTGCTGGCGCACTGGAGTCGGTATTGAATCTCGTCGTCAATGTCTGCTCTTGCTGATGAGGCTCCCGAGATGGGGGAGTGCTGTATGGCGAGGGCAGGTTGGTGGAGGACCTTTGTTTTACGGATGTTTAGCGTAAGGCCCATACATTCCTAAGCCTCAGTAAATACGTTAACTATGACTTGGAGTTCAGCCTCTACGTGCGCAGACACAGGCATCGTCCACATATTGTAGCTTGACGACAGATGTTGGGATGGTCTTGGACCTGGCCTGGAGACGGTGAAGGTTGAACAGGTTCCCACTGGCTCTGTTGTTTAATTCCACTCCAGCGGGGAGCTTGTTGACTGAGGTGGAGCATGGCAGCGAGGAAGATTGAGGCGATAACATAGCCCTGTTTGACCTCGGTCCAGACATGGATCGGCTCTATAATGGATCCGTTGGTAAGGATCACGCCCTGCATGTCGTCGTGGAGCAGGCAGAGGATAGTGATGAACTTTTGAGGGCATTCGAAATGGAGGACGACACTCTATAGGCCCTCGCCACTTTGAAAGTGGATAAATCCCCTTTTGATAGCAAAGCATTGCCAGAAGTAAATCCTGTCGTATAACTGACTAACTGCTTTTCCCAAAATTACAAGAGTGACTACATAACAAAAGTACTTCATTGGCGATGAAACACTTTGGGACATCCAAGTATAAATAAATTTACCAGCAACATTTGGCATGGGTCACTGTATTGGGTCTGGCCCCGATTAAAGGGTTGCTGGCTTGTCTGGACTCTCCTCTGACTTCAAGGAAGGTCCAAGGCCAGTAATTCACACTGGCTGGGAAGTATTAAGGGGCTTAGCAGCTTTGAAAATAGATAAATCCCCAGGCTTGGATGAAATGTATTCTAGGCTGTTAAGAAAAGCAAAAGAGGAAATAGCAGAAGCTCTGACCATCATTTTCCAATCCTCTCTAGCTACAAGTGTGGTGCCAGAGGACTGGAGGACTGCTAATGTTGTACCTTTGTTTAAAAAGGGAGAAAGTGATAGATTGCGTCAGCCTAACTGCAGCGGTGGGAAAATTATTGGAAAATGTCCTGAGGTACAGGATAAATCTTCATTTGGAAAGACATGGAAAAATCAAGGACAGTCAGGATGGATTTATTAAGGAAAGGTCGTGGTCTGACTAACTTGATTGAATTTTTCAATGAGGTAACCCAGGAGGGTCGATGTGGGCAGTGCGTATGATGTAGTGTATATGGAATTTAGCAAAGCTTTTGATAAAGTCCCACATAGAAACATAGAAAATAGGTGCAGGAGTAGGCCATTCGGCCCTTCTAGCCTGCACCGCCATTCAATGAGTTCATGGCTGAACATTCAACTTCAGTACCCCATTCCTGCTTTCTCGCCATACCCCTTGATCCCCCTAGTAGTAAGGACCTCATCTAACTCCTTTTTGAATATATTTAGTGAATTGGCCTCAACAACTTTCTGTGGTAGAGAATTCCACAGGTTCACCACTCTCTGGGTGAAGAAGTTCCTCCGCATCTCGGTCCTAAATGGCTTACCCCTTATCCTTAGACTGTGACCTCTGGTTCTGGACTTCCCCAACATTGGGAACATTCTTCCTGCATCTAACCTGTCTAACCCCGTCAGAATTTTATATTTTTCTATGAGGTCCCCTCTCATTCTTCTGAACTCCAGTGAATACAAGCCCAGTTGATCCAGTCTTTCTTGATAGGTCAGTCCCGCCATCCCGGGAATCAGTCTGGTGAACCTTCGCTGCACTCCCTCAATAGCAAGAATGTCCTTCCTCAGGTTAGGAGACCAAAACTGTACACAATACTCCAGGTGTGGCCTCACCAATGCCCTGTACAACTGTAGACAGGTCAGACAGGTCATGAAAGTAAAAGCGGATGGAATCCAGGACAAAGAGGCAAGTTGGATCCAAAATTGGCTCAGAGGCAGGAAGCAAAGGGTAATGGTTGATGGGTGTTTTTATGACTGGAAGGCTGTATCCAGTGGGGTTCCACAGGGCTCAGTGCTGGGTCCCTTGCTTTTTGTGGTATATATCAATGACTTCGACTTGAATATTGGGGGTATGATTAAGAAGTTTGCAAATTACACTAAAATAGGCTGTGTGGTTGTTAATGAAAAAGAAAGCTGCAGATTGCAGGAAGATATGTTGCCTCCCTGGTGCAAGGGTCAAGGATGTCTCGGAGTGAGTGCAGGACATTCTGAAAAGGAACGGTGAACAGCCAGTTGTCGTGGTGCATATAGGTACCAACGAAATAAGTAAAAAAAATGAGATGAGGTCCTACGAGACGAATTTAGGGAGCTAGCAGCTAAATTAAAAAGTAGGACCTCAAAAGTAGTAATCTCAAGATTGCTACCAGTGCCACGTGCTAGTCAGAGTAGGAATCGCAGGATAGCTCAGATGAATACGTGGCTTGAGGAGTGGTGCAAGAGGGAGAGATTCAAATTCCTGGGACATTGGAACCGGTTTTGGGGGAGGTGGGACCAGTACAAACCAGACGGTCTGCACCTGGGCAGGACCGGAACCAATGTCCTAGGCAGAGTGTTTGCTAGTGCTGTTGGGGAGGAGTTAAACTAAAATGGTAGGGGGATGGAAACCTATGCAGGGAGAAAGAGGGAAATAAAATGGAGTCAGAAGCAAAAGATAGAAAGGAGAATAGTAAAAGTGGAGGGCAGAGAAACCCAAGGCAAAAAACACAAAGGGCCACATTACAGCAAAATTCTAAAGGGGCAAAGTGTGTTAAAAAGACAATCCTGAATGCTCTGTGCCTCAATGCGAGGAGTATTCAGAATAAGGTGGATGAATTAACTGTACAGATAGCAGTTAACGGATATGATGTAATTGGCATCACAGAGACATGGCTCCAGGGTGACCAAGGCTGGGAACTCAACATCCAGAGGTATTCAACATTTAGGAAGGATAGACAGAAAGGAAAAGAAGGCAGGGTGGCGTTGCTGGTTAAAGAGGAAATTAATGCAATAGTAAGGAGGGACATTAGCCTGGATGAATTGGAATCGGTATGGGTGGAGCTGCGGAATATCAAAGGGCAGAAAACGCTAGTGGGACGTGTGTGCAGACCACCAAACAGTAGTAGTGAGGTCGGGGACAGCATCAAACAAGAAATAAGGGATGTGTGCAATAAAGATACAGCTGTTATCATGGGCGACTTTAATCTACATATTGATTGGGCTAACCAAACTGGTAGCAATGCAGTGGAGGAGGATTTCCTGGAGTGTATTCGGGATGGTTTTCTAGACCAATATGTCGAGGAGCCAATTAGAGAGCTGGCCATCCTCGACTGGGTAATGTGTAATGAGAAGGGACTAATTAGCAATCTTGTTGTGCGAGGCCCCTTGGGGAAGAGTGAACATACTATGGTAGAATTCTTTATTAAGATGGAGAGTGACGCAGTTCATTCAGAAACTAGGGTTCTGAACTTAAGGAAAGGTAACTTCGACAGTACGAGGCGTGAATTGGCTAGAATAGACTGGCAAAGGATACTTAAAGGATTGATGGTGGATAAGCAATGGCAAGCATTTAAAGATCACATGGATGAAATTCAGCAATTGTACATCCCTGTCTGGAGTAAAAATAAAATGGGGAAAGTGGCTCAACCGTGGCTAACAAGGGAAATTAAGGATAGTGTTAAAACCAAGGAAGAGGCATATAAATTGGCTAGAAAAAGCAACAAACCTGAGGACTGGAGAAATTTAGAATTCAACAGAGGAGGACTAAGAGTTTAATTAAGAGGAGGAAAATAGAGTACGAGAGGAAGCTTGCAGGGAACATAAAAACTGACTGCAAAAGCTTCTATAGATATGTGAAGAGAAAAAGATTCGTGAAGCCAAACGTTGGTCCCTTGCAGTCGGATTCAGGTGAATTTATAATGGGGAACAAAGAAATGGCAGACCAATTGAACAAATACTTTGGTTCTGTCTTCACGAAGGAAGACATAAATAACCTTCCGAATGTACTAGGGGGACAGTGAGTCTAGTGAGGAAGAGGAACTGAAGGATATCCTTATTAGGTGGGAAATTGTATTAGGGAAATTGATGGGATTGAAGGCCGATAAGTCCCCGGGGCCTGATAGTCTGCATTCCTGAGCACTTAAGGAAGTGGCCCTAGAAATAGTGGATGCATTGGTGATCATTTTTCAACAATCTATCGTCGATGGATCAGTTCCTATGGACTGGAGAGTAGCTAATGTAACACCACTTATAAAAAAAGGAGGGAGAGAAAACAGGTAATTATAGACCAGTTAGCCTGACATAAGTAGTGGGGAAAATGTTGGAATCAATCCTTAAGGATGGAATAGCAGCACATTTGGAAAGCAGTGACAGGATCGGTCCAAGTCAGCATGGATTTATGAGAGAAAAATCATGCTTGACGAATCTTCTGGAATTTTTGAGGATGTAACTAGTAGAGTGGACAAGGGAGAACCAGTGGATGTGGTGTATTTGGACTTTCAAAAGGCTTTTGACAAGGTCCCGCACAAGAGATTGGTGTGCAAAATCAAAGCACATGGTATTGGGGCTGAGCCCTGTGGCACTCCACTAGTCACTGCCTGCCATTCTGAAAAGGACCAGTTTATCCCGAATCTCTGCTTCCTGTCTGCCAACCATATCTCTATCCATGTCAGTACATTACCCCCAATACCATAATTAGGAAAAGGGGAGGTGCAACGAGACCTGGGTGTCATGGTTCATCAGTCATTGAAAGTTGGCATGCAGGTACAGCAGGCGGTGAAGAAGGCAAATGGTATGTTGGCCTTCATAGCCAGGGGATTTGAGTAAAGGAGCAGGGAGGTCTTACTGCAGTTGTGAGGCCTAATCTGGAATATTGTGTTCAGTTTTGGTCTCCTAATCTGAGGAAGGACGTTCTTGCTATTGAGGGAGTGCAGCGAAGGTTCACCAGACTGATTCCCAGGCTGGCTGGACTGACATATGAGGGGAGACTGGATTAACTGGGCCTTTATTCACTGGAGTTTAGAAGGATGAGAGGAGATCTCATAGAAACGTATAAGATTCTGATGGGACTGGACAGGTTAGATGCGGGAAGAATGTTCCCGATGTTGGGGAAGTCCAGAACCAGGGGACATAGTCTTAGGATAAGGGGTAGGCCATTTAGGACTGAGATGAGGAGAAACTTCTTCACTCAGAAATTAACCTGTGGAATTCCCTGCCACAGAGTGTTGTTGATGTCAGTTCATTGGATATATTCAAGAGGGAGTTAGATATAGCCCTTACGGCTAAAGAGGTCAAGGGGTATGGAGAGAAAGCAGGAAAGGGGTACTGAGGGAATGATCAGCATGATCTTATTGAATGGCAGTGCAGGCTCGAAGGGCTGAATGGCCTACTCCTGCACCTATTTTCTATGTTTCTATATCAATGTACTGGTCAGGTGGGCGGAACAGTGGCAAATTGAATTCAATCTGGGTAAGTATGAGGTAATGCATTTGGGGAGGTCTAACAAGGCAAGGGAATACACATTAAATGGTACAACATTGAAAAGTGTAGAAGTACAAAGGGAACTTGGAATGCAGGTCCACAGATCCCTGAAGCTAGCTAGCCAGGTAGATAAGGTGGTTAAGAAGGCATATGGAATACTTGCCTTTATTAGTTGAGGCATGGAATACAAGAGCAAGGAGGTTATGCCTGAACTGTATAAAACACTGGTCAGGCAGCAGCTGAAGTATTGTATGCAGTTCTGATCATCACATTACAGGAAATATGTGATTGCACTGGAAAAGGTGTAGAGGAGATTTATAAGAATGTTGCCTGGAATGGAGAATTTTGGTTGTGAGGAAAGATTGGAGATGCTGGGTCTGTTTTCCTTGGAACAGAGGAGGCTGAGGGGAGACCTGACTGAGGTGTGTACAATTATGAGGGGCCTAAATAGTGTGGATAGAAAGGACCTATTTCCCTTAGCAGAGGGGTCAACAACCAGGGAACATAGATTTAAAGTAATTGGTCAGAGGTTTAGTGGGGATTTGAGGGGAAATTTCTTCACCCAGAGGGTTGTGGGGGTCTGGAACTCACTGCCTGAAAGGATGGTAGAGGCAGAAACCCTCATCACATTTAAAAAACACTTGGGTGTGCACTTAGGAAGTGCTGCAACCTACAGGGCTACGGACCAAGAGCTGGAAAGTGGGATTAGGCTGGATAGCTCTTGGTCGGCCGGTGCGGACACGATGGGCCGAAATGACCTCCTTCCATGCTGTAAATTTCTATGATTCTATGGAGCATCCACAACAGCATCGGAGCTGCATTCACAACTTCAAAGCAACCTTGCATGCTTATAGTATTTAAAGCACAGAAACAAATCATTTGGCCCAACAGGTCCATGCTGGTGTTTATGCTCCACACAAGCCTCCTCCCATTCTTCTTCACCTAACCCCATCAACATAATCTTCTATTCCTTTTATCCTCAGGTGTTTATCTAGCTTCCGCTTTAAATGTACGTATGCTAGTCGCCTCAACTGCTCCTTGTGGTAGAGAGTTCCACATTCTAACCACTCTGGGTAAAGAAGTTTCTCCTGAAATCCTATTGAATTTATTAGTGACCATCATTTATGAACCTCCTATGCACACAGTTCCTTATTGTTGCAAAATTCATCTCACAGTATAAATGAGTTAAGCTCAGAACAAAGGAAACATACAATTAAGGACTGTTTGCACTTCATCTCCTTGGTGCTCAGATTGCATCCCCATTACAGTGCAGCATGAAATGCATCATCATCATCAAAGGCAGTCCCTCAGAATCGAGGAAGTCTTGCTTCCACTCAAAGCGAGTGGTAGCTGCACAGTCCAATACAGGAATTACTGTCTCTGCCACAGGTAGGGCAGACAGTGGTTGAAGGAAAGGGCGAGTGGGGAGCCTGGTTTGCCGCACGCTCCTTCTGCTGTCTGCGCTTGGTTTCTGCATACTCTTGGCGACGAGACTCGAGGTGCTCAGCGCCCTCCCGGATGTACTTCTTCCACTTTGGGTGATCTTAGGCCAGGGATTCCCAGGTGTCGGGGATGTTGCACTTTATCAAGGAGGCTTTGCGGATGTTCTTGAAACGTTTCCTCTGCCCACCTGAGGCTCGCTTGCCGTGTCAGAGCTCCGAGTAGAGCGCTTGCTGAGAGAGTTTCGTGCCGAGCATGTGAACGATGTGGCCCGCCCAATGGAGTTGGTCGAGCGTGGTCAGTGCTTTGATACTGGTGATGTTGGCCTGAGCGAGAAGACTGACATTGGTGCGTCCATCCTCCCAGTGGATTTGTCGGATCTTGCGGAGGCAGCACTGGTGCTACTTCTCCAGCACTTTGAGATGTCTGCTGTATATAGTCCACTTCTTAGGAGGGCAGGTATCATTACTGCCCTGTAGACCATACACTAATGTGTGGGTGGGTGAGGATAGGCGAGAGCCGCCCCGACCTGTGAGAGACCACCACCACAGGTCAGGGCTATAAATAGAGCTGGAGTGCCGGGCCTTGGAACATCGTGGGCGAAGATACGGCGAATGAGGGTACGGGGCCCAGAAGAGCAGAGGGCCCAGAGGCAGCATGGGCCTGCCCACACTGCGATGTGAGTGTGCACTAGGTCTGTGCAGCAGAGCACGTTAAAGAAATCCACGCACAAGCATCTTCCACCCCTTCAATTGCAGTTCAGGACTGGAACATCGGGTCCTTCATTGCAACATCTGTGAATTCTTGTGGAAGCAAGTCATCCTCGCTTGAGGGACCACCTATGATGATGAAGCTTGGTGCCAGATTTGAGGTTCTGGTCTTCAAACACTCGCTTCCTTAGACATTTGAAGGCTGCGCTGGCACACTGGAGGCAGCATTGGACCTCGTCATCAATGTCTGCCCTTGCTGATAGTAGGCTCCTGAAGTATGGAAAATGGTCCATGTTGTCCAAGGCCGCGCAGTGGATTTTGATGATCAAGGGGCAGTGCTATGTGGCGGGGTCAGGTTGATGGAAGACCTTTGCCTTCAGATGTTTTGTGTAAAAGACTCCTACTTTCGTATGCCTCAGTGAAGGTGTTGACGATGGCTTGGAGTTCGGCCTCCGAGTGTGCACAGACGCAAGCGTCGTCCGCGTACTGTAGTTCAATGACAGAGGATGGGACAGCCTTGGACTGTGCCTGGATGTGGCAAAGGTTGAACAGGTTCCCATTGGTTCTATAGTTTAGTTCCATTCTAGTAGGGAGCTTCTTGAGAGTGAGATGAAGCATTGCAGCATGAAATGCAGAATATTAGCGGCAACAGAGGAAAAAAAAAATTAGATGTGCAATTGTTGAAAAACTGTACTTCGAACTTTAAATGTCGGAGGAGGTACATGTAGACCAATATTGCAAAAATGGCAATACTGGCCTGAATGGCTGAACTGAGCAGCCAATCCACCTGTGGCCAAAAAAAACGGTGGCATAAAGCATCTAGTTCTACTGATGGCATATGTTCCTATTTTCTATTGCTGATAAAGTAAAACCACATGAGGTACATAGTGCCACCAGCAGCATTAGTGCTGCCTAGTTTATAATTGTGGCTGCCAGTGGAGACACACTGACAGTGGCAGTGTTGTAATAAATGTGCTAGTAAGTTATAGTCACTTGGGTAGGGTACCATGATGCTGCCTGAACCTATAGCAGAGAGGGGGATTTCTAAAAATATATATTGCAGATATCTGTCCCAATGCAAACCTTGCTAATACAAAAATTTAAACTGAACACCAAATCAGCATCAGAAAGTCAATGGGCTAGAATTTCCAAAAGATCCGCCATCTGACGCCCAAAATACCGCTAAGATTTTAAAATGATCACAGGCAAAAAAAAATAGACCTTACACCCGGATTCTCGGGGGGGGGGGGCGGGTTGGGAGGGGGGGGGGGAGAAAAGGAGACACAATCTTCGGCTGAATGGGCGGTTCTTAAACAAAATGGCCGGTAATTACTAAAATTTAGACTGAGGCTGTGGGTTGGGCCATGAGGGGGGGGAAACCATAAAAAATATTTTTTCCAAAAAACATAAAATAAAAAAAAAAATCAGAACACATTCTCAGGACCCTTTTCAACTTAATCACAAATAATTTTAAAATAAATAAAAACCAATTAACTTACCTTTTTTTGCAGGGCTACTTACCTATCGCGAGCATTTTTTTCCTACTTACCTACAGGTGACAGCTGAGTTAAAACTCGGGCGATAGCGGTTTCTGGATGGTGCACGCCGGTGGTCCACTCCCCAGTGGTATTTCGAAACCGCTGGCGGAACATTATGTAAATTTTCACCAACCCGGTTTTCGCCCAAACTGACCAATACCGACCGCCAAGAAACCGGGCAGAGATGCAGTGGAAATTCTAGCCCTTTGAAACAATAAGTGTTTGTCCAATTTGGAGCCACATTTTAAAGCTATGTTATGTATACGGCAAGTTAAACAGTTGTCAGCCTATATCCTTTCTACCAAACATAATGGCTTTTTGTAAATCATGCTTCATTGCTCAATAATTTCAAGTCATCAGCTAGGCTCAGCTAAAAGCAAGTGACAAGTCAGTCAGTAGGTGGTAGCACTGCTATTATTGGTCATCTGGTTTTAGCCAATAGGTTTAGTAGCTACACACCCATCATTACTCCTAAACAATCTAGCTGGGGGAAGGGAATTTCATGTAGGTTTGGGGTGGGAAAGGTCTTAGTGGCCTGAATGTTTTGTAGAGGAGGGAGAAGCCTGACACAGTGAAGCAGAAGAACAATGATCATAATCCCCATTATTCTTGTGCAGCCGACCAATCAATTTTTTTGGGGGGGAGGGGGGGGAAGAAAGAGGATTAAATCATTGCTCATTTTTAAACTTGAGTAACAGTTTAAAGCCAAGAAAAATTGGCCTTCTCTTCTGTGAATTTCTGCACAGTAATAAAGTAATTCAAATGGCTATGAACTCTCAAACAACATTCATTTTAAGTTGAAAAACAAAGCCATATTTTGGTGTTGTTGCAATGCAAAATATCATCAGGATACAAATGCAACAATCATACTGCGCTCACATTTAGTCTAACCAGTAATTAGTGCTGCCCCACTGCACTTAGCCTGCAAACATCTAAATTAGCAATTAGCAATTTCATCAAATTATTCCCCTACCTTTATTAATCTCTAAGCATAGAAATTGAGAGATTGTTGTTCGGCAGTTCCAGCAGATTCCAGTTTTAACTCAAGTAGGAGAACACTAGAATGGCCACAAACTCAAGCAGGACTCAGATACACAAGATACAAACAAAATTCCTGTGACCTTGTTTAGAGGCAGAGCCCCTGCTTGGGACACTCCTATACTTCCTTAAGGCCCACTCTTGGAGATTCCTCCTCCAATCCTACAGCAATGGAATTATGTCCATGAAAGTTTTCTGGGGCTTAATCATCAGTACACTATCTAACTGTGAAGAGTATTCAACTAAGCTTGATTTCATCCAAAATCCACACACTTGCAGTTCTAGCAGGGCATCATTGCACACTATTGCAACACTCCTGAAAAAGTTTTTCAGAAAAATACCTCTGACCACAAGGCCATAAAGCAGTGATTGGCACGTAACGTCCTCGACACTCTACGGAAGGAGGAGGTGGTTGATTCTGTCGGATGGTTCCCCGAGCAGACTGTCGAAGTCATTTGGCAGAATGCCTCATCGCCAGAGCTTTCAAACAAGCACCAAGACGAAAGCAGGACACAGTATGATGTGTCCACGGCTGAGATGAGCACTAGGGCTGCTGTAATTTCTTGTTATAATATTTTGGGACCGTTTCAGGCATCAGAAACATCTCTGAATGGGATCATGTCTGTTTGGACCAAGAAATAGCACACAGGAATTAAAGACCACAAGCATCTTAAAAGGGACAGGCATCATCAGTATTTTTTCTGTTCAAGGAAACAAGGTCCAAGGTTGTAAATTGGTTGCCAGGTCTGGAAAAGGGCAGAGCGCCCCAGGTTCTCTGTTGGGGCAGTGGAATTGCTGCTGCAGGAAGCAAGGCAAAGAAAAGTGATACCCTTTGGCATCAAGCCAGGGCAGTAACTGCCAACTCCATTACTCCTTTATAAGGTGGTCAAATATGCCCTCCAGAAATCTGGGCTAGGCTGTAGAAAACCCAACACTGCATAGCCCGTCCTCCCTGCCATGTGGGGGATTTACATATAATATTTAAACCTCCCTGATCCCGCATAGTCTATTGTCGTTTTCCTGTAGGCTCATAAGCTCTATGGATTTTCAGGCTCCTTGTTCATTGTTTAAAATGCCAGAGCAAATTGGCAGTTCCACAGCAAAGGTGCCAAACCAAACAAACTCTCCGAAAACAAGTCAGAAATAAGCTTTAAACTGGTGCTCTCAATGTTGATGCTAGGCTCTTAAAATTCTCTTCCACCGCTTCCTGTCATCATCATCATCATCATAGGCAGTCCCTCTGAATCGAGGAAGACTTGCTTCCACTCCTGAATTGAGTTTGTAGGTGGCTGTACAGCCCAGTGTGAGAACCACAGTCTCCGTCACAGGTGGGACAAATAGTTGTTGAGGGAAAGGGTGGGTGGGACTGGTTTGCCACACGCTCTTTCCACTGCCTGCGCTAGAGTTCTGCAGGCTCTCGGCGACGAGACTCGAGTCGCTCAACACCCTCCCGGATGCACTTCCTCCACTTCGGGCGGTTTCCGGCTAGGGACTCTCAGGCGTCAGTGGGGATGCCGCACTTTATCAGGGAGGCTTTGAGGATGTCCTTGCAACGCTTCCGCTGCGTCCACCTTTGGTTCATTTGCCGTGAAGGAATTCCGAGTAGAGCGCTTGCTTTGGGAGTCTCATGTCTGACATGCGAACTATGTGGCCTGCCCAGCGGAACTGATCAAGTGTGGTCAGTGCTTCAGTGCTGGGAATGTTGGCCTGTCGAGGACGCTAATGTTGGTGCGTCTGTCCTCCCAGGGGATCTGTAGGATCTTGCGGAGACACCATTGGTGGTATTTCCCCAGAGACTTGAGGTATCTACTGTACATGGTCCATGTTTCTGAGCCATGCAGGAGGGCGGGTATTACTACAGCCCTATAGACTGTCAGCTTGGTGACAGTTTTGAGGGCCTGGTCTTCAAACTCTCTTTTCCTCAGGCGGCCGAAGGCTGCACTGGAGGAGTCAATGCCTGCTCTTGTTGATAGGAGGCTCCCGAGATAAGGGAAGTGGTCCACGTTATCCAGGGCCGCACCGTGGATCTTGATGACTGGGGGGGGGGGGGCAGTACTGTGTAGCGAAGACAGGCTGGTGGAGGCCCTTTTGTCTTACTGATGTTTAGCGTAGGCCCATGCTTTCGTACGCCTCAGTAAATATGTCAACTATGTCCTGGAGTTCAGCCTGTGTGCGCGCGCAGACGCAGGTGTGATCCGCGTACTGCAGCTCGACGAGAGGTTGGGGTGGTCTTGGATCTGGCCTGGAGACGGCGAAGGTTGAACAGGTTCCCACTGGTTCTGTAGTTTAGTTCCACTCCAGCGGGGAGCTTGTCAACTGTGAGGTGGAGCATGGCAGCGCGAAAGATTGAGAAGAAAGTTGGGGCGATGACTCAGCCCTGCTCGACCCCGGTCCAGACGTGGATTGGGTCTGTGATGGATCCATTGGTAAGGATCACGGCCTGCATGTCATCATGGAGCAGGCGCAGGATGGGGACGTACTTTTGGGGGCATCCAAAGCGGAGGAGGACGCTCCATAGACCTTCGCGGTTGACAGTGTCAAAGGCCTTTGTAAGGTTGAAGGCGGCCATATACAAGGACTGGTGCTGTTCCCTGCATTTATCCTGCAGCTGTCGTGCTGCAAAAATGTCCATTGTGTCCCATAGGGGACGAAATCCACACAGTGACTCCGGGAGGAGCTCCTGGGCCACAGGGAGAAGACGGTTGAGGAGGACTCTAGCGACGACTTTCCCAGTGGCTGATAGCAGGGAGATTCCTCTGTAGTTGCCGCAGTCGGACTTGTCCCCTTTTTTAAAGATCACAATCACTGCTTCTCAGATGTCCCGGCATACTCTCCTCCCTCCAGATGAGAGATGAGGTCATGTATTCGCGCCAGCAGTGCCTCTCCACCATACTTCAGTGCCTCAGCAGGGATTCCATCTGCTCCGGTAGCCTTGTTTTTTAAGCTGTCTTACGGCTTTTTCTACCTCGTGCAGTGTTGGAGTCTGAGGTGGTGGCGGGTTGCATGCTGCGGAATGGAGTCGAGATCACTCGAGTCAAAGGCAGAGTTTCAATTGAGATCTTCGAAATGCTCCTTCCAGCAGGCCCTGACTGCCTCTGTGTCTTTGATGAGTGTTTCCTTGTTCTTGGCCAGCAGCGGGGTGGGGCCTTGGGTGTTTGGACCGAAGGTGGCCTTGACTGCGATAAAGAATCCTCGCACATCATGGCTGTCGGCCAGCTGCTGTATCTCCTGTGCTTTCGCCATCCACCACCTGTTCTTTAGGTCCCGGGTTTTTTGTTGGACCTCAGCCTTAAGCCATCTGTAGTGCTGCTTTGCTACTCCCGAGTTGGGTTTTGGCTCAGAAATGCCCTGCACTTGCGATCTATTAGCTCTTGAATCTCCTGATCATTCTTGTTGTGTATGGAGAATGAGCTCACAGTATTCAGTCTGGCTAAGTAAAGTGTGACCGTAGTCTTTTATTGCAGATCTCCTGAGTGCTTCTCCAACCTGTGAAGCCTCCTTAAATACCTGTGCTCCCAAGGGATTATGGGATCCCTTGGGACTCCAGGGGATGAGCCCTCTGGTGGCTGTACAGAGTAAATACAAGTCCACATATATAACAATTCTCATCTAACCAGTCCTCATAAGTTCTGTGGGGATGCCCTCCAAGCAACATCACTAAAACAGATTATCTGGTTATCACATTACTGTTTATGGGAGCTTGCTGTGTGCAAATTGGCTGCCACATTTCCTACATTACAACAGTGTCCACACTTCAAAAAGGTACTTCATTGGCTGTAAAGCGCTTTGCAATATCCAGTTGTCGTGAAAGGCGTTATATAAATGCAAGTCTGTCTTTTTTTCTTATCCACTTTCTCATCTGACTTTCCACCATTGCTTCCAGCGGCTGTAAGTGGTGCCTGTCACTTTAGGGCAGTTGCATGCAAATGAGGTGAAAATTATTTAATATGTCTAACTTTCTGTCATTCCACCTTACTTGTTCTGGTTTCTCTGACTATACAAAACAGGCATCCAGAATTGCTATATGCTAGGAAGAGGTGGAAGAGAATTTTAACAGCCTATCAACATTGAGCACATCAATTTAAAGCTTATTTCTGACTTGTTTTCGGAGAGTTTGTGTAGCTTGGCACCTTTGCTGTGGAACTGCCAATTTGCTCTCCGGCATTTAAACAATGAACAAGGAGCCTGAAAATCCATAGAGCTTATGAGCCTACAGGAAAACGGCAATAGACTATGCGGGATCAGGGAGGTTTCCCAATTTAAATGTTATATGTAAATCCCCACATTGCAGGGAGGACGGGCTATGCAGTGTTGGGTTTTCTACAGCAGTCCCAGATGTTGATTGAGAGATAAATATTAGAACACTAGATAACTCCCCTGCTCTTCTTTGAATAGTGCCATGGAATCTTTTACGTCCACCTGAGAGAGCAGACAGGACCTCGGTTTAACGTCTCATCCGAAAGACTGCACCTCTGACAGTGCAGCACTCCCTCAGTACTGCACTGGAGATTAGGTGACCACCCAATGGTCCAATCAGGGCTGTCTGAGCCAAACAAATCAGAACAGCCAGGCTTCACTGTCACAGAAAATTCTCACAGGAAGAATGGAAACTTGGGAACATATCACTAGCAACCAGCAACAATGGGTGAGCCCTCCCCAACCGCCATGTGCGTTATCTTCCAGAGAGAAGGGAATTCAAAAATAGAGGTGGGTAAGATTCATAGATTACACACAACAGCTGGATGTAATATACCATAGAATATGCTTATAAATAGCAGTTTGTAGTTTAATTTTTATTTCAAATTTTAAAAACATACAAGAACATTAGAAAAATAGAACGCAAACAAATAAACCCTGATTTAACTGGCGGCAGGGCAACCGCCAGGCTCGCCAACGTGAGGACCAAGCCATTTAAATTAATTTAAATACACCAAAACTGGCAATGTCAGGCTGCATCATACGAGTGCGACACAAGGTGCCTGCAAGAGAACTGCGAGAATTGTCCCCAGCAGGTGTTGGGGGTGGGGTTGGCAATTGCAGTCTGGGGAGGGAATCCTAGGGCCCTAGGTTTTGTTGTGGGGCCCAGAGGAGCACTCCTGCTCCTCCTTACCCAGAAGAAAATCTCTACTTATCTTTTTGGTGCTCTTCTGGGCCTGCTGCTACTTCACACTCGATGCTCCCACTGAGGCTGACACTATTCGCCAAATGCAGCTGTCGAGGGTTAAAATATTGTCGAGGTCTGAATGACATAATTCAACACTGATGTTTCAATTTCAACAAGGCCCTCGCCCGCCTGGTACAAGAGCACTGGTTCACAGAACGTAGTCAGCTAGGATCAGGTGAGTATGTTACTACAAAAATTTTTATCTCCCCGTGTTCCCCATTTGTGTCGGACACATGGGGTTAAAATCGGGTTTTAGTGTAAAACTAACAGAATCTGTGTAAATGTAATGTAAACTGTCTAAACTTCACACACCGTGGCCTCTTTTGGCACCATCTCGGAGCCCCCTCACCCTGTTCTAGATCATGGCTCCTGGTCTACCTTTCCATTCCCCACTTAAACTCAACCAGCCATTGTACAATCTTGATGTTCTCATCAACTTGAGTTCAGCTTCAAACTCCATATCCAGCAAAAAGAATCACCAAAAAAAACAAAAAAAAACTACGAGTAGAATATTTTGGCACATCATTTCTGGATGAAGCAGAAGAGATTATATTTAGGTCAGAATATATTCTACTCAAATCCCATCAAAATATTCTACTGCAGGGGTATCCAAACTTTAGCCTTTGTGGGCTGCATAGCTGTGTACCATGAAACCTCAGGGCTACATACAGGACTGGATTTTAGACTTTCTGCCCAGAAGGTTTGGGGCAGCCTGCCCACTGCACATGGCTAGTCCTCATATGTGTCGACAATAGCCAGCTTTGCCTCTCCACTGCCCCCTTAATCCCAAAACTGTCGCTGCAATGTGGAACTACCTGTCCATGACATCTAGCCATGCATGAGCCACGCCAGAATTGGCATGGATTGAAGAAAGGGAAATGGAGTAGCTTGGCCAGGCCCTATCTCACTGCCATAAATGATATTCCCATTGGGGCTGCCACTGTATAAGAGGGAGGAAAATCAAGATCAGGTCAAGCAGGAAGTGGTAGGCCTCACTTCCCCATTTTCTTGATGTTTTCACTGCTATCCTGCCCGATTTGTGGCAGGGTAGCTAGCAGAATCCAGGCCATAAAGTTTTAAATCAATATTCTTATTAATTTGCATGCATCTCAAGTTGTTGATACTGCACTAACAAATCCTAGTGTTTTGAGGCTTTATTCACTATTGAGTTATAGACACCAAGAAAGCCGTTTCCAAACTAGCCAGTCCATAAAATTCAAACAGGACAAACCAGCAAAACAGAAAGCTATGCATAAACAGGACTGAATTATCTGGGCTTTGAGGGCTGGATTGCCAGGGCTGGGAGCTGCACGTCACCCAAAGTCTGCGGGTTGGACAACTCCGTTCCAAAGAATCATTTTTTTTCCTTCATATTTTACCCCCTCCCGTCCTTAAGGTGTTGATTTATTATGTGATACAGTCTGACAGTCACTTTCTTGTATCTTGCCCAAGTGGCTACTCTTCACGCAAGAATTAAAACTATAGGCTGTTTGACCATGAGAGGCATCATATCAGGACTGACCCTGGCCTCACCTGACATCCACACACTTCATTTGAGGAGAATTTCAGAAATGCAACACTAGGCAGATTTTTCCTCTACTAGCCCAAGTGAGTGTCCCAACAACTAGCCCAGATGAGATTAGTTAACACAGCACAGACTAGGGATTGAACACAAGGGGTTCCTGTGCTATGTACGGCTCAGTTACACACTGGGATGACGATTATTTTAAAAAGGGGAAACAGTAACAGCATCACTGCAATTAATCACATCTGATCCCAGTTGATTGAATAATTTCTATTTGAAAAAGTTTAAAATGCAAAAAACCCCATCTTCAATTACTAACTATACAATGAGATAATGTTGAGTTTAGATGCCGAGTCTATGACATCAATTCAGAGGTTTCAGATTTCAAGGATACATATCAATGTTGGGTTTGACGTCATTTCTCCGCTACTTGACAAGACAAGCATTTTTGGGCAAAAGGTACAATTCACACAACCATAAAACATCATTGGGCACAAATTATTTCATTACAATACAACACACTGCGTTGATTCATTTGGCAAACAGACAACACAGTCAGCTATCACAAAGTAAACTGATGCTAGCGCTTCTGTCAAGTTCACTATTTGTTCACATTTAAATGAGCACTGCGATGAAGTGTGAAGGAAAGCAGTTTGGTAAATTTGAATCAATAGCGTTACCTCAATAGGGTCAGCAATATTCACTATTTAAACAAAAATAATGTTTTTATAAATAACAGACAATGGAGCATGCTTAATATCTGGAAGAGGGTAGGAGTCTAGAAATGATCAGCATCAAACCTCCCCCACTACCTCAGTCATGATAAATGGTGCACATGATGTGCCAGTGAGCCAAGGACATCCACATTAAATCCATCATCTGTACTCAAGATCCTGCATCTCGGAGAGTGACTCTGTCTATGAGTACTACAATTGTCTTGCTATTCCTGAGCTAGAGAGCAAAGACAGAAATATCAGCCAGAGTGCCTATCCTGTTTTGTAACCAGTGATCCCTACTGGTAGCGTGCTGTGTGGATGGAAAATGAGTAGAGGATTGGAATGAAGTTGCATTCCACCTAGTTAAAGATCCTGCGGACGTTGTGCAAGCTGACATAAAATATGGCCATTGGCTTAACACAAGAGGGTCACCACTTCTGTGGAACTATATCTTAGCATGAGAAGAGGAAAGGTGAGGGATAACTGCAGAGAACTAAAGAGAAATTACATCACTGTGTCATGAAATCACAAGCAGGAAATATTTGTGTGATATTAAGACCTTTTGTCAGCAAATTATTAATTTTAACACACCAAGTCCCACTCACCTATCTTTCCGTGCTTTCTGACCTAAATTGGCTCCCGGTTATGCAATGCCTCGATTTAAAAATTCTCATCCTGATTTTCAAATCCCTCTGTAGCCTCACCCCTCCTTATCTCTATAATCGCCTTCTGCCCGATAATCCCCCTAAGACCCTTGCACTCTGCTTATTCTGGCCATTTGAACATCCCTGATTTTAATTGCTCTGCCATTGGCAGTCATGCCTTCAGCTGCCAAGGTCCTAAGCTGTAGAATTCCTTCCCAAAATCTCCCACCTCTCCACTTCTCTTTCATCCTTTAAGACCCTCTTTAAAACCTACCCCTTTGACCAAGCTTGCCGTAACATCTCCTTATATGGTTAGGTCGCAATTTTTGCTTTCTTTTTGATATGCTCCTGTGAAGCACCTTGGGATGGTTTATTACATTAAAGGCGCTATATAAATACAAGATGTTGTTGCCTAAACTACAGTCCCCAAGTCTCATAATATGGTCCATCAAACCTCACTCCTATTTGCCCTTTTGTTCATTATCTTCTGGTTTGCCCTGTTTGAATTTGTCGGCCTGGAACTTCGGAAAGGGCCATCAGTTAGATATATATATTCAAGACAAATTTACAGAGTGACAATCCCTGTTTAATAAGTTAATAATTACTCATGATCATTTATTGTTCTTAAAAATGCAGTCATTACCATGAACATTTAGTCCATCTGAAGTCAGCCACAAGTTTAGACGCAAAAGAGTTATTATATGTAGTTGTATTCCCTGCCCCTCCTCACTGGCTACTAGAGCAGTGCATGACATGGATGAAGGAATAGAGCGTTGTATGTCTAATTTTGCAGATCACACAAAATCGAGAGGAACAGTAAATTGAATAATGGTAGCACAAAGTTACAAAAGAAAACAGACAGCTCATGAGTGGGCAAAACTGTGGCTGATGAGGTTCATTGTGGGGAGGTGTGAGGTCATCTACTTTGAAAAAATAAAGACTTGCATTTGTACAGAGATTTTCACAACCTCAAGCCAATCAAAATCACTTTATAACCAACAAAACACTTTTATGTGGGATCTTTTACATCTACACGAGAAGGCAAACAGAGCCCGAGTTTAATGTCACATCCGAAAGATGGCACCTCCGACAGTGCAGCACTAACTCAGTACTGCAATGAGGTGTTATCCTGGATTATGTTCTCAAGCAACATTCCCGCTAAGCTGTACGGCAGCACAGCAGTCTGGAGGTCGCTCACTGGCTTCTAGAGAAGGAACTCTGCATGTGCGTAAATCTGAATGGGCTGCACACCCAGTTTTTAAAAGGGACTGCGCACTTGAAAAAAAAAATTAGGGGAAACATTGTTCTCAAGTTGCTGGAGTAGGACTTAAACCCGTAACCTTCTGACTAAGCGACAAGTGCTACCACAGAGCTACAACTGACACTTTGAAAAGCAATCAGAATATTTTCTTAATGGCAAGCGACCAAGAACTGTGGATGAGCAAAGTGATTTGGGTGTTCAAGTACACAAATTACTAAAAGCTTCTGCACAGGTACAAAAATGAATCAAAATAGCTAATGGAATGTTGACCTTTATCTCAAGTGGGTTGGAATACAAAAGGAAGTTGTGCTTTAGTTGTACAGAGCCTTGATCAGACCATATTTGAAGTACTGCACTCAGTACTGCACCCATACCTCAGGAAGGATATATTGGTCTTGTTGGGGGTACAGTGCAGATTTACCAGAATCAGTGTCCTTGTCCAGGCTAGTATTGAAGCACTGACCACACTCTATCAACTTCGCTGGGCAGGCCACATAGTTCGCATGCCAGTTATGAGACACCCTAAGCAAATGCTTTATGCGGAGTTCCTTCATGGTAAATGAGCCAAAGGTGGGCAGCGGAAACGTTATAAGGACACCCTCAGCCTCCCTGGTAAAGTGCGACATCACCACTGACACCTGGGAGACCCTGGCCGAAGACCGCCCGAGGTGGAGAAAGTGCATCCGGGAGGGCGTCGAGTTCTTCGAGTCTCAACGCAAAGAGCGTGAAGAGGTCAAGCGCAGGCAGCGGAAGGAGCGCACAGCAAACCAGTCCCACCCACCCGTTCCCTCGACGAATGTCTGTCCCACCTGTAATAGGGTCTGTGGCGCTCGTATCGGACTATTCAGCCATCAAAGAACTCACCTTTGGAGTGGAAGCAAGTCCTCCTCGATTCCAAGGGACTGCCTATGATGACGACCAGAATGATGTCAGGGCTTAAAGGATTAAACCATGAACAAACTTGCCTTGTATTTCCTCAAGTTTGGAAGCTTAAGGAGTGATCTAATTGAGGTATTTAAAATGATAAAGGGATTTGATTGGCTAGATCCAGAGAAACTATTTCCTCTGGTGGGAGGGTCCAAAACATGGGGGCATGAGGCTAGAAATTCGCCAGCCTGTCGATACTTGTTTTTTTTTTTTAAATCATTTTTGTTACAAAATTTAAATTGCCATTTTTTTTTTTTAAACGGGGTAAATTTGGCCAAAAAATACGCCTGTCGATAAAAATCAGCGTTGCTGGAGGATTTTTGTTGGAAACCGCTGTCCTTGCTAAATTTACCACGAGGCGGATATCGCCAAAAATACAGGGGAGAAAATAGAATTTTTTTTCCAAAAATTAAAAAAATCAGAACACATTAATACCCTCAAGTAATCAATCGCTGAAAAATATATATTTTTTAAAAACTTCAACTTATCTTTTTTGTAGGTCTTCCTACTTACCGACGTTTGAGGCTGCAATGCCTGCTTTTCTCATGAGTTGTTTTTTCACCCGAGTACCGGTTCACCAAATGGCCAAATTTAGGTGGTGTTTTTTTTTTACGTACGGCTTTCAGGCGATATTTCGAAACCGCCATTCTGAACCGTTGGTGAATTTTGAGGGGTTTCTTTTAACGACAAAAAAGCACTTTAAACGCAAAAAAAATCGCGTTAAAATGTGCGTTAGGCTGGCTAATTTCTAGCCTATAATCTTTAAATTAGAACTCGGTAATTCACGAGTAAAACCAGGAAGCACTTTTTTTTTTACATAAAGGATAGTAAAAATCTGGAACTCTTCCCCAAAAGGTTGTGGATGATGAGGCAATTAAAATTTAAGACAGAGATAGACAGATTAAAAAAAAGAGTTAAGGGTATAAAAGGATATGAATCAATAGCGGGTAAATGAGGTGCAGATCAGCCATGAACTGATTGATTGGCTTAACAGGCTAGATGGATTGAATGGTCTACTTCTGTTTGTGTTTTCACAACGTGACAAGTGTCTGAGCTGCAATCAAGTTTCACAGGGCCCATTTAGACCAGGTGCTAAAGGAAACACCCAATTAAAAAAAAAATGAATCACATGCCTGGCATCCCCTGTCACTCCTGCATGGTACAACCTTCCCCCAAAGCTGGAAAATTCTGCCAGTGCTGAATAGGCAGCCTGCAACGTTTCATCATAGGCAGTCCCTCGAGATCGAGGAAGACTTGCTTCCACGCTAAAAGCGAGTTCTCAGGTGACTGCACAGTCCAATACGGGAATTACAGTCTCTGTCACAGGTGGAACACAGTCGTGGAAGGAAAGGGTGGGTGGGGAGTCTGGTTTGCTGCACGTTCCTTCCGCTGCCTGCACTTGTTGTCTGCATGCTCTTGGGGACGAGACTCGAGGTGCTCAGCGCCCTCCCAGATGCTCTTCCTCCGCTTAGGGCGGTCTTTGGCCAGGGATTCCCAGGTGTCAGCGGGGATGTTGCACTTTATAAAAAGGAGGCTTTGAGGGTGTCCTTGAAACGTTTCCTCTGCCCATCTGGGGATCGCTTGCCGTGTAGGAGTTCCGAGTGGAGTGCTTGCTTTGGGAGTCTTATGTCAGACATGCGGATAATGTGGCCCGCCCAACGGAGCTGGTCGAGTGTGGTCAGTGCTTCGATGCTGGTCTGATCGAGAACACTGACGGTGGTGCGTCTATCCTCCTAGGGGATTTGCAGGATCTTGCGGAGACATCGTTGGTGGTATTTCTCCAGCGACTTGGGGTGTCTACTGTACATGGTCCATGTCTCTGAGCCATAAAGGAGGGCGGGTATTACTACAGCTCTGTAGACCATAAGCTTGGTGTCAGGTTTAAGGGCCTGGTCTTCAAACACTCTATTGCTCAGGCAACCGAAAGCTACAACATTTGGCTGACTGCTGGTGCCTGAAATTCAAGACCTGAGTGGCAGCAAAATATTTAAATTAGCAAATCTCAAATTGTTGGGCGAGGTCAGCTCTTCTTTTGTATAGGCGCGTAATGCCAGCAGCAGCACTGTTCAGATGTGCCATGTGTTTGTACAACAATGAGCTGCACCTCATCCAATTCTGACCAACTCAAATGGGTTTTAAGCCTATGCAACTCAAAAAAAATAAAGGTCAACACTACTGCATCCTTGGGATTTTGCAGATGTAACATTTTCAAAATATCAGCAAAATATTTAGAGCTGCTCGACCCTGACAATTTATCTAAAACAGCAAAATATTTCAAATGTGACTGGGGGAGGAGAAGAAAATATGTTTTGAAATATGATTAAAATTTAAATGAGAATGAATCACCACAAATCATTAAAATACAAATCACTTAAATTGCAAGTCAATTTTAAGCATGAGTTTCCTTTTCTAATGCACATATGCAGATGAGCTCCTCTGGTTTTCAGGGTACAACCTGGCAAGGTCACACAGCTTTAATACCTATTGTCTACATGTGATATATTACAAGATTACTGTCACCATGCCCAAGGCAAATCCCAGTAAACTTTGGTCTATATTTCTCATGGAAATCCTCCCCAGTCACAGGCCATTAAACCAGTGAACCTAGTAGAGCAATAGTCTGGCTCCACAGCTGCGACTTGCATTATTTGGTTAATGGTCTTTAGCCCACAAGCAAATAAAAGCAGCTACATGGCAGCAGGTGGATCAAGAAAACACTTAACACTGGGCACTTGATATTCACACCTAATCTGCATCTGAAAAAAAACACTGCCTCAGTACACATCATGTCCCTCGGAATCGAGGAAAACGTGCTTCCACTCTTAGAACGAGTCCTTCGGGGGCTGAAAAGTCCAATATGAGAGCCGCAGTCCTGCACAGGTGGGACAGATAGTCGATGAGGGCAAGGGTGGGTGGGACAGGTCTGTTGCACGTTCTTTCCACTGCCTGCGCTTGTTTTCTACATGCACTCGGCGATGAGACTCGAAGCGCTCAGCGCCCTCCTGGATGCACTTCCTCCACTGGGGTGGTCTTTGGCCAGGGACTCCCAGGTGTTGGTGGGGATGTTGCACTTTATCAGGGAGGCTTTGAGGGTGCCCTTGTAATGTTTCCTCTGTCCACCTTTGGCTCGTTTGCCATGAAGGAGTTCCGAGTCGAGCGCTTGCTTTGGGAGTCTCGTGTCTGGCATGTGGACAACGTGGCCTGCCCAGCAGAGCTGATCAAGTGTGGTCAGTGCTTCAATGCTGGCCTGGTCGAGGACGCTAATGTTGGCGCATCTATCCTCCCAGGGGATTTGTAGGATCTTGTGGAGGCATAGTTAGTGGTATTTCTCCAGCGACAAGGTGTCTATTGTACATCGTCCATGTCTCCGATTATGGAACCTCAGGCACATTGCATTGATTTAGATAAGCATACTCGAAAAAAAAACATACACTAGCCTCTTTGTTGGCCAATATAACAAGGACTTCAAAAAGCCAGTGAATATTCTCAAAAATAGCATACACAATACTTAAAAATCTAGTTTAAGTCAAGAACAAATTGCGACTGTCCTTAACTAATATATATTCTTTAAAATACTACTAGTTTGTTTTTAAATTGATGCAAACCAATAACTTGTTCCCAAGCACTGAATAAATACAATGCTGGAGGCTTATAAACATGTGCAAAAGCTATTGATTGCCAAAGACATTCAGCAACTCTGATACTTGTATCAGGTTTAATTAAGAGATAGAACGAATGCCTTCGAAAGAATACAGAATTAATACAATAAAAAATAAAAACATGAACTAAATAATTCGGTATGAATTTACATTTACTGAATGTGCTTTAGAACTCTAGCAGCGCAAGCTTATTTTATATTTTTTGAAATTCTAAAACAAAGCACCCCGCTTAATGTGATCCCCAGGCTTCATGTTCATTTATTTAAAAAGGAACGCTGTTAATTCAAACAAATTGTCAAATATTTTTGTTCTCTCTTTCAAAACTTTTTTCCCCCAAGAAATATGCCTGTCCAAGTGAGCCAAGTTAAACATGTGCAAGGCACTCGCACATCACTGGTACACAATTTTCAGATTAATTTTGGTAACATGGACCTAGTGGTGGTGATCACTGTGGACTCGATCTGTATGTGACATACTTTAAAACATTATAGATCCGATTTAACCCAGTCTGCCCAGAGGAAACCGTGTCAGCGGAATTTAAAATGGCAGCCGAGTACAGACTGCTGCGTTCCCACAGCGCTCTTTCCCCCACCCTACCAATTTCTTGCAGCATGGAGGCTGCTCACTATAGGCAGACAGCAGTTTAATTAAAATGTGAAAGTCGTGGCCCGATAATGGCGGCACCAGCGCTTCAACGTGATTAAGTTAAAATTACTAGAAATCCGCAACAGACCAAACCCGACTGCAGGACCTGGCAGCAGTCAGTTGAGAGGCCTATAGAAGCCATGGTAAGTATTTAAATTTACTGTTGCTGATTCTTTGTTGGCATGGACAAGCAGGAGTCCTTCCCTGGGCCCCCAAAGAATCAGCCTTGCCTCTCCCTCCCAGTCTGTTGAAATTCCTCCTCCACCATCCTCACACTAAGTTCATGCCGGGTACAATTCCTTTAGGTTTGATGTCCTTGAGTACCTGTCCTAATTTCTGCTCTTACCTCACCAGCCCACTACTCCCTCCAGTTTTGGACAGGAGGTAGTGCTGCTTTATTTGAGGCCCTGGCATTACCCCACCTGCCCCAAATACACAAGAGTTAAAATCGTGGAAACATTAGAGTTAAAATTTAAAAAGAAAGGAATTATGCAATTACAAGTGTCAAAATCCATCAAATGCCCCCTTTGATGTCATTCTGTGATTAATGCTTCATTTATGTTATCACCTAGAAAGCATAGCATTTTCCATTTTCAGTGCATTCCGGTTTCCAAAGGGGAACACAAATTCCCTGCGATCTTGGAAAAACATGTTCTGGTACATTGGTGATTAATAGTGATCTGCAGAATAGCTTCAGGGACAAAGCTGAAACTGGTCCAGAAATTCCCACATCAGAAATCAATATAAAAGGGATTAATGTCATGCTGTCAGGTCATAGTGGCATGGAATCATGGGACACACATATTGTTCATTCTGAATGAGTAAGATAATATAAAATTGCTGGCATCCACCAACAAATTGATATGGATCACCTGGCCCTTCCCGTGATCCAATTGTCTGACAATTACACTATGTACTATATAAATATCTGAATGTGACTGACTGTTTTTGGCAGTCACAATTTGTTAAGTAATCTGCGATTTATTACCGCATATAAACCATACTGGCCTTTCAGCAGCACATTGTCAACCTCTGTAAATGGTTTGTGTTGAATCAGCAACAATGCTTGACCAGCCAGCTAACCAGGCAGAAGAGTCTGCCATGTTCTTATTAACAAGCATCAACCAGTATACAAGCAAACAGATAGTTTTTTGATCTGCATCATTCCCGAATGAAAGCCACATTTTGCAGATGACTAAATATGACAGACACGAAATTGAATTTCAATTTAATTAGTAACAACGCAGATTCAGCTGGTGGAAAATTGCACAGAATTGGTTTTACATGTTTTTAAGCAGTTTGTGTGTTGTTTTTCAGCCTCCACCAGCTGCAGCATAGGTGTCCCATGGCCAACTGCATTGGCAGCAGTTCATTTCAGTGGTGAAGTAACCATGCACGAATGTCAATGTTACTACTCCACGTCTGCTTGCTAATATCTCACGGTCAACCTGAACACATACAGAACTTTGGGTCTCCAAAGTTTGCTCACTTTTTTAAAGAAAATACGTTCTCTAAAATTAATATTGTTGGATAAGTACCTGAAAGAAAAACATTTGCAGGGCTACAGGGAAAGGGCGGGGGAATGGGAATAACGGAGGTGCTCTTGCAGAGAGCCGGCACAGGCTTGACAGGCCGAATGGCCTTCTTCCGTGCTGTAGCCATCTTATGATAGTTTTTTACCAAGATGCACTGCAGCAACTCCCCAAGGCTCCTTCGACAGCACCTCCCAAACCCACAACCTCTACCACCTAGAAGGACAAGGGCAGCAGGCGCATGGGAGCACCATCAGTTCTACCATCCTAACTTAGAAACATAGAAAATAGGTGCAGGAGTATGCCATTCGAGCCTGCAGCACCATTCAATATGATCATGGCTGATCATGCAACTTCAGTATCCCATTCCTGCTTTCTCGCCATACCGCTTGATCCCTTTAGCCATAAGGGCCACATCTAACTCCCTTTTGAATATATCTAACGAACTGGCCTCAACAACTTTCTGTGGTAGAGTATTCCACAGATTCACAATTCTCTGAATGAAGAAGTTTCTCCTCATCTCGGTCCTAAATGGCTTATCCTTTATCCTTAGACTGTGACCCCTGGTTCTGGACTTCCCCAACATCGGGAACATTCTTCCTGCATCTAACCTGTCCAATCCAGTCAGAATTTTTTATGTTTCAATGAGATCCCCTCTCATTCTTCTAAATTCCAGTGAATATAAGCCTAGTTGATCCAGTCTTTCTTCATATGTCAGTCCTGCCATCCCGAGAATCAGTCTGGTGAACCTTCGCTGCACTCCCTCAAGAGCAAGAATGTCCTTCCTCAGATTCAGAGACCAAAACTGAACACAATATTCCAGGTGTGGCCAAGGCCCTGTACAACTGCAGCACGACCTCCCAATGGCCCACTCCTGCTCCTATTGTCTATGTTTCTATGATGATATACAGCCACCTGAAAGTCTTGCTTCATACGAAGGATTGCCTATGATGATGATGATGATGATGATGATTCATTGGAATTTAGAAGGATGAGAGGGGATCTCATAGAAACATATAAAATTCTGACGGGACTGGACAGGTTAGATGCAGGAAGAATGTTCCCGATGTTGGGGAAGTCCAGAACCAGGGCTCACAGTCGAAGGGTAAGGGGTAAGCCATTTAGGACAGAGATGAGGAGAAACCCAAGGACTCATTTTTTTTTAATAAAAGAGTGGAAGCAAGTCTTGCTCGATGGAAGGGACTGCCTCAGCACAGGCGGTCCTTCGAACGAGGATGACTTACTTCCACTCCAGTCCCTCCGACGCCCACCTCTCGCGTATCGGTGGACACCGCATGTTCCATCTCCAGGGACACCCCGGGCGCAAACGTAGCTGTGGAAGAGAGTCGGGCTGAACAACCCCCTCGACCGCCCTCTGCCTGGACCTGTTAATGGCCACCTTGGCCAGGCCCGGGAGCGGTCCAACCAGGAGGCCACGATCTTATTAAATGGCGGAGCAGGCTCGAGGAGCCAGGTGGCCTACTCCTGCTCTGATTTCTTATGTTCTTATGCCCTCCGACCTGCCTGCTCCCCTCCGCTTCGGGTGCCCAAAGATCAGGAGTGTGGCGACAACTCATTACAACCAAGAGAGCTACAACAGGTGGCTTGCAAACCTTTGACCTCTCGCACCCTATGAGGAAAAGGTGCTCCAAATCCTAGGGCAGGCGGCTAGAGAGAATGTCACAAATGGGGAATGTGTACTTAGCAGTTTTGGGTTCACAGTAACAATCTGTTTTTCTTCCTTCTCATCGTATTGTACCCTGCACCAGCTGTCATTGAACCATATCAAGAAACACATGTATTGAAAGAAAGACTTGCATTTATAGAGCGCCTTTCACAACCTCAGGATGTCCCAAATGTTTTACAACCATTGAAGTACTTTTTGAAGTGTGGTCATTGTTATAATGTAGGAAACACAGCAGCCAATTTGTGCACAGCAAGCTCCCACACACAGCAGTGTGATAATCACAATAATCTTTTTTTAAAGTGATGTAAGGGACTGCCTATGATGATGATGATGATGGTGGTGCGGTCATTTCTGAGAGAGGAAGCAAGTCTTCCTCGATAGGAGGGACTGCCTGTGATGATCGGTATCATCAGCAAACTTGGCGACGTTACACTCGATCCACACTATTTTCTATGTTTCTATGTCCCTTCTTCCAACCCTCACCTTTCCCTCGGCGACTGTCTGTCCCACCTGTGACGGGGTCTGTGGCTCTCGTGTTGGACTGTTCAGCCACCTGGGGACTCACTTTGGGAGTGGAGGCGGGTCTTCCTCAAATCCGAGGGACTGATGATGATGATGATGATGATGGCACCACCACCTAAGGACTCATTTTATAAGAGTGGAAGCAAGTCTTGCTGGATATTTGTACTAAGTCTCACTTCTGCGCATGTGTCTTATTGAATGGTGGAGAAGGCCCGAGGGGCCGAATGGCCTACTCCTGCACCTATTTTCTATGTTTCTAGAAGATCTGTCAAGCATGATTTCCCTTTCATAAATCCATGCTGACTTGGACCGATTAGCCCAATCAATATGTAGATTAAATGTTCCCGATGTTGGGGAAGTCCAGAACCAGGGATCACAGTCTAAGGATAAGGGGTAAGCTATTTAGGACTGAGATGAGGAGAAACTTCTTCACTCAGAGTTGTTAACCTGCGGAATTCTCTACCACAGCAAGTTGTTGAGGCCAGTTCGTTAGATATATTCAAAAGGGAGTTAGATATGGCCCTTACGGCTAAAGGGATCAAGGGGTATGGAGAGAAAGCAGGAATGGGGTACTGAGGGAATGATCAGTCATGATCTTATCGAATGGTGGTGCAGACTTGAAGGGCCGAATGGCCGACTCCTGCACCTATTTTCTATGTTTCTATGTCGATGTTTCCCTGCTCCTATACTCAAATCCTCTCACTATGAAGGCCAACATGCTATTTGCCTTCTTCATCGCCTGCTTTACCTGCATGCCAACTTTCAATGACTGATGTACCATGACACCCAGGTCTCATTGAACCTCCTCTTTTCCTAATCTGTCACCATTCAGATAATATTCTGCCTTCCTGTTTTTGCCACCAAAGTGGATAACCTCACATTTATCTACATTATACTGCATCTGCCATGCATTTACCCACTCACCTAACCTGTCCAAGTCATCCTGCAGCCTCTTAACATCCTCCTCACAGGTCACACTGCCACCCAGCTTAGTGTTATCTGCAAACTTGGAGATATTACATTCAATTCCTTCGTCTAAATCATTAATGTATATAGGGTCCCAGCACTGAACCTTGTGGTACCCCACTAGTCACTGCCCGCCATTCTGAAAAGGACCCGTTTATTCCTACTCTTTGCTTCCTGTCTGCCAACCAGTTCTCTATCCACGTCAATACATTACCAATACCATGTGCTTTAATTTTGCACACTAATCTCTTGTGTGGGACCTTTTCAAAAGCCTTTTGAAAGTCCAAATACACCACATCCACTGGTTCTCCCTTGTCCACTATACTAGTTACATCCTCAAAAAATTCTAGAAGATTTGTCAAGCATGATTTCCCGTTCATAAATCCATGCTGACTTGGACCGATCCTGTCAATGCTTTCCAAATTCGCTGCTATTACATCTTTAATAATTGATTCCAACATTTTCCCCACTACTGATGTCAGGCTAATCGTTCTATGATTTCCTGTTTTCTCTCTCTCTCCTTTTTTTAAAAAGTGGGTTTACATTAGCTACCCTCCAATCGATAGGAACTGATCCAGAGTCTATAGAATGTTGGAAAATGACCAATGCATCCACTATTTCTAGGGTCACTTCCTCAAGTACTCTGGGATACAGACCATCAGGCCCTGGGGACTTATCGGCCCTCAATCCCATCAATTTTCCAAACCCAATTTCCTGACTAATGAGGATTTCCTTCAGTTCCTCCTTTTCACGAGACCCTCAGTCCCCTAGTATTTCCAGAAGGTTATTTGTGTCTTCCTTAGTGAAGACAGAACCAAAGTATTTGTTGAATTGGTCTGCCATATCTTTGTTTCCCCATTATAAATTCACCCAATTCTGACTGCAAGGGACCTACATTTGTCTTCACTAATCTTTTTCTCTTCACGTATCTATAGAAGCTTTTATGTTCCTTGCAAGCTTACTCCCATACTCTATTTTCCCCCTCCTAATTCAGGTCCTGGGGATTTATATTCAGGCCCTTGGAAATATATCTCCATTCATTCATCGTCGCTAGGTCAAAATCCTGAAACTTCCTTCCCGACAGCACTGCGAGAGCACCTTCACCATATGGACAGCAGCGGTTGAAGAATGCAATTCACCATCACCTTCTCAAGGGCAATTAGGAATGGGCAATAAATACTGGCCTTAACAGCAACGCCCACAGCACATGAATGAATAAAAAAAAATTCTAGTGAGCAGCCCAAACAAAAGTGTAGGTCAATTTATAGCCTCAACCTTACATATACCAGAAAAAGTACCTTAAAACTAAAATGAGAAGCCATTAATTACAAAGTATATGTACACAATACTTAGGCGAAAATTAAAATTTTAAATTCGCATCCTCGTTTAAATCTTTCCAAACACAAAGATGCCATAGAACTCTGCTTGCAAGTACCACTGAACTCGCAAACGCATTACCAGAAACATGTTATTACGTTTCAAGGACACCTTGATAAAATGCAACATCCCCACCGACACCTGGGAGTCCCTGCCAAAAACCGCTCTAAGTGGAGGAAGAGCATCCGGGAGGGAGGGCACTGAGCACCTACAGTCTCGTCGCCGAGAGCATGCAGAAAACAAGCGTAGGCAGCGGAAGGAGCAAACGGCGAACAAGACTCCCCACCTACCCTTTCCTTCAACAACTGTCTGCCCTACCGGTGACAGAGACTGTAATTCCCGTATTGGACTGTTCAGTCACCGAAGAACTCACTTTTAGAGTGGAAGCAAGTCTTCCTCGACTTCGAGGGACTGCCTATGATGATGACTACATTGCAGCACTCACCAATCTTTGCATTAGAGTGGAAATCTTAATTCAGTTCCTTCTATTGAGAACTGTTAGCTTGATAAAGGAGGTCAATCTGTATATATTATTCTTTGGTTAGAAGCTCAGCAGCAGGTCACCCAGTTATCAGATCAAATGATAAGGTTGTCAGCCAGAACAGCTGACATTTCTGCTTTCACTGAAATAAAAATTGTAGTTTATTTCCTCCCAGGAGACAGGTATCTTTTTAAAAAAAATTAAAACTGTGCCACTATATTTTATACATCAGCTGATGCACACAAAGGCGGCAATTTCACCTACTGAGGCGGGGTAAGTGCAGCCGAGGTAGGTGGTGGACTGAGACCCCACTCCCGGCTCCATCGTGCTCTGTTGAAGTGATTTTGCCCAGATTGGGCTCGTTAAGCCCACCCTGCGAGGTTCCTGGCTAATTAAAAGGGTCTGATGATGTAATTTGATGACACATCATCAGCCGATTTCCTTAAAGGGACCATGCCGCATTAATTTTGATGGTTGTGTGGTCAGTGTTCTGCAGCATTGAAGTACTGCAAACACTGACAAGCACTGCAAAGGTGCACGGCTGCACCCAAGCTCTCCCATGACTTCCTCCATATGCATAGCACACGGAGGTTTCCTTCCCTTCCAATGGGCAGAAGAGACCTCCCCAGGACACCAATTTAGATTGGTTGCATGTTGAACAGGAGGGCACAAGCAGAAATGTGGTCAGGAGGACCAGGCTGCAGTGGTGCAAACCTTCCAATGATCGCAGTAGATCACAAAACGTTACTGCAAAGCCACACTTAACCTCATCCTGCTGTGCCACTCGTCACATCCCCATCACTCTGCCTTCCCTACCCTACTGCTGCACATCCTTACTCACCATCTTATCCTGTACCTCAACCTATCCCTCCCTCTCTATCTACATTATCACATCCTCATCTCACAACCCACCCCTCACACTCGCCCTCATCCTTGTGCAATAATCATCGTCAGCAGTCCCTTGAAATCGAGGAAGACTTGCTTCCACTCAGAGTTCTTAGGTGATGGAACAGTCCAATATGGGAACCACTGTCTGTCACAGGTGGGATAGACAGTCGTTGAAGGAAAGGGTGGGTGGGATGACTGGTTTGCCACACGCTCCTACTGCCTGCGCCCGTTTTCTGCATGCTCTCGGCTTGAGGTGCTCAGTGCCCTCCCGGATGCACCTCCTCCACCTAGGGCGGTGTTTAGCCAGGTATTCCCAGGTGTTGGTGGGGATGTTGCACTTTATCAAGGAGGCTTTGAGGGTGTCCTTGAAACATTTCCTCTGCCCACCTTGGGCTCGCTTGCCATGTCGGAGTTCAGAGTAGAGCACTTGCTTTGGGAGTCTTGTGCCAGGCATGCGAACCATGTGGCCCGCCCAGCAGAGCTGGCAGAGTGTGGTTAGTGCTTCGATGCTGGGGATGTTGGCCTGATTGAGGACGCCAACGTCGGTGCGTCTGTCCTCCCAAGGGATTTACAGGATCTTGCAGAGACATCGTTGGTGGTATTTCTCTCGCAATTTTGAGGTGTATACTGTATATAGTGCACGTCTCTGAGACATACAGGACGGCGGGTATCACTACAGCCCTGTAGACCATGAGCTTGGTGGCAGATTTGAGGGCCTAATCTTCAAACACACTTCCTTAGGCGGACGAAGGCTGAGTTGGTCCACTGGAGGTGGTGTTGAACCTCATTTTCGATGTCTGCCCTTGCTGATAATAGGCTCCTGAGGTTTGGAAAGTGGTCCACGTTGTCCAGGGCCACACATCTTGATGACTGGGGGGCAGTGTAGTGTGGCGGGGTCAGGTTGGTGGAGGACCTTTGTCTTACAGATGTTTAGTGTAAGGCCCATGCTTTCGTATGCCTCAGTGAAAATGCTGACTGACTTGAAGTTCAGTCTCAATGTGCGCAGACACAAGCATCATCTGCGTATTGTAGTTCGACGACAGAGGTTGGCATGGTCTTGGATCTGGCCTGGAGATGTCGAAGATTGATTAGGTTTCCACTGGTTCTGTAGTTTAGTTCCACTTCAGCAGGGAGCTTGTTGAGTGCGAGGTGGAGCATTGCAGCAAGGAAGATCGAGAAGATGGTTGGCGCGATGACGTGGATTGGGTCTGTGATGGATCCATTGGTGAGGATCACGGCTTGCTTGTCATCATGGAGCAGGCGGAGGATGGTGACAAACTTTTGGGGGCAACCAAATCGGAGGACGACGCTCCAGTCAGTCCCTCACGGTTGACAATGTCAAAGGCCTTTGTAAGGTCAAAGGAGGCCATGTACAAGGGTTGGTGCTGTTCCCTGCATTTTTCTTGCAGCTGCCGCGCCGTAAAAATCATGTCCGTTGTCACTGTGACAGCTGCAAGAAAATGCAATCATACCAACCTAACAACACGCAAGGGTAGGCACTTGGGTCGTTTAGCCAATCTTCCGGTCAAGTTTCTGGTAATGTGTTGTCAAACATTGAAATCTTTATTTTCAACACTTTGCCTTCTTGGATAGATTTGTGTGCTCCTTTAGAAGTGGCTTAAGTGAGTTGTTGTCAATGGTGAGACATAACTGTACCTCCCCCCCCCGCCCTCCACCCCCGTGATGGTGATGAGTGTGAAAGGAATGGCTTGATAATTGTGGGGATGCTTTCTGGTGTTGGTATGGGATGGGGTGGTACCTACCTGGCGCATCATGTGGCAACTAGGGTGTACAGCATCAAGTGAAGTAAATCTGGCCATGGTGAGGCCATCCCTGGCCTCCCGGGCAGCAATGTGGTCAGGTGCTGATGCCGTGTCCTGCCCATCATCAGGTAATTGCAGAGAATGTTGGTGTTGCTGGTGTTGGGGCTGATCGTGGTGGGATTTTGAGGACGAAGGTGAGATTATTTCAAGGGCACCATGCTGATGGAATAGATAGCATGTGAAGTTGAGATGACAGAAGCGATCCGTCAATGGTGAGCTAGATTGTTCCAAGAAGGCGACACAGTGGATAGAGAATATACTTGAAACACTTCCAAACTGCATAAAGCTCAAAAGTGTATTCCAAATCCGGAAGGCTCCAGTTCCTAACATTGGAAAGTGAACAGCTGTGAAATAGTAGCTTTTATACCAGATTTGGAGCCATCACCTATTCAAGGCAATGGAGAGTCGCTGAAAACCCAACGTACTTACCCGACTTGATCCCCAACAGTGAAAACGTTGGAAAAATGGTTAGTAGCTGGTAAAATGCTGCTTAGATACCTTTAAACACCCTTAGTTGAATTGGCTCACCCACCACTTAGTGCCAGGTCTGCAAAGCGCAGGCAGAGCTTGCATTTGGGAAATTTACAAGGAGGTGGGTTCAGAGTAGGATACTGCTCCGCTGTCAGTCTTTTAGATTTTGACAGTGCACCTGCCTCCGAACCCGCCGAGTGCCAGCATAATCCTGTCCAAAGGTTCTACAATGCCTCTCCCAAAGATAAGCAAGTTTACCAAAACATTAGATGAAACATGTTAAAATGTTCATATTAAAAGCAATTAAATACAGTGCCTCAATTTATTCTCCAATCAAGATTAGAAATTTGAAGTTAAAAATCAAGTCCATCTCACTCCAATAAATTATTTAGTAACCAGTCCAAATTACTATCGACGACGACGAGAGCAGTAAAAATACAAAGCTCAGACATGTGAACTTCGGCCCGTACCATAGTACAGAAACTCATGCTTGGATTGGCAAGCATCAACAGCTAAGTTAAAGATCCCAGTTAAACAGTAACTACAACTGAATAGCATTCTCCAATGTTGAGCAAACCACACAAAAATAAGTGTGCACACATGCTTTATCAATAATTTATGTTTATCGTACAGTTTCACTGGTATGCATATGAAAAAGCAAATCATTATAGTTTAGGAGCATGTTCCAATGCTGATCAGTTACTGCAAAGTAACCAATGGGCTGAATTCAGTTCAGTCAGTCTGTCAGGAACAGGATGGTTGTGACCCTAAAATCAGAGCGTTGCAGTTCCCGCTCTATTGCGCCTGTCGCCATTCTGTCCAGGGATTTTACAACGGTGTTTGTTTGAAATCTCATTGAAGTATGCAAATCAGGATCCTACAATGTGCAATTGACTCCATTTGTAATTACAAGATACAAATGGGTGGAGTGTGCGCCCAGGAGGAGCAGCCCATCCACCCTCGCAGATGCAACTGAAGGAATTTTACACCATCTATTTACCACCTGTGACCTGACTCCTTCATATAATCTTGGACAAGAACTTGTAAAAAAATTAATTGGCACAAGCGGATAAATGAGATCAATGTGGCATCTTCAAACAACAACTGCTCAAGATTCATCAAAAAAGCTGGGTTTCATTTGCACATTTCACATTCTCACTCACTCCCACATTTTATGCAGTTAATGGTTGCAGCAACGGGTAATCATTCTTTTAACCTTTAATTTGACTTTTACTATCTCCTGGACTTGCAATATTGTCCAATACTGGATCATCATAAGTACCTGGCAACATGACACATGTCTGGCTTTTTCAGAATAGTGTAGGTATATATTGTTGTGTGTTACACATATCTCGTGGCAGCTGGAGAGGAATTTGGAGAGAGAGGGGGTAAATCCAGTTTGGTGATCCATGTTGGAACAAATGACATAGGTAGGAATAACTGCCCTCAGGAGCCAGACCCCGAGGGCAATAATCTCTGGATTATTATCCGAGCCACGTGCAAATGGGCATAGAAACAGTCAGATCAGGAGAATTAACACAGGGCTAAAGGGCTGGTGTGGGAAAGAGGGGTTCCTTTCATGGGACACTGGCACCAATACTGGGACAGGAAGGAGCTGCGCCGATGAGACGGGCTCCACCTGAACCACCTGAACGGGACCCGTGCCTTAACGGAAAGGGTAATTGGGGAAGTGGCAAAGGCTTTAAACTAGTAAGATGGGGGGGGGGGGGGGGGGGGGGATCTACAAGAACTGAAACCAGCCTAAATATAGACAAAACAGGAAAGGAGAACATAGGAAAGAATAAAATAAAGGAGGATATTGATGGCCAGAGAATAAAGAGTTATAGAATACGAGTGTAAAAAAATGGTTAAAAATAAAGCAAAAGGAACTGCTATTAAAAAGGATGTGCTTATTTGCGCTGCAAAAATGGCCACCATGTTCCACCCTTTGTCTATGATTGATCCCCTGGAGGATAAGTCACACCCTGAAGTTTCACAGAAATATGTAACTTGAACTGCTCATCGCATTGACTTTGCAAATTGCAACTTGATCCATTTTGACTTCAAGCAACAGAGGACAGAGCTCCCCAGAAGACAACAAAAGCCAGCCAAAGTGCTTTACCCTAGTCCAAGTGCATGCTTCCCCCAGCCGAAGTGCCTTACCCCAGCACAAGTGCATTCTCTCTCTTCCTCCCCCATGCCCCCGCCCCCCCCCCCCCCCCCCGCCACCATAGATAGGGCAGGCATTGTGTATGGATTGTTAACTGGTTTATTAGGTTTGAAGTGAATAGTGACAGTATCGTGACTTCTGGCTATCATCCACTCCAACGGTGCCCCTTGTAGAGGATTGAAAGAAGTTCTCTCTCTCTCTCTCTCTCTCTCTCTCTTTCTCCCCCCGCCCCTCCCATCGGCCAGGACCAGTTCAAGCGAAAGTTTCAAAACCAGATTTTTTAAAAAACCCAGGCCAATTGGGGGTGGGGGGGTGGGGGGGGAGTTGGCAAAATTCCTCTCTGACCCATCCAAGTGATCGAAACTAGCCTAGGAGATCACCAAGGCCATATTCGATTTCCTGCAGTACTTACAATCGTATCTGTACCAGCCAGCAAGAGGTTATCCAGTCTAATTCCACTTACAGCTCCAGGTCCATAACCCTGCAGGTCACAGCACTTCATGCCCATCCAAGCACCTTTTAAATGTGGTGAGGGTTTCTGTATCCACCACCCTTCAAGGCAGTGAGTTCCAGACCACGACAACACTCTGCATGAAGATGCCTCCCCTCAAAACTCTATGCCCCCTCGTAATTGACCCCTCCACCAAGGGAAATATAGGCTCTTGCTAGCTACTATATCCAGGCCCCTCAAAGTTTTGTACACCTCAATGAGGTCGCCTCTCAACCTCCTCTGTTCCAATGAGAACAAACCCAGCCTATCCAATCTGTCCTCATAGCCAAAATTCTCCATTCCAGGCAGCATCCTAGTAAATTTCCTCTGCACCCTCTCTAGTGCAATCACATCCTTCCCATTATACGGCAACCAGAACTATTAGGGGTAGTCTACAGAGATGAGGAGGGATGATAGAAACATAGAAAATAGGTGCAGGAGCAGGCCATTCAGCCCTTCAAGCCTGCACCACCATTCAATATGATCATGGCTGATCATACAATTTCAGTACTCCACTCCTGCCTTCTCTCCATACCCCCTGATCCCTTTAGACGTAAGGGCCACATCTAACTCCCTTTTGAATACATCCAACGAACTGGACTCAACAACTTTCTGTGGTAGAGAATTCCACAGGTTCACAATTCTCTGGGTGAAAATGTTTCCCATCTCTGTCCTAAATGGCTTACCCCTTATCCTTAGACTGTGACCCCTGGTTCTGGACTTCCCCAACATCGGGAACATTCTTCCTGCATCTAATCTGTCCAATCCCGTCAGAATTTTATATGTTTCTATGAGATCCCCTCTCATTCTTCTAAATTTCAGTGAATATAAGCCTACTCGATCCAGTCTTTCTTCACAGGTCAGTCCTGCTATCCCGGGAATCAGTCTAATAATACGTTAGAGGGATCATCAAATGAGGCCATATGGGTCGAATTGAAAAATAAAAAAAGGGGGATCACATTGCTGGGCATGTATTATAGACCCCCCAAAACAGTGGGAGGGAGATAGAAGAGCAAATATGTAGGCAAATTGCTGTGAAGTCCAAAAACCATAGGATAGTAATAGCGGGGGATTTTAACTCTCCAAATATTGATTGGGACAAATAGTGTGAAGGGTATAGAGGGTGCAGAATTCTTGAAATGCATTTAAGAGAACCTTTTTAGTCAGTACGTAAACAAGCCCAACACAAGAGGGGGCGGTTTTGGAGGGAGAGCACTTGGATGCCAGTGACCATAATTCTGTCAGATTCACGTTAGTTATGGATAGGACAAGGCCTGGAATAAAAGTCCCAAATTGGGGAAAAGCTAATTTTGCTAAGTTAAGGAGTGCTTTGACCACTGCGGACTGGAAACAGCTACTTGTGGGTAAATCAATCAGTGTCGGTATAATGGGAGGCATTCAAGGAAGAAATCTGGAAGGTTCAGGCCAAGCATGTGCCCGTAAAGAAAAAGGATGAGAAATTTAAATTAGAAACAAACACTCATTAATTTAACACATGAAACCTTATCTGAAGAGAGTATATGAGGAGCTCTATGAATAAATTTCCAGGAGAAACCTGTATAGAAATGTGTTTACATAGAAATGCGGGAAGAATGTTCCCGATGTTGGGGAAGTCCAGAACCAGGGAACATAGTTTTAGGATAAGGGGTAGGCCATTTAGGACTGAGATGAGGAGAAACTTCTTCACTCAGAGAGTTGTTAACCTGTAGAATTCCCTGCCGCAGAGAATTGTTGATGCCAGTTCATTGGATATATTCAAGAGGGAGTTAGATATGGCCCTTAGGGCTAGGGGGATCAAGGGGTATGGAGAGAAAGCAGGAAAGGGGTACTGAGGGAATGATCAGCCATGATCTTATTGAATGGTGGTGCAGGCTCGAAGGGCCGAATGGCCTACTCCTGCACCTATTTTTTTTTGTTTCTATGTTTCCATCATTTTAAACTGAAATGTGAAAATCTGTTTGGGGGCACAAATGGGGTCATTTCTACCTTGTACAAAGAACACAGAATCAACATTGTAGTACAACTCCTTGTTTACCCTTCCTTCAGAAAAATAAAATGAGAATACATCACTCAACAGGGATACTTCAATGCCCAGTATGGCACAACTCACATGTACAAAATAGTCCTTGATATACTTAAATCATTTATTGTGTGTTTTTATTGGACATGATGGGTCGTAATTTGCGGCCCCTACGGGCGCGTGCGCCATAGGGGCCGCACAAGTTCTGGGATTATGCATACGAAACACATGTGCCAAAACCCAGAACTTGCGATCTGTCAAGAATCTTCTTGACATATGTTCTCTCACGTCATCCGAACTGTTCAGCCTTTGGCCCTCCATTCACCACGACATTTATTCAGCCACGAATCTGCTCAACCACACCCTGACCACCACCTTAGATGCCCTAGTCCGTATTAAAACCATTATTCTCTCTCACCCTGGCCGTTCCCCCTGGTACGACCCTCATCTTCGCGCTCTCAAGTCCAAGGGGTGCAGACTTGAACGGATGTGGCGGACAACTGGTTTAGCCATTCACAGCCAGATCTGGCTGGACCACAAAGCATTATCGGGTCGTACTCTTGTCTGCCAAAACTGCTCACTTTTCCACGATCATTCTGGAATGCAAAGATAACTCCCGACTACTATTCTCTGCTGCTAACCGTCTTCTTAAAACCCTCTCCCCTGTCTCCACCACACTCACCTCTAACAACAAGTGCGAGCAGCACATGAACTTCTTTGTCTCAAAGATTGAGACTATCGGATCCAGCTGCCTCTGCCACTTCCCTTCCTTCCCCTAACCTACCGGGCCAAACTTTCTCCAAGGATCCCCCTGTCCTAGCCCTCAATTCACATCTTTCTCTAATTTCTCTCTGATCGCCCCTCTTGACCTCTCCACGCTCATCTTGTCCATGAGACCCACTTCCTGCTCCTTTGATCCTATTCCCACTAAACTGCTGACCACCCAACTTCCTTTCCCAACTCCTGTTAGCTGACATGGTCAATGGTTCTCTCTCCACTCCTTCAAATCTGCTATCATCAGCCCTCTCCTCAAAAAAACAACCCTTGACCCCATTGTGCTAGCAAGCATGCGCCTCATCTCCAACCACTCTTTCCTCTCCAAAGTCCTTGAATGTGTTGTTGCCTCCCAAATCCATGCCCATTTTTCATGGAACTCCATGTCTGAATCCTTTCAATCCGCTTTCCGCCCCTGGCACAGTACCAAAATGGTTCTCAAAGTCACAAATGACTTCCTTTGTGACTGTGACAAAGGTAAACTATCCCTCCTAGTCCTTCTCGATCCGTCTTTGACACAGTTGACAACTCCATCCTCCCAACGTCTCTCCACCATCGATCAGTTGGGTGGGACTGCAATCGCCTGGTTCCATTCTTATCTATCTAATCGTAGCCAGAGCAATGACTTCTCTTCCCACTCCCGCATCATTACCTCTGGTGTCCCCCAAGGAGCTAACCTTGGCCCCCTCCTATTTCTCATCTACATGCCACTCCTTGGCAACATCAGCGAAAATGACGACGTTAGTTTCCACATGTACGCTGACAACACCCAGCTTTACTGCACCACAACTTCTCTCGACCTCTCCACGGTCTCGAAATTGTCTGACATCCAGTACTGGATGAACAGAAATTTTCTCCAATTAAATATTGAGAAGACTGAAGCCATTATCTTTGGTCTCCACAACAAAATCCATTTCCCTATCCACCAACTCCATCTCTTTTCCCTAGCATGTGTCTGAGGCTGAACCAAATTATTCACAACCTTGGTGTCATATTTGACCCTGAAATTAGCTTAAGGCTACTTATCTGCAACCAAGACAATCTATTTCCACCTCCATAACATTGCCCGTCTCTGCCCCATCCTCAGCTCATCTACTACTGAAATCTTCATTCATGCCTTAGTTACCTCTAGACTTGACTACTCCAACGCACTCTTGGTTGGCCTCCTACATTCCTATGTAAACTTGAAGTTATCCAAAACGCGGCAGCCCATGTCCTAACTCGCGCCAAGTCCTGTTCACCCTTCACCACTGTGCTCGCTGACCTACATTTGCTCCGGTTAAGCAACGCCTCGATTTCAAGATTCTCTTCGCTCCCTCTTTCCCTCACTCACCTACCTCTTTAACCAAGCTTTTGGTCATCAGCCGTAATTTCTTCTTATGTGGCTCCATGTCAAATATTTGTTATATGACACTCCTGTAAAGCGCCTTGGGACATTTTACTACGTTAAAGGCACTATATAAATACAAGTTATTGATGCTGTTTATCATCATCAGTCTTTCCCATAAGCAGACTCCACAATCCGTACAATCAAGAATTTACCTTTACTGGCCAATATTTAGTCATACAATAGCATGACCCTGGGGTCAAGGAAATCTCTTGCATGTACTGGGTGCCGTAATCGCACTTTTGCCCTCACGTTCATTTCTCCTATGTTCCAGAAGGTGGACTGATCATTACAATAACACAAGGCTAGTATAAACCAACAAGCTGGCTTATTTTACAAAAAGAAAACATTTATATAGCGCCTTTCACGACCACCGGATGTCTCAAAGCGCGTTACAGCCAATGGAGTACTTTGGGAGTGTCGTCACTGTTGTAATGTATGAACCGCCAAAATACAATTTTCAGTAAAAATCATTCTATTTAACACTCCTCATAACATAGAAAATAACAACACATGCACTCTACCTCTATGAGCAGACAGACTAGCAAGATCACTGAAATTAGTCAGCCCTACCCTGCCTGTCTGTTTTCCTTTGAAGGCTCCTGAAGTGTTCTCCAGCTCGACAGTAAACCACAGATTTGCTCTCTGACGCTCCTGCAGTTCTCCTCGTCAAGGGTTGGCCAGTTGAGCTGCAGTCAAATCTGCTACTGCCCCAAGTGCACTACCCACCCTCGCTCAGTTCAAAAGAATACCAGAATTTACAAATTCTATTGTCTCAAATTGATATGATATGCACGAAATGCAAGTTTCTGCCACAGATGCTGCCTGACCTGCTGAGATTTTCAGCATTTTCTGTTTTTATTTCAGATTCCAGAATCCCCAGTATGTTGCTTTTGTGATATGCAAGAAATATCATTTTGACAGACATTCTGATCCCAGTAGTTAGGCTGAAAAAGTTCTCTCAGATAGTTTGTGTGTTGTGTGAATTTAATCTCTTATGAGTCAATCTTAACTTTGATAGCAATATCTTAATATAAACTAGCCCAAACTCCCTCATGGACAAATAGTCAAAAATCTTGAAACACGCTGGTAGATAAATCTTAAATCAGAAGCAAAATCTATCTTGCATTTAGCGTGGCTTTCATACCCTCAGGATGTCCCCAAACACATCACAACTAATTAATTACTTTTCAAGTATAATCACTCATGTAGGCAGCTAATTTACACACAGCAAGGTCCCACAAACAGCAATGAGAAATGACTAGTTAATCTATTTTATGGTGGTACTCGAGGGATAAATGTGGGCCAAAATACCAGGAGGAACATCAACAAGATCTGTTAGAAACAGCAGCTGGAGATGTTTATAAATTAATGTGAACATTGATTTAATGTCATGCGTGACCTGCAAGGTTCTATGGTATTCAGCTAAGTGTTCCACAAAGACAAAAAGCTAGGGGCACTCCTGGCTTTGATGCATCATAAGGTATTTCAGCACACATATTAACCCATTTATTTAAAATGGATTAACCACTACTAAAAAATAGGAGAGAGGTGAATTTCATACAATAGATAAAATGTTTGTTCATTAATATTGCCAAGCTATTTCTAGGCTATAGTTTTGATATTATGAGAGTCTCCCGAAGTATTTAAAACTGTTCGAAATACACAGCAGGTCCTTTTGCATCTACATAAGAACATGAGAACATAATAGGAGCAGGAGTAGGCCATACGGCCCCTCAAGCCTGCTCCGCCAGTTAATACGATCTTGGCTGATCCGATCATGGACTCAGGTCCACTTCCTTGCCTGCTCCGCATATCGGTTAAGAAAATGTCTATCTCGGTCTTAAATTTATTCAATTTCCCAGCTTCCACAGCTCTCCGAGGCAGCGAATTCCAGATTTACAATCCTCTGAGAAAAGAAATTTCTCATCTCAGTTTTAACTGGGCGGCCCCTTATTCTAAGATTTGGCCCCCTAGTTCTAGTCTCCTCCCATTAGTGGAAACATTTTCTCTGCATCCACCTTGTCAAGCACGCTCAATCTTACACGTTTCGATACGATCACCTCTCAATCTTCTGAATTCCAATGAGTAGAGGCCCAACCTACTCAACGTTTCCTCATAAGTCAACATCCTCATCTCCGGAATCAACCTCGTGAACCTTCTCTGAACTGCCTCCAAAGCAAGTATATCTTTTCGTAAACGTGGAAACCAAAACTGCATGCAGTATTCCAGGTGTGGCCTCTCCAATACCCTGTATAACTGTAGCAAGACTTCCCTGCTTTTATACTCCATCCCCTTTGCAACAAAGGCCACCAAACAGTAGTAGTGAGGTTGGGGATGGCATCAAACAGGAAATTAGGGATGCGTGCAATAAAGATACAGCAGTTATCATGGGTGACTTTAATCTACATATAGATTGGGCTAACCAAACTGGTAGCAATATGGTGGATGAGGATTTCCTGGAGTGTATAAGGGATGATTTTCTAGACCAATATGTCGAGGAACCAACTAGAGAGCTGGCCATCCTCGATTGGGTGTTGTGTAATGAGAAGATTAATTAACAATCTTGTTGTGCAAAGTCCCCAGGGGGAGAGTGACCATAATATGGTAGAATTCTTCATTAAGATGGAGAGTGACACAGTTAATTCAGAGACTAGGGTTCTGAACTTAAAGAAAGGTAACTTCGATGGTATGAGACATGAATTGGCTAGGATAGACTGGCAAATGATATTTAAAGGGTTGACGGTGGATAGGCAATGGCAAGACATTTAAAGATCACATGGATGAACTTCAACAATTGTCCATCCCTGTCTGGTGTAAAAATAAAACAGGGAAGGTGGCTCAACCGTAGCTAACAAGGGAAATTAGGGATAGTGTTAAATCCAAAGAAGAGGCATATAAATTGGCCAGAAAAAGCACCAAACCTGAGGACTGGGAGAAATTTAGAATTCAGCAGAGGAGGACAAAGTGTTTAATTAGGAGGGGGAAAAGAGAGTATGAGAGTAAGCTTGCTGGGAACATAAAAACTGACTGCAAAAGCTTCTATAGATATGTGAAGAGAAAAAGATTAGTAAAGACAAATGTAGGTCCCTTGCAGTCAGAACCAGGTGAATTTATAATGGGGAACAAAGAAATGGCAGACCAATTGAACAAATACTTTGGTTCTGTCTCCACTAAGGAAGACACAAATAACCTTCCGGAAATACAAGGGGACCGAGGGTCGAGCAAGAAGGAGGAACTGAAGGAAATCCTTATTAGTCAGGAAATTGTCTTAGGCAAATTGATGGGATTGAAGGCCGATAAATCCCCAGGGCCTGATGGTCTGCATCCCAGAGTACTTAAGGAAGTGGCCCTAGAAATAGTGGATGCATTGGTGGTCATTTTCCAACATTCTATAGACTCTGGATCAGTTCCTATGGACTGGAGAGTAGCTAATGTAACCCCACTTTTTAAAAAAGGAGGGAGAAAAAAAAATAGGGAATTATAGATTGGCTAGCCTGACAGCAGTCGTGGGGAAAATGTTGGAATCAATTATTAAAGATGTACTAGCAGGGGTACCGCAAGGTTCAGTGCTGGGACCCCAGCTATTTACAATATACATTAATGATTTAGACGAAGGAATTGAATGTAATATCTCCAAGTTTGCAGATGACACTAAACTGGGTGGCAGGGCGAGCTGTGAGGAAGACGCTAAGAGGCTGCAGGGTGACTTGGACACGTTAGGTGAGTGGGCAAGTGCATGGCAGATGCAGTATAATAGATAAATGAGAGATTATCCACTTTGGTGGCAAAAACAGGAAGGCAGAATATTATCTGAATGTTGACAGATTAGGAAAAGGGGAGGTGCAACGAGACCTGGGTGTCATGGTACGTTGGCATGCAGGTACAGCAGGCGGTGAAGGCGGCAAATGGCATGTTGACCTTCATAGCGAGAGGATTTGAGTATAGGAGTAGGGAGGTATTACTGCAGTTGTACAGGGCCTTGATGAGGCCACACCTTGAATATTGTGTACAGTTTTGGTTTCCTAATCTGAGGAAGGACGTTCTTGCTATTGAGGGAGTGCAGCAAAGGTTCACCAGACTGATTTCCGGGATGGCAGGACTGACAAATGAAGAAAGACTGGATCGACTAGGCTTATATTCACTGGAATTAAGAATGAGGGGGGACCTCAGAAACATAAAATTCTGATGGGATTGGACAGGCTCGATGCAGGAAGAATGTTCCCGATGTTGGGGAAGTGCAGAACCAGGGGTCACAGTCTAAGGATAAGGGGTAAGCCATTTAGGACCGAGATGAGGAGAAACTTCTTCACTCAGAGTTGTGAACCCGTGGAATTTTCTACCACAGAAAGTTGTTGAGGCCAGTTCGTTAGATATATTCAAAAGGGAGTTAGATGTGGCCCTTACGGCTAAAGGGATCAAGGGGTATGGAGAGAAAGCAGGAATGGGGTACTGAAGTTGCATGATCAGCCATGATCATATTGAATGGTGGTGCTGGCTCGAAGGGCCGAATGGCCTACTCCTGCACCTATTGTCTATGCTTCTATTCCATTGGCCTTCCTGACCACTTGCTGTACCTGCATACTAACCTTTTGTGTTTCATGCACAAGTACCCCCAGGTCCTGCTGTACTGCAGCACAAGATGTGGTAGTAAAGAAAAAAAGATCTGTTTCCCCAAAAAGTGCAGTTTTTAAATGCAACAACCTCTCTTCTTGCAGTGTTTTTTTTCTTATCTGTTATATGCATGACTAAACATAGAATTTCTTATATTTTTTCTGCCACTTTATTCTTTAAGGTGCTGACTCTTGCTGGGGTATGGCACCACTGATGCCAACAGCACACTGGAACCTCTACTAAAGGGCTATTATTCATGTAGGGGCCTCAATGAAGGTCAGCAGGTGCAGTGGTTATACGTTCAAGCCCCATTCCAGGACTTCAGCATGTAATCTAGGCTGACACCTCAGTGCAATGCCAAAGGAGTACTGCATTGTCATAGGTGCTATCTTTCAGATGAGATGTTAAACCGAGGCCCTATCTGCCTGCTCAGGAGGACATAACAGATCCCCTGGTACTATTTGAAGAGCAGAGGGGGAACTCTTCCAGTGTCCTGCCCAACAATTATCCCTCAACCAACATTACCAAAAACTATGTTTCTATGTTTCTAAAATAACTGGTCATTCATGTCATTGCTGTTTCTGGGATCTTGCGGTGTGTAAATTGGCTGTTACGTGACTGCACTTCAAAAGTCCTTGTTGGTTGTAAAATGCTTTGGTAGGTCCTAAAGAAATGAAAGGCCCCATCAATAAATACATGCAAATTTAAATTAATCAGCACAATCCTCTCCCAACGTCTGCATCAATACACGTTCTAGCATGTTGCGAGAGTATGGTGATCAGGAGCAAGAACTCTGGCTGAATTTGCCTTGCGAACCAACATCCAAAATGCTAACCTGGCTGGGATTAACTAACTCAGCATGGAGCCTTCGGGAAGCTCTAAAATACTGAGTTAGCAGCCAAGGAACGACAACAACTTGTATTTATAAAGCGCCTTTAACGTAATGAAACATCCCAAGGCGCTTCACAGGAATACGAGATAAAAGTTTGACACCGAGCCGCACAAGTAGAAATTAGCACAGGTGACCAAAAGCTTGGTCAAAGAGGTATGTTTTAAGGAGCACCTTGAAGGAGGAAAGAGGCAGAGAGGTTTAGGTAGGGAGTTCCAGAGCTTGGGGCCTAGCAAACAGAAGGCACGGCCACCAATGGTTGAGCGATTATAATCAGGGATGCTCAATTAGAGGAGCGCAGATATCTCCGGGGGCGGGGGGGGGGGGGGGGGGGGGCTGGAGGAGATTACAGAGATAGTGAGGGGCAAGACCATGGAGAAATTTGAAAACTTGAGAATTTTGAAATCGGCGTAAATGTGGAGACTGACAAGTTTTGGTTGAAGGTTTCAGCAGTGATGGGGATGAAGTAGGACCACAGACAGATGATGTGCAGGTGCAAGTAAGTGGTCCTGTAGATGAATGTGATGCAAGGTTTGAAGCTCAGTTCATAGTTGAACAAGACATTAAGGTCTGTAGGCTCAGTCTGAGCAAGGAGCCAATGTAGATCAGCAAGCAAAGTGGGGGGGGATGGGTGAACTGGACTTGGTGTAAGTTAGTATATAGGCCGCAGAGCTTTGGATTAGTTGAAGTTTATGTAGCGTGGAAGGTGGGAGGCCTTCGAATAGTCAAATCTAGAGTTAACAAACATATGGAAGAGGGTGTCAGCAGCAGATGAGATGAGGCAGTGGCAGAGTTGTGTGATGTTATGGAGGTAGAAAAAGATGTTTTTTTGTGATGGAGCAGATATGTGGTCGGGAGCTCATCTTGGGGTCAAATATGACGCCGAGGTTGCAAATGGACTGGTTCAGCCTCGGACAGTTGCCAGGGAGAGGGATGGAGTCAGTAGCTAGGGAATAGAGTTTGTGGCGGGGACCAAAGAAAATGGCTTCAGTCTTCCCAATATTTAATTGGAGGAAACTTCTGCTCATCCAACAATAAGAGGAGCGATTGGAAGGGGTGGCGAAAAGCTTGGTGATTTGAAAGCTGTTTCTGAAGGAAGGACTTGGAGAAGGAGAGAGAGGTGAGTAGGCAGAGAGGCTTAATGAGGGAATTTCAGAAAGTGGGACCAAGGTGGCTAATGGCAGGCTTTAATTATTTGGGGGTTGGAGGAGTATGGGAGGTTACAGAGATAGGGACAAGCAAGACAATGGACAGATTTAAATTTTAATTAAAGGTGTCCTCTTTGACCTCTTTTGTTTCCCAATGCCCAGGGCATCAATTTCAAGATCTTCATCCTAGTCCACAAATTTCTCGTTCCACCTTCCATCAACAATATTCTCCAGGCTTATCGTCCAACACACAGAAATGCTCCTCTGGCTCTGATTACCTGCATGTCCATGAGTGATGAATGAGCATTTACTTCTGTGTTTTTATTCTTGAATTATCGATCTTATCATGGGTACCTCCCACCCCAATTTAAAAAATGTCCTCAAAACTTGCCTGTTATATATGCTTTACCTTTCCTAACCTCCTCAACTTATTTAAAATGTCTTAAGAATTTTCATTATATGGAATAATGCTATACAAATTGTTTTAATTGGCTAATTGTCATGTGTTGGTGTTAAATGGGGTACAGTGTATACAGCACAGCTTTCTGCCACTAAACTCACTTAACCAACACAAGGCATCCTTTATTATTTATGATCCAAAGCTGTAACCTATCTAATAAGCAAATTTTCCTAATTTATTTGCAACAGCTCTCTTCATGTCACAATGATGCCATCAATGCCATAATTCTTGTTATTAATTTTTCAAGTTTAAATGCCATAAAATTTGTAAATACACTTGAACAATCGCCCTACAGATGTACAAGTCTGGTTTTATTAAAAAAAAAATTCACTGACCAAATAATTAATAGTTTGCTCTTCCTAGTGCACTCAAGTTGAAATAAATGATGATATTTGTGCAGTTACACTTTAGAAGGTATGTATTTAAAGCAAATAAGCACTCTGCCCTAAAGGTTTATTTAGGAATAAAGGCAGGACAGCTCGGTGTATACCAGTTGGAGGATATAATTCAGCACACGTCATGGTTTGCCGCAGACTGTGCTATAAAAGTTAATTAACGGAGCTGCCCCAGTTAGCAAAGCAGACCCACAACCAGTGGACGTGTTTTTTTCCCGAAATGTGAGCATAAACACTTCATTTTTTAATTCCCTAAAAGATAAACGTGTGTTATTGATAAGGATTAGCATCAGTTTTTCTTGAATTCTACGAATAGATTCTCCGATTTTTTCAGGTGGTTTTGCATCGTACATGCTGTGCTGACATCATGGCTGAGATGATCATGCATCTTTGAAACCTATTTTCAACTAGCGGAGAAATTAAGGTAATGCAATTTGTATTTTTAAGGGGTCTTGGATCTTCTTTTGGTACTACCATGAGGACGATATTCTTCACACTGCAGCATTTCACTCTGCAGGATGCACTGCAGCAATTCGCCAAGACTTCTTTGGCAGCACCTCCCAAACCCCTTCGGCTTGGGAATGAACGTGTTCAGGGCAACGGTTCCGGTTTCGGCGTCGGGAGGACGCATGCACACAAAATAGTTCGTACAAATTTCGCTCGGGGGTTGGGGGGGGGGGGGGTGGGAGGACGCATGCGCGGAAGCGGTTCGAACAAATTTATTAACAAGCATTTGATCAAATGCCCTTTGAAAGTCCAAATGCGCAGTAACAACCACTCGACCCTCATCAACCCTCTCTGTTACTTGATCAAAAAACTCAATCAAATTACTCAAACACGATTTGCCTTTAACAAATCGTTTCATTTTTTAAATCTATCTTTTTCCAAGTGCCAATTAATTTGTAAATCATTCAGTACAATGTAATTTAGCGCAAGTAAGTTTCAATGTTTTCACAAAATCAATGATTTGACTGTATGTGCCAAATGATTAACGCTAGATTTAAATTTAGCTTTGATGCACACCAATCATATGGCTCCTACCCCATGAATGTAAAGGCAATATTGTTCATCCAACCAAATTAAATAATGTGTATTTACTGGTGATACGAGTCATTATTCGACTAAAATAATTCTCTACTAAAGAATATAATTGCTTCATCCATGATTATTTGATGAAAAATATATTTCTTTACATTACTTACATTCATCATGCACATGGTGTCTGTAATTGCATGATGAGCTGGTCAATCTTCTACTTCTTTATTGATTAAATGTTTAAAGTGCTGTGCTTTTCCACTTTCTAGTTATTTATTTTCTTCATGGATTATTCACAAATATTGTACAAAATTATTCTCCCCAATATCTTCCGACCAAAGACCATGACAATTTGACCTTACTCTATACCCTAAAATAAATTTTATAATGCAATACAAAAAACATAATTTGCCCAGAAACATAAAAATCTCACTTCTAATCATGAACACTTCCCATTCCCAGCCCTCCAATTCGCCTGCCAACTCTCAATCAGTTACACCATACCTGTTACTTCACAGTCCAGTCTGTCCAATTTAAGCATGATATTCAGAAGCAAACAACTTCACTACAACTCCTAGCCTCTATCACAGTTGTATTGAGGTTGATAGAACATAACTAAATAACCAAACTACAAGTCCTGGAAGCAATTGTGTGGCACCAGACTTCAGCCCCCAACCCCTGAACCTCTCTCTCTGACTTCACACAGCCTTAAGCTTCCACACTTCCTCCTGATCTCAATTCAAAGCTGGCTGTCTCCTTCTTCCAAGGCCATTTTCTGATTTATAGGCTTGAATCCAAAACTTCCCACGGTCTCAACTCAGCACCTCTCCCTGGACCAGGCCCATATTTTCCCTCTTACTCCTTTCCCAGACTTTGCTTCTCTTAGAATAATATAGTGGACTTAAATCATCATTTATGCCAAGAGCGGCAAAAACAGAGGTGATTAAATATATGTCTAAATTTTCTACAAGTAAACACATTTTAAGGCAATAGAATATATGAATAATTGTGTTTATTTAAAAAAAAATTAAATTGCGGTTTTGTTGGTGAGCAGCACCAGAAGATCAATCAATTATTTTTATTATTCACTGGTGATTTAATAGAATCACTGCCCTCCTTGTCAAGGTTGTTATCTTTATGGTGCATTCAAGGTTTAAAGCAATCATCAAGGCTACACAAAACATTCTATTGACTCTGGATCAGTTCCTATGAACTGCAGGGTAGCGAATATAACACCACTTTTTAAAAAAGGAGGCAGAGAGAAAACTGAATTATAGACCGGTTAGCCTGACACCGGTGGTGGGGAAAATGTTGGAATCAATTATTAAAGATGAAATAGCAGCGCATTTGGAAAGCAGTGACAGGATCAGTCCAAGTCAGCATGGATTTATGAAAGGGAAATCATGCTTGACAAATCTTCTAGAATTTTTTGAGGATGTAACAAGTATAGTGGACAAGGGAGAACCAGTGGATGTGGTGTATTTGGACTTTCAAAAAGCTATTGACAAGGTCGCACACAAGAGATTAGTGTGCAAAATTAAAGCACATGGTATTGGGAGTAATGTATTGACGTGGATAGAGAACTGGTTGGCAGACAGGAAGCAGAGAGTCGGGATAAACAGGTCCTTTTCAGAATGGCAGGCAGTGACCAGTGGGGTGCCGCAGGGTTCAGTGCTGGGACCCCAGCCATTTACAATATACATTAATGATTTAGATGAAGGAATTGAATGTAATATCTCCAAGCTTGCAGATGACACTAAGCTGGGTGGCAGTGTGAGCTGTGGAGGATGCCAAGAGGCTGCAGGGTGACTTGGACAGGTTAGGTGAGTGGGCAAATGCATGGCAGATGCAGTATAATGTGGATAAATGTGAGGTTATCCACTTGTGGCAAAAACAGGAAGGCAGAATATTATCTGAATGGTGACAGATTAGGAAACGGATAGGTGCATCGGGACCTGGGTGTCATAATACATCAGTCATTGAAGGTTGGCATGCAGGTACAGCAGGCAGTGAAGGCGGCAAATGGCATGTTGGCCTTCATTGCTAGAGGATTTTAGTATAGGAGCAGGGAGATCTTACTGCAGTTGTAGAGAGCCTTGGTGAGGCCACACCTGGAATATGGTGTTCAGTTTTAGTCTCCTAATCGGAGGAAGGACGTTCTTGCTATTCAGGGAGTACAGCAAAGGTTCACCAGATTGATTCCCGGGATGGCAGGACTGACATACGAGGAGAGACTGGATCAACTGGGCTTGTATCCAGTGGAGTTTAGATGAATGGGAGGAAATCTCTCAGAAACATAAAATTCTAATGGGATTGGACAGGTTTGAGGCAGGAAGAATGTTCCCGTTGCTGGGGAGTTCGAGAACCAGGGGTCACAGTCTAAGAATAAGGGGTAAGCTATTTAGGACCGAGTTGAGGAGAAACTTCTTCACTCAGTGGTCAACCTGTGGAATTCTCTACCGCAGAAAGTTGTTGAGGCCAGTTCGTTAGATATATTCAAAAGGGAATTAGATGTGGCTCTTACGGCTAAAGGGATCAAGGGGTAAGGAGAGGAAGCAGGAATGGGGTACTGAGGTTGAATGATCAGCCATGATCTTACTGAATGGTGGTGCAGGCTCAAAGGGCCGAATGGCCTGTGCCTGCACCTCGTTTCTATGTTTCACACTTCAGGCCTGGGCGAGAATGGAGGGAGGCTACCCACTGTGTAAGGAATTGAAAAAAAAGGTGTGTATTTTTTAAAACAAATGTACTCAAGGACAAAGCCTTTTCTTGACATTTTTCCCTATCTTTCGAGTACATATTTGAACTACTAGTCCGATGCCGAACAGTCTAATAGTTACTTGAGGTAGACATGAGCTTCCAAGAATATAGTTTTCCTATTCAGTTTAAGATATTGTGACAGACCAGTGCAGTTTTGAAAAACATCTATGTGCTTTAAATGAATGAATATTCAGTTACTAGCTTGTGTTTTATCAGCAATTGTACCAGATTGAGAATCTGTAAAACTACAACTACATTAAAGCTGTTGATGACCACCAAGGAACTTTTTTCTCTTCTCGTTGCAGTATGGTTCAACTATTGCTGATCACCTTCAAATACTTTGCTCAAATGTCAATTAATAATTTTGGATCCTTCACTGCGAATTCTGGCAGGTGACTGATTCATGGGAGGCATCACTTCTGATCAGTATGCATGCACACACTTTACATTCTTCCAGCAGGATTCATTGAATAGTTACCAGGAGCAGAAACATTTGTGCCTAAATTTGTAATCGGCCAATTCGTAAGGGGCAAAGTGGTCAGCACACTCCAATGGCACACCTGTTCACGTGGGCTCAGGGACCAACTTAAATTGGTCCATGTTCCTGCTTAGCATGAATAAATGAGCTGCCAGTACAATTCGCACTCTTCATTTGCAAGTTGCATTACTGGGGGGGGGGGGGGGCAGAGGTGGGAGTCGGCGTGAAATCGGACATCACTGACGTTAGTTAAAGGTAGCCCTCTTAAAGTGGAACTGTAGCTGCAATCACATTCATTAGCAACACCACTGAAATGGCATGCAGAAAAGATACTGGAACAGCTCCCTCTTTTCAGATGCAGCTTTGGAAGTGCTGGTGGAGCAGGACGACAAGAGATGGAATCTCATCTTTCTACCCAGTGGCTTGAAGGTATTCCGGCTGGCTTTGCTGCAACAGCGGGCAGAGGTACAAAGCAAGTCAGTGCCAGAAGCATTGCTCCAAGGACATGTGGCAGTCTGGATGGAAAGGATGGGGCATTGTGGACTGGTGCAGGATGAAGGCATCATCACTACTTCCAAGATACTGGGCACGTACCTGTATAATTCAATGTCGCAGGTGAGTTCCACATTTAAGGAATGGAATCCCTTCTTGTTGTAATAGAGGGTTTGGTCTTGTATGGGAGCACGCAGGGCCAAATGGGTACAATTGCTGACACCCTGCACATGAGGAAATCAAGCAATTCTTGCAAAACCTCCCGCTCGGTAGCCTCCATTGGGATGGTGATGGATTTCTAACACTCAGCAAGCAGTGCATCCATGACCTCCTTGATTGCAGTGTGCACAGCAAACAGATTTTTTTTTATACTTGTGTTGCCTGATGAATATTGGAAGGAGCCTGATGCATAAAGATTCAGGGCCACAGGCTGTGCTGTAAATGCTCATGTGCTGGGCTGCAATTCAGCCAAAACATTAGCCATATATTACTGTCAAAACTCTGAAAAGCATTCTCGAGCAGTCTATCGTCCAAACGAGTGCTGTGTATGGAGAAAGAGTCAGACTGAACACTGTGAGCTCAAAGTAAAGTGTGATCGTAGTCTTTTATTGCAGGTCTCCAGAGTGCCTCTCCAACCTGTGAAGCCTCCTTAAATATCTGTGCTCCCAAGGGATTATGGGATCCCTTGGGACTCCAGGGGATGAGCCCTCTGGTGGCCGTACAGAGTAAATACAAGTCCACATATATAACGAGGCCTTGGGCAACATGGACCATTTTCCATCTCTCGGGAGCCTACTGTCAACAAAGGCAAACATTGACAACAAGGTCCAACACCGTCTTCAGTGTGTAGGTGCTGCCTTTGGTCACCTGAGGAAGACAGTGTTTGAAGATCGGGACTGCAAACCCGGCACCAAGCTCGTGATCTACAGAGTGATATCCGCCTTCCTATATGGCTCAGAGACATGGACTATGTACAGCAGGCACCTCAAATCACTGGAGAAGTACCATCAACACTGCCTCCACAAGATCCTGCAAATCCATTGGCAGGATAGGCGCACCAACGTCAGTGTCCTCGCTCAAGCCAATATCCCCCAGCATTGAAGTACTGACCACACTCGATCAGCTCCACTGGAAGGGCCACATCGCCTGCATGCCTGACACGAGACTCCCAAAACAAGCGCTCTACTCGGAACTCCAACACGGCATGCGAGCCCCAGGTGGGCAGAGGAAATGCTTCAAGGACACCATCAAAGCCTCCTTGAAAAAAATGTAACATCCCCACCAACACCTGGGAATCCCTGGCCCAAGGCTGCCCAAAGTGGAGGAAAAGCATCCGGGAAGGCACTGAACACCTCAAGTCTCTTCGCTGAGAGCAAGCTGAAGCCAAGCGTCGACAGCGGAAGGAGCGCGGGGCAACCCAGGCACCCCAACCACCCGTTCCTCCAACCACCGTTTGCCCCACCTGTGACAGAGACTGTAGGTCCCACATTGGACTCTTCAGTCACCTGAGAACTCATTTCTAGTGTGGAAGCAAGTCATCCTCGACTCTGAGGGACTGCCTATGATGATGATCGTCCAAACAGAGACTTAACTTAAAGAAGGCGAGTATCCTTTTAAGAAGTGCTTCTGCAGCATATTTCCTGACTATTAAGGCAATGACTAACTGGTCGCGGTTAAAAACCCTGTGAATCAGGCACCTGCATCCACAAAATTAGCAAGTGTGTCCTTATTCAAATACAGGACCCTTATTTTAATATTTAAATTAATGTTGCTTTCCTTACGGGTGGTTGCCAAAAAAAATCTTAGGACTAAGTTAGCAGTAGCCCCGTCTCACACACACACACACACACACACACACACACAGAGCAAGTGGGCCATCACACTGCTAAATTTGTCTAAAAATAGGCTCAACAATGAGAAATTTAGACCCCTATTGAACAATTTCATTTTGCCCACACCACCCCACTCCCATCAAACCCAGTGGCCTCAAAGGCAATGCAGCACCTATACCACAACTTCTGCTGAAATTGTCTAATACACAGACCAGTGACAGAACCTGGGACTTTGATATCTGTAAGGCTCAGCCACTCATCATATCCAGATGAGCTACTCGAGAACCTGTTAAGAAGGTTACACCTGCTAATTGCACCATAAACATCAGGACCTACCCTGCACTCAACATGAACAGGGCGTGCGGGGGTTAAAATAGAGGCAGCATCCTCTCCGCCGGGTTGGGCCGGATTCACATCTACTGTCAGTTTAACTGTTGTGTTTCGGGTAGCTTGTAAGGCCCTTGCCGCATATTACTGAACGGTTTGGCAGGCATGTTGGTTCTCAAGTCTTAACTCGCCGCTCTTTATATTTTGCAGGACATATTCAGCACCAAGCTTGTGCAACAATGTACAATTGCTCCAAAATCTTTAACGTTACTGTGCCTGTGCAAACCTTCCACAGGTGCAATTAATGCAACTTCGCCAATTTGGCTGCAGTTTTCTCCTATTCAGATTGGTCCAGACAGGTCGCAATGAGGAAATAGGCTCCGAAATGATACAATTGAGCTGTATGCCTCTAGTATCACTGTTTATATTTGTAATCATAAGCGTCAAAGGCACTGGGTGAAACAGCCACACCAGGAAACTGTTGGTGCCTCTGTTGGAAGAGGGTTGGGCTGTTTACACCACACACACACACACACACACAATTAATTCATGCAGGTTTGACACCTAGTCTGTTTTGAGTTAGCCCTCCTCAGCCAGAATAATGACTGCAGGATTATAAACAGTCACAAAGTCTCATAATAAAGGAGGAAAATAGAAATTAACCAGTGTTTCTGCTCCCAAAAGCTATTCAATGGCATCTACCAAAAAGTAAATATCATAAAAAGTACAGCAGGCTTAGCACTGATGGCTCCTTTGGTTTAATAGTCTATCGGGTGATGTATCAAGAGTGCTGCCAAACTGCTACCACCCCTGAAACTATACCCCAGGATGAGTAACAGCTTAAGAAGAGAAATGTTAGGTGAAAAAAGAGTAAAAATGGTAGGGAAAATGAATCAGCACTCGTGCTTTTAAATTTGAGGGAGGTAATGTGAGGGCACCTCCCATCATCACAATATCAAAAATGTGATAAAAGGGAGGACAGGACGTTCCTTAGTGACTATTTTCATCTGGCAACTATTGCATGGTATTCCCCAATCCAGCATTACATGAATGCAGAATAAATACTAAAAACAAAGATACTTTTACACAACTGCCTTCAAATACTCAGCCACATTCTGAAAGAGCTTTTTGCAAGAACAGGGTATTTTAAATGCTATCTCGTTCTTTCCAAACCTTTCCTGTGTTTTGAATTACACTGCGAAGGTAAGGCCATTGGAAAGAACAACAATCTGCAATTCCATCAAAACCAACTGTGTTTTTTTTTAAAAAAGGAACAGGGTTCCCTTGATGGCTTGAGCAGTTTATCCAGCTAACAACTAAGTTGTACAGACCAGGAAAGTTTTAGGTTTGACCACTTGTTTGTGTTCAGTTTGTTGAGCGTAGTCAGGAGTTTGGCCTCGACAATGCTGGGTTGTGGGTCAAGAGAAAAAATTGCAAGAGTTCCTGCTCCTGATTGCAATCTAGCAACTCCTGATGAACTGCACATCAGGGGAGAGGACAGATCAGGCTTGACTGTGATATCTCCATGGTCAAGTAGCCTGCCAACACTCACTGTCAAGGCTCATAAGGGGGAGGTACTACCTAGCATCTGTAGAACTGTACCCCAGAAAGATGTCAACACTTTCAGGAATGTGAGAATTTTTTTAAAAACATAAGATTTGGGCTTACGAGACTGAATAAATTAATTTAAGGCACGTGGGATAGCTGACTATGATACCAATCTTATTGTTCAAGCCTCTTAATCATCCTTAAAGTAATGAATGAAAATATTTTTCTCATAAGATATAGTATACAGCACGACACAAAGACATATGCTTCATCCAATTACAACTAATCTATAGTCCATCTTTTTGTATATTCTGTTTTCAGCCACTTTTCCTAAACTTCTCATCCGTTCTTCAAATGTGATAAAATCTTGCAGTCTTTTGAAAGCACATTATCTCCCCTTGTATACATTAACCCCCACAGTGGTTAGAGAGCCGAAAAAATTTAAAACATTCAGTAAAGGAACGGGCAATTAGTTACACTGGAAAGTAGCAAGGTCTAAAGTAACTCGGGTTAGTTGCACAGATTATTTAAATTTTTAAAAAGCCAAGATGTTACTGAAAGTGTAGGCGAGATATACGATCACATTTGGTAATCTTCAAATATAATAAAGCAGTCCATCACACTTTAGCATTATCCAAACTACTTCACATGAACTCACCAAATCTTGTGAACTAAATCTTTTCAAATGTACACAGCTTTCCAAGCAAAATGGCAGTGCGTTCTCAATCTGAACCTAAACAACTTTTTGTTGCTCGGAGATATACTCCTATTCAAATCCACTGCAATGCTCCCAAGTAAGCTGCACAGCACTGAGAAATACTGTATGATGATATGTTGGCAGTAAAAGACTGATGACTCCACCCACGCATTGCTAGTGGGCGGTGCTGTAGGAAATCAAAGCACTTAGAACAGAAAACATGTTTCATACTTTCCTTCAGTCATTTGGACCAGCGTTACGAAAGCACTTTGCCCTCCTTCGGCAGTGTGGTAATGTATTATATTTGTTTATATAGCAACCGGTACAGTCTGACAAAATCTTTAACTAATAACATTCTGCTAGAAGACATAAACCAACTCAGTTCACAAGTATTTAATCTCTGGTGTGTGCACTATGAGTTGTCACTGTGGCAGGAAGTGATGCATTTCATTTGGCACACAATTATATGTATTTGTTCTGATCAAATATATATTTTCAGTAAAAGCAGTTTGTTTCTCAAAGGACTTTGGGACAGCCATTTACTAAGAACTGCATTTGTCTTAAGTAAAAATGTTCCTTAAAATTTTTTTCATGTGACATACTCCTATTCTCAAGAAGTTTCATTCACTATTTTAAACAAACACACACACTTGTATTATAGAAATCTACCAGTGGCCCAAGAACTATAGCACCTAATTTGCATGGAGTGTTTTACTCCTGACTAAATTTGCATCAGGTTCATCAACAAAGGAAAGCAGTCTTTGTAAAAGCACTGAAACAGCCATCCCTCTCTTGAAGGTTGTTCAACTGTAGAATAATTTAAAAAAGGTGAAGTGTATCTAACTATATTTGTCACAAACTTAAATGTTATAAAAGAGTTAACTGTACCTATTGCTGCTCACTTCATAGGTGGGTATCTTGTCACAAAGTTGCTTGTTTGTTTGCAAATATCCAATCTGAATTAATATTTTATATAAATGCAACAACTGTGCAAATTTGAAAATCTTTTCAGTCCACCATTGGCGACAATATCTTCGAGCCCTTAGACTATTCCTTGAGAAGGGAGGATGGCAATGTTGGTCATGCGCTATTCCTCCCCGTGATTGAGGAAAATGTGGGATATGGGCAGCATCAGTGGGAAGACCTGCATTCCGTCCAGTCAGGGATGGATGCACGGCACATAGGCAAGCAGTAGCTCTGGATGGTTGTTTTACAATATATATTCTGGGAATCCAGTGATGTAGTCAACTGAAGTGTCAGAGCAATAACGGTTAATGTACAAAAGATAGCAAAATTGAGAGATATTGTGTGCTCAAAACTGAGATAGACAGAGTTGAGAGAGAGAGAAATTGTATTGGATTTAGGAGACAGAATAGAGTCAATTTGTACAACCCAAGGCCAATCTAGTAGAGCATAGAAATAAGAAACGGAAACTCTATGAATTCAGCACTTCTAACGCAAAGCTTTACGAATAGGAAATGCATTTCAGGAATTCCAGTATTCGTACTTACAATTTTCCATCCATTAATTTTAAACATGCTCAAATTCTTGATATGCACTCCTGGACTGCTGAAAACTAAAATGATCACCCATGAGTACATGGAACTGATAGAGTTCATAGCAATGAGTTAAGTAACAGGGAGGATAGCAACAGAGTAGAAAACGGACAATTTTGACAAGAGACACAAACAAAATAAAGAGATGGATTAAATGCAAGAGTTTGTGTTTGTGATGTAATTTCAAAAGTGAGGGGCTATTTTTACCTGTTTAACTTACGACTTCTCAGTACCAATAAATGGGAGTTCTCAGTGAAGATTTATTTTCAGTTAAACCTGATGAAACTAAAGAATTGTACCACCAAAAGCTCCAGACAAATAGATTTCAATTGAAAAGGGAGGTGGAAGAAAGGGAGGGAGGGAAAGAGAGGGGGAGTCTTAGGAGAGAGGTGAAGGGAGGGACAAAGGAGAAAAAACACTTATGTAGTGGTCAGTAGTGATTATTTCCCCCCCTCCCCCCCGCCCCACCCCACCAGTTTTCTTCACTCCCACTGGAAAATAAGCTGGCTGTCACACTAATTTCTGAGCAAGAGGTGGTGGATTCAATCCACTGCAGGACTGAGCACATAATCTAGGCTGACACTTAATGGAGCACTGAGGAAGTGATGCATTGTTGGATGTGCCATCATTCAGGTGAGAAGTTGAAGG